>NC_092752.1:10076389-10678264 GCF_047496795.1 Chiloscyllium punctatum
TACCTAATTGTCCCATGGGCTTATCCATGCAAGCATTGGACTCGAGAGTAATCTAACTTGATGGGTTATGAGGAGCAGGAAAGGCTTCTACCCCATTTTCCTGGGTTCACTGCCACCCAGGACGTCTAAATGAGTGTCCAACTGCATCTCCTCTTTACTTTAGTGGCCAATTGTTTTTGCTGAGGTGGATTCCAAATTTTTAATCTGATCAAGAAGTGTCCAAGGAGCACGAATAGCAAAGCCGTGTTACAAATAATGAGGCCTCCATTCTCTACAGTAAAAAAAAACTACATTACCCCTAATCCAGGGTTGCAAAAGAAAATGTTTATGCATAGATTTCTGAATTGGAGCATTTTGCAATAAAAGACAAGCAATGGCAAATGAACCAGCTAAAATCCCCCACTATGAAACATCTAAAATAATGACCTCGCTACAGATGAAGTGCACTGCAGCAACACAAAATGAACATTATGAACTGAGCCTCGATGTTCAACAGTGCGGCTGCATGTTGTCTGAATGTTAGATTATCATCACCTTCGAGAAGTTCACCCACTTTTCAAAGAGTGAAAAATTTATATGCTCATTACATTAGTGCAGTGAACAGAGTGGCCTGCTCAGGAGTGATCTATAGTATGAGATGATACAGAGCTTTATTAGCATAACATGCAAATATTACAGATTCTGGAAATCTGAAATCAGAACAGAAAATGTGGAAATACTCATCAGATCATGCAGCATCAGGAGGGAGAGAATCAGATAGAACATGATTTTCTCCCTCACTCCAATGGCAGGCACAATGGAAAGTTTGATAACGTCATTGGGTGAGTTTCCAAAAATAGATTATCGCATTACATTCTCTATTCTTAGAAAGCAATAGCAAATTTGTGCCATTAGGTCTCAAGAAGCCTCTTTTCAAATGATTAATTCTACACCTCATCCTATCAACATCTGCTTTCTGATTAATTTCTCCCCCACTCGAGAAACTCAATACTTCAAAAATTCAACAATAACAATATAGTGGATGCCTAATGAGTTCTATCCTTAGGCTTCTATCCTGGCGAATGAGTGTTGGTGAGGTGGCACGGTGGCTCAGTGGTTAGCACTGCTGCCTCACAGCACCAGGGACCCTAGGTTTGATTCCAGCCTCAGTGACTGTCTGTGTGGAATTTGCACATTCTCCCCGAGTCTGCATGGGTTTCCTCAGAGTGCTCCAGTTTCATCCCACAGTCCAAAGATGTGCAGGTTAGATGAATTGGCCATGCTAAATTGCCCATAGTATGGGTTAGATGCATCAGTCAATGGTAAATATAGGGTAGGGGAATAGGTCTGGGAAGGCTACTCTTTGGAGGGTCAATTGTGGACTTGTTGGGCCAAATGGCCTGTTTTGACACTGTAGGGATTCTACTTTCTTTTGTTTGGCTTTACTTGTAACTGCTTCAACTACAGGAGGTGCCTTCATGGTTAACGGCAATCCCTGGACCATCCGTCTGCTCAACTGGATAGTATTAGCCTCAGAACATTAGGTTTTTTGTTGTCAAGAGGGTTCAGGCATCATTTATTGACATAAAGTTAGCGTCCATGGACATGGACACCAAGCATTTTCTAGATATTCATTGTCAAAGGGGAGAAGTGTTTGGTGTAGTGACAGTGAACTCCAGTCAGGCAAGGAGCAATGCTATAGTCTGTCCACAAGATATGCCAATTTCAGTTCTAGGGGTTGGCCATGGTTAGTCAGGTTGGTCAAATGCAAGGTTGGCGATCTGCACAGTTACAGTCTGGGGATCTACCCTGTTGTAGTCTGGGAATGTGTCCTGTTGTAGTGTGAGGATCTTCTGTTGCAGACTGGGAGCATCAAAGGCTAAGTGGAAGCTCCTAGCTACAGTGTCTGGCCTTTAAATGCAACACGATGCTTGGAGGAAGAGCGCCTCATCTTCCGCCTAGGAACCCTCCGACCACAAGGGATGAACTCAGATTTCTCCAGTTTCCTCATTTCCCCTCCCTCCACCTTGTCTCAGTCAAATCCCTCGAACTCAGCACCGCCTTCCTAACCTGCAATCTTCTTCCTGACCTCTCTGCCCCCACCCCACTCTGGCCTATCACCCTCACCTTGACCTCCTTCCACCTATCGCACTTCCAACGCCCCTCCCCCAAGTCCCTCCTCCCTCCCTTTTATCTTAGCCTGCTGGACACACTTTCCTCATTCCTGAAGAAGGGCTTATGCCCGAAACATCGATTCTCCTGTTCCTTGGATTTTGCCTGACCTGCTGCGCTTTTCCAGCAACACACTTTCAGCTTTAAATATAGTGGCAGGTGGACTTGCCAAGGGTGAGAACTCCCTGCTCAATTGCCACATAATTCAGTGGGTGACTCACACAATATCAAATTTGCATAGATAATAGGATTTTATGTTGAAGAAAGAAATCGATTTTTTTTTAGATATTAAAGATGCCAAAGGGGAGAAAGCAGAATTATGGCATCGAGAGAGCGGATCAGTCATGATCATACTGAATGGCAAAGCCAAATAATCTACTGTTGCTCCTATTTTCTACGATTCTATAACTGCACAATCAAACAAGATAACCCGCCTCAGCCACCAGCAGAGATTATAAACAACAGGTTCACTGCCACCCTTAGCATTTCAGATCACTGGCCTTTCATCAGCACTGGAAAAAGTTACAGCTTGAAGTAAATATAGTAGCTGGGGATGACAGAGAAACACGAGAAAATGTAAATGGAAGGCTGAAAAGCAGAAGAGGTTAAGTAGCAAAAGTTTTACTCAGGTATTATGACACTGCCGGTTTTTGATACAAAGGTCCCAAAACTGGTTGGAGCTGCTTGTTGTAACAGACCCATGAATAATAAAGTCCATAAAATTGAGAATAAAATGTCTCTGTATTCAGCATGGTCAGCCCCGAGTGACATTTGGCTGGCAGTACCATTAAGAACTTGGCAAAGATCAAGCGAGGGAGTCTGAGAAAAATGTGATTTACTATCTTTTGTTTAATAGCTAATGGTGAGTTTGTCAACATTGTCACAAATAACCACAACTTTAATGTTTGTAACGTGTGTTCATAAAAAAAAGTGCAATAAAAACTCTCAAAGACTAATGTTAAATTAAACTCACTAGGAGAGGGTGTCTTACATGCTCTACCTCCATCTTCCAAAGTTTCTGTCGAATATGACTTCACATTACTGTCACAAAGTGAGCATTCAATTCAAAGTCACATTTCGATTCTTAATAACAGGGACAGGTGACAACCACTGTGTTTCAGGTTTATTGGTACCTTAGTGAAGGGTTCAATGTGTTGAGAATTCAGAAGGCAACAATGAATAACATGCCAAAAGCTCATAAATCACAGGCTAGCTGACTTTTTAAATCTATAGAGAAACTTAACAAACCTTAAATGCGTATTTCAAAAATCAACTTTTCTAAGATAATCGCTGAGTGAAGATTGTATCAACAGGATTTACCATGGGCTTTATTTTCTCCTTTTGGCAGTATATCTCTCTAGTGGGCTGAACCCTAACCTAAAATACAAGATGAATTAGGTCCAGATATGGACATGGTTAACATCTGTTTTTCTACCTAATCCTGACACCGAGCCACTCACTTCTGATCTTAAATGAGTCAATTGGGTGGTGAAGTAATGAAATAAACAGGGGTGTGGGGATGAAACTTTTAACAAGTTAATGAGACTGTTTGCCCATATTATGACTCTGGTTTTGAATCTAATTGCGATTGGCGTAGTTCCCCTAGCCCACATCTGCATGATAGCTTACTGGATTCAAAAGCCAAGTGTTTGTAGACCACCCTCCCAACAGCCAACTTGGTAAGGTTCCTCCCCACGCAGCAACCTTCACATCCAAGCCTTCCATAACTCAAAACCCAACACTAGACCTCAAATGCACCAGCCCAATCCAAACCAGTCAATTGTTTTGCTATGAACCTGCCTTTCCAGCAGGTATGTTTTACATTTCAAGTGTCTAGTATCCATGATTTGTTTATCGCTTTTATTTTAAGAACATGTTACAAATTAATTTATTCTTTGGCTTTAATAACAATGGATGATAAATATTTATCGCACACTAAATACTAAGGGGAACATTTGATACACTGCAAGGTGTACTGTAAATCAAATTTGTTATATTAGCAAAATTATGGCAAGTCAGTGAAAAAGTCTTTGGACTTCTGTCCCTTCTGCACTTATTCTCATCAAATTACAGAAGTCTATTCAGCTGTGTTATGGTTAAGAAAACAGCAATTGGTACAAAGTGCATTTTGTTTCATTCCTATGTTACTAACCTCAGTTTTTATTGCTCTGGGACAGTACTAAATGTTTACCCACAGAAGGAAGGAAGGAAGGAGGAATCAGCTGCTGCTATATGCTTCTCCAGTAGCAACTGGTTCAGAGCAACATGACTCAATGCCTAGGAATGGTGTGCTCACTCATCCCCTTGCGAACAATTATGACTTGAGCCAGAGAGGTGAGGAGAAAATTCAGAGAGTAAGTCCTTCACAAAGATTGAAAAATGAAAAAGAAAATGATGCATGAAGTTTTATACATCACTAGAACATGATAATTGAGAAGTTTAATCAAGGTTGAAGGAGATGACAAGCATGAAGTTATTGTAGAAGCTGTGAAAGTTCAAACTTACTATGTTCCCTTTCAAGTTTCTAATTCTGTGTACAATTGACACATGTTCCAATCTTTAGGCCTAAGTCTATAAAACCCTGAAACCCTGCCCCAAACAAAATATATAGAAATTGGTTTATTCTCTGACATTAGAAAAAATTTAACAAAAATCTGTTGTACAGCCATTGAGTCATAGCCTTGTACAGCATGGAAACAGATCCTTCAGCCTAACTCGTCCATGCTGACCAGCTATCTAATCCTATGTGTCAGCATTCAGCCCATATCTTTCTAAACCTTTCCTATTCGTGTACCCATCCAGATGCCTTTTAAATGTTACAATTGTACCAGCATCCACCACTTCCTCTGGCAGCTTATTCTATACACACAACCACCCTCTGTGTGAAAAAATTGCTGTTGTGTGATTTTTAAACTCTGTCTACCCCAGTCCAACACTGGCTCCTCCATATCATCGGTTTAGAAACAGTGATAAGAGAAGCAAGATGAGCATTTGGCCGGTCGAGCCTGTTCCACCATTCACTATGATCATGAATGACCTTCTGTCTGAACACCACTTTCCTGCTCCCTCCCCGCGACGGTTTCTGAGCTTCTTCAAAACAACAAGAAGCAAGAAATACTGTCTGGGATCAATTCACCAGAATTAATGCTTCCAAATGTTTACATGTTTGTAGTAACAGCGCGCCACATGTTTTGGAAAACAAAGCTCTGAAGAGGAGTCACAGAATTTATTATTGAAGTACATAAGCGTGTACTATTTATTGAGATTAAAGTCAGAGGTCCTTCTTTAACTTAGGTTCTTGCATGGCTAATTCCATGCCTGAAGTAAAACTTTCCTACAAGAGCTTTCCTAGGTCACTCGGGATGAAAGATTCTGATCACTCCACTTCAGCTGGTGGCAGGCTTTGCAATTAGTCACAAGCATTCCAGGCTCCTACTCCAGAACTTCGACACAAGTAATAAGGCTGAAATGCTGGTGCAATACTGAGGGTGTGCCACACTGCCTGAGATGCCTTTTTTTTAGATTTTAGATTAGATTCCCTACAATATGGGAACAGGTCCTTCAGCCCAACATGTCAACACTGACCCTGAGTAATCCATTCAAACCCATTTCCCTACTTAATGTTTACCCCGGGCTAATGCACCTATCACTATGGGCAATTTAGCACGGCCAATTCACCTGGCCTGCACAGCTTTGGATTGTGGGAGGAAACCATAGCACCGGAGGAAACCCAAGCAGACATGGGAAGAACATGCAAACTCCACACAGACAGTCACCTGAGGTGGGAAACGAACTCGGGTCCCTGGCACTGTGAGGCATCAGTGCTAACCACTGAGCCACCGTGCTGCCCCTGATTCCCTACAATGTGGAAACACGCCCTTCGGCCCAACAAATCCACACTGGCCCTCCGAACAGTAACCCAACCCAGACCCACTTCCCTCTGACTTATGTACCTAACACTATGGGCAATTTAGCACGGCCAATTCACCTGACCAGTACATTTTTGGACTGTGGGACAAAACCACGTCAACATGGGGAGAATGTGCAAACTTCACACAGAAAGTCACCCGAGGCGGGAAATGAACCTGGGTCCCTGGCGCTGAGGTAGCAGTGCTAACCACTGAGCCACAGTGCCACCTTTTGCATGAGATATTAAGTCAAGACCCCAACCACCCTGCTCTAGTGAATGTAAAAGATTCCAATTTACAATTTGTTCTCAAAAGGAGTCATGGGACTCGAAATGTTAACTCTGCTTCCTCTCCACAGATGTTATCAGAGCTACTGAGTTTCTCCAGCAATTTCTGTTTTCGTTTCACAATTTGTTACTGAGTTACTCTAGTGTCTGAACCAATATTGAATATGCAAATAGAATCATACTCTGAAGATCATAACTGTCTCAAAAGGTTAACCCGCTTTCTCTTGCCATAGATATGGTCAGACTTCTGGAGTTTCTCTAGTACTTTCTGTTTTTAATCTAGCAAAAGTCAGATTGTCTGATGATTGTTATATTGCTGTTTGTGTATGGGAGTTTGTTAGGTGCAAAACTGGACACGCCTCGCACATTGTAGCATTGAACTACAAATGTTTCCAAAATATACAAACCTGATCGTGAAGAACTCTGAAATATCTGGTGGTAATTAAATGGCTATGTAAAAGTTCTGCTTTGTTTTAGATGTTTCTCTCCTCTTCTGCTTCAGTTGTTAACCTTTGCTGATAATAAAAGCTGTCAACAGAAAGTATGCATTGAATTTATCAGGTTTTCTAACTCCTTCTATGAGCCTCAAGAGGAGAAGTACGTTTTGGACATGCAACCTCAGTACACGAACAAAATTGGACAATTGACTGCAAAGCTCCCAAAGCTGTCAAGATAAGGGACAAGTCAAGTATTAATCCATTTTAAAAAATCAAACTAATTGCTTGTACAAGTACAACCCCACAAAAAAAATCAAACTAATAGCTTGTACACATCATGGCCAATTATCAGATTAAACATTTTAAGTGTCAATGTTGGAAACACATGGGAAAGGATTGTTGTTGTTATCTATCAGCGGTCATAGTGGGAATAGGTGAAATTTCCAACAATGGACAACTGCCCTTTTTCTCTTGATCCAAACATAATGCATCAGAATTGAAGCAATATTTTGAAAAAGTCCAACTACCCTGAAAGGGGGTTGCTTAGGGCTTAATTATTATCTAGAATCATTCCTTCAGTTATTGCAGATTCTTAATAAATGGATGCTGCTTTGACTAGAGGAAGATCACATTAACCATTGACTTGATTCTTCCACATATAAATATATCAAGTGGAATATTGTGCAGGCAGCCTGTAATTTCCTGGAGTGAAGTCGAATAAAGAAATCTGTGGCAGGTTGTGTAATGCAGACAATCTCCTGATGTACTTTACAGGAAATAAAAGAAGAACTTAGAAGAATACTGACAAGGGAGACAACAAATTGACATACATTCACACAATCTATCCTGTTTAATTAAGCTAAAATATTCAGACAAATATGTTGTCTAAAGTGATGTACTCTTTTAAGTAATCTTCATTCAGTCAAATAGTTTATTCTTCATTTGACAAATGGGTCTTTTCACCCTCTTCCAATGAGAATGGACTGCTGGCATGAACAAAATCAATTGCACGTTGATGTACTTTCAAGACCTTCTTCAGTATAAGGGTGTTGCATTGTCATAAGGCAAGTTGCTCCCTTTCAAAGCCATATAAATGGAACACCCCTGAAACACACAGCACTTGACTCTATACTTAAGCACATTAAGTTTAACATTGCTCAGCAGCCTATAATTTCTTGGGGAGTACCAAAGTAAAGAAATTGCCTGGCAAGTCATATAACGAACTAATATTGTATATGGAGAATGCTTTCAACTCAAGCATGCAGAGGGCCACAAAAGGTAAGTAATCTATCTTCATTCTGCACTCACCATCAGTACACAGTTAGGACTTTAATCACAAAACTTAGCAGAGTTGAACCTTTTAAAAAAAGAAAATATCTCAACCAACAAAGCCGCCTGAGGCGAATACCTTTCTTTTATTAGCAGATAACCACAGTCCTTTTTTAAGAAAAATCCTAGGACTTTTTAAAAGCTTCACAAAGAATTTCTCGTGGTTAAAATTTACCAAACTTGGAGGATCCAAGATGGTGGTGACCTAGGAGGATCAGGTTGCTGGGCTCCACGCCATAACATCGGCAGGACGGAGCTAGAACCAATCCCATCCATGTTACTGTGAACAAAAAAAAGTAGTAAAAGAGCAAAATAATGTGAAAATTTCACTTACCTTCATTTTTGCTGCGGGAGAATGCCGAAGAAAGGAGGGAGTTCACCTGCGGTGGGCTTGCTTACTCATAAAGAATTGGTTGAGGAGTTCACCAAATATCGTGAGGACCTGGGGAAGCAGATTGAAGAAAAGGAATCAAGGAAAAACTGGCCCCAGTCTCTGCTGTGCTGTAAAAGTATGAACAGCAGCTGGGAGACTTGGGGAAAAGAACTGATGAGCTCAAACACTGGGTCACAGGAGTGGAAGCAGAAGCTGATTCATCCAAGAGTCGGATGGAAGCCCTGGAAACACATGTGCATTGTTTACTGGATCTGGTGGATGACCTTGAGAATAGGGACAGAAGAAAGAATTTTCATGTTGTTGGCATGCCGGAAGGGATGGAAGGTGAGCAGCCGGTGGAATTATTTGAGAAGTGGTTCCCGGAATTCCATAGTTTGGATGCCAAAAAGGGAAGGATAAAGATCGAAAGAGCCCACCTATTATCAGCACAGAGGCCAGGAACGGACCAGCGCCCTTGTCCTGTCCTGATAGGGTTCCATCATTATAAAGACAAACAGAGAGTGACGGAAGCTTCCAGAGCCCAAGGGAAGGATCCAAGGGTATTGGTGTGCAAGAGCTCCAGCCTCATGTTTTTCTAAGACTGTTAGATAGCGGTCATCCAGAAGAGGAAGTGCTAGGGCAGCATCAAGAAGAGATTGAGAGCGCTTGGGATCCAGTACCCTTTAACATATCCAGAGGCGCTTTGGATTAATTATAAAGGAACTGTGCATTTGCTTGACTCACCAGAGAAAGCAAGGAATTTGTGGACACGCTGACTTAAGCCAGACGATTGAATAGGCACAGACAACAGGGTTGTTTGTATTTGTCCTCCTTTTGCTGGTAAGAAGTTCTGTTAAATTATGCTCGGGATGGATAGAGTATTTACCTTTAATTTTTAAGTTAAGTTACATCAAGACAAGGGCGATGTATTAACTTGTAACTTCCTTGTGTATATTACTAGTCTTTTTTTTTCTTGCCTTCTTTTTGCTACTTTATCCTGGGTTGCCTGTGTTTGTGGTACGACCCTAGCTAGTAGAGTTAAAAGGGTGGTTGGAATGGTTTAAAGATTTTTGGGATGTGTCGGTGCCCTTTGAATGTGGGGTAAATTCCTCTAATTAGTGCCTTAGGTGCTTTTCTGCTTTTCTGTTTTTCTGTTTTTGGTGTACATAGTTTTTGCAAGTCTTGTAGGTTTGTTGGTTGTAGCTGTTTAAGTTTATGTAGTTTTTGTGTTTTGTGGACTTATACTGAAGCTCAGTGATTCATAGTTCGAGTTCATCCTCTCTGGAGTCTAAGTGGTGCTATGGAAGGCTATGGCTAAGGATGTGATCAAGTAGTGTACCTGGAACATTAAGGGGAGGCACTCGCCAGTCAAGAGGAAGAAGGTACTCTCCAGTTTTAAAAGGAAAAGGGTGGATGTTGCCTTATTGCAAAAAATGATGCAAAGCATGAGAAACTGCAATAGAATGGGTTTATTTCTCATTTTTCAATACTAGGAGTAGGGGGGTGGCCATACTTGTTCCGAAGAATCTTCCATTGAAGTTGTTAGAGTATATTAAAGGCAGACACGGGAGAACTGTAATCTTTAAATCTTTGATTAATGGGGAAAGAATATGGGATCTTAAATGTTTATTGTCCTCTGACCCACCCCTCAAGTTCTTGATAAGTGAACTTTCTAACCTGGTTAACTTTGCATGTCAGCATATTATTGTAGGGGGGGGGATTTTAATTGTCTAATAGATCCTACAGTAGGCAGACTGCCCAAAAGTCTCCCAATATCTTCTTCACGATCTCAGCAATTAAGAGATTCGTGTGTTGAATTAGGACTGGTAGATGTTTGGAGGCACCTTCACCCTACTGGCAGGGATTTTACGTTTTTCTCGAATCCACACAAATGCCGTACCAGGATTGATCTCTTTTTGACCTCTGCAGCGTATTTGGGCTCGGTGGTGTCATGTACAATAGTGAAATGTCACTATTTCTGATCACTGGTCAAGAGTATGATACTATGTTAGGTTCAAGGCACTGGTGACTGTAACCGATCATCCTTAAGTATCGCAAATTTACTGAATTATTTTCTACTGAATTCAAGGCTTCTTTAGACATTAATTCAGGCTTGGCCAGTAATCCATCCATTCTCTGAGAAACTAAAGCCTATGCTAGAGCGTTAGTTATTTTCTATTCTGCCAGTAAGAAATTGCAAAGGTGAGAAGTAACACTTAAAGGCAGCTGAAAAGGCATATTTTGATAGGCCCTCATTGGCTAAACTGCAGAGGATCACAGTGCTTTGGACCACAGTGAACTCCATGTTCACACAGACAGCTCAGAGGGAGCTTACATTTGTAAAGCAAAGGTTGTTTGAGCATCGGGATAAGCTGGGCGTATCTTGCCAGGAAAAGGAGTGCTCCCCAAACCATTATCTCAATCAGGGAAAATACTGGAAATTTAACCCATGATTCAAAAAGGATGAATACAGCATTTCAGAAATTTTACTCCGAACTATACCAGTCTGAAAGTTATGAGGATGAGTAGGCTAGGATGGAGTCTTTTTTTTTAAGAATTTAGACCTCCTGGGAATGACCACTGAGCAAAAGTCTCTCCTTAATGTCCCACTGTCAGTGCAAGAGGTGCAGGAGGCTGTGAGGCAGCTTCAGAATGGAAAGGCACCTGGTCCTGACGGACCTCCCAGTGAGTTTTACAAGGAATTTATAAACATACTGTCAGGACCGATGCTTAGTATGTTTCATGATTCACATAGTCGTAGCCTCCTCCTGCCATCTTTGAGAGTGTCAAACATCTCTCTTATCCTTAAAAAAGTGAGGGCCCCGGAAGACTGTGTTTCCTAAAGGCCCATCTCACATCTAAATGTCAAATTCAAAATCTTATCTAAGACTCTTGCACTCAGACTAGAAACTGTGCTGCCCTCTATCATTGAGGAGGATCAGACAGGTTTCATAAAAGGTCACTGATTGTTGATCAATGTCAGGAGGTTATTTAATATGATTCAAGTATGTCAACAATGATCTGTACAGGTAATAGTGATCTCTCTAGATACAGAGAAGGCATTTAACCAGTCAAGTGGCCACACCTTTTTTACACTTTAAAGCGGTTTGGCCTGGGCGAGGTCTTTATCAGATGGGGAATGGTTTTGTACAGTGACCCGCTTGCTGCGGTTCTCACCATTGGTATGCAGTGAAGCAATTTCAATGTTCTTAGGGGTAGTCGACAGGGCTGTCCCTTGTCACCGTTGCTTTTCACATTGGTGGACACAATACGTGGGGTCCAAGTATATCTGCTCCAGATGTAGAGACAAAGTTGCATAAGATTGCATTGTATGCAGATGATGTTCTTGTCTTTTTATCAAACCCAATAGTTTGGTGCCTCATCTGATACAGTGCACTAATTTGTTTGGCGGTTTTTCAGGTTATAAGATCAACTTTGCGAAATCAGAGGCCATGCCCATGGGTGGTCACCTGAAAATGTCTGATCCTGAGGACAAATCTCGATTTCCCTTTAAATGGTGACAGGAGGGCTTTCTCTACTTAGGTATATTCATTACTCCAGTCTTTGATCAGCTATTTAAAACCAATTTTGCCCATTTATTCGACAGAATCAAACAAGACCTTCGAAGATGGGAGGCACTTCCAACCTCTTGGCTAGGTCAGAAAGCCATCATCAAAATGAACATTCTCCCCCATCTGCTGTATCCTATGTGAATGCTTCTTCTGCTTTTTACTAAGCAAACATTCAGTAGACTGAATGGCTGGCTCAGTTCCTTTATCTATTATCGCAAGTGTTCTCTTCTTAAACTAACTAAACTGCAGCTACCCGACAGATTGAGAGGAGTGGACCTCCCAGATATCAAAAACTAATTAAGTTTGTTGCTATCTTACGTGAGTGAATGGGCCCAGGGTGACCCTCACTGACTCTGGTTGGACACTGAAGAATCTAGGCTCCCTGACTAGTTTGCTGCTCCGGGACAAAATGATGACAGTTAAGGAATATTGACATAGCCCAATAATTCTTAATATTGCTAAAGCATGGAAGGCAATGCATCAGAGTGAGGGCAATATTGCCAAAGTGCCATTTTATACACCAATGGTTGGTATGCCAGGTTTTCAGCTTGGGATGATGGACTCGGGATTTAAACTAAAGGTAGCTAGGGGTGTGTGTTACCTGGGTGACTTATTCGAGGGGGATATACTGACGTCTTTTAACCAATTGGTTTGAAATATAAGTTGCCCAGTAGGGACCTCAAGCATTTTTTTCAAATTAGAAATGTCATACAAAAAGAGACCACACTTCTAACTGACTCTTATAGATATGACACAGAGAAGAGAGTACTGAGTGCTGAGAACACTTTGTGTCAGGAATGCCTATCACCTATTGGGAGACGGCCCCTTGGTTGAGTCCGAACGGTTCTGTAATGTATGGGAGAGGGAGCTGAACGTTGAGATTACTTCTGAAGTATGGGAGGATATCTGGGAAAATGTAAGGAGGTTGATTTGTAATAGGATCCATGCCTTGCAATTGAAGATTCTCCACAGGGTCCACTTGGCTCCAGACCACTTTTAAAATTTAAAGTGGGAGTATTTCCAATGTGTCCTAAATGCAAAATGAGTACGGGTACGCTCACTCATTGTCTCTGGTCCTGCCACAGGCTGCGAGCTGACTGGAGCACTATGGAAGGCGAAAGAGAGAGTGTCTTGGGGAAAGAGGTGGAGGTGGACCCTGTAGCGCTTCTTCTTGGCCTTGATAATCCACTTCCATTAGAGTCGCACACAAAAAAATGTTTTTCATTATCCTCACTGTTTGTGTAAGGAAGAACATTCTGTGAGGGTGGAAGTCTGAAAAGCCCCCCGAGACTGTTGGGTTGGTGTAAGCTAGTCATGGAGCACATACCTTTGGACTTTCTTACAAGAATGGTGCACCATAAAACTGAGAACTTTTATAAGATATGGCAGCCCTTTTTGGACTACATGGGTACAGATTTGTCTGTCATACTAATAAGGGCCTTTATATAGCCATGACGATTCTGTTAAATGAAACTAATATCCAGAGAGCAGGAACTACGAACACATAGAGTCACCTAAATTTATACTCTCAATGGTTGAGGGCTTTTACTTTGTTGCGTTGAGCTATATTGTTATTTTTACTGTCATGATTCATTAGTTAGTTGTTAGTTATTAATTATTATTTATTTACATAATTAGTGGGTTTCTTTGTATTGTTTAGAATTGTTTTGTTTTGTACTTGATGTAATATCCAAAAAAATTCCTTTGTTAAAAATTAAAATATAGTTTTAAAAATTTACCAAATTAAAACCTATCTTACGAACTAATTTCTTATGACAACAATCTTCAGAAGTTAGATTGTGTGAGGCACTGTGAGAATAACTTGCCTTTGTAAATGGGTCAAAATCAGTAAATTGCATGAAATGTCTGTATTGTACATGTGTCAGTTTAGCTCAGTTGGCTGATTGGCTGGTTTGCAACGCAGAGTGATGCCAACAGTGTGGGCTCAAGTCCTCCATGAATTCTCCTTCTCAACTTCTCCCTCTGCTTAAACCATCATCAGTTGTCTCTCCAATGAAAGAGCAGCTCTCTGGGGTGAAAGGACTGTAGTAACTTCATCTTTTATCATTCTATTCATGAATAACACAGTGGACAAACAGAAAGATTGGAGAAATCAAAGAATGAATATCTCTTGACATCAGAATAACTTAGCATTTCTGCCTATTGGTGTTAGATTATGGTGCAGTGGTAATGTCATTAGAATGGAGATCTTCATACCAAGTCTATGTCCCTTGAATCACCTACTCAAATCCCAACATTACTACTGGTGGAATTTAAGTTTAATGAAGAAGTCAGGAATGTAAAGTTATCCTCAGTAATGTTAATTGACAATGGCAGCAATCAACAATTACTGTAAGAAAACGTTTCTGGCTTACAAATGTCTTTCAGGGAAAAGAACCTTATGTCCTTATCCAGTCTGGCCTATGTGCATCCAGGCCCACAGAAATGTGGTTGAATCTTAACTGCCCATTGAAATGACCCAGCAAACTACTAAGTTCAAGTGCAACTGAGGAAGGGCAAGAAATGACAGCCTTGCCAGCAAAATTCACAGCTTATGAAAGAATCAAGAGGAAAATAATATCTTATTAGCAAGATATTATGACACAGGAAGAAGGCATTTAGCAAACCTAGGTGATGCCAGTCTTGAATAAACTCAAGCCAGCAAAACGTTGTATCGCAAGTGAAGAACAACTGAAGTAGATACATTGGAAACAAAAAAAAATCAACCTGTACATTGTCCTCCAAGTCACAAAAGTCACTGACTTGGAACTATATTGCCATTCCTATTTTGTCATTAGATCAATATCCTAGAATTGCCTTCCTACAGCACTGTTGATGCACCCAATTGAGATGGACTCCAGCAGATCAAACTTGTAAGCTCACCAGCACCTTCTCAATGATAATTAGGAATGAACAAAAAATGCTGACCTAACCAGGAATACTCATATGCCATGAAAAGAATGTAAAAACACTAGTAAAACGAGAAAATAGTTCTGTAATTTTTTAATGTATTTTGTTTTCAGAATCAGTTTGCTTACAGGTACAGGACCAAATTCATTGAAATGCTTACTTTCTGTGAAAAGAACATTTTAAAATTTATTAAGTTGTCCTTTAGATAACAGTTGATATATATATATAAATGAATATTTTTAAAGCAAATATTTTTAAGAGTAAGTTAGTTCTAAAATGATGTTCAGTTATGTTGGCTGCTCGCAGATTTCACGTCGATGATGTACAAAGAAACTGAAGAGAAATACAAACCTATCAAAGCGTATATCATTTTGAGCACAATTTGTGTCAGGATTAACAATTGCATCTGAAGTTGAAACCCTCCCCAGTTGTATAAATTGAGTGATAACCATGGATTTGATAGAAATGGAAAGTCACAATTTACATTTCAGCACACAAATCAACACTTAAGAGGGAAATTACAACTCAGTGCATCATGGAATAAATCTCAACGTTTCAAAAAGACAAATTAAGCACCTCATTTCTTTCGAACAGAAGTACACTTCTTTCTTATTTTAAGAAGTGTTTTTGCACAAGGTAATTTTCCTGACTGCTTGGAAATTTTGTATAATTTAGCAATGTGGAACAATTGCAATCTAATTTGATCTATTGTCAGTTCCCCCCATGATTTCCTTCAAATGAGTCTCTGGTCTCAGTCAGACCTTTTGGGAATAATGCTGGGGGCTAAATTAAAATGCTCTTATTGAAGGAAGGGGCATTTAACTAGTTGTGTCATTTTGTATTAATCTTCCAAAGTTCCTTTTTATACAACAACAATGAAGACTAATATTGTTACAGTGGTGAGTTAAAACATCTTGCTAATTCAAAAGGGATGGATTTCATCTCAAGGACAAAAATAAATCTACACACTATTTAGTCCAACCTTAATTGGAAACTATGAGATTGTTGACTTTGGGGAAATGGTATAAAATTATTGACAGGAATTGAACAAGACACTTTGGTCTTCCCTCTTTTAAGCAGCCTAAGTTATTTTGTTTATTCATCTTAACATGTCATGACACATCTGTGTCTATCAGTTCCTCAGATTGAACTTGAACCCAGACCTTCTGGCTCAGATGCAGGGACAATACCACTGTAGAAGTTCTGATCCATTCAACTCTTGATTTCAGATAGCAAGACAGCACAGGCGTAACAGTGGCTATGAAAATGCAGAAGTGAATGTGGTAAGGACACAGATGGCCATTTTCTCAAAATTGCCAATGCATAAAAAGGAAGATGGAAACATTAGGTATTCCAAAGGTGATCGTACAGGAAGCAAAGAAAAAAAAATTATCACTCGAGATTTATTAATCACATTTGGACAGGTAGGATTGGAGTCGAAAGTATGGTGCTGGAAAAGCACAGCAGGTCAGGCAGCATCCAAGGAGAAGGAGAATCGACGTTTCGGGCATAAGACCTTCATCAGGAATGCCCGAAACGTCAATTCTCCTGCTCCTCGGATGCTGCCTGACCTGCTGGTGTTTTTCCAGCACCACACTCTCGACTTTGGTCTCCAGCATCTGCAGTCCTTACCTTTGCTAGGTAGGATTGGAGCAAAGTGAGGTTGATACCCCCAAGATGGAAAGTGAAGCGACAACAAGAAGAAGGAAGGGTGTCAAATGTCTCAAATTAGTTAAAAGGAACAAGGAATGATGAGACATTACTCTGCCTTTATATGGTCAAACTAAGTGCCACCAAAACAATTAAAGGCAACTCCAATCAGCACAAACATCTCCCCAACCCACCATTCCACGCCCCCCCACCCCCCCACCAATTCCCATTGATTCCAGTTTTGCTAGTGCTTCTTGCTCCTACAAACAGTCTGTGATGTCAAAAGAAATCAATGTCACTTCTTCTTGCGAGTTCAATTTTGTTAATGTATTGATCAAGGTTGTGATGAGGTCAGGAGCTCAGAGTGAGCTTGGTGGAATCAAAACTGTGTGCTAACTTGCAGATTATTGTCAAGTAAGTGCTCTTTGATAACACTATTGATAACCATCTTGCATTGCTTTGTTGATGACTAAGAGTAATTGTCTAGGTTGCCTTGCATTTTGTGGACAGGACATATCTGGGTAAATTTCCAATTTACTGGATGATTGTCAACATTATGACTGTACTGGAGAGGTTGGCTAGGGGCACGCCTAGTTCTGGAGTACATCTTTAATACTATTGCGAGAATATTGTCAGAGCCCCTCACCTTCAAAGTATCCAGTCCCTTATCCCTTTTCTTGATATCATTTTGAGTGAAGTGAAATGATCAAGGCTGGCATCTGTGATATTGCAGCTCGCAAGAGGAAGTTGAGATGGAGCATCTACTCAGCACTTCGGCTTAAACATTTTTGCAAATGCTTCAGCTTTGTCTTTTATCCTGAATTTGGGCTCCTTCATCACTGAAGATGGGGTTAGTTGTGAAGCCTCCTGATCCACTAAGTTAATTGTACACCACCATTCATGACTGGATGTGGCAGGACTGAAGAGGTTATATCTCATCTGTTAGTTTGGGATCGCTTAACTGGACTATTGCATTGACGCAACCAAATTGAAGGAACAGCATAAAGCTCCAAGTCAAGATGATGAGTGACCTGGAGAGAAAATACACAGCTGGTGATAGTCTTATGTGTCTTCTGTCCTTGTACTTCTAGTTAGTAGAATTTATGCCTTTGGAAGATATTACTAAAGAAAGCTCAATAATATCCACAGGACTGGACATGAACAGTAAACCCAAGCATGTACAGGGAGAAGATAAGCGGAGAGTAAAGGTGTAATTTGAAACCTTTTACAATGGTTTTGAACGGACAATCTCATGATAAACAGGCTAGCATACATCCAGTTCTTATTTACTTTACACCTTATGTGATGAACAGTGGTGCAGCTGATCCCACATTGTCTACTTTAGATAATCGCCACGAGTTTAAATTACTCCCAGTATTTCTGGATTATGGATCAGCTCAAACAGGGAAAGAGCAAATATTTCTCTTCAACCCTGGAGTTGAGTTTTGAAAATAACATCCAAAACTTTGCTTCGGACACACCTTTAACAATCCAAGGAGACATCCATAATAATTAGTGCTGAGACAAGTTATGTCTTAAATGGCTTATATAATCTACAGTTCGGATTTTATACAGTATTACAATGAATTTTGATTATTTGTAAACTTTTCAAATTGCAACTAGGAGTAAACATTGCACTTAAAAGCTCCTCTTTTGGAAAGCCGTTCCTAAGTTTTACAGCATCTCTCAATACTGACAGGCCAGTGACATTAAATGAAAGAGACAAATGTATTAACCATCCCTTATTCCCTTGAGGCATAATAAAGACAAGTTCTGTCCCCTCATTTTAACCTTTTGGAAGTGTCTGAATGTGACTCTATTATCTGTCTAGGATTCTACGCACATCTGAACTTTATCTCCCCTCCATTAATTGCTGAGAAACATGATGAACAATTCTTCCAATAAAGTCCAGCTGTGTATTTCTCTCCAGGTCACTCATCATCTTGACTTGGAGCTTTATGCTGTTCAATAGTTAGTGTGATCAAGGATTCAGCTTTTACTGAGACCCTGCCAAGTATTACGTACCATTTTAGTGGGCGGCACGGTGGCACAGTGATTAGCACTGCTGCCTCACAGCGCCTGAGACCCGGGTTCAATTCCCGCCTCAGGCGACTGACTGTGTGGAACTTTGCACGTTCTCCCCGTGTCTGCGTGGGTTTCCTCCGGGTGCTCCGGTTTCCTCCCACAGTCCAAAGATGTGCAGGCCAGGTGAATTGGCCATGCTAAATTGCCCATAGTGTTAGGTAAGGGGTAAATGCAGATGTAGGGGTATGGGTGGGTTACGCTTCAGCGGGGCGGTGTGGACTTGTTGGGCCGAAGGGCCTGTTTCCACACTGTAAGTAATCTAATCTAATTTTAGAGGTGAAATGGCAGGCATGAAGCATAATCTGTGAGGTTATAATGTAGATTTTCCTCAAATATACTTGCTGATACAAACCAAGTATTTGTCTATTTTTAATAATCATTGAAAGTAAGTGCTTTTGCTGGTCACATTAACTGCATTGTCACTCAATTCAATCTAATTTCTGCAAAGCTGTGTCGTTAACTTTCCAGAGCACTATGAAGCAAAAACCATTTGGTTAAATTCTAAACTAGGAGACCCAATTACAAACTCCAAATTCAAATATAGCTTTCTCCTGAGATGCAGAGAATGTAGGAAAAAAAACATTGTTGGACCTGCAGCAAATGACTTCTGTCCCAGAAGTGTGATGACCTAGTTATCACTAACACTGGAGCTAGGATACTGCAGATAAACCAGATCTTTACACTATACGTTACAAGGTAAGTTTTATGGAATAAACAAGTTAGAGCAATTGGTTAGGAAAAAATAGTGAGAAAGGATTGAAACAAACTCATTTTGTAAACAAATATAAAAGATGAGGTTCCAATTTATCAACCTGTGGATTGTTTTAGGTCTGTGAGGATTTCAATTAATCTAACGTTGCCTGTTGTGGCTTAAAGACTGCTGTACGGTGATGTCTTCAAAACAAAGTTTTTAAAGGTTATGGTTTATAGTTTTCTCAAGTAAATAAAAGCAGTGCTTTTTACTCTTTGCAATGTCTGCTCTTTTTACCCAAAGTGATATGAATAGAGAGCTATTGCCATCAGATACAGAATCTTGCCACAGGAACTGTATCATTGGTTACACTGAGGTGCTGGCATTGCTAGAGACTGGGCAATGACAATGGGCATTCCCACATCATTGAAGAGAGAAATACAACAACTAAACATCTTCAAAATAGCAAGAGTAAAACTTGTTTGTTTAGTTCTCTGCCCAACATCAGCACGACCCCACCAGGGGTAGTGAAAAGAAGAAATTCCCACATCCACTCCAAGGCAGAATGGGGATTAAAACCCATGCTACTGGCAGGAATGTGTCTATGACAGCAATCCAGCAAATCAGTCCCCTGTGGAGTCTCAGCTGCTGTAACAATATGCAGTCTAACATGCATGTTGGAGTCTGGAACTGTAGAAGTGAAGTTAGCGGCTAATAGTCAAATAAGGAACAACAAAATAACAGGAAATGAAAGGGGAGAAATAAGCAAAAATGCAATTGGAAGTGAAAGAGAAAACAAACATGAGGAAATAGTAACTGGTAGAACTTGGGCATATTGTCTGTTACCTAAAAAAGAAAAGATCAAGGAGTGAAATGATAAATCGAGCTCTCATTTGTGACTTTTTGCTGGTTTATGAGGCCACTTTGATGCAGAAAGTTTTGATTCAACAAAAGGAAAAGGGCTTTGTTGCAATGAATTGCACCTTCAGTGATTATCAAGTCCACCTCTTCACTGAGAATAGTGAAAATCCAGAACTGTGCCTCCAAACCATGTTGAGGCACGCATGCATGCAATTCTCTGGGGGGGGGGGGGGTCACATGAAAATTCAAAACCAAGCTTGATTGATTGTTGCTAGGTATTAAGGTATGTACAACCAAACTGAATAAATGGTGTTGAGATCAGGCATGATCAAACCACAAGCGGGATAGGTTTGAGAAGCTCAATGATTGACATCAGTTCCTGGGAATGGTTTTGTTACTGGGAATGGTTTTGAAATAGTTAACACAGAGCTGTGCTGAAGCTCCGCGTGACCTGACAATATATAACACAGCCACGGGACAGAGCAGACTGCAGGTCAAGCAGATAGCACTTCGACCCTGACATGGTCTCCTAATGAAATATACATGTTTTCTCTACATCTTGTTAACAATTGGTGCAACCTGTACACAGGTTGACTAGGATGAAATCAACCAAATTACGTTACCTAAGGCAAGACCCTCTTCTGCTGAAGCTTATTGATGCTCCATCCTCCACCACAGACTACTAAACAGCCTCTTCAACTCGATTCTGAGGAGCAATTGGTGCCAAAATTTGATCCCAAGCACAAGCTATCAGCAGTCAATACTCAATCATCACTTTTTTTTATTGTGATACTTTTCAAAATCAACTCACTGAAACTAATGTTTATACTGCTGCTTTGTTCAAGCAGTAGCAGAAATGTCTGTGGATGGTCTGGCATCAGGGAGGAGGTGGGGAGGTTATGCACAAAATGAGATTCGGCTGGCAATAGGTTGCTGATTGGTTTGTGGAATTATGATCAGTTGTGGATTTCTGATAAAACTGAGTGGCTCCTGAGTAACTGAACAACTTGTGGGTGTAAATGATACTGCCAGATGCATTTAGACTGCTCAAACAACAGATCGTGTGTTTTTATTTCCAGTAAAATATTTATAGTCTTAAAAAAGCATGTTTGTTTTCTCCCATCAATTGTTGCAAGCTGGTGCTTTTAACCAAAAACTCTCAGATTTTATCTTTGTGAACAAATCGCTCTGTACCTCGTGTGCAGAAGTGAAAGAACGAAGGGACTTGGGAACGTCTCCAGTTAAACCTTAAAGATCGGGTCCATTGAACTGCTTCCCCAGTTTTCTTTTTACCCCTCCACTCATAACACCATTTTTTTTGCCTGTGTGAGTCTAAGGGTTTTTAGAAGGGAGTTAGTGTTTTTGCAATTTGAGTTAGATGTTGAAAATTCACAGTTTACTAGTAGTTAGAATAAAATTGATAAATTCTTTCACTTCTGTGATGGCTCCATTGATTTGCAGTCCACTACCCCAATGAAATAAAACATATATACAGTTCTAAAGACAGGTCACTAGACTTGGGGCGTTAACTCTACTTTCTCTCCATAGATGCTGCCACATCTGCTGAGTTTGTCCAGAAATTTCTATTTTTGTTTTGGTTTAACCACTGCCTGTTCTGACTCAAGCCAACAGCTCCCTTCTCACCTTGTAGCCAAATCAGTGCCCTAAAAACCAAAACCCATTCCTTCTACAACAATCTTTGAGCCACACAATTAACTATTTGACTTTATCGACCCCGACTTTATCTAACATGGACATGTACTTCAAACCCACTGACTCCCACAGCTACGTGGACTGCACCTCCTCCCACTCCCACTCCCATCCAACTCATGGAAGATTTCTGGGAACATCTCTGGTACACACGCAACAAACAAACCCACCACCCTGTGGCCAACCACTTCAACTCCTCCCTCCCACTCCGCCAAGGTCATGCAAGTCCTGGGCCTCTTCCACAGCCAAATCCAAACCACCCAATGCCTGGAGGTAGAATACCTCATCTTATGTCTTTGGACCCTCCAACCACATGGCATCAACATCAACTTTACCAGTTCCTCATCCCCTCTCCCCACCTCATCGCAGATATAACCCTCCAAATCTGCACTGCCCTCTTGAACTGTCCTACTTTTCCAACTGCCTTCCCACCTACCTGCTCCATCTTCCCCTCCGACCTATCAGCATCACCCCCACCTGCATCAACCTATCGCCTTTCCAGCTACCACCCCCCCACCTTCTTGTTTATCTTTCAACCCCCTTCCTCCCGCATATGTTTGTTGAAGAGATTATGCCTGAAACGTCTATTCTCCTGCTCCCCAAATTCTGCATGACCTGCTGTGATTTTTCAGCGCCACATGTTTTGACTTTATCTAACCTATGCCAGTTTGTCCGTGGCTCTGAACTTAAGAACTAGGACTAGCTAAGTCTTGAGACTGCTCTGCCATCTAATACAATCATGGTTGATCTCACCTTGGCCTCAACTTCATCTTCCTACCCACTCTCCATAACCTTTCAGCCCATTACTAAACAAAAAAATTTATTACCTAATCTCTAAATTTACTCAATGGCCAGCATCAACCACACTCTGGGGTAGTGAATTCCACACATTTACAAGCCTTTGAGCTAAGTAATTTCTCCACATCAGTTTCAAATCTGTTAACCGTTATACAAAAAAAAACTCTAACCTCTTCTTCTAGGTTGCCCCATAGGAGGAAACAGCCTTTCTATGTCTACTTTGTCAATCCACTTTAGCATCTTGCATATATCAATTGGATTTTCTCTACTCAGGTAGTAATCCTGCATATCCACGAAGGCTTTGCTTTTCAGTTTAGCTTCTAACTGTTCACATTCTTTCATTAGGACCTCCTTTCTAGTTCCAGCAATGTCTTTGGCCACACATAGTATTCGAGGCTTCACAAATAGGGGCATAAAGAAAGAGCAAGAAGGTTACAAAGCACTGGTTCAATCTCAGCTGGTGTATCATTTACAGTTCTGGGAACCACATTATAAGAAGAATGTGAATGAATCGGAGAATGTGTAGGGATGGTTTTTAGGACCAGTTCCAGCGACGAGAGGCTTTTGTTCAGAGGGAAAATTAGAGAGGTTGGGACTACTTTACTTGGAGAGGAGACAGCTAAAAGTAGAGTTGATAGAAGTTTTGAAGAGTCTGGTCAAAGTTCAATTATTCCCACAATTAAATGGATTGAGAACCAGAGGGCACAGTTTTCAAATACCTTGCAAATTAAGAAAATGCTAGTTTAGAAAGAAAGTTTTAAACAGCAGGTATAAGGGTCTTGAATGCACTGCCTGGAAATGTGGTGCAGACAGGTTCAACTGAGAATTCAAGAGGGCATTGGATGATTATTTAAATAGAAATGACACAGGATTACAGGGGAAATCTCAAGAGATTGGCACCAAGTTAAAATGCTCAGAGAACATATGTAGACATGATGGGCTGAATGGCCCCTTCCTGCATCTAATAATTCGGTGGCCTACAGTACTTCATGGTCTGCACTGCACCTTGCAGCAGTCTGAGGTCAGGAAAGACATTACAGAAGAACATGTTGTTTCTTTATATATTGACGCAAGGTTTGTTCTGGAACAGGCATCACCAGTTTTTATTTCATATCAATCCTCCAACTGGCACACATCAGGCAGTGAGCTGGTTATTGGACAGATTACCAGTTCATAAAATCAAATTCATTCCAATGTAAATTTGGCTGGCCATGGGAAAAAATATTATATCGCACAAGACAGATGTGTCTGAGGTGGTGTAGACATATTTCCTGATGATCGTTCTTTCATTAGAACTACAGAAATGAAATAAAGTACAACTTCCTCTGAAGTCTGATTTACAATTCACAGATGGCTACATTTTTAGGATAGCACTCAAGAAATGTGTGCATAAAACTGACATATTAATAGTGTCACTGAATGATTTTATAGCACAGATATTCAAGTTTTCATGCCACACTTATCTTGCTATTACAATAAATGTGGCAGTAAATTTTAAATCTATATCTGCGTTATCCACCCAGCCTCAGTTTCTAATGTATACAGGGAAGGTTTCCAATGGTGATGATCCTGCACTTGAACGTGGTCTGTATCATATGGTTAGTTGGTGTCTTAGCCCGTCCATTTATCTAACAATTCCAAACAGTCAAACTCAACAACAGTTCCCCCAAATTGCTGGATAGTTTTATTTCATGAGCCCCAGCTTAGAGTTGGTTAATCAATAGCACACACACTCTACAGGCAGAAGCTAGAGATCCTGCCCTTTCAAATCTTCAGGACCTCTTGAGGTGTGTCAAATAAATTGGAGTTCTCTTCAAGTGTCATCACAAACACAACCAAGGTGAAAATGACAGTCAATTTGCATTTGTCAGGGCTCCATAAGGGTTAAATGTGCACAAAAGCTGTTTCCATGATGTCAGCTGAACTCTTCTTTCAGTAGCACCCAAGAGCTTGGATGGACCTTACCTTAGTATCTGATGTGATAGTGGCACGTGCAACAGTGTAGAACACCGTCAGTATTGATAGTGTCAGCCTGAATTATCTGTTTACGTCTCCGAAGAGATGGGAATCCACCATATTCTGACTTGGAAGGAAGAGCACTGTCACTAAGCCAAGTATTTTCAGTTCCAGTCTTTTCTAAGCTAGCATAATTGCTACTCAATAAATCTGATCCAACAGCTTTATCTGCAGGGACGAAAGCCAGGTCAGTAAATGAGTGTAGCAATTACTGGATGCTGTACCGAGTGATTCCACTCGGCCAGAATAGAGATTCCCTGTCAATCACATCTGAAAACTACACTGTTGTAAGTGACTGGAATTGACTTATGTACTTAATTTCAACTATCTACTTTCCTCCAACCACATCAGACCTCAATGCCACGGTCCTGATTCGAAACACAAAATTCTTTCCTTTACGATTTTCAGAAGACATGTATAAATTCTAAGATTCGAACAACAGGAAACCAAATTGCAGTTTAAGAAAAAGCTGAATGAAGCCTACACAGCATGATTTATCAGAAAAATGCAAAGGCACTGCAGCCAGCTTAAATAACATTGTGAACCACCTAATGAACAGTGATATGACACAATATTATCACATCACTGCAATAATGTGATTAGTCAAAGGGATGTGGAAAACCATTACAAAATAAAAGATATTGCTCCATGGAATGAGCTGCATGACTCCTGTGCAATTTCATTCTATAGTTGAAACTGATCCTAATTCTCAGCAAGGTCGTAGTTTAAGAAGAGATTAAAGATGCTTGTTTTCCAGCACAATATTACAACAGGCCACAGTATTGCTGGAGCATCTGAAATGGAGTGGGGAGAGAGACTCAGCAAGGATTCAACCAACCCAATCTAGTCCCACCTGCCAGCACCCGGCCCATATCCCTCCAAACCCTTTCTATTCATATACCCATCCAAATGCCTCTTAAATGTTGCAATTGTACCAGCCTCCACCACATCCTCTGGCAGCTCATTCCATACACATACCACCCTCTGCATGAAAAAGTTGCTCCTTAGGTCTCTTTTATATCTTTCCCCTCTCACCCTAAACCTATGCCCTCTAGTTCTGGACTCCCAGACCCCAGGGAAAAGACTTTGTCTATTTATCCTATCCATGCCCCTCATAATTTTGTAAACCTCTATAAGGTCACCCCTCAGCTCCCAACGCTCCAGGGAAAACAGCCCCAGCCTGTTCACCCTCTCCCTGTAGCTTAGATCCTCCAACCCTGGCAACATCCTTGTAAATATTTTCTGAGCCCTTTCAAGTTTCACAACATCCTTCCGATATTGCACGCAATATTCTAACAGTGGCCTAACCAATGTCCTGTACAGCTGCAACATGACCTCCCAACTCCTGTACTCAATACTCTGACCAATAAAGGAAAGCATACCAAATGCCTTCTTCACTATCCTATCTACCTGCGACTCCACTTGCAAGGAGCTATGAACCTGCACTCCAAGGTCTCTTTGTTCAGCAACACTCCATAGGACCTTAGCATTAAGTGTATAAGTCCTGCTAAGATTTGCTTTCCCAAAATGCAGCACCTCGCATTTATCTGAATTAAACTTCATCTACCACTCCTCAGCCCAGTGGCCCATCTGCTCCAGATCCTGTTGTAATCTGATGTAACCCTCTTCGCTGTCCACTACACTTCCAATTTTGGTGTCATCTGCAAACTTACTAACTGTACCTCTTATGCTCACATCCAAATCATTTATGTAAATGACAAAAAGTAGAGGGCCCTGCACCGATCCTTGTGGCAGTCCACTGATCACAGGCCTCCAGTCTGAAAAACAACCCTCCACCACCACCCTCTGTCTTCTACCTTTGAGCCAGTTCTATATCCAAATGGCTAGTTTTCCCTGTATTCCATGAGATCTAACCTTGCTAATCAGTCTCCCATGGGGAACCTTATCGAAGCCTTACTGAAGTCCATATAGATCACATCTACTGCTCTGCCCTCATCAATCTTCTTTGTTACTTCTTCAAAAAACTCAATCATGTTTGTGAGACATGATTTCCCACACACAAAGTCATGTTGACTATCCCCAATCAGTCCTTGCCTTTCCAAATACATGTACATTCTGTCCCTCAAGATTCCCTCCAACAACTTGCCCACCATCGAGGTCAGGCTCATCGGTCTATAGTTCCCTAGCTTGTCTTTACTGCCCTTCTTAAGCCATGGCACCACGTTTGCCAACCTCGAGTCTTCCAGCACCTCACTTGTGACTATCGATGATACAAATATCTCAGCAAGACGCCCAGCAATCGCTTCTCTAGCTTTCCACAGAGTTCTTGGGTACACCTGATCAGGTCCTGGGAATTTATCCATCTTTAACCATTTCAAGACATCCAGCACTTCCTTCTCTGTAATCTGGACATTTTGCAAGATGTCACCATCTATTTCCCACAGTCTATATCTTCCATATTCTTTTCCACAGTAAATGCTGATGCAAAATATTCATTTAGTATCTCCCCCATTTTCTGTGGCTCCACACAAAGGCTGCCTTACTGATCTTTGAGGGGCTCTATTCTCTCCCTAGTTACCCTTTTGTCCTTAATATATTTGTAAAACCCCTTTAGATTTTCCTTAATTCTATTTGCCAAAGCTATCTCTTTATCATTCTTATAAAATGATGAAAATGACCCAGAACTGATCCTTGTGGCACTCCACTGGTCATAGGCCTCCAGTCTGAAAAACAACACTCCATGACCACCTTCTATCTTCTACCTTTGAGCCAGTTCTCTTTCCAAATGTTTTGAATAGTTTTGGCAGGTTGACAGGTAACCATTTTACTAGTATCAATGTAGCTCTCTACTCATTATTCTGCCAGAAGGTGCAAATGTTTGAAAAAAACACTGCATCTACCACTTACAAGTTCGTCCCGAAGTTGGGAGATCAGTTCGTCTTTCTCCTTCAATTGAAGCCGAAGAAGCGAACTTTCATCTTTTAGATCCTAGGAAAGAAAAGACAGAGATTATTTGGAATCGATGCAACTATAAAGCTAAAATTTAATGAGCACAGATGGATCAAAGGTAAGTTAGTGGGAACGGTGATAGATGGGCATTGATTGACTAGATTTTACTATGAGCTATAGCAAACTGATATGGTCCCTTTCTGCAATGTAAATCTGAAGAAGAGGTTCCTGTTTATAAACGTTCACCCATTATAGGCTTTATTTGAGCTCAACAATGACTACTTTAAGTTATATATCTCCTCTAAGTACAATAAACAACTCCAGGCTTCTTCACAGGAAAGTTAGAGTTCAAAGGCAGATACTGGGCCAAACAGGGTGAAAATAGATTAGTTATCAAACAGGTAAGTTTTAAAGGACACCTTAAAGGCCAGTGAAATGTTAGAATGGTGACGATAAGGCCTGGGTACCTTTGGCAGAATGGTTCCAACAATCCTCCATCCTTCTTATTTAGTTTAGGGGCTTTATAGTAGTTTGTTGTGAAGGATAAACTATATATGAATCAGTCCCAGCAGAAGAAACACTTACTTTCAGCAACAAGATAAGGTTTCTTACAGGCAAAAGTGAGGACTGCAGATGCGGGAAATCAGAGTCTAGATTAGAGTAGTGGTGGAAAAGCACAGCAGGTCAGGCAGCATCCAATTCCTAATGAAGGGCTTTTGTCCGAAACATTGATTTTCCTGCTCCTCGGATGCTGTCTGACCTGCTGTGCTTTTCCAGCACCACTCTAATCTAGACTAAGATTTCTTACAGTTTAGCGTAACTGTATACAGAGTACATTAATACAGAAGTGTATTAACTGTTAAAACAAGAAATACATAAATATATGTCTTCGTGAGGAGACTGGACAAGACTCCAATTGCTGTCTGCCCAAACTACCAACCAATGCTCCATCCAGTGGCTCTGATAAATTAATGAAAGGGCTGAGCTTTACCTTGGCGTAGATTTACCTACTTGTAGCTATTACTTTACACAGCTGTAGAAGGTCACGTTTTGTGTGTCAGTGGGGTGGGGAGTGTAGACTGCTCGCTCCGCCCCAATTGAAGGTCAGTCTGATTGGCTGCACTAGTTGCCACTGTTCTGATAGTGCCAAGGACTCAATATTGGACATTGAAAGGACTATAGGCAGACCTTAGAGGAGGGTGATGAGAGTATCACAGAGATGTTGGGTGGTGAGGATTTAACCAGCATCGGGAGTTCGGGAAAGCAGGAGTCAAGAAGGATGGAGTTAAGAGAGCTGGGAGTTAGGAAACAAAGTCCAAAGATGTGCAAGTTAGTTGGACTGGCCATGCTAAATTGCCCATGGTATTCAGAGATGTGTCAGTTAGCCATGGGAAATGCAAGGTTACATGGATAGGGTTGGCGGATGGGTCTGGATGGGATGATGTTCAGAGGGTTGGTGTGAACTTGTTGGGCCGAATTGCCTGTTTCCACACTGTAGGGATTCTATAAAAACGGAGTCACAATCTCAGAAGCAAAACTTGTGAGTGACACATATTGCTCTGACTTAACTTAAACACTTCAAAATGGAGCTCCAACACAACCAGTACATTAACTTCAAAGTACTACTGTCATTGTTTCTCCTGTTTTCCTCTTGTGATCACTAGGGAAGGCCTCCAAACCCCTAATGAGATAAGGGCATCCCCTAAAGTTAGTGCCCCTCTTCCTTCCCCTGTCTTTTAAAACATGCCAAGTGTTACAGCATGGGTTGTGTGTTATCAGGTCAATTGGGCTTTAAATGAACTCTTAACTTTAATTGTTTATTGACATACAGTGGGCAGGCTCCTCATTTTGGTGTCCACCCTCCACAGCCTAAGGGTCAGCTTGGGATAGTAAGGTCTTGGACTGGACATTGAGTCCTGTATTAGGTGTCATCTAACTTTCGAACAACCACCAAAACCAAAAACCTGGCAGAAGCATACAAAATCTAACCCAGCAAGTTAGAGAGGTTTAGATATGAAATTCCACAACTTAGGGTCAAGATCAAACAAAAGGTTAACAGTGTGGTCCTGAAGTAACAGAGAGACAGAGATTGGGTGATGGTGCTGGGGAAGGTGAACAGGAGAGAGGAGCAGGCAGAGAAGCCTCAGAACATCAGCAGAAAAAGTCCAGGAGATTGTTAGCCTCACTTGAATAGCTTTCACTCAATGTCGTGCTAGAGGTAAACCAGAAGGCAGAAGTGGAACCACCAGTGGATGTTCAAGGAAGAGTTACTCATGCTCAAGTGAACTGTTAGGGAGGGCATTCGAGGTCATCCTGGTTAGGGCAGTAGGAACAGAGTTGTTGGAATCCAGTGCATCAGCTTTAACTGCATCTACTGGATAGACAGTGCTGCAAATCCCAACACATGTAGAGGAGTTGGTACCATACTGATAATGCAGATGAGTAATGCGGTCACATTAATGATCTAGAGCATGGGTTCAATCCCACCATGTCAGATGGTGGACTTTAAACTAATTTGATGGAAAGAAGTGAAATTCAAAATTATTATCAACAAAGGTAATCACTCATCTGGTTCACCACCATCTTTTGGGGAAGGGAATCTGCTATAGGGGGGTTATAGGGGGTCTAGTCTAAACAAACCAAAGGTATACAGGTTAGGTGACTTGGCCATGCTAAATCGCCCATAGTGTTCAGGGATGTGTAGGTTGGTAAATGTAGAGTAATACGGAAGGGGAATGAGTCTGGGTGGGTTACTCTTCGGAGAGCCGGCATGGACTTGTTGGGCCAAATGGCCTGTTTCCACACTGTTGGGATTCTACGATTTCTATGAATTACTTTGGGATGGGAAAGAAATGTTGGCTTTCCCACTGACACGCATACATGCTGTGAGAGAATAAAGTTCCTAGAAAGAAAGTAAACATAAATAGAGAAATAAGCTTACCTTCCTTTGAACCCCAATTTCTCCCCCTCTGCAGGCTTTGCTGTACCACCCTCTAATTTAAATAGCAGTGGTCATGAGAGTGCACAAACCTCCCCCCTCAGTCAGTAGGAAATTGAGTAGAAAATATAAAAGTAGATCTCAGATATCTGTAAGAATAATAAAGTTGTAATGGTAGGGAATTTTAACATAGATGGGGGAGCCATACTGTTAAGGGCTTGGATGGAGAGGAATTTGTCAAGTGTGTACAAGAAAATTTTCTTCTTTAATATGTGAACCTACTTACTAGAGAAACAGCAAAACTTCTTTTGGGAAATAAGGCAAGGCAAAAGAGTGAGGTATCAGTGGAGGAGCACTTTCGGGTAAGTGATCATATTTTTCTCAGTTTTAAAATAGTTATGGAAAAGGATAGACCTTATCTAAAAGTTAAGGTCCTAAATTGGAGTAAGGCTAATTTGCTGGTGTTAGATAGGAACTTTCAAAAGCTGATTACCGGAGGCTGTTTACAGGTAAAGGGACAGTTGGAAAATGTTAGGCCTTCAAAAACTCGATAACGAGAGCTCAGAGACAATATGTTCCTATTAGTGCAAAGGGCCAGGCTGCTAGGTGTAGGGAATAATGGATGACTAGAAAAATTGAGGTTCTGTTCAAGAAGAAAAAGGAGGCATATATGAGGTAGAGACACCTGGGATCGAGTAAATCACTGGAGAAGTATAAGGGCAGTAGGAGTACATTCAAAAAGTGGTGGAAGCAGATACAATTGCAACATTTAGAAGGCATCTGGATGAGTACATGAATAGAAAGGGTTTAGAGGGACATGGGCGAAATGATGACAAATGGGACTAGAGAAACTGAAGATATCTGGTCGGCATGGATACGTTGGACCAAATGGTCTGATCCCATTGTTGTACCTTTCAATGATTATGACTCATTTTGTAATGTAGGACTTGGTGGGTCTCTCTGAGTAGGACCTCATTTTGTTGTATCCAATATGGTATTTAATCATACAACAGGGCAAGCCCTACAACAGGATAAAAATCACCCTTTATGTCTCAGTTAGTATGTCAGTGCCTGGCTCAGGAAATTGTTTGGGAGGAATGAGAACATAATTTGCTCTGAATTTAATCTAAGCTGTACTAAAAAATAGGTGATCACATTCGCTGAGGGCTCCTACGGTTGGATAAAGTACATCATTATCTGCAACATTTTATCATTACTGAAACTCAAATCATTATTCCATTAGCACTTGCATGTCCTGAAAAAAAACTACCTAAGTATTTCCAGTACGTGAGAGCATTGGCAATGATCTTAGATATTAAGCTGTATTTTCCTGATGGTATTTGGAAATATGTATCATTTCTACATGAACTCATTTAAAACACATTGCCGAGTTGATGAAAGTGCAACACAGACTGGATGGCAAAACAAATGAGGAAATTGTCAAATAGAAAAGGGCTCTGTGCTTCTTGAATATATGTCAACAATGGAGAGGTAACTAAACAATCACACAAGCAATACATTTTTGCCGATGAGCATGAAAGATCCCAAGCGAACAAAGTAAACTAACAAAGTTCTTATCGGCAATTGCCTTTGAGAATGTGACCATCTTGTACAATGCTACACGGAAGACCCACCACAGAAAACAAGCCATCTGACCCATTTGGTGTGTGCTGGAATTAAAGCTCCATGAATTTTCCTATTTTTTACTTTCTTTTAACACAAAACCAAGCCGACAAATTAGGAGCAAGATTAGGCCATTCAACATGCTTCACCTTTTGGGAAGATCATGGTTGATCCGCTTGTGGCTTCAGTTCCACTTTCCTACCTACCCTCTTTGAGTCCCTCGTTAGTCAAGAATTTGCTCTATCAATATATAGTCTTGACAAAGGGACTCATAAAACAAGGAGCTGAATAACCAAGGCTAAATTTCCTTTCCAAATAAGCATTATTTAACTTTCCATGTTTTTTAGTTTTAAGTCCTTCTGATGTTCTGTAGACATATAATACAATCATTAAGCAGTTGACATGAGACAGGCTTGATGTTGGATGCTATTATTGAGGTAGATTAGCTGAAGCATGATCTCGACCCATTTGTATTCTAACCCTCTCCATGTAAAGATCAGCATTCCATTGGCAATTTGTTATTTTGTGTACTAGACGAACACCTGGAACTGTTAATTGTCATGAACATAAGAACTAAGAGTCGGTAATTCAGCCCTTCCAGCCTGCTTCAATATTCTCATCTTGGCCCCAATTCCACTTTACCATTTGTTCTCCATAACTCTTCAACCCATTACTGATTTAAAATCTACCTTCTCCTTAAATTTATTTCATGATACAACATCCAATACATTGTTGGGTAGTGAATTTCACAAATCCATGACTCTTTGAGAGAAAACCTCTTTGCTTCTCTGTTCAAAATCTGCTATCATTTATCCTAAAATGATGATGGAGCAATCTTCTAGATTGCTCCATCATCATTTTAGGATAAATGATAGCAGATTTTGAACAGAGAAGCTCCACATGAGGGGGAAACATCCTTTATAACTGTACTATATCAATCCCTTTTAGCATGATTAAAAACCTCAATTAGATCTCCTCTCATTCTTCTAAATTCCAGAAAGCACGGCCTAAACTGCTTGGCTTCTCTTCATAAGATAAACCCCTCATCTATGAAATCAATCTAGTGAAACTCGAGAGGCAGTCACAGGTTTGGTTTATATCCACTGGAGTTTAGGAGAGTGAGCAACTTGATCGAAACAAAGAAGATCCTGAGGGGTCTTAACAGGGTGGATGTGGAGTGGCTGTTTCATCTTGTGGGAGCAAACAGAATTAGAGGGTCACCCATTTAACACAGATAATGGAAGAATATTTTTTCTCACAGAGTTGAAAGTCTTTGGAAATCTCTTTCTCAAAAGTTGGTAGAAGCATAATTTTTGAATAGTTTTATGGCAGAGGTAGAAAAGCTCGTGATTGACACAGCAATGAAAGATTAACAGGGGTAGGCGGGAATGTGAAATAATCAGATCAGCCATAATCTTATAGAATGGTTGAGCAGACTCGACTGATATACTCCTGCTTTTAATTCTTATGTTTGACATTTTATTTGGGGAGGCTTGGTTCTCTCCAGTGTCCTCGCCAATGTTTATCCTGCAACCAACATGGGTGGCATGGTGGCACAGTGGTTAGCACTGCTGCCTCACAGCGCCTGAGACCCGGGTTCAATTCCCGCCTCAGGCGACTGACTGTGTGGAGTTTGCACGTCCTCCCCGTATCTGCGTGGGTTTCCTCCGGGTGCTCCGGTTTCCTCCCACAGTCACAAAGATGTGCAGGCCAGGTGAATTGGCCATGGTAAACTGCCCATAGTGTTAGGTAAGGGGTAAATGTAGATGTAGGGGTTTGGGTGGGTTACGCTTCGGCGGGGCGGTGTGGACTTGTTGGGCCGAAGGGCCTGTTTCCACACTGTAAGTAATCTAATCTAATCTAATCTAATCAACATCAAGTATATTAAGACATTGCTATTTTTAATACGCTATGTGTAATTTAACTGCTGCAATGGTTATATATCAAGTGCACTTCATTGACTTTGAAGTATTTTAGTAACTTCTGCAATCACAAAAGGTGATATGAAAATACAAGTTCTTTAACATTTTTATTCCACTTCAAAGGTGCTTTTCAGAATGTCTCCACTGCACTGTGATTATCAAATGGAAACTGCCTCTCTCCTTCATTCTCTAAAATACTCAGGATCTTGGATTTTTTGTCAAGGTGAAGCAACAGAGAAGATTTGACTCTTGCCCTCAGTACCATGCAGCAACTAGATACTATGTCTGCCAGCTCAACCACGAGTTTCTGGGAAAAATAAAACTGACTACCCACCAATCACATGTATTTAGATCACACGTTTTGCATAGTAAAACAGATCAAGGTGTTTCAGATGAGCATAGTCAAACCATCTTTAACACTGAGCCCAAGGAGGAGCTAGAAGGACCCATCACTGTAAGTTTAGTCAAATAAGAAGAGAGAAGTGGAGAGATGAAGAGATTTAGAAGGGTCTTTCAGAGCTAGGGCTTGCCAGTTGAAAGCATCACAAGCAAAAGTACAGCTGTAAAGATCAAGACTGCTCAGCAGGCAGATTTTGAGGAATACAAGATTAGAGAGGGCTATAAAGCTGAAGGAGATCACAGAGACTGAAAGAGGGCGAGACAGTGGAAGATTTATAATCAAGGATGAGAATTTTAAAGTCAAGTTATGGCAGGTCAATGTATCTCACAAGCAAAGTGTGGTATGACAAGTTTCGGAGTGAGGCAGGAAATGGGCGACTGAGTCACAGAGTCAAACATTATAGTGCTCAAATTTTTATGGTCAGTACAAGTTAGAAGACAGACAATGACTGAAAAAGTGTACAAGGGCAACAAACATGGCACCGTCTTAGGAATGAAGGTATCTAGGTACAAAACTTAAGTAGTCTGTCTCCCACTGGACAATATCATACTTAATGTGATTTTATTTGAAACACCTTTTCCTCACATCCCAATAACAAACACACAAATGACTTTCACATGCGGACAGAGATTAAATCGTGACACGCTTTTTTTATAGTTTCTATTTTGATATTTGTATTGCAACAAGTTGATAAAAGGTGTGTGAGGTCATGAAAGTGATCACAATGAATTAGATTTATTTGGACCATGTAAATGAAAGCAGAGACTGCCTAAGTATTCATGATTTTGCTCTTTGTACATGAAAGCATCTGTGATTTCCAAGGCCATTGTCACTGACATTTAAGATTGAAAAATATTTGAGGCTGGATGGGCAGCTTGCTTTGAAGACAACCTGACAACACATCCCTTATTGCAGAAATTGAAAATGGCTTTGGGAGTGAGTCAATGTGAATATCAGTTTCAAAACCTCTGGAATTGCAGAATCTCCCAATTCTCTGCCCATGAGGTACCATGGATGAACTTTGGATCATTCGGGAGGCAGAGGGGATTATTGAGAGGAGTTACAGTGAGGTAGTCACTCCTCAGGTACAAGAAAAAGGCAGATGGGTTACAGTCAGGGGACGGAAAGGGAACCGGCAGGCAGTGCAGGGATTCCCTGTGGCCATTCCCCTCAACAATAAGTACACCATTTTGGATACTGTTGGGGGGGGGCGGGGGACTTACCAGGGGAAAGCATTCAGGCACAGGGCTCTGGCATAGAGTCTGGCCCTGCTGCTCAGAAGGGAAGGGGGAAGAGGAGCAGAGCAGTAGTCATTGGGGACTCCATAGTTAGGGGGACAGATAGGAGGTTCTGTGGGGACGAGAGAGACTCACGTTTGGTGTGTTGCCTGCCAGGTGCCAGGGTTCGTGATGTCTCTGATCATGTTTTTGGGATCCTTAAGGGGGAGGGGGGGGCAGGCCCAAGTCATGGTCCATATGGAAACCAACGCCATAGGTGGGAAGAGAGATGGGGATTTAAGGCAAAAATTTAGGGAGCTAGGATGGAAGCTTAGAGCTAGGACAAACAGAGTTGTTGTCTCTGGTTTGTTGCCAGTGCCACATGCTAATGATGCAAGGAATAGGGAGAGAGAGGAGTTGAACATGTGGCTACAGGGACGGTGCAGGAGGGAAGGTTTTGGATTCTTGGATAATTGGGGCTCTTTCTGGGGTAGGTGGGACCTCTACAAGCAGGATGGTCTTCATCTGAACCAGAGGGGTACCAATATCCTGGGGGTAAAATTCGCTAAGGCTATCGGGGTGGGTTTAAACTAATCCAGCAGGGGAAGGGAACCAAAATTGCAGTTCGAGTATAGAAAAGGTTGAGTGTAGGGAGGTCCGAAATCAAGTTTCAGGGATACAAGATGGCACCGGCCATCTTCAACGCCAGGAGCATCAGGAATAAGGTGGGTGAACTTGCAGCATGGGTTGGCACCTGGGACTTCGATGTTGTGGCCATTTCGGAGACATGGATAGAGCAGGGACAGGAATGGTTGTTGCAGGTTCTAGGTTTCAGTAAGAACAAGAGAAGATGGTAAAAGAGGGGAGATGTGGCATTGTTGGTCAAGGACAGCATTACAGTTGCAGTAAGGATGTTTGGGGACTCGTCAATTGAGGAAGTATAGGCTGAGGTTAGAAACAGGAAAGGAGAGGTCACCCTGTTGGGAGTTTTCTATCGGCCTCTGAATAGTTCCAGAGATGTTGAGGAAAGGATAGCAAAGATGATTCTCAATAGGAGTGAGAGAGACAGGGTAGTTGTCATGGGGGAATTTAACTTTCCAAGTATTGACTGGGAACACTATAGTACGAGTACAATAGATGGGTCAGTTTTTGTCCAGTGTGTGCAGGAGGGCTTCCTGACACAGTATGTAGACAGGCCAACAAGGGGCGAAGCCACATTAGATTTGGTCCTGGGTAATGAGCCCGGCCAGGTGTTAGATTTGGAAGTAGGTGAGCACTTTGGTGATAGCAATCACAATTCGGTTATGTTTACTTTAGTGATAGAAAGGGGTAGGTGTATACCACTGGGCAAGAGTTACACAGCTGGGGGAAAAGCAATTACGATGTGATTAGGCAAGATTTAGGAAGCATAGGATGGGGAAAGAAACTGCAGGGGATGGGCACATTAGAAATGTGGAGCTTATTCAAGGAAAAGCTACTGTGTATCCTAGATAAGTATGTACCTATCAGGCAGGGAGGAAGCTGTAGAGTGCGGGAGCCGTGGTTTACGAATGAAGTGGAATCTCTGGTCAAGAGGAAGAAGGCGGCCTATGTTAGGATGAGAAGTGAACGCTCAGTTACGGTGCTTAAGAGTTAGAAGGCAGCCAGGAAAGACGTAAAGAGAGAGTTCAGAAGAGCCAGGAGGAGGCATGAGAAGTTGTTGGTGGATAGGATCAGAGTAAACCCTAAGTCTTTCTATAGGTATTTAATGAATACAAGAATGACAAGAGTAAGATTAGGGCCAATCAAGGATAGTAGTGGGAAGTTGTGTGGAGTCAGAGGAGATAGGGGAAGCACTAAATGAATATTTTTCGACAGTATTCACTCTAGAAAATGACAATGTTGTCGAGGAGAATACTGAGATACAGGCTACTGGACTAGATGGGATTGAGGTTCACAAGGAAGAGGTATTAGAAATCCTTAAGAGTGTGAAAATAGATAAGTCCCCTGGGTCGGATGGGATTTATCATAGGATCCTCTGGGAAGCCAGGGAAGAGATTGCCAAGCCTTTGGCATTGATCTTTAAATCATTATTGTCTACAGGAATAGTGTCAGAAGACTGGAGAATAGCAAATGTGGTTCCCCTGTTAAGGGGAGTAGAGACAACCCTGGTAATTATAGACCAGTGAGCCTTACTTCAGTTGTTGATAAAGTGTTGGAAAAGGTTAGAAGAGATAGGATTTATAATCATCTAGAAAAGAATAATTTGATTAGGGATAATCAGCATGGTTTTGTGAAGGGTAGGTCATGCCTCACAAATCTTATTGAGTTCTTTGAGAAGGTGACCAAACAGGTAGATGAGAGTAAACTGGTTTGTTGTGGTGTATATGGATTTCAGCAAGGCGTTCGATAAGGTTCCCCACAGTAGGCTATTGTACAAAATGCAGAGGAATGGGATTGTGGGAGATGTAGCAGTTTGGATCAGTAATTGGCTTGCTGAAAGAAGACAGAGGGTGTTGGTTGATGGGAAATGTTCATCCTGGAGTACAGTTACTAGTGGTGTACCGCAAGGGTCGGTGTTGGGTCCATTGCTGTTTGTCATTTTTATAAACGACCTGGATGAGGGCGTAGAAGGGTGAGTTAGTAAATTCGCAGACGACATGATGGTCGGTGGAGTTGTGGATAGTGATGAAGGATGTTGTAGGTTATATAAAGACATAGATAAGCTGCAGAGCTGGGCTGAGAGGTGGCAAATGGAGTTTAATGCGGACAAGTGTGAGGTGATTCACTTTGGTCGGAGTAACCGAAATGCAAAGTACTGGGCTAATGGTAAGATTCTTGGTAGTGTAGATGAGCAGAGAGAGCTCGGTGTCCAGTTACACAGATTCTTGAAAGTTGCCACCCAGGTTGACAGGGTTGTTAAGAGGGCATAACAATGTTTTAGCTTTTATTAATAGAGGGATCCAGTTCTGGAACCATGAGGTTATGCTACAGCTGTACAAAACTCTAGTGCGGCCACAATTAGAGTATTGTGTACAGTTCTGGTTACCGCATTATAAGAAGGATGTGGAAGCTTTGGAAAAGGTGCAGAAGAGATTTACTAAGACGTTGCCTCGTATGGAGGGAAGGTCTTACGAGGAAAGGCTGAGGGACTTGAGGCTGTTTTCGTTGGAGAGAAGAAGGTTGAGAGGTGACTTAATAGAGACATATAAGATAATCAGAGGGTTAGATAGGGTGGACAGGGAGAGCCTTTTTCCAAGTATGGTGACGGCGAGCATGAGGGGGCATAGCTTTAAATTGAGGGTTAATACCTACAGAACAGATGTCAGAGGTAGTTTCTTTACTCAGAGATTAGTGAGGGCATGGAATGCTTTGCCTGCAACGGTAGTAGATTCGCCAACTTCAAGTACATTTAAGTCGTCACTGGACAAGCATATGGACGTACATGGAACAGTGTAGGTTAGATGGGCTTCAGATTGGTATGACAGGAGCCTTGGTTTATTTATGTTGATGTATTCTAATGCTCCTTTAAAATTTAGACTGATCCATGCATTTGGAAGTCTGAAATAGAACATAGAACATTAGAGCGCAGTACAGCCCCTTCGGCCCTCGATGTTGTGCCGACCAGAGTTGTGAAAGAACAGCCATTCAAACTGAATGCACAGCAACCATATGACACTGAATTCCACAGGGTGTGCTTCGACAAATTATGCTGAGCAAATTGCTGCAGTTTGGAAATTGCAAATGACTTAGCTTTGTGAACAGAACTTTCCTGATGAAGGGCTTTTGTCTGAAACGTTGATTTTCCTGCTGCTCGGATACTGCCTGACCTGCTGTGCTTTTCCAGCACCACTCTAATCCAGACTCTGATCTCCAGCATCTGCAGTCCTCACTTTTGTCTTAACTTTGTGAACAAGCAGTCTTCAAAGGGGGTCCTGCATGTACTCCATGTCTTCATTTGATCATAGAATCCCTGCAGTGTGAAAGCAAGCCATTCGGCCCATCGAGCCAACACCACCCCTCCAAAGAGTATACCACTCAGCCCAACGCCAGTACCCTATGCCTGTAACCCCCAATTTCCTCAGAAACTTTGGGCAACCTAACATGGCCCAATCCACCTAACCTGCACATCTTTTGACTGTGGGAGGAAACCAGAGCTCCTGGAGGAAATGCTGACATGGGGAGAATGTGTAAACTCTGCTCAGACAGTCACCCGACACTGGGATCGAACCCGGGTCACTGGCACTGTGAGTCACTGTAGTTACCTGCCTATAGGAGAAAAGCTGGACAGACTGAATCCTCTTCAGTTTAGAAGACCCAGAAGTGACTTATTTTAATTTAAGCTTTATTGTCATGTGTGATCAAGTATAGTAGTACAGAAGTACAATAAAAAAATGTACAATAGTGCTAAACATGGCACCATTTTAGGAAAGAAGGTATTTAGGTACAAAACTTAAGTAGTAAATAGAGAAACAAAATTAAAAGTAAATCATTGCCATTGCTCTTCGTGTAAGAAGAACAATGAAATAAAAAAAGTCAAAAGTTAACATTACAGTCCTTCCTGGAAATAATTGGAAAAATAAAGGAACAAAAGTACAAGTTCAACCGTCTTTCTTCAGTGCACTCTCTGCAAGGGCTCTGTTTCCTCCACCTTGACCCGCTCTCCAGGAAACCTCAGGCTTCCTGCTCTCAACACTGCAGGTGCCAGGGAACCTCCCTCGCCAACAATGCAGGTTCGGTCTAACCACATTGGTCTCAGGCCCACAGCTACTTGCAAGTACCTGACTCCGGCCATCAGTGCTCTACGCAGCGAACCTTTAGCTGACACTACTTGGGACCATGACCGCTACCATGCTTTCTGCAATGCCATCACCACTATTGCCTCCCTCTCCTGAATTCCATGAAGTAAGTGAAAAAAAAGACAAGGAGAGAGAAAAACAAAGCACGAGTGTGGCCAGCCTGGAGTGAATGGGCCTACCGAGTCAGTGACACCACCTTGAATAGTTGGCTTGCTCTCTCCACTGCGCTGCTGGATCCTGCTCTCTGTCCTTCATTCAGGTCCTGAGGGGACAAGATCAGGGTGTGGAAGTGATAGTTTCTCTTGTGGGAGAATAGGGAGGTCATACTTTAAAAAGAAGGGGTCACCCATTAAAACTGCGATGAAGAAACATTTTTTCTCTCAGAACGTTGCAAGTCTTTGGAATTCACTTACTTAAAAGGCAGTCGGTGCCAAATTTTTATACAGTTTTAAGGGAGTGATAGATAAATTCTTGATGACTAAAGAGATGAAAGATTATTTAGGACATGCAGGAGTGCAGAGTTAATGTTAAATCAGATCAGCTATGATCTTATTGAATGTCGGAGCAGGCTTGAATGACCAAGTAGCCTACAGTTGATCCTTATTCACATGTTCTGCCATTGCAGCTTGCTGGTTTTGTCAAGCTGGATGGCATCTAATGGATGTGTCAGCTTTGAATACACAACTCCCTCTCTTAAATGAATGAGAATCTGGTTCTGTCCCACAAATAAACAGGACCTACCTCCTTACTCTGCTTTTCAAACTCCACGTCATATCATTTTCTGTGGCACATACAGACAGCACAGATATCATGTTAAACCAGTGATAAATGGAACTTCTATCTGCTTCTTGACAAGCAGGCTAGGCAATCATTCTTGCCCAAACCCCCTCCTGCAAAAGTTAATGGATCAAAAGTCCTGGACAGAGTTCTACATAATGGCTTGTGTTCTGCCCAATGAGTGACAGAAAATCTGCTCCTCCAGAGATTCATGCAGGCTTATTAACATTACAGTCCATCCTAATATTAATTGGAAAAATAAAAGAACGCAAGTATAAGTTCAACAGTCTTTCTTCAATGCACTCTCTCCAAGGGCTCAATCTACTCCACTTTGGCCTGCCCTCCGGGAAACCTCAGGCTTCCTGCTCTCAACACTGCAGGTGCCAGGGGACCTCCCACACTGACAGTTCAGGATCAGTCTAACCACATTGGTCTCAGGCCCACAGCTGCTCGCAAGTACCTGACCTCTGGCCGTCACTGCTCCAAATACACGATAAATATATATACAAAAATGATTGAACATCAAGTTCTGGGGAATCATAAAGGTGACTGGATTACTACTTGGCCACATCTCTCCATTCCAATGCACATTTAGAGATATTAAACTTGAATATTACCACTGGATCACCAGCCTGACCTTTGGATTACTAGGCCGGTGGTATGGCCACTTCATACCTCACCCCAATGTCACATACTAAATCTTTCAGTCAAATTGAGCTTTCACGCACACTTAATAAAAGTTAACCTGGCAATTCACTGTTGTTGGGTCAAAATTCTGGAATCCCTTCCCTAACAGCATTGTGGGTCAACCTTCAGAAGATGGATTACAGCTCACCACAATCTTCTCAAGGGGAATTAGGGATGGGAATTAAGTTCTGGTCCAGTCAGTGATGCCCATGAGTGAATTGCAAAAAAAAGGGCTCGACAAACACACACTAAAAAAAAATCAAATGGATCTTATGAGTCCCAGTGGTCTAGATTAAAGTGAGAAAATATTTGAAGTGTAATCTCAATCTTTTGCACTGCTACTGAAAATTGGGAATGAAATGAGGAGGAGAGCAGAAGTTGGGTTGAAAGACAACATTTTTGTATGGGCTCAGTAAAGAACAGATTAGCTTCGATAGTGCAATAACCAAGTATCCTACCCTCCTGCAAATATCAGTGAACAACAGGAAATTACTGAGGATTCTATTCAGATGGGGGAGAATCTTGCCTTATCACTCATAACCACTGGAGCAAGATTTAAGATTTAAGGAGCATTGTATGGATTATTTTGGTCCTCATAAAATGCATCCAATCAGTCTACTTTAATGAAAACAATGGCTAAGGTAGCTTATTGCTCAGGCCTAAATTTTTCTTTATTTTCTTAATTCAAGGGGAGCAGCAATGCATTCTCTAATCTGGTTATCAGACACTGCACAACACTAGGTATCTCACTGATTATACAGGAGATGTGTACTATTTTTACAGCTGTTTTCCTTCTTGGAGATGATAGACAATTGGATGCTAACGATTGAAGTCAGCAGCAATGGAACACATCTGCTTGATTCATATTCAAGAGCCTACACTGGCAGCCATATCAATCTCACCATCCTAGACATGAGGCCACCAACAGCCTCCACCGCACATTTCACCTTATTTGTTTAACACGATAGACTGGATTAAGGGAATCTTTTGCTGGAATGAAAATAAGGTATCATTGCCACTCGCCTCAAGCACACTTAAAAATTAATGTACTGCTCTCTCCCTCCACTTTACTCTCATCCTTACAATTGAATAGCCATGAGGACCAGCTTATTTTATGAATTGTTTTGCAGGTCTTACATACGAAAAGGAAATAAGAGGAGACCACCCAGCACCACGGTCCTACTGTACCACTCAATAAGATCTTGGCTGATCTGATATTAACATCATGTCTACATAGTGGCATGTACCTGAAAATCTATTATCTCCTTAGTCATAAATAATCTATCTACCTCTGCCTTAAAAATATTTAAAGACTGCATTGATTGCCTTTTGAGGAAGGGAATTCCAAAGACTCTCAACCGTTTGACAGAAACAAAAAATAAGTTTCTTCATCTTTGATTTAAACGAGGTGAGCCCTTATGTTTAAGCTATGATCCCTTCAATGGAGATTGTCCTTTATGAAGAAAAGCTATCTGCAGACATACATGAAAATACAAAATAATTGAAATCATAAGTTTGGCTGCTTTCCATATGAACATTTCCAATAAGATGCTGTGAAGAGAAGTATTATTTTTATTTTGAACTATTTTTAAGTTAAACATTAAAACCAAAGTATTAAAGGGAGATAGCTTGGCCAGAAGATTTTGATGCTTAAACTATGTTTATTTGTCATATCCACACCATCATGTACAAAAGTGGAAAACATGTGAAGTTCTTTCTGTGTAAACCAATTTCCTTCAGCGGAAGAAATCATTTGCTCTCTTTGCACAACATCATCAACTAATGGGGTTAGAGATTTTGTTTGTTGAAGAACTCAGCATGTAGAAGACAGAGGGTGGTATTTTTCAGATTGGAGGCCTGTGACCAGTGAAGTGCCACAACATTCGGTGCTGGGTCCACTACTTTTTGTCATTTATATAAATGATTTGGATGTGAGCTTAAGAGCTATAGTTAGTAAGTTTGCAGATGACACCAAAATTGGAGGTGTAGTGGACAGTGATGAAGGTTGCCTCAGATTACAACGGGATCTTGATCAGGTGAGTCAATGGGCTGAGAAGTGGCAGATGGAGTTTAATTTAGATAAATGCGAGGTGCTGCATATTGGGAAAGCAAATTTTAGCAGGACTTATACACTTAATGGTAAGGTATTAGGGAGTGTTGCTGAACAAAGAGACCATGGAGTAAGGTTCATAGCTCCTTGAAAGTAGAGTAGCAGGTAGACAGGATACTGAGTAATGTGTTTGGCATGCTTTCCTTTATTGGTTAGCGTACTGAGTACAGGAGTTGGGTGATCATGTTGCAGCTGTACAGGACATTGGTTAGGCCACTTTTGGAATATTGCATGCAATTCTGATCTGCTTCTTATCGGAAGTATGTTGTGAAACTCGAACGGGTTCGGAAAACATTTACAAAGATATTGCCAAGATTGAAGGATTTGAGCTATAGGGAGAAGTTGAATAGGCTGGGGCTGTTTTCCCTGGAGGCTGAGGGGTGACCTTATAGAGGTTTACAAAACCATGAGGGGCATGGATAGGGTAAATAGACAAGGTCGTTTCCCTGATGTGTGGGAGTCCAGAACTACAGGGCATAGGTATAGGATGAGAGGAAAAAGATATGAAAGAGACCTAAGTGGCAACTTTTTCATGCAGAGGGTTGTGCGTGTGTGGAATGGGCTGCCAGAGGAAGTGTGGAGGCTAGTACAATTACAACATTTAAACGGTATCTGAATGGGTAAGCGAACAGGAAGGGTTTGGAGGGATATTGACCGGGTGCTGGCAGGTGGGATTAGATTGGGTTGAGATATTTGGTCGGCATGGACAAGTTGGACTGAAGGGTCTGTTCCCATGCTGTACATCTCTATGACTCTGACTATGTGTCACACGCTATCATACCACATGTGCAATTTACAGCCTCTGCTGAGCCAGCTCATCTCTGATGGGATTGAAAGGTTCCTGGTTGGGATTAGAACAGTTGGAATTAGAATAGACCTGGTGGGCCAAAGGACAATATTCTGTGTCGCAGATCTCTATGACTCAATGGACAGGGATGAGAATTAGCTCAGAAAGCATCCTCGCTATCACAAAGAACAAGTGCATTACACTGAATCCACAGAGAATATGGGGATCCAAATGGTTAGTCTAAGTCAATATTTATGCACGACCCCAGTCTCGTTCCACTTTATTTCAGCCATCAGTATTTCTTTTCTCTCTTAGGGGATTAAGGAATTGCATCAAATATTCCTTATGGCAGCAAGTTCCACATTCTTACCAGTCATTGGGTGCAACGTTTCCTCTAAGTTGCTTGGTGCCAGTCCAATCGTCTGCACACAATGGTCTACATGCCCATGCTGTACCAATACATTCATTTTTGCCACCCACATGTATGCACGGACCCCAGAAGTCAGCGATTGGAAAAACTGGAGGGAACATAACTTGGGTCTGGAAATTTCTTCTGCAGCCAGCACGGTGGCTCAGTGGTTAGCACTGCTGTCTCACAGTGCCAGGGGCCCGGGTTAAATTCCAACCTCGGTCAACAGTAGATGCAGAATCTTTAAATATTTTTAAAGCAGAGATAGATAGATAGATTCTTGATGGCCAAGGGGATGAAAGATTTTCAGGCACATACAGAAATGTAGACTCGATGTTAATATCAGATCTGCCATGATCTTATTGAGTGGTACAGTAACACAGAGGGGCCAAGTGGTCGCCTGTTATTCTCTTTTTGTATATAAGACCTGCAAAACAATTCAAAGAATAAAGCTGGTCCTCATGGCTTCTTTCTGTGGAGTTTGCATGCTCTTCCTGTGTCTGCATGGGTTTCTACCCAGTGATCTGGTTTTCTCCCATAGTCCAAAGTTGTGCAAGTTACGTGGATTGGCCATACTAAATTGCCCATAGTGTTCAAGGAGGTGTAGGTTATGTGAATTAGCTATGGGAAATGCTGGGTTGCAGGGATAGAGTAGGAGGATGGGTCTGGTCAAGATGCTCTTTGAAAGGTTGGTGGACTTGTTGGGGTGAATGGCCTGTTTCCACATTGTGGGATTCTGTGCTTTCTTATTTCATTTACTGTAAGACCATAAGGTATAGAAGCAGAAGACGATCATTTGGCTCATCAAATCTGCTCTGCCATCCAATGACATCAAAGCTGATCTGACATTCTTTAATGACCCAGCCTCAACAGTAAAGAATTTCGTAGATTCACTGTACTCAGAGGAAAGAAATTCCCTTCCTCCCAGTCTTAAATGCATGACTCCTTATTTGAGATTCTGCCTTCTACTCAAAAAACAATCCCACCATTGATTCATACTGCACAGAAACAGGGTCTTTGGTTCAACCAGCCCATACCTATCATAATTCACAATTAAACTTGTCCCACCTTTTTACTATTGGCCCATATCTTTCCAAATACTTCTTTATTCATGAACTTATCCAAATGTCTTTTAAAGCTTGTAACTGAACCCCTTTTCACCATTTCCTCTGGAAGTTCACTTCACGCATAAACCACTCTCTGTGTAAAAAGTTGACCATGTCTTTTTAAAACTTTCTCCTCTCACCTCATAATTATGTCACTTAGTCTTGAAATTCCCCACCCTAGGAAAAAGACACCTGCCATTCACCTTATCTGTACCCCTCATGATTTTACAGATCTCTACAAAGTCAAACTCCTACGCTCCAGTGAAAAATGCCCCAGCCAATCCAGCCTCTTGTTATAACTCAAACAATCCATTTCTGGCAACATCCTGGTATATCTTTTTGAACCTTCGCCAGCTTAATAATATCCTTCCTAAAACAAGGCAACCAGAACTGGACACAATACCCCAGAAGATGCCTCACTAACATCCTGTACAACTTCAACATTATGTCCCAACTCCTATAGTCAAAGGTCTGAACAATGAAGGCAAGCATGTTAAAATGACTTTTTAACCACCCTATCTACATGTGAAGCAAACTTTAAAGATTTGGAGATGCTGGTGTTGGACTGGGGTGTACAAAGTTAAAAATCACACAACACCAGGTTATAATCCAACAGATTTCATTGGAAGCACCAGCTTTCGGAGCGCTGCGAAAGCTAGTGCTTCCAATTAAATGTGTTGGACTATAACCTGGCGCTGTGTGATTTTAAACTTCAAAGAATTTTGAACTTAAACCCCTAGGTCTCTGCTCTGCAACACCCTTCCTCAAAAACTCAACCAACCTCTGTTGAATTCTGTCAATGGCTTGCATATATTTTCTTAGTTTAGACATTCAATATCAAACGCAATACACCAGGGGCTACCTCACCAAGGTTCTATTCAACCGTAGCAAAACATTTTTACTTCTGTACTCAAATCCCCTTAAGACAATGTACCATATGCCTAATTGTTTGCTACACCTGCATGCTAGCATTTAGTCACTCATGAACCAGATCCCTTTGGACAGCCAATTTTCTAAACTCTCATCATTTAAATATTTTAAAAAACTCTGCTAAAAATGGTCCCACATTCATAATCTTGGTAATGCAGCTGATCTGAAGGTGAACTTCTGATCAGACAACACATTATAAATACCATCTATTTCCATCATGTAACTTCGCCCAAATCCAGTTAATCTCACACCAATCTCTGTTTTGTCAACACACGTGTTCACTAAGTTGTCCACACAACTGAGGGATTGAAACCTTTGATTTCAAATTTCTCATCCTCGCTTACAGGTCTCTCTATGCCCTTTCCCCTCACTACCTTTTTTTTCCCCTGTCTGGGAGCAGCAGGAGACAGAATGACGGTGATGTTGGAGACCAGGAGGTTGCCGGGAAGATATGGACTTAGTATATATTTGGGCAGGGATAAACCAGGGATACACCCCCACCCCCCAACCAGAAGAAAAGGTCTCTGTAAATTTTTTTTTCCTTTCTTTCATATATTTAAGTGCATTGTTTGGTTTTACAATGGCAGGGGACCTCAGACCATGGCATGTGCCACTTGCTTGATGTGGGAGCTCAGGGATGTGGCTGACATCCCTGAGTCTTACACTAGCAAGACGTGTGTCCAGCTGCAACTATTGTTTGACTGTATGATGGCTCTGGAGATGCAGATGGACTCACTGTGAAGAATCCGCAATGCTGAGGAGGTCATGGATAGCACGTTTCATGAATTGGTCACACTGTAGATCAGAGTTGCTGAGGGAGACAGTGAATGGGTGACCAAAGGGCAGAGAAAGAGTAGGAAGGCAGTGCAGGTGCCTACTGCAGTCACCCTCCACTTTCAGAATGCTCTGCAGCCGATCAGTGACCTCCCTGACCCGAGCACCTGGGAGGCAACATAGCAGAACCCCCCTCACAATAGAATCCCCTATGACTCTGGTCCTATGAGTCTTTCTCCAGCCCTTCTGAACAGCAGTGCCCACCACTGTGTCATGATCCTGGCAACTGCTATCCTGCCCTGCTGCGCCATCTCCCCTAAAAGTATCCAAAACAGTATGCCTGGTTTAGAGGGAGATGACTGCAGTAGGTACCTGTACTGCCTTCCCACTCTTTCTCTGCCTTTTGGTCACCCATTCACGTTCTCCCTCAGAAACTCCAATCGACAGTGTAACCCATTCACTAAACGCGCTATCCACGACCTCCTCAGCATCGCGGATTCTTCACAGTGAGCCCATCTACAGCTTCAGAGCTGTCATGCAGTCAAATTAAGCTAAAGGGTATTCAGGTGGATGAATCCCAAGGACCGGATAGGATCTATCCCAGGTTGCTGAGGGAAGCGAGATAGGAAATAGCTGGACCCCTTCATAGCCTCCTTAAACACAGGTGAAGTGCCAGAGGACTGGAGGGTTGTTAATGTTGTCCCCCTGTACAAGAAGGGTAGTAGGGATATTCCAGGTAACAGCAGACCAATGAGCCTGATGTCAGTGGTGGAAAAGTTGCTGGAGAAGGTACTGAGGGATAAAATCTATTTACATTTGGAAAAGAATGGGCGCATCAGTGATGGGTAACATGGTTTTGTGCAGGGGTGATCGTACATTACCCACTTAGTAGAGTTCTTTGAGGAAGTGACCAAGTTGATAGATGAAGGAAGGGCTGTAGATGTCGTATTCATGGACTTTGGTAAGGTGTTTGGTAAGGTTCCCCATGGTAAACTAATGGACAAAGTGAAGTCATGTGGTGTGCAGGGTGTTCTAGCTAGGTGGATAAAGAATTGGTTGAGCAAAAGGAGACAGAGAGTAGTAGTTGAAATGGAGAAAGGTGACCAGTGGTGTTCCACAGGGTTCAGAGCTGGAGCCACTATTGTTTGTGATATACATAAGTGATCTGGAAGAGGGCGTTGTTGGTCTGATCAGCAAGTTTGCAGATGACACAAAGATTGGTGGAGTAGCAGAAAGTATACAGGACTGTCAAAGAACACAGGAGAAAATAGATAGACTGGAGAGTTGGGTGGAGAAGTGGCAGGTTGAGTTCAATCCAGGCAAACACGAAGTGATACATTTTGGGAAGTCTAATTCTGGAGCGAACTACACTGTAAAAGGAAGAGCCTTGTGAAAGATTGGTGAGCAGAGAGATCTGAGAGTTCAGATCCATTGTACCCTGAAGGTGGCTACACAGGTGGATAGATTGGTCAAGAAGGCATATGGTATGCTTGCCTTCATCAGATGGGTATTGATTATAAGGGCTGGTAGGTCATGTTAAAATTGTACAAGAATTTGGTTCAGCTGCATTTAGGTACAGTTCTGGTCGCTACATTACCAAAAGGATGTGGACACTTTGGAGAGGGTGCAGAGAAGGTTGTGAGGATGTTGCCTGGTATGGAAAGTGCTAGCTATGAAGAGAGGTTGAATAGATTAGGATAATTTTCATTAGAAAAAAGGAGATTGAGGGGAGACCTGACTGAGGTCAATAAAAATCATGAAGGGAAAAGACAAGGTGGATAGAGATAAACATTTTTCCCAGGGCGAGAGACCACACATTCAAGGCGAGAGGTGAAAAGTTTAAGGGGATACACGTGGAAAGTACATTACACAGAGGGTGGTAGGCACCTGGAACGCGTTGTCAGCAAAGGTAGTAGAGGCAGGCACGGTAGATTCTTTTAAGGTGCGTCTGGACAGATGCATGAGTTGGTAGGAAGCAGAGGGATTCAGATTCTTAGGAATTGAGTGATAGGTTTAGACAGTGGATTTGGATCGGCTCAGGATTTGAGGGCCAAAGAGCCTGTCCCTGGGCTGTAAATTTTCTTTGTTCTTTGTTCCATTGTACTTTAGGAATCTCCTTCAGCCCCAAACCCAAGCTGTTTGCACTGGACTAATTTTGGCCCTTTGAGCATCTCCAGTTTCAATCATTGCACAATTGTTCACCATGCCTTCAGCCCCTGGGACCTCGACTCTGAAATACCATCTTCCAACCTTTTCTTCCCTCTAGCCCACTTTATTCCTTTGAGTTGTTGTTTGAAACCTATGTTAACGAACCAACATCCCGTAGGATGGCAGTGGAATAGGGTTTCTCAACCTGGGGCTCGTCCACTCATTCTGCTTTTCTTTTCGTTATTTTTTCTGTTTCCACTTTCTTCTCACGTTTTCTTTTCCTTTATTTACCTCCTGATGAAGAGCTTGGTCATGGCAATGGCAGGTAGATCCAGCAGCATGGACTCATACCAACGGTGCAGCAAGTTTGAATTCCTGGCGGCATCTGCATTACTGAGTCATTCCTACTGCTAACACATGGCTGCTGCTGCAGAGGTGAGTCTGAGTTCCCAGCGGCATCTGCATCCATCAAAGATCCAAGGAGGCAGCAGCGGAGGTGAGTTTGGCCCAGTACGAGATCTGGCGGTACCAGCAGTGGCTGCATTGACAAGGTGGGCCCAAAGCCAGTGATGGAGTCAAGTTTTTGCTGGTGTGGTGGTGCATTGGTGGGGGTCTGTGTTGGCAAGGTCCATCAAGGACTTATAGTGAGGAGAGCATCAGTGGAGGCAAGATGGTGCTGAATAGTGGGTATGGCGAAGGAGACTTGTGCCTGGCCACCAGGCTCATTATCCATGACAGAGCATTTAACAAGAAAAACTGTAAAGTTGGACACTTTTTCTTGATTTTTTTCATTTTTCCACCTTTATATTTTTTGTTTTGATTTATTTTTCTGTGATTTAAGATGACGCCGGAGAGTGGTGACACTATACAACATTTTTCACGGTATTTTGTAACAAAATATACATAACAATAAATAATCAAATGTTTTCCTTTGTGACTGGGTGTCATATTTTCTTTTGCAATGTAACATCTTGGGATGTGTCAATGCATTCATGGTGCTGCGTAGATATCAGTGGCCATTGTGGTAGCACTAGCTCATTCGTTAAAAGGGGAATTTCACAAGGGTCGCAGTGGGGGAATGAAGACATCCTGAAGGACTAAATGTCTGGAGCAGATTATGGAGATTCAGATAGATGAAGCAAGCACAGAAGATTGTGGAGAAACTCAGCATGTCTGCCAGCATCTGTGGAGAGAGAAGCAGATTTAATGTTCTGAATTTGATACAACTCTGCTTCAGAACTGATAGGTGTTGGAAAATGTTTTTACACATTTCAGAGATGGAGAAGGAGTAAATGGTCTGATTAGATTAGATTAGATTAAATTCCCTACAGTGTAGAATCAGGCCATTCGGCCTAACAAGTCCCTGATAATGTGGAGACCGAGTACAAAAGACAAATGGAATGCAAACTGGGGTGAAAGAGAAATAGAAATAGAAAATAGGTGTAAGCAAAGGCATGGAAGGGTGAAAATAGTCATCTTGGTTGAAAGCAAAGCAGACAAAGCACATTAACTCTGTTTCTCTCTACATTGGTGCTGCCAGACTTGCCCAGCTTCTCCAGTATTCTTTGTGTTTGTTTCAGATTGCCAGCATCCACAGTATTTTGCTATTATACAATGGATGAGAGCATGGAGGGATGTCAATTTATGGCCATTTCATAATAAGGCCTCTTGACTGGAAGCCAATGTTAGCTGGAAAGCACTTAATTGAGAGGGGTGTGGAGTGAGTTAGAATAAAGGCAGCAAAGTTTTTTTAAAAAGCTCACATTTGTGAAGGGTGGGACAGAGACCACCAAGAAACCATTGGAAAAGACAAGTCTGGAGTCAATGGAAGTACGGAATGAGGGGTGTCAAAGAACAAAAATATATAGAAATAAGGCAAAACTTGTCAGTGGGAAATTCAAATGCCAGTATCTTGATGAGGACTCGAGAGGCTGAAGGACTGACTTCTACACGTATGCCTTATGGTCTTATAATCCTTAAGTGTTCTTACAAACAGTTTTAGCAAGCTTAGTAGCTTCAATATGAATTTCCATAGTACATTTCATGATTGTCTCAAAAATTACCCTTCTGCATAATAATTGCTTTCAGTCTGTCCTAAAATTTCAAAATGACCTAAAATACATGAAGAGGATTATTACAAGTGGGAAAATAAAGCTGAATAAACTGAAAAACATTGCAGCATTTCTCCATTACCTTGTGTAAAAGCAAACTAGATTTGTTGATTATTCTCTTCTGTGAAATGGTGTTTACAGCGGAAATTACATGACAGACCCATCAAGTTGAAAATCATTTTGCAGGAAAAAACCCAATTAAAATGGGATTAGAAGGGATGCAGGAAAATTACCGGATGATCTGAGCTTTATAGGGATTGGATATCCAAAGATCACGAAGCAATGTGTTGTATGGAAGTATGGAATGAAGCCAAGAGATTCGGATCATGCTGTGTCTTTTCCCAAAAGTAGCAATTCATATTTGTATTATAATGGTAACTTAAAAACCAGACTTGTCTCAAAAACTGAATATATGTGCAGTGCCTCCTGCTGCTGTTAACTTGCTGAGTGTAAAATACTTTTGCAAATGGCTTTACTGACATAAAAGCATAACATAACTAAATAAGGGGCAGGAAAAACATGGACAGTTAATTGAAACTTACAATTCTTCCACTTACATCCATTCAGCAAAGTTATAGAGTCAAAGAGTTACACAGCACAGAAACAGACCCTTCAGGCCAACCAGTCCATGCTGAACATAATCCCAAACTAAACTTGTCCAACCTGCCTGCTCCTGGCCCACATCCCTCCAAACCTTTCCTGTTCATGTATTTATCCAAATGTCTTCTAAATGTTGTAATTGTACTCACATCCACCACTTCCTCAGGAAATTCATTCCATTCGCAAACCACCCTCTGTGTAAAACATTTGCCCTATGTCTTTTTTTAAATCTCTCTCCTCTCACCTTAAAAAGAAATCCCCCATCCTAGGGAAAAGATAGCTACCATTTACCTTTTCAATATCCCTTATTATTTTATACACCTCCAAGAACACGTCTCAACCTCCTACGCTGCAGTAAAAAAAGTCCCAGCCTTTCTTTATAACTCAGATCTTCCAGACCCAGCAACATCCTGGTAAATCTCTTCTGAACCCTCTCCAGCTTACTAATATCCTTCCTATAAGAGGGCAATCAGATAGCAGCTTATGAAAACAAGCAGCTCTGACAGAGCAGCACTCCCTCAGTGTTGCATTGGAGTTTCAGTCTATATTCTGCATTCAGGTCCTAGACTGGAACATGAATGTACAGAGTGGAGCTTATTTCCAACTGAATCATGGCATACAATGAATTAATGACTTGTTAGTGTGTAGGAGAAAACCAGTACGGAAAGGTTTGACATTTCATGGAGGTGATATTCTCCATTGGCTTTTTCTGTTCTTTATCAGATATTTAGAAAAAAATGATAAACCTGGCTGATTTCTTTATGCAATGCTCTTACTCAGGGAGCACTGAAGTGATAAGTCCTTCCCAATGCTGCCAAGTTAACATCAGTGCACAGTAGTGGTATGAATCAGGAAACCCAGACTTTATTGCCTGTGCCTCATGAATAAAAGAACCAACTGGAGAACCCAAGTTCATTTTGAATCAAGTATGACTAAAAAAAAGTCAATGAACAAACTGTTGAGGCAGGATTGTCTTGCTTTCACCAGATGCTGCATTTCTATCTTAAAACTTCCTTTGTGTTTATTTCTGTCCTGTCTCTAACTGGTCCATTTGTACAATGGTTGAATATCACAGAGCTTTAAGGATTTGAATTAGCGGACTGTTGTGAGAGGTTCTTACAATGATAATGCCGCTACCTCTAGCCAAAAGATCTGAGTTAAAGTCCCATCTGCCTTGGATGTGTGTCATAACAGAACCAAGTAGACTGATTTATAGTTAGATTTAAAGTGAGTTTCTTCCCTTAAAATAGGAAGTCAGTCACTCAAATGGCTGGATGCAGTGTAAAGCAACACCAAGTGTGGGTTCAACTCCCACACTGGTTGAGGTTGCCATGAAGGACTCTCCTTCTCAACCTCTCCCCTTGTCTGAGGTGTTAAACTACTACCAGTCGTGTCTCTCACTCACTAATGAGAGAGCAGCCTTTTGGTCTGGTAGAACTAATGCTACTTTATCTTTTACCATTTTTCAAAAATGCTGCAAATCTTTTGGAGAACAATTAATTAACTTCATATTCAACGGATTAACTTATCCCTTCCCTCTGGGTTGACTCAAAGACGAAGTGATCAACTTCTGATGAAGAGTGTGTCTGACCCATTTGCTTTTACTTTGAGGTGTTAACAGATCAGACTATGTATTTCCAAACTCTTCTGCTTGGATTTCAGACTGTTTACAGCAATCACAGCTTAATTTTTGTTTCCAGTAAAATATCAAATTGGCTTTAAAAATTCAGGAAAGCTGTTTGAGCAAATATTAAAAATTGTCAGTGTTCATGGATGGACAAAGAGTTAAAAAGATATGCAGATGGATAGGCAGATGGGGAGCATCTTAATATAAGGCTAGCTGTGCAGACTGATTAAAAATAATAAAAACAGGATTTCACATTCTATCATTCGGGTTTGAGGGAGTAGTTTTACTCGTTATGAGCATTACCTGTTACCTTCCCGAGTCCCTTTGTGAAGTTCTATACCAAGAATGCTTCTTTGGCAGTATGCAATTGACTTGCAGCACTGTCATCAACATCAGACACCTTATAAAATAAACACAACCTTGTTCTCGACAGTTTGATAAACTAATTCTCATTTCAGACTGTAAACATTATGCTTGCGCATGCACCAAACTTGTCCAGGGCTAAAAACAACCATTTGGTGCCGGTCCCACTTCGGTTTCTGGTCCCACAGAGACACCAGATGGTTTCATTATCACAGCTGTGGAACGTAAATGTAGTTGTTGGTGAGTGACATTGCAAGGGCAGTGTGAGAGATCAAAGTTAGTACTGCAACTTGTTGAAGCATAAATAAAGATTTCCATCCATTCTCTGCGATTTTAGGACCTCAGGATGAAACAAAGCACTTTACAGTCAATTATTTTTTGAACTGTTTTCACTGTTATGTGGACAGCCAGTTTGTGTACAGCAACCTCCAATATCAATGAACTAAATGACCATGTTTCATTGATCAGAACAACTATCAATGCTGGAAATCTGAAACAAAAACAGAAAGTGTTGCAGAAACTCAGCAGGTCTGGAAGCATCTATAAATACTTTTACGGCTCGAAACATTCAATCTATCTAGCTCTCTCCAGATGCTGCCAGACTCGCTGAGTTTCTCAAGCACTTGTTTCATGACATTGGTTACATAGAACAGTACAGCACAGTACACGCCCTTCGGTCCTTGATGTTGTGGCAAGCATTTATCTGAATCTAAGATCAACCTAACCTACACACCCCTCAATTTATTGCCGTCCATGTGCTTGTCCAGCAGTTGCTTAAATGTCTCTAATGTCTCTGACTCTACTACCACCGCTAGCAATGCATTTCACATACCCACCACACTCCGCGTAAAGAACCTATCTCTGACATCTCCCCAATACCTTCCTCCAATCACCCCTCGCGACAGTTATTCCTGCTCTGGGCAAATGTCTCTGGCTGTCTACTCTAGCTATGCCTCCCATTACCTGTACACCTCTATCAAGCCACCTCTCTGCCTTCTTTTCTCCAGTGTGAAAAGCCCTAGCTCACTCAGCCTTTCTTCACAAGACATGCACTGTAATCCAGGCAGCATCCTGGTAAATCTCCTCTGCACCGTCTCTTAATCATCCACATTCTTCTTATAATGAAGTGACCAGAACTGGACTCAATATTCCAAGTGTGGTCTAACCAGGGTTTTATAAAGCTGCAGCAAAACCTCACGACTCTTAAACTCAATCCCCTCGTTAATGAAAGCCAAAACACCATACACCTTCTTAACAACCCTATCAACTTGGGTGGCAACTTTGAGGGATCTATGCACGTGGATCCCAAGATCCCGCTGTTCCTCCACACTACCAAGAATCTTGTCTTTAACCCTGAAGTTAGCAGTCAAATTTGACCTTCCAAAATGAATTACTTTGCATTTATCCAGGTTGAGAATAAATACTGGCCACACAGTAGGAATAGTTATCTTGCTCTTTACTCCACAATGCCATGAGCTCATTTACATCAACCTGAGAGGGCAGATAGGGCCTTTAATATCTCATGCAAAATAAAGCACTTCTGACCCTCCACCCATGTAGTACTATTCAGTACTGCTCTGGGAGGATTACACTACCATTTGTACCTGGAGTGTTGCTTGAATTCACAATCTTCTGACTCATGGTCCAACATAGTCTAGCTGAACAAACACTAGAATGAAACAATCCAGTATTGCATTATAGCCCAGATCACAGGAAGACACCATACCTTTCAGACAGTTACCTTTCAAAATTATCATGTGAAGTTTAAGAGGTCTCCATTTAATCTTGACACAACCAGTTATCCAGTCAACAATTCATTGAACAGATAATTGCTGTGTTAATCAGGCAGTCAACTATGTATGTAGTGTATTGTGGAGTAGTAGTACCGTCCCTTCCCAAGATGGACAATCATATTCATTATCAAGTGAATGCCACTAAAAACCTCTGAATCAGAAGGCCTGGGTTCAAGCATCATCTACTCCAGAGGTATGCAATTACATTTTTGAATGAAGTTAATTAAAAATATGTACAGCCCAGACTATAGGACTCTTGTAGTTCAGTGAAAGGTACAGGTTCAAGTCCCACCTGTTTCCGAAGTATGTCACTGCATACCTGAACAGTCTGATGAAAAATATCTATCACTCAGATTCTATATGCAAGCCTGACCTGTCATATTACTGCATATAGTTAATTGTTAACAAACTTCAAGATATTTGTCTTAATAAAAACTTCAGTTTCTCAGGCATATGCTACATAAGCTAACACATAGAAAGCCACATCAAATTAGAAAGGAAAAAAGAAAGTCATTTATTCATTTTGCCAGATTGTCCGATCTCTGGCTATACAGCAGCACTGGCAGAGGCTTCAGCAACATTTTGACTGGTGAAAATGCACAAGACGTAGCATTTAATTGAAGAGAATAAACATAAATAAATTATGAGAAAGAATAAAAAAAAACTCCTCTGATAGATTGGAGTCCTGACATGAGTGATGAAGATAATTTAAAGATCAAAAACTGCAGCAATTTGACCACTTTGGGACTGTTCATAGCAGAGCTAAGTTCTAAATCATTTCGGGTTTGGGAGCAGCTGTACTGTTCAGAATGCTAGGCACCTGCATTCAAAAAAAGGTTTCTTACCTCACACTATAGGTCAGTATCCTGAAAGCTGGCATGTCTAATTGCACTCATAACCACCAAAATAGTTATTTTAATTGATCTCTTCCCTCCCTCCCTTCATTTAGATTTTCTTTCCACGCCATCTGCACCATGGCCAAAAGGGTGAGCAGAAAACCTGTTCCTATTCCTGTGCCAATGTCACTACATCCAAGGTCGCTAGATGTTACCAGCCTCTGTCTCTCAAAAGACTTCACAAAATCTGCTGTCCTGTTGGCACATTTTCTGAACTTTTCTTTGCTTTCAATAATTACCATGACGAAACGTGTGATTTAGTATTCTTTTCTGACCGTCATTAAATCCAAATCTCTGCTACATTTATTTGATGCATTAATAATCAAAGAGCACTGCATAAAAGATCATCTGAACATACATACATGCAAATTTGGAGTAACAGAGTGTTATTCAGCCCCATGACACTGATTCACCATTCAAAAAGATTATGGTTGATCAGATTACCTCACATTCCTGCATATCCATGATAACTTTGCACCCACTTGCTTATCAAGAATCTACCTATTTCTGCTTTAAAAATATTCAACAAGACTGCTTCCACTATCTTTTGAAGAGAGAGTTCCAAAGACCAATGAACCTCTGTTAGAAAAAAAATCTTCCTTATCTCTGTCTTGTACAGGTGACCTCTTATTTGAAAAGTCCCTCCCTAGTGCATGAAATACCCACAACAAAAGACATAATTTCCACATGCTTTCTGTTAAAAGTCCTCAGGATCTCATATATTTCAATCAACTGTCACCTACTTTTCTAAACCCAAGCTAATACAAGATTTTTCTAAACAACCTTTCCTCCTAAGACAACTAACCTTCTTTGAACTGCTCCCAAAGCACTTAAAACTTTCCTTAAATCTGGAGAAAAAGTCACTACTTTCTAGGGATCCATAGCACTGCTCTCTCATTAGGGTGTGATGACTGGTGGTGAGTTGAACTCGAGGGTCACCAGAGCTCAGGCAAACTGCAAGGTTTCAGAGGTAGGGACTTCAGTGTGACTTCAGCTAATACAGAATTGGATACATGTTGTTCATTTCCCATAGCAAACCAGATACTGAGTCAACTGATCTAACTAATACTATGGATGAAACTCCAGATGCAGTCTCAGTTGTTTAGCTGAAGCACAACCTCCCAATTTTGAATTTGTTTCCCCTTACAATATATGATAACAGTCTATGAGCTTTCCTAATTACTTGCTGTACCTGCATACTAACCGTCTGCAATTCAGGACACCCAGATCCCTCTGTATCTCAGAGATCTGCAATCTGCCACTATTCAGCTAATTTTTTTAAAAATTCATCTGCTATCATAAACAAATTCATATTTTTCACATTATACTCCTTTTGCCAGATGTTTGTCCAGCCACTTAACCTAGCTATATCCTTTGTGGTTTTCTCTTGACCTCTTTACAACTTATTTTCCTAAATATAACCAAATGGTCAACTAAGTTAGTAACCATGCTTTCACTCTCTTCATTCAAGTAATTTCTGTAGATTGTAAAATGTTGAGTCACTGGCACTGCATTCGTGGTGCACCACTTCTTCCATCTTGCTAACCAGAAAATGACCTATTTCTGCCTACTCTCTGCTTCCTGAACTAATATCCTATCCATGCAAATACATTACTCTCTACAGCATGAGCTCACTCCAAAATGAGACTAAGAACCTAAGCAAGGAATTCATATTCACAAACACAGAACAGGCTACTTTGTAGCACAGCAGTTTATTGCAACAGTGGTGCATAATGGATGAACATGGTTGACAATAACAAATAAAATCTTTAGAAGTCACTGATTAAATCTCCATTAGAGCAACTTGTCCAATTTTAGATGGCAAGTCTAGACCATGCAAGAAGATGTCACAAAAATTAACTAGAATGGTACCATGCTGGAGGAGCTTCAGTTATGTGGAGAGATGACAGAATGGGATTACTCTTCACAGAGCAGAGAGGGTGGTGAGGTGACTGAATTCAGGTGCTCAAAATCATTAAGGGCTTTGATAGAATAGTTAGACAGGAACTGCTTACAGGTAGAGTTGGTTGATAACCAAAGTGCACAGAATTAAGACGATTGGCTGACCACAGAGGAAATCCGGTGCTTTTATTGTTAACGCAGTGAGTTATGATTGGAAAAGCACAGCAGAAAGATACTGGAATAAGATATGTCATTATTTTTCAGAAATCAGAAGCTTGCAATGGAAAAAAATTTGCAAGGCTCTTAGGAAAAAGCTGGCTCAATTGGATAGCTTTTTCAAAGAGCTGGCACAGACATGATTGGTTGTAATGACTGGATGATTGACACTCTTCTGTCTTTCATGGGTACCGGTATTACTGGCACATCCAACATTTGCTCCTTCCCCATTTGTTTGAGCTGAGTGCCTAACTAGGCTAATTCAGAGAGGCTCTAACAGTCAATCCTATTTCTGTGGGTGTGGAATCTTATGTTGACCAGACCAGGTAAGGAAGGCAAATTTCCTTCCTTAAAGGGCATTAGTGAATCAGACGAGTTTCATAGCAATCAATGCAGTTATCACAGTGCTATCATTATTGCAACTAACTTACAATTTCAAATTTCTAAAAAATGATCGACACCCAGATGAGATTTGCACCAGAGGCCCAAGCAATTCCTTGGAATTCTGGAAGGCGACTCAATTACACTGCCAGTACACACATGTAACGCTGTATGATGCTACGTTTGTTGTCAAATCAGAGCTTCTGATTGATTGAATTCCATATGCTAGCTTTTGTTGGTTTGGTAATGAATAAGCATATATAACACAGTTGTACAACAGTCATGAGCTCCTTTGATTTGGAGGAGCCAGTGCTGGACTGGGATGGAGTACTTTGCCTTCAGACATCAAAGGAATATTTCAACAATGTACAATGAGTGACTTATCACAGGCAACCACAGAAACACAGGATACACCAGCAAAGGGTTGCAATGCAAAATTTTCAAACTAATCTCATAATATGTCTGTTTTATTTAAAACTTTTGGGATGATGAAGCATCAAGTAGCTATGCAATGCCTCCGGGCTCCTTTAATTAGTTTTATGGCTGTAAGAGATAACTTTAGCTGCTGCGAACCCCACACAGTTTTTTTTTGTCTTGATAAGAACAGTCCTTTAAGTCAAAATTTCTGGTTCAATTGCTTCACTGTTGCCAATTATCCACAGGGTAGAAACACTATAATAAATCTCCTCTTTATTTCATCAGTGAAGTTCATGATAGAATCAGGAATCCACAGCAAAATCCTGAACCAAACCAAGATGATGATTAAATCTGATCATTTTGCAGCTCGATAGAGTTCACACTCTTATTTATGTTCCATTGCCTATTTACAAAGCCTCTTCAACTTTTCCCAGTTCTAATGTAAGTACACCCACTTAAAATATTAAATTTGAATTGAATTAGCTTTACTGTCACATGTACTCACATGAGCACAGTGAAACGTTTACAAGTCACTACTTATAATGCCATCTTAGGTACACTGGGACCTAGGTTCAGATTCTTAAGTACAAATTCTGAGGAAAAAACTAGAAAATTAAAGAAATAAAGAGTCCAGCATTACAGAAATTCAAAAGTACAAAATCAAAAGTACAAATGCAAAATTTGGACAGGATTTTATGCTTCCAACCAAACAATGGATTTGAAGGGAGGAAGTAGAGATGGTCTTCTTGCCTATTCCCAAATTAACTCCCAGAAAAAAGCATTAAGCTTGAACTCACCCCCATTACTTCTCAGAGCAGTCTTGTATATTTTTTAATTAATTAAATGACAGCTTAGAGAGAGTCTTTCGATTCAAATGAATTTTATTCATTCCGATATGCAGGTGTTGCTGTCTGAGCCGGAATTTATTGCCCATCCCTAATCACCCTGGAGAAGGCAGAGGTAAGCTGCATTCCTCAACTACAGATGTAGTCATACCTGCAGTACCTTCCGGAAGGCAGTGCCAAGAATGTGAACCAGTGACAGTAAAGGAATGGTGGTGTATTTTCAACTCAAAATGATGTGCAGTTGGGAGGGGAACCTGCAGGGGGTGGTGCTTCCATGTACCTACTGTCTTTCTAGACAGTATGGTAGGTTTGAAAGATGCTGTCACAAATGTTTGCTTAAAATCTTGATCACTGATGCTTCCAGGTCTAATAGAAATCAATTAACCTGAATATTAACTCCATTCTTTCCTCTGCAGGTGCTGCCAGCCCTGCTGAGTGTTTTGTAATGTTTCTGAGTTTCTCTAGCATTTTGTGTTTGCTTCAAATTTCCAGCATCCGAAGTATTTTGTTTTTATTCCAGTTGATACCTTCCGTGTTTCAATACACCAAAACAGTGCATGATTGATTGAAAGTTACCTCATGGGCAACAAGTGCAGTCCACAATTCTCTTTTCCGAGTTTTATACAGGCTGTATTCTTTTGTCTTGCAGCACTTAGTCAAATATGAGGCATTAACTAGGATCAACTTCAAACTCAGAAACTATTCTCTGAAACATTTCGTGTACATCACTTGTTCATGGTTTCAAAAGTGAATTCACCGGATGAGTGTTGTGATGTCTCGATACAAGGCTGTAAGATGACTCATTAATTACTGATTGTGCGTGGATGGAGTAAGTCAATTTGAGACAATTCAAACAGATTGAACTGTGCAAATTCATTCAAGACAAAAAGTTCAACATTTCATTGCTACAAGGAGTAATGTATATACTCGTGTAAAAGTCGATCCCCTGCAAAAGTTGACATCTTACTTTTGGTCAAAAAATCTTGTATTTTCCATATATCTCAAGTAAAAGTTGACCCTACTATACGCATTATAAACTTCTTACAAAAGAAACTGCATGTTCCCATTAACCCACTTAAACAAAATCGCAATCATTCATTCATACCGATAAATCCACTTGTCACTCTTTGTTTACTATATTGCATCTCTATTCATTAATTCATAACTTTACTTGACCTACATGCAGCACATTTGGATTTATTCATTCATTCATTTAGACCAGTACTACATCTATCAGGCCCCCACCTACATTTGGGACAGTACCCATACCCTTCACCTCCTCCAAGACTTCTGTTTCCCTGGTACCCTATGCCTTATCTTCACCATCGTCGCCCAGTCACTGTACACATCTATCTGCCACGATGAAGGCCCCCATTTCTTCACCTCACAACGTCCCAACCAGTACCCTTCCAATGACACCCTCATCCGCCTGGCTGAACTGGTCCTCACTACCCCCACCTTTTCCTCCACTACATTGACAACTGTATTGGCACTACCTCGTCCTCCCAAGAGGGGCTTGAACAGTTCATCAACTTCACCAACACCTTTCACTCCCACCTCAAATTCACCTGGGCTATTTCGGACACCACCCTTCCTTTCCGGGACTTCTCCATCTCCAGTGACCGACTAACCATGGACAGCTACCTGGACTACATCTCCTCCCACCCTACCTCCTGTAAAAATGCTATTTCTTATTGCTAATTCCTCCACCTCTACTACAAAGGAGATATCATTGAATACCTTGGAAGCAGGTAAGACTTGAACCTGACCCTCCCAGCTAAGAGGTAGGGACACAATTACTATACCATGAGAGGCGAGACATTTAAAAAGACATGAGGGGCAATGTTTTTTCCATAGAGGGTAATTCATTTGTGGAATGAACTTCCTGAGAAGTAATGTAGGCACAGTTACAATGTTTAAAGGACATTTGGAAAGGTTTGGAGGGATATGGGCAAGAAGCAGACAAATGGGTCTAGTTTAGTTGGGATTATGCTCGACATGGACTGGTTGGACCGAAGTGTCTGTTTCCGAATGTATGACACTCTGACTATGACCATGAGAGTTCTTGCAAGGTATATTCTAAATGACAAATGATAGCAAGAACTGTAACATACACTACCTTGGACCATTAGGCAGAAACCTAGCCACCAATATACATGAACATCAACTAGCCACAAAAAAGACATGACCACTCTCACTAGTATCTTTACATTCAAATGAGAAAGGACACCACTTAAATTGGGACAACACATCCATCCTAGGACAAGCCAAAAGAGACAAACACGAGAATTCCTAGAAGCATGGCTTTCCAACTGGAACTCTGTCAATAAACACATTGACTTGGATCCCGTTCACAACCCCTCTGAGAAAAAGAGGAAATGACATAATCACAGGAAATGACATCACCAATCGAAGGAAACCTAAATACAGAAGTAAAAATAAAAAGCAGGCCATACCACGAGTGCTTCACCGCAGGCTCAGTGATGATGTTACCTAGTGTGGTAAAGAAACGTCTGAAAACAAAGCTTCCAGTTCAGCGAGCAAACTTACATCCACTTTCTGATGATCTTGATGGGAAATGAAAAGGTTCATGTTTAAATTTGATTTCTAGTTTTTGAATTGCTTTTTTAAAAATCTGGAGCTGTGCATAATAATAGCTTTGAAGTTGTTGACTAACTTAGTACTGCGTACAAACTGGCAAAGCATAACACATGCTGGAGGTTGCAATCCAAAGACGTTTGGGGGGTGTTTTCAGGAATGGAGTGAGAAAAAGTACTGTGAGGTGTGAAAGGAATGTGCACATCATAATTGAATAATATGGAAAATGAAGTGTGGTCATGTGATGGTTGCTGCAATGGTGACATACAAGGTGCAGAGCGAGAGGATAAGAGGTTGCTGCAGTGACTGCTGAAGATATGAAAGAGAGTAGGGGAGGAGGGTGTTACAAACAATAAGCTAATGAAATAACATCCTATAACCTATGTTACTTTTTTTTATTCATTCAAGGAATGTGGATGTCACTAGCTGGGCCAGAACTTATTCTCTATCACTAGTTGTCCAGATGGCAGTGAAGAAACAACCACACTGGTGTGGGTCTGGAGACAGATTTAGGTTAAGACCATAAGACCATAAGACATAGGAGTGGAAGTAAGGCCATTCGGCCCATCGAGTCCACTCCGCCATTCAATCATGGCTGATGCGCATTTCAGCTCCACTTGCCAGCGTTCTCCCCGTAGCCCTTAATTCCTCTAGACAACAAGAACCTATCAATCTCGGCCTTGAAGACATTTAGCGTCCCGGCTTCCACTGCACTCCGTGGCAATGAATTCCACAGGCCCACCACTCTCTGGCTGAAGAAATGTCTCCGCATTTCCGTTCTGAAATGACCCCCTCTAATTCTAAGGCTGTGTCCACGGGTCCTAGTCTCCTCGCCTAACAGAAACAATTTTCTAGCATCCACCTTTTCAAAGCCATGTATTATTTTGTACGTCTCTATTAGATCTCCCCTTAATCTTCTAAACTCCAACGAATACAACCCCAGTATCCTCAGCCGTTCCTCATATGCTAGACCTGTCATTCCAGGGATCATCCGTGTGAATCTCCGCTGGACACGTTCCAGTGCCAGTATGTCCTTCCTGAGGTGTGGGGACCAAAACTGGACACAGTACTCCAAATGGGGCCTAACCAGAGCTTTATAAAGTCTTAGTAGCACATCTCTGCTTTTATATTCCAACCCTCTTGAGATAAGAGACAACATTGCATTCGCTTTCTTAATCACAGACTCAACCTGCATGTTTACCTTTAGAGAATCCTCGACTAGCACTCCCAGATCCCTTTGTGCTTTGGCTTTATTAAGTTTCTCACCATTTAGAAAGTAGTCCATTCCTATATTCTTTTTGCCAAAGTGCAAGACCTCGCACTTGCTCACGTTAAATTCCATCAGCCATTTCCTGGACCACTCTCCCAACCTGTCTAGATCCTTCTGTAGCCTCCCCACTTCCTCAGTACTACCTGCCTGTCTACCTAACTTTGTATCATCGGCAAACTTCGCTAGAATGCCCCCGGTTCCCTCATCCACATCATTAATATATAATGCGAACAGCTGTGGCCCCAGCACCGAACCCTGCGGGACACCGCTCGTCACCGGCTGCCATTCTGAAAAAGAACCTTTTATCCCAACTCTCTGCCTTCTGTTAGATAGCCAATCCTCAATCCATCCCAGCAGCTCACCTCGAACACCATGGGCCCTCACCTTGCTCAGCAGTCTCCCGTGTGGCACCTTATCAAAGGCCTTTTGAAAGTCCAGATAGACCACATCCACTGGGTTCCCCTGGTCTAACCTACTTGTTACCTCTTCAAAAAATTCCAACAGGTTTGTCAGGCATGACCTCCCTTTACTAAATCCATGTTGACTTGTTCTAATCAGACTCTGCTCTTCCAAGAATTTAGAAACCTCATCCTTAATGATGGATTCTAGAATTTTACCAACAACCGAGGTTAAGCTGATTGGCCTATAATTTTACATCTTTTGCCTTGATCCTTTCTTGAACAAGGGGGTTACTACAGCCATCTTCCAATCGTCCGGGACCTTTCCTGACTCCAGTGACTCTTGAAAGATCTCAACCAATGCCTCTGCTATTTCCTCAGCAACCTCTCTCAGAACTCTAGGGTGTATCCCATCGGGGCCAGGAGATTTATCAATTTTAAGACTTTTTAACTTTTCTAGCACTATCTCTTTCGTAATGGCAACCATACTCAACTCAGCCCCGTGACACCCTTTAATTTTTGGGATATTACTCCTGTCTTCCACTGTGAAAACTGACGCAAAGTACTTGTTAAGTTCTCCTGCTATTTCCTTATCTCCCATCACTAGGCTCCCTGCATCAGTTTGAAGTGGCCCAATGTCTACTTTTGCCTGTCGTTTGTTTCTTATGTACTGTTAGACAGCTAAGGGCAGCAGTTTCCCTCAAGGATATTTGTGAACCCAGTGGGTTTTTCCAACAACCAACAATGGGTCATAATCATCACTGAACCCTTAATTCAAAATTCTGTGAAGTTCTGATCAATCACAATATGCTCTTCCTCAACCAGGCCCTACCTTTCACAGCTCCATATCCCATAGTCCAAACCCATCCCCACTATGGCTACCCCAACATAACAGCTCTCACAGAAAGATGACAACAATTTTGAAGCCTCAAAGTGGGAAAATGATTGGGAAATGCTGGATTAGATGGTATTACACTCGCAAAGCAGCTTCCGTGGAATTTTAAGGGCTATGTCTACTGGGAGCCATTATGGACCTGAACTATTTCCCTCAGTGAGCTGGAGCTTTCCTGAAATAACTCCACATGAGCCAGTATCCATCATTAAATCACCCTTTATTTACATATAAACAGTTCTTGACTTTACCACTGCCTCATTCAGACTCAGGTCCCAGAGTGTCAGTATCTCTGACATCATCTTTTTTTATCTGTCAGCCAGGACTCCCTAATTAGACCAGATTAATAGCCCTGACCTGGAAACTCATATTTTATGAGGTCCAGCTGGCTGAGCGCAATACAATTACTACACGTCCAGGGCCTGCACCTCTTTGGAGGGCCTTTTATAGAGCAGACACAGTAATGAGTGTAGCAAGGTACCACATGACTCGTCCAAGCCAGAAGCTGACGATTACCTGAGGTGATGACCTAGTGAACAGGAGTGATTTCCTGGTTTAGTTTCTGTTCTACCATCCAGGCTTTCACAGAGGGTGAGAAATCATATGATCAAATCCAAGGCCAGTATCTTTGACAGCTACTGATAGAGGACTGTGATCTGTATTATAACATGTGAATCTTCAGTGTTGAGGGCCCAGATGTTTGTGACTTAGTGTTGCAGTCACCACAACATTGATTATTGGTTTTCTTCATGTAGCTCCATCATTTGGTGGCAGCTCCTGTGCTAAAGGTTTGGCTTCTATTGCATCTCTTCTAACTCCCATGCTGTCCTTTCTTTGACAGTGTTTCCCTCATCACTCCAGGGCTCAAATTTACAGTAATGACCACAATGCATGTCAATAGGAGGTTTTCTTCACAGAAGGTGACTGTTTGGCAGCTTTGGCCTACATTGCTCTACCCTGAGATGCCTGGGAGATAGTAATTCTGTCCAAAGCTCAAGGCATTAGATGTCCACTCCTCCTGCCATCTTCACATTGTTGTCCATGATTTGCAAAGTGTTAATATTTGATTAAGTGCAACAAGCATCCCCAGCTTTAATGATATCACAAGAGTTTGGTTTTTCATTAAGAACTTGTAGGAGATAATCCTGGGAGTTGTGTGCTCCAAACAAGATGTAGGTCAGATTCATGCAACCCATCAACAGTTGCAGTAAGGCAATAAATATCCCATTGTTTATTTAACAAGATTCTTCTAATTAGACCAGAAACATTGTTATCCTCAACCATCCTCTACAAATCTGGCTTAAAGGAACCCACATACACAACACATTGTTGCATCCTTGTCAGGTGCCCTATCATTCTTTGCCCAGCTGACTTTATGTGGCCAAGGTAATGCACCATGACTGATAATCCAGTGCCTCCGAGCTGGTCAATTTTTGTAGGTGAGGATTCTTTCAAAGACTAAAACTGCAAATCTTGACCAGCTTTTCATCATATTTTAAAAAGTTTAAACTGGCTTCAGTGAGGAACAGAGCAGAATTACTCTCTTGCCTTACCTTTACCCTGGTGATTAATATTGGTATCAGGAATGGTGGGTTGAAACTGACATGCCCCAGAACTGGTATTTTGAAATTGACCACCCCGTCCCCATCCATTCCATTCCCAACTTCGAGGAAGTGTAAACATTCAGCACTGTGCATCTACCTTGAGAAAGATAAATGCTGAAGAGCTGCACAGTTTGTTTAAGAGTGTACACTTTAGATAATTGTGCCACATGTAGGTGTTGCAAAATGTGTGGAGGAAGTGAGGTGCAGTGATCATAGGAGTTCCATTAGTTAGATGGTAAAAATTAATTCTAACAAGACAAGTAGCATGGTTGCATGAAGGAAAAATTAGGCATGCTTTTGAGGAAGAAATAAGTAGGAGCAGAAAATGACAAGGTTGGATGAAATAGAAAGGGTGCAGTTTATGTGGAGGATTAAACAGTGCCATTGACCAGATGAGTCAAAGAGCCACATTATGTTCTGTAGATCTGATGTCAATCTATGAACTAGCTTCCAGCTCCCCTCCACCTTTCCCTCAATCACTGGCTAAATTAATATTTCTAGATTACATGAATAAAACATTTTTACCAGTTTATTAAAATCTCTAATGGAAGTAGGAAACTCACATGAATACAGATATCTCCCATTCAGAGAACATTCTGATAATGTATTTTAATCTTAGAGCAGTTCAAAAAAAAACTTTCCTATATAGTGCTGCCGATCATGACCTTAATTTTCAATTCAGAGCAGTTGATAAAATTATTCCTTTGTGTGAGTGTGTGTGCGTATGTGTGTGTATGTTAAGAGTATGACAAAATGGATCTTCAATTTCAACCTTTTCAGCTTTCACAACCAGCTGATTTGGTTTTTGTGAAATATTGCATAGTGCCATTATGTTTTGCCGATTCCCCCAAGCTGATGATATCTCTGCCTTGCAGTAGACCTTTGACCACACAGAATCAGAGAAACCCAACAATGCAGAAAGAAACTATTCAGTCCATCAAGTCTGCACCAACCCTCTGAAGAGCATCCCCATAGCCCCACAACTCACATAGAACATAGAAAAGTACAGCACAGAACAGGCCCTTTGGCCCACGATGTTATGCCGAGGTTTAATCCTAATGTAAAATAAAGTAACAACCTACGCACTCCTCAATTCACTGCTATCCATGTGCATGTCCAGCAGTCGCTTAAATGTCCCCAATGACTCTGCTTCCACCACCACCGCTGGTAACGCATTCCATGCATTCACAACTCTCTGTGTAAAAAACCTACCTCTGTCATCTCCTTTATACCTTCCTCCTAATACCTTCAAAGTATGACTTCTCGTATCAGTCAATCCTGCCCTGGGAAAAGTCTCTGGCTATTGACTCTATCTATTCCACTCATTATTTTGTAAACCTCTATCAGGTCTCCTCTCTTCCTCCGTCTCTCCAGAGAGAAAAGTCTGAGCCGATTCAATCTTTCTTCATAAGGCAAGCCTTCCAGTCCAGGCAGCATGCTGGTAAACCTTCTTTGCACCCTCTCCAAAGCCTCTGTATCTTTTCTATAGTAGGGCGACCAGAACTGGACACAATATTCCAAGTGTGGCCTCACCAGAGACTTGTAGAGCTGCAGCAAAACCTCACGGCTCTTAAACTTTATCCCCCTGTTGATGAAAGCCAAAACATCATTTGCTTTCTTAACAACCCTATCCACTTGGGTGGCAACTTTGAGGGACCTATGTACTTGCACAGCCAGATCCCTCTGTTCCTCCACACTGCCAAGAATCCTGTCTTTAATCCTATATTCAGCATTCGAGTTCGACCTTCCAAAATGCATCACTTCGCATTTATCCAGGTTGAACTCCATCTGCCATTTCTCAGCCCAGCTCTGCATTCTGTATATGTCGCGCTGCAGCCTGCAGTAGCCCTCTATGCTATCGACGACACCTCCAACCTTTGTGTCATCTGCAAATTTACTAACCCACCCCTCAAAATCCTCATCCAAGTCATTTACAAAAACTACAAAGAGCAGAGGCCCAAGTACAGAGCCCTGCGGGACCCCACTCAACACTGTCCTCCAGGCAGAATACTTTCCATCTACAACCACTCTCTGCCTTCTGTCAGCCAGTCAATTCTGAATCCAGATAGCCAAATCTCACTGTATCCCATACTTCCTGACTTTATGAATGAGCCTACCATGGGGAACCCTATCAAATGCCTTGCTGAAATCCATATACACCACATCTACTGCTCGACCATTGTCGGCTTGTCTTGACACCTCCTCAAAGAACTACCATAGGAGAAAGTGAAGACTGGAGATGCTGGAGGTCAGAGTCAAAACGTGTGGCGCTGGCAAAGCATAGTCAGTGTGGCAGCATCCGAGGAGCAGGAGAGTCGACATTTTGAGCATCAGGATGAAGAGCTCATGCTCAAAACGCTGAATCTCCTGCTCCTCGGATGCTGTCTGACCGGCTGTGCTTTTCCAGCACTATACGTTTTGACCCATAACTTACCATAGCCAATCTACTTAACGTGAACATCTTTGGACTGTGGGAGGAAACTGGAGAAAACCCACACAGACACGGGGAGAATGTACAAACTCCACACAGACAGTTGCCCGAGGCTAGAATCAAACTTGAGTCAGAGGTGCTGTGAGGCACTTCACTCTACAGTCATCTGTACCCCAGATGGACCCAGGCTTTCTCATGAGCTCCTGTTTTCTCAGCCAGGACACTGCTAGGTTAGACCCCTCAGCACCGGAAGAAGTGTGACCACTCGAGGAGTCCGAGTGATGTAGGGTGGCGTGTGACCAGGAGCAGCCCGGAGCAGGAATGAGGAGAAGTTGCCCAAGTCATGGTCAGAGTCAATCACTAGATCCTAGTGCCAGCTCTGTAGTCTCCAAGTGAAAGCCTGAGAGAAACACTCCCCAGTCCGATACAAACTAACGATAACAACCAAATGTGGATCCTGTAAACAGTGTTCCTGCTCTTAAAAGGAAGATCTCTGAAATAAAAGCCAAGTACTGTACCTTCTGGAGATCTGAAATAAAATCAAGAAGTGTTGGAGAAACTCAGCAGGCATGGCAGTATCTGTAAAGACAGAAGTAAATATTTCTAGTAATTTCCTTTGTGCGATGTTGGTTCATGTGCCCTTCTGGTTGTTTTCAAGTCCTTGTCATATCTGGTGCAGTTGCAACAAGCAGGGAGCAACACCATGGACAGCACTCTCCCAGGGCAGTAATGTACAACAATCTTCACATGTGCTTTCTCAAGGCAAAATTAGTTTAGCTAGTTTATATCTTCCCATTTTTAAGGATATTAAACAAGATATCTGCAAAGTTTTTGTGCTGCCATATTTTCTACAAGAAATGCAGAAAATACAGTAACTCAGCAAGTCTGATAGCATCTGTGAGAGAGACACAGAGTTAATACTTTGAGTCCAGTATGACTCTTTGCAGAATTAGAGAAACACAGAATTATTACAATGCAGAATGAGGTCATTTGGCCCATCATGTCTGCACCTACAGGCTCTTCTTTAGAACTAAGATACACTTTTTGTTAACATGGCTAAATTCAGGGTAATGCCCACAACCAGCCAAGATATCATTTGAGAGTCAGCTAATGATGCAGAAGAGGAGCTTGCAGCTTTTAAAGTTCTTTTATACCTTTGTGCTACTATCCCCAAAGTGAGTCTAAAATCTCTTACAAAAGCTACAAGATTCCAGTTAGATATATACAAGTTAGATATAGATGCTGCCTGCAGCACACTTGAATTACAAGCATCAGTGAACTCAGCAATTGAATGTGATTTAATTAGAAATACATCTACATGAAGCATTCCAGATAATAATTTGACAATTATTATACTCACAACAATCCATTTGCACTTACCATATGCAGGAAAACATCCCAAAGCTTTAGAGGGAGGTGTAATCAGGCAAAACTGGATTCACAATCAAAGTCAGGACGTTGACTGGGGCAGTTGGTCACAAGGTAGGTTTTAAGCAGAGGCTTTGATGGGAGAGATTCAGGACGGAGGGTATTGCAGAGCCAGACCGTGACAGGGCCAAAGGCAGGACTGTAACTAGAGAGTGGCGAGGTGGTGACTAGATGCTTTTTAATAATGATTCACCTCATCAGGTTTCATGGTCAAATCACTGATCACATAAATGTGTTCCTCAATCCAAAAGCTGGGCAGATTTTTCTACTTCATCTCAGCAGAGGTGAAACCTGATTAACGCTTTGGTTTCCTCCCACAGTCCAAAAATGTGCAGGTTAGGTGAATTGGCCATGCTAAATTGCCAGTAGTGTTAGGTGAAAGAGTAAATGTAGGGGAGTGGGTCTGGGTGGGTTGCGCTTCGGCGGGTTGGTGTGGACTTGTTGGGCCGAAGGGCCTGTTTCCACACTGTAGGTAATTTAATCTAATCTAATCTCATTTAGCAATATGATTAAAATTACATGGAGTGTGTTACAAAAGGGGATCCACAACATAGAAAATGATAAAGAGAAAATATATAACAAAGGGAAAATTCAATATCCTAAATAGGTGAACTATTCATATTAAAAATCACCTGCTTAAGTCAAATGTTTCTGACTATTGGACAATGGTCTTTATGTAACTGTCCATCATAAGAGTGAATATACTTCGTGGGAGCACCAAGGTTGTGAAAAGCACACAATAGAGAGAAGATTTTCTTCTGGCAATAGCATAAAGAAACTCTGTAGAAAAACAATTCACAACATCTCTTGTTGACCAACCCAGGGAGCTTGTTCATCCAAGCTTTGTGCATCAAACGAATACGTTTAGCATACCAAATCAGATATCATCTCATGTAGCTAAACGATTAACACAGATTATCACAGCAAAACAAACAATATTAAAATGTGATTAAACAGAAAAGACAGATCTCAGCATTCACAGAAAGAATATACAATTCAGTCTGCAGCGATGCAAGAAAAAACAATTTGTGTTCATGAGCCAATGGGTTTATTAGTTAATCAGATCAACATCTTCACAATAGGACGCACCAACTATTTATACCATCGGGAGATTGAGCTACTTAACTTAAAGAGAACATCTGCAAGTTAAATCAACAAAGCAATCTGTTCTAAATTAAAGATGTCATTTGAATATTAAAGTCAAGGGCCCCAAAGTTCCTGGAGACCATCTCTACTCTCATAAGTACTTCAGAACTTGGTTTCTCTCAGCAAATACACGCTGCTGTCCCATTAAACAACAATAATGTTTGACTTGTATAGCACCTGTCCTGTGGTGAGACTTCCAAAGGAGCTTAATAAAGGTTTTTAAAAAAGATACTGGATGCCAGGCTACACAAGGAGGTAGCAAGGAAGATGCCCAAATGTGTGGCCTAAGATATCAGCTTTCAAGAAGAATCTTTAAAAAAAGATGCGGAGAGAGTTAGCAAAGTAATTCTCAAACTTAGGATACAGAACGTAGAGAGGCCTGGATAGAATGCACATGAAGAAAATGTTTCCACTAGTAGGACAGACCAGGACCTGGAGGGTACAGCCTCAGAATGAAGGAACAACCTTTTAGAACTGAGATGCAGAGGAATTTCTTCAACAGGGGTAGTGAATCTGTGGAACTCATTGTCACAGAAGGTTGTGGAGACCAAATCATTGAGTGTCTTTAAGACAGACATAGATAGATTCTTGATTAATGAGGTAACAAAGGGCTTAGGGAGAGGATGGGAGAATAGGGTTGAGAAATATATCAGCCATCAACATAAATGATGGCACAGATTTGATGGGTCAAATGGCCGAATTCCACTCCTATATCTCAGGGTCTTAAGAAACCATGGCTGCTCGAAGTGGAGTGTTTAAAATCAGACATGTTCATGAGGCTGGGATTAGATGAATTAAGAGACTGCAGATGATAGTAGGGTTGAAGGATGTAGTATTATTCTGATTGCCACTGCTGGCACCTCGTGGTATTTGCCAACTCTGCCAGTATGTTGTTCAGAGGAAGGGCTGTTTGAGATAATTCATCACTTCCCGTCTTCTTTTGTATCGGACTGTCTCAAGACCAGAGATATATGATACACGAGCATAGTGACTTTACTGAACAGCTAATGTTCTTAGTTAACCAGGTAGCTTATTGCCTGATAACAGTAAGTATAACTTCATTACCAGGAGAAAGTGAGGACTGCAGATGCTGGAGATTAGAGTCAAGAGTGTGGTGCTGGAAAAGCACAGCAGGTCAGGCAGCATGCAAGGAGCAGGAAAATCAATGTTTCAGGCAAAAGCCCTTCATCAGTCCGTCCTCAGATGCTGCCTGACCTGCTATGCTCTTCTAGCACCACACTCTTAACTCCATTACCAGTCAGGCATAAATACTAGGATTCTTAGGAGCTGTAGAGAATAGATCTGCTCCCAATGAAAGCTAGTGTGGAATTCACTGTCAAGGTCTAAAGGCAGGATCGTAAGAACAAGGACATGTAACTGACATTTTTCATTGTTAACAGTGGCCTTGAAGAGAACTGTTTCTTTACTGTGGCTGGGACAGAACTAGATTGGCGGGGGGGGTGGGGGGGGGGGGGGGGGGGTGGGGTGGGGGGGGGGGTGGGGGGGGGAAGCAGAATTTGTGGAAAATTGGGCATGGATTTTTGACATACATGGCTTTGAAAGGGAGATCAAAAATGGGACTGTATTTTGCCAGGATGATGGACGTTATGTTAATGATCAATCATTTGTCAGGAATGTATTCGCTTTGTGAGTTAATTTACAGAGAACTGTAAAACCGAATCACAAGATCAGTACAATCCAGAAGGAGGTTATTCAACCCAGCAATGCTGGGATAGGACCATCACGATTATCTAGTCCTGTTCCATTGTCTCGTCTGAATTTCCTATCTTTTCCCCACATCCCTGCACACCATTACTATCCAAAAATAATCCAATGTCCTCTTGAATACCTCAATTGAACCTGCTTCCACCACATCTCCAAGCGGAGCATTCCAGAGCCTAAGAACTCACATCAACCTTAGTTTATTGGAAAACAAATTATAAGTCATGAAAAAAAATCATGTCATTCGATTTGTTTGTGTGCAACTTGCAAGCCCACAACAGACTGATTGGCAGGCAGATTCGCAACGCTGTAAACACACAGCACATGGAATTGTTAAAGGTGAACTCTCTTAAAGGCAAGGTACATGTACAATGGAGAAACCAAAGGTTTTTTTTAGGATGGGGTGACGATCTGTTATTATCATTTAGATTTTTGGATAATGTTTGTGGTGTACTTTTTCCAAGAGAAAGCTTTGGCTGGACTCTTTGATCTCTTTCAAAACAATTGTTTAATAACAATGCTAATTATCTGCATTGCAACAAAACATAAGGAACATGTAATCATTACATTATCATTGATGCTCAAGAGTTATGATGAGGAGAAATGTTTTCACTGAGACACTGGCGAGTCTGTAGAATTCTCTACTACTGAAAGTGGTTGAGACCAAAACATTCAATGTTTTCAAGAAAAGGGTACACATAATTCTGAGGGCTAAAGGGTCAAAGGGTACAGGGCGAAAGTGGGAATAGGGTACTAAGTTGGATGATCAGACATGATATACTTAATGGTTGAGAAGGCTTGAAGGTCCAAACAACCTACTCCTGCTCCTATTTTCTATATTTCTATATGTTAATCCTTGACAGAAGATGGATTATGAGATGGGAACAGAGCTGAAAAAGAGGAAAATGACAACAGTGTCTATGCATTTCTGGGAAAGAGAGTATGAAACAGGTCACATCCAGTCCACACGCCAAATTTAAGACCATTGGTAGCAGGGTGGCCTCACTAGATGGAGCTAGGGGAGTGGCGCGACACATCAGCAATGGTATAGCTGCTGGCATTGCAGCCACAAGGTGCCTAAAACTAGCAATGACCTAGGCCACAGATGAGTGAGGACAAACTGGGGTTCAAGGATGCACGGTGGGGTGGAAGTGCTCACAGTGGACCTCTCCATTTTCAATGATGGTTCACTCTGTGCGTCTCTCAGTGATGGATACTCCTAGCAGCCCACAAGCAAGCACATCATGGATTTGCTTTTTGGGTTCTCCTGTTGTGACTACTCCACCCAGTGCTGGTTAAACTGAGGGCCTCAGTTGTCCTTTCTTTTGGTTTAATTGGAACAGAGACAGCAAAGTGGTAGGATCTACACTTGACATCTTCCTTCCCAATTTAATTCATTTAATTCCTTGTGTGCAGGCACATGGGGAAAAGACAGGAGATTGGCACTGCGTAATAGAATTGGTGCAGGCAGGGTGGGCTGAAGGGCCTCCTATGCTGTAACAAATCAGTGTTTCTGTGAATTAACGCTCTTGCCTCACAATGAAGGAGAGTACTAAACTCTGTTGTATGTTCTCCTCTGCTGTGTGCTTAACTCAGCTACTCCGCTGCAGCAAGCCTTTGATGGGTTCATGTCACTTTGCAACATGACATTTCTCCGAAGTTGCTGGTTGATCAGCCCACATTCAAGGTGAAACTGAATCTTCTGTGATAGCAGAAGTTAAAGCTCAGACTGAGTTAGGAGGAGGGTTCAGACCATATAAGAGCTGATATTATATTAACCATGCATCAAGTCACATGCAACATCAAAACCATCTAAGAATTATGCCAGGAGACATTAGTACATTTTGTGTCGATTAATTTCAAAGGAATCTTTGCAAAACTGCTGGGAAGACATCAGGTCTGCTTGATGTTGCACCAGTCTGGCAGTGGCAAGCTGGCACATTAGATTTAATTCAGTGAACAGATTCCTGTAAATGAAATCATTGAAGCTCCATGGGTCAAGAAACTCTGCATTGGCGTAGTACATTGATAAATGTATAGAGGTCATTGAAGGAGAGGCTAGTTTAATGAAATTGCTGGAAATCTGCTTCGTGGAAAATCGACTGAAAAAATACTTAAGTTGCATCGTATGGAAATTGTTGCATGTAAACACTGTTTCCCCCTCTTGTTCTGGTTTGCCCAATCTCTTAGAATGCAATGCATTGTAAAACACCAAGTTAAGGTAGAAGAATGTTTTGTAATTAATAAACCATTCCTTCTAAACAGATCACCTAAACAGCCTGCATTCACAATAAGTTAAAAGTCTATATGTTAATATAATCTTACACCTGAGATCACTTCCTGTCATTTGTTTCATAGAATTACATGGTATTTCGGCAAACTGATTATTCAGCCCAGTTATTCAATATTAGTATTAATGTGCCTCACAAGGTTACTAGCATTTAGTTCATCTAACATTGTCTCTGTATTTATTACTTCCTTTCTCCTTCACTTATATATCCAGTTTTCCCTTAAATGCATCTTTAATATTTATGTCAGCCACCGGTCTGAAATGGAAGAATTCATAATGAAAGCCGAGGAAATGAAAAAGCCATTAAACAACAACTATAGTTCACACTTCATGTCATGGAGTCAGTGTAGTGTGTTCCGTCAGTCAGTTATGTGTACTTAATGTACAGTTAGCAGTGAGCACAGAACCCAGCTAAGGTGTGTCAGTCTAATATCAACAGTGGAAATAATGTTGTTAATAAACTTGAAGATAACTGACTCAACAAGAACTTAATCTTCACAGTATATGTTACATGGGCTAACCTGTGGAAAATCACAACGCACATCATTACTTTCTTGAACCATGCAATTCATATAGTATAGATACACCCACATTTCTCAGGGTACTGACTTCCAAGATATTATTAAAACAAATGATCATTGTAATTTCACATCAGGATGGCGTGTAGCTTGGAGCAGAAAGTGGGGGCATTGATATTTCAAAACCAGGATTGAGAGATTATAATGAATTAATTTTTAAAAATGCATTATTTCAACTCTGCATGTGTTGCTATTTAACAACATGAATTAGAACAAGAAAATAATTCAACATCTTAAGTGTGTACAAGACAATTTTCTGATTCAGTATGGAGATGTACCTACGAGAGAAGGTGCAAAACTTGACCTACTCTTGGGAAATAGGGCAGGGCAGGTGACTGAGGTGTCAGTGGGGGAGCACTTTGGGGCCAATGACAATAATTCTATTCGTTTTAAAATAGTGATGAAAAAGGATAGACCAGATCTAAAAGTTGAAGTTCTAAATTGGAGAAAGGCCAATTTTGACGGTATTAGGCAAGAACTTTCGAAAGCTGACTGAAGGCAGATGTTCGCAGGTAAAGGGATGGTTGGAAAATGGGAAGCCTTCAGAAATGAGATATCAAGAATCCAGAGAAAATATATTCCTGTCAGGATGAAAGGGATGGCTGGTAGATATAGGGAATGCTGGATGACTAATGAAATTGAGGGTTTGGTTAACAAAAAGAAGGAAGCATATGTCAGGTACAGACAGGATAGATCGAGTGAATCCTTAGAAGAGTACAAAGAAAGTAGGAGTATACTTAAGAGGGAAAACAGGAGGCCAAAACGGGGACATGAGATAGCTTTGGCAAATAGAATTAAGGAGAATCCAAAAGGGGTTTTACAAATATATTAAGGACAAAAGGGTAACTAGGGAGAGAATAGGGTCCCTCAAAGATCAGCAAAGCGGCCTTTGTATGGAGTCACAAAAAATGGGGGAGATACGAAATGAATATTTTGCATCAGTATTTACTGTGGAAAAGGATATGGAAGATATAAACTGTAGGGAAATAGATGGTGACATCTTGCAAAACGTCCAGATTAAAGAGGAGGAAGTGCTGGATGTCTTGAAACGGTTAAAAGTGGATATATCCCCATGACCTGGTCTTTGCACCCTTCAGGCAGTCTGCCTGTAGTCCTGATGAAGGGCTTTTGCCTGAAATGTCGATTTTACTGCTCCTCAGATGCTGCCTGAACTGCTGTGCTTTTCCACTCTAATCTTGATTCTGGTTTCCAGCATCTGCAGTCATTGTTTTTATCCAATCAGGTGTACCCAAGAACTCTGTGGGAAGCTAGAGAAGTGATTGCTGGGCCTCTTGCTCAGATATTTGTATCATCGATAGTCACAGGTGTGGTGCCGGAAGACTGGAGGTTGGCAAACGTGGTGCCACGGTTTAAGAAGGGCGGTAAAGACAAGTCAGGGAACTACAGATCGGTGAGCCTGACCTCAGTGGTGGGCAAGTTGTTGGAGGGAATCCTGAGGGACAGGATGTACATGTATTTGGAAAGGCAAAGGCTGATTCGGGATAGTCAACATGGCTTTGTGCGTGGAAAATCATGTCTCACAAACTTGATTGAGTTTTTTGAAGAAGTAACAAAGAAGATTGATGAAGGCAGAGCAGTAGATGTGATCTATATGGACTTCAGTAAGGCGTTCGACAAGGTTCCCCATGGGAGACTAATTAGCAAGGTTAGATCTCATGGAATACAGGGAGAACTAGCCATCTGGATACAGAAATGGCTCAAAGGTAGAAGACAGAGGGTGGTGGTGGAGGGTTGTTTTTCAGAGTGGAGGCCTGCAACCAGTGGAGTGCCACAAGGATCGGTGCTGGGCCCTCTACTTTTTGTCATATACATAAATGATTTGGATGCGAGCATAAGAGGTACAGTTAGTAAGTTTGCAGATGACACCAAAATTGGAGGTGCAGTGGACAGCGAAGAGGGTTACCTCAAATTACAACAGGATCTGGACCAGATGGGCCAATGGGCTGCGAAGTGGCAGATGGAGTTTAATTCAGATAAATGCAAGGTGCTGCATTTTGGGAAAGCAAATCTTAGCAGGACTTATACACTTAATGGCTGAAAAAGAGACGTTGGAGTGCAGGTTCATAGCTCCTTGAAAGTGGAGTCGCAGGTAGATAGGATAGTGAAGAAGACGTTTGGTATGCTTTCCTTTATTGGTCAGAGTATTGAGTACAGAAGTTGGGAGGTCATGTTGCGGCTGTACAGGACATTGTTTAGGCCACTGTTGCAATATTGCGTGCAATTCTGGTCTCCTTCCTATCGGAAAGATGTTGTGAAACTTGAAAGGGTTCAGAAATGATTTACAAGGATGTTGCCAGGGTTGGAGGATCTGAGCTACAGGGAGAGGCTGAACAGGCTGAGGCTGTTTTCCCTGGAGCGTCGGAGGCTGAAGGGTGACCTTATAGAGATTTACAAAATTATAAGGGGCATGGATAGGATAAATAGACAAAGTATTTTCCCTGGGTTCGGGGAGTCCAGAACTAGAGGGCATAGGTTTAGGCTGAGAGGGGAAAGATATAAAAGAGACCTAAGGGGCAACTTTTTCACGCAGAGCGTGGTAGGTGTATGGATTGAGCTGCCAGAGGATATGGTGGAGGCTGGTACTATTGCAACATTTAAGAGGCATTTGGATGGGTATACGAATAGGAAGGGTTTGGAGGGATATGAGCCGGGTGCTGACAGGTGGGACTAGATTGGGTTGAGATATCTGGTCGGCATGGATGGGTTGGACCGGAGGGTCTGTTTCCATGCTGTACATGTCTATGACTCTATATGGTCTAACAGTACAATGATAATTGAAGAATTTTGTAATTAATTATAAATGAATTTAAAGGAATACTGGCTTTACAAAATTAGTATTTGCTAAATCTGTTTCAATTGTGTCTACAAATTTGTACTCAAATTTGAAATATCTGAATTATTTCCGTGCAACAAAATTATGCACATTTTCCATGTTTTGGTCTCACCAATCATGCAAACAAAATAATATTGTGAAGACAACAGAGTAAAAATATAAATTGCATGCCAAGTTCAGAGCAAGATTATTCATCAGGAATTCACAGAGGTCAGAGTAGATAATTCTCAATTCATTAATTGACTTTAACACAAGCAAATGAATGTCAGACCACATTCATTTATGAAATTGATCCCTTGTTGCTTTCAGGTAGTTAATTTAACACTGAATAAGTTGGTGAGTAGAGATCCCAAACTAAATGAAAGGTTTGAGAACTCTATGACGTATCAAGAAGACTGAAGCAATCTTTACCACAGTCTGCCTTCCACCGCATAGATCTAAAATTGCGACACTGCATCGACTGCACAAGGCATCATAATTGGTCAACTGTTAGTGTGTCACAGTTTACCTAGAGACCCCAAGTTGCCACAGCAGAATGCACTTTTATTCACACGTTATGGTCTGGAGCTATGAGTGGTGATAGTAAGTGTCACGTTATTTCTCATAGTCAGTGCATTAGTACACCTTTAAAAGATATGCTCATGATATTATTGTACCATGCATGGTATCTGCGGATATGTCAGTCATTGTCTCCATATTAACTCAGCTGCTTGAAACATAACGTGAAAATATGCTACTTTTGTAACTGAATAGTTCAATACTATACTAGACTCTTGTGTGTCTGCAGATCTAATGTTTGCATATAATAGTGGGTGGTAATATGCAGTAATCTGTGTGGGTGAAAATAGCTTTTCCTACTTCACCAAATAGCTGACATACAAGTATGATGCAAGAGTTTTAGGATACCAGATATCTTAGTATTAATCTATGTAAGACAGGCTGAAACACCAATTTCAACAGAACTCCAAGAAAATCTCTGAGAAACAACAACCTTACAGAGAGAGTTCTCAGTCAAAGAGGGCTCATGAGTTTTCAGAAAGTAACCACAGTTCTGCTGGATATGTGCAGGTAATCTGTAAGTGCTGTTACCACAGAACTTGTAAGGATAAAAAAAACTCTCTTCCTCTTTCAAAGCCTCTCTACCTGCTGAGTTTATCTACACAAGCAACCTTGAACAGTTCAGCTCAAAATGCCAACAAAGCTACTGAATTCTGATTTCAAGCTTTCAACCTTTTCACTCAAAAAGATAAATTTTCAATCAACTAATAGGTATGCAATGATGATAGACTGATTTTAGTTTCATCTTTAGAAGCAGCATAGTGGTTAGCACTGCTGCCTCGCAGTATCAGGCTCCTGGGTTCGATCCCAGCTTGGGAGTCTGTCTTTGTGGAGTTTGCACATTCTCTCCGTGTCTGTGTGGGTTTTCTTCCACAATCCAAAGATGTGCAGGTCAGGTGAATTGGTCATGATATACTGCCCATAGTGTTAGGTGCATTAGTTCAGGGAAAATATAGGGTAGGGCAGTGGGTTACTGTTTGGATGGCCGGTATGGACTTGTTGGACGGAAGGGCCTGTTTCCATACTGTAGGGAATACAATGTAATGTTTTTTTATCCATCTCATCCAATAATAATATCACATTTTTTCTACTTAGTACACACCAGAAGCCAGCACTGAGGGAATGCCAGGTTCTTGGAGGTTTTGAGAGACTGGTGGAGTTTTCAGAGATGGGGCAAGAGTGAGTCAAAAGGAAGGATTTAGAAACAGGGATCAGAATTTTAAACTTGATGTATTGCTGGATTGAGTGTCACAATCAGGCACTAAGCTCAGTTGTGGTAGACAATTATGAATTGGTATGAGTTAGGAATACAAACTTCAAAGCGACTCAAGTTTGCAGAATGCAAAAGCTAGGGTTGCTGTTCATTGGAGCTTGGTGGCAATAAGTATATTGATGAAGATTTTAGAACCAGCTGGCCTGAAGCAATGGGGATGATATTGTCAAGCAAAGAAATGACAGGTTCATTGGAAATGCATCATGAACTCTCCTTCTCAACTTTCCACAGAAGCTGTCTGATCTTCTGAACATTTCCAACATTTTACATTTTCATTTCAGATTTCCAGCATCTTCTTGGAGTCATAGAGTTGTACAGCATGGAAACAGATCACTCAGTCCAACTGGTCTACACCGACCATGTTCCCACCTGCCTCCACTTGGCCCATATGCATCCAAATCTTTCCCATTCATGAACTTACCAAATATCTTTAAATGTCATAACTGTACCTGCACTCACCACTTTCTCTGGCAGTTCATTCCACACGCAAACCATCCTGTGCAAAACAGTTGCCCCTCATGTCCTTTTCAAATCTTTCTCCTATCATCTTAAAAATATGCCCCCTAGTTTTGAACTACCCCACCCTTGGGAAAAGACTTTCATCATTCACCTTATCTATGTCCCTCATGATTTTATAAACCTCAATAATGTCACTAGTGAAAGAAATCCTCGCAACGTCCTGGTAAATTTATTCTGAATCGTCTCCAGTTTAATAATATCGTTCTTCTAAGAGGGTGACCAGAACTGCACACAGTGCTCCAGAAAAGGCCTCACCAATGTCCTGTACATGATGTCCCAACTTCTACACTGAAAAGTTTTGAGCAATGAAGATAAGCTAACCCCCTTATTAACCACCCAACCTGTGATGCAAATTTCAAAGAATGACATACCTGAACCCCTCGGTCTCTCTCTGTTTAAAAGTCGATGATCTTGATGAGAGGCAGGATATGTCATAATGGATAAGGCCTGAGGTTATTTGCATTAAACTGACAGCATTACACAGTTCAGAAGAAAAACTTCCTGACAGCATACAGCACGGTGTTATATTCTCCTCATGGCTGAAATGAATCATACCATTCAGATTTCCCAAGAAAAAATTGGCTCGGCGTCCAATTCTAATTGTCTGCATTTATTTGAGAAGGACAGAAATCTCAGATACCACAACCCTCCACTACCTCATTTCTTTTCTCCAAAATTATAGAAGTGAACTAATTTGTTCACATTTTTTCCACACTTCAGAGTCTTATTGTTGCAACTCCACCTCAGTACTGAACTGTATTCATTGAATTAATCTGTCATCAGAGTTGGGGTCAAGAATAACTCATCTCCATCTATTTTTGCACTGTAGTGATTGTAATGAGATCAGCCAGTCGGATCTCATAGAATATGAGTTCCATGATGGGGGCTGTTAATCTGGTCCACTCAGGAAGGCCTGTCTGACAGATAAAAATAGGTGCATCAGGTTTACGGCTGCTGACTCTGACAAAGCTGTGGCGGAGTCAAGGACTTTCCAAGTGTAATAAAGGGTGATTTGATGATGGGATACCGGCCTCTATGGAGTTATTCCAATACATTTTATTATGTCCATTCCTGGATTATAACAAAGCCAAGAATTCTAACTAAAATGTGTTATCAGATGAGTTGTCTATCAGATTTGTTTTTTTCGTTCATTCTTGGAATGTGCCATTGCTGGTAAAGTTAGTATTTATTGCCCATCCCTGACAAGTAAAATACTCATACAGCAAAAGCACTTTCTAACATCCATTTAACTATCGACAATATCAATTGGCTATTTTGGGCAACATGGCTCTGGACATCTTTGGGTAATATTTTCATGACCCAGGCACCAGCTCCCCAACTTGGCAGAGCAGCCACAACATAAAGGGCCCTATCACATTCACTTTCCACTCTGGGGAGGTAGTTTGGTTTGGGCTAGCCCTCACTGAACATAGAAGCCAACTGGAGGCTACCAAGGTGGTGGGCAAGTGTTAAGGCAGGCAAGTTAGAAGGCCCACCTCAGTTCTCTGAGGTTTCACCCCAGTTGTTTTACAAGTTGTTTTCAGCTTTTTACCTCACCCAGTACTAATGTCCCCTCCATGCAACTTCTTATGCTATGACTTCTCATACCTAAATGCTACCACCATGTCAATTCACTCATCCAATTCCAACTCATGCCCTGATGGCACTCCATTGCTTCTCACTCTCTATCTAATTTGGGAATATCTGAGGAACCAACTGGAGATGATAAATACTAAGCTGGTGACAATCTAATAGAGCTCATATGCATATTTGAAATGAACAAAAATCTCAGCCCATGAAACCCATTCAGGTATTTCAAAACTGCTCAAGAGGTTAATCATTTATGAAAACATAATTTTATTCAATAGCTACGACAAAGTGTGCTACTCCTTTCTAAACTGTCAATCAAATTGTGAACTCAGCCCCAGCCCACAGAGATAAGTCCTTCAGGACACTGGAAACTCAGCCAAACATTCATGAAGAACTCAGCTTTAAGAAGAGCCATTGGGAAATGTCAATAATGAATTCTATTATAACTGCAGGAACAGATTATAGTGGTTATATTATGAGCTACCACAAAAGGCTGCAAAATATAGCAGTCCGCCATTCAGTTCTTTTATATTAGAACTCTGACAGCCACAGCCTATTTCTTTCTATTTTTAGATAACTGGAGAATTGAACAACTTCAGATTGTGATACCTAAACAAGTCTTATCCACTCTTCATGAGTAATTATGTCTAATCTATAAATTCATCAGTCCTATATATAGGCAAGGCTCTTAGATCAATAAAACTGGTATCAGTTTGAATTCAATGTTAATTTTAAAAACATTTGATTCATTCAGATTTTCTGCCCATAATGGGATGACATATCTGCATCTGTGTTCCACCCGCAACTTTTAAAGATCTCTGGAGTTAACCCGACTCCATAAAAATGCAGCCCTTGGACTTATTTCTCCATTCTCTAATATGTAGAATCTGATCTGACAGGCTCCAGAAGTCCTTCTGTATGTCACTAATTCTTTCCATCAGAGTCCAAGCAGTGTGCACCCACTGATTATTTGATTGCCGGGCCACCATGTCCAAGCCAGTTCCTTGAATTTCAGAGGTCATAGTGAAAAGATCAACTCTGAGATTTTGGATAAAACCCATGAATTTAAATTAAGAACATCTAGTTTGTTGGTTCCTAACTCCAGCAAAACCAAACCTTAAACTGGTTACTATGAGAACAGAATTTGCATTATCATCACTGGGTTTGACAGCACGACAGTATGAGTGTTATATTTAGGTAATTAGGAGAAGTAAATGAGTTGTGCGTGCAACATTCATTTGTCTTCAACATCATTAAACATTATATTTGAAAGGACTTCCTCTTCTCAGTGACACATTTTTCCCATACTGACTTGTCAGCCAATCATTCCCTGCTTTTCCGAACCAAAGTAGACATAAAGTGCATTAGTTCCGGCAAATTCTGAGTAATAAAAGGTGTCAAATATGAACAGAAAACAGAATTTTACTGACAGATGAAGATTAATTAAGACATTTCCTTTACCAACACAGACAAATCTAAACTGCAGATGTAAAACTGATTTATGGTGATGCTGGGGTCTTCAGGAGGTTACCAAGATCAATCATCCTCGAGGCATCTCAGGCTGAAAATGCTTCAATTGTGTCTTTTGCAGATGCTGAGCTTGACTCCCACCACCCCATCAAAGGGAGGTGAGATATTCATTATTTGGTATATCATTGCCCTTTATCTCTTATCAATTAGTTGTTAATTTTAAATCTAAAATGGATATTGTTTTGTTAAGAAAATGAATTAAGGGATATTGGCAAAAGGCACGTGTATGAGTTGGTCACATAGACATAGAACATTACAGCGCAGTACAGGGCTTTTGCTCCTCGATGTTGCGCCAACCTGTCATACCAATCTGAAGCCCATCTAACCTACTCTATTCCATGGACGTCCATATGCTTGTCCAATGACGACTTAAATGTACTTAAAGTTGGCAAATCTTCTACAGTTGCAGGCAAAGCATTCCATACGCTTACTACTCTCTGAGTAAAGAAACTACATTTCAGCCATTATCTCATTAAATGACAGAACAGGCTCGGTGGCCTACTCCTGTTCCTAAAAAAGCAGAGGGCAGAGATTTAAAATAACTGGTGGAAGATGAGACCAAAACTGAGTAATGTTTTTCACCCAACTACTGAATGACTGGTACCCAGAGCCTGAAAAAGTGGTGGAGGCAGACACTTGTATATACATTTGAGGTTACAAGGCTATAGACCATAAGATGGAAGAGTAGAAGTAGATAATTCAGCCCATTATGTCTACTCTATTATTCACGTATCATGGCTAATAATCCTCAACTCCATTTTCCTGCCTTTTCCTTACAGCCCTAGATTCCCTGACTGATATAAAATCTGTCCATCTCAGTCTTGACAGTGTTCTGAAGTAAAGAATTCCACAGATTCACTTCTCTAAGAAATTCCTTTCACCTGAGTCTTAATCTGAAATTATTCCTTCTGTTCCTAGATTCTCCCACAAGGGAAATCAACTTCTTGGCATTCAACCTGCTAAGAATCCACTAAGTCCACTGAGAATCTTGCGTGTTTCAATAATATCATTGTTCACTTTTCTACATTCCAGTGAGGACAGGTCTAACCCACTCAACCTCTCTTCATAAAACAGTCCCTCCATACCCAGGATAAACCCGGTGAACTGTCATCAGGACTACCTCCAACCCCAGTATATCTTCCCTTAGATAAGGGGACCAAAGTGTTCCTAGTATTCCATTTATGGTAGGACTCGTGTTTTGTATAATTTTAGCAAAACCCTATAACTTTAAAACTCCAATCCCTTTGAAATAAGGGCTAACATTCCAATTGAACTTCCCTACTACCCCACTGATCTTGCATACTAGGTTTTTTTTGATTCTTGGACAGCTCTACCAAATCCCTCTGTTCCATAGCTTTCTGAAACTTTTGCCATTTAAATAATATCCAGTTCCTCTGTTCCTCCTGTCAAGGACGTCTCACACAATCTTTACACACTTACCTACATTACATTCCATCTGCCAAGTTTTGCCCACTTGCTAAGAGCTGGTTGGTATTAAGACTGGAGAGCTCTTGTTCAGCTGGCATAGACATGATGGGCCCACTGGCCCATATTCTGCACTGCAATCTGAGCTTCTATCACATAGCCTTACTCAATTGGAGTGTTGAGATGCTTGATTTATGCTCTTCCTGGTATTTGCACTAACTGACTGGCTATTAGAGGATGCTTGTGGGTGTATCTGCTGAATGTGCCACCAGATTTTTCCCAGCTGTGGCCCAAACTACTTCTGTTGTAATGCAAGTAGAGTAATTTGAAAGCACAGGCAAAAGATGCAGAAAATAGCACTACCAACATCATGTCTTGCAGATTTGAATGACCACGGCTCAATGTGTGTTGTACACATGTAAGTTTACCCAATTATAGGAACAATACCTCAAATCTGACACTATTGTCTCTGGAGGTTGTGCCAGATTTCAGGTATATCTGGATTTCGGTTCAGGTGGTTCCAGCAGTGAGTAGTTTGAATCAAGCTGGATTGGATGAATTCAATAGTCCTTTGGAGCAAAGGATAGAGCATTAGTTGAAGCTGAAATTATTCTTCATATCACACCACACCAATGCAGTGTATAACTAAACTGCCTGGGTAAGTTGTATTTCGTAAACAAAATTTACTCAATCAAAATTGATGCAGAGATTGTCAGGCTATTGGGCGACTCGTTTTTGAGTAGTCAAAATTGAGGTACGGTACGTTCATATCCAAAAGAAAACGGCATTTTAATTGCAGGAGCTCTTAATTGTTTAAGACTGTAGTCATATTTCATTACCAAAAGAAATGCTATCATAAGATTCCCTTACTGTCCTCAAAAAGCAAATAAAAAGGTTAAGCAAATATTGATGAGGGTGACTAGAAACCTATCAAGCCTGGTGAGGGACATGTCTTCATTTGTTCAAATAATGTCCTATGCTTGAAACAGGTTTAAAGAAAGCCTCAAAATCAAACAACTAATTTCCTTGAGTTTATTAAAGGCAAGTGAAAAATCAAAGGTCTGATCAATCTATTACTTTCGCACATTGGGTTGGTTTTCTTACTGACTGAAGCAGATGAATCCAAGAAATCCTCTTTGTAGGATGTCACAGAGATTCTAGAACATCAGGAGAAGTAGTCTATTAAAATATTCATCTATAAAAAATTACACATCTTTATGAGGAGCCAATGTGTTGAAGAACTGGGTGTCAGTTCTAACACTGCATTTTAAAATAAAAATAATTGTCAATCCATGATGACATTAATTTGAACAACTGCAGAATTACAGAACATTTACTTCTTAACATTATGAAGAATGTTTTCAACATTAATAACATAATGTTATGAACAGGCCATTGGACCAGGAAGCTTAACTCTGTTTCTCTCTCCACAGATACCACAGACCTGTTGAGTTTCTCCAGCTATTTGTGTTTTTGGTTGTTTCAGATTTGCAACAACCACAGGTCTTTGTTTTACCTGAAAGTTATTACCTGGACAAGCTGATATCAGATGGATTTGATGTTTATGACTTCACACCCGCCACCACCCAGGATTGATTTTGTAATCCAGCATCACTTTACTGAGATACTGCTGAATTGATAAAGGTATTTTAAAGTTTTTCTTCTTTAATTCCAAGTACCCTTTGGCTATCCCTTTCCACAACTCTAAGGTCTTCCAGCCTTTTGCTCTCTCTGCTCCTCTAATATGGACTTCTTAATTACCATTTCTAATCATATGGATTGTTTCACTTTTGAGGGTAGTTGTAGAAAATAGTACTTGAAAGGGTTAATTGACATTGTGAGACAAGTTCTACTTATCAGATTGTGAAGGGCTGCTCCTGGAAGGAACTTCTTCAAACTTCCTTTGAAGAGACTTCGCAGTGGAATAAACTTGGTTAGAGACAAAAAAGAACTGTAGGCGCTGGAATCCAAAGTAGATAGGCAGGAGGCTGGAAGAACACAGCAAGACAGGCAGCATCAACAGGTGTAGAAGTCAACGTTTTGGGTGTAACCCTTCTTCAGGACTGGGAGTGGGTATCGTGAGAGCTGAAGATAAAGGGGGTTGTGAAGTGGGGTTAGGTGAAGACAGGTAGAGGATTTGGCTTGGTTGGTCAATGGGAGGAATGAATCTGGTTGGTGGCAGGGAGGAGTGGAAGGGTGGGGCTGGAAAGGGAGTCAGGGAATGGGAAGGGAGACTATTTGAAATTGGAGAATTTAATGTTGAGTCCTTTGGTTTGGTTCCAGTTGTGCACATTCTGTGTCCATGCAGCTAACAGTGATTTGAACTTGTTCTTAAGTTGAGTAACCAGTTTCGATTCCCAATAGTATGGGAACAGGCACTTCGGCCCAACAAGTCACACAGACTGTCTGAAGAGTAACCCACCCTGACCCATTCCCCTACCCTATATTCACCCTGACTAATGCACCTAACACAATAGGCAATTTAGCATGGCTAATTCACCTGACCAGAACATCTTTGGATTGTGGGAGGAAACACAAGCAGACAGTCACCCAATGCAGGAATTGAACCAGGGTTCTTGGTGCTGTGAAGCAGCAGTGCAAACCTCAGAGCCACCATGCTGCCCTAAATATCATGTATTAAATCTGTACTGTTAATCAAGATTGAGTTTATCTTCTGCAGAAAGCTAAATGTGGACATCCATCCTCACTTGGGATCAGTATTTTAGATTAAGGCCAATTTGAAAAATTGGTGTGAATCTATCCAAGCCATGGTTACAGTTAACAAGACCACAACATAAACCATGTGGGCAGAGTGGAGGATTGTACCAAAGAAGAAAGTAAACTAGCGGTGTTGTTTAAAAATTAACAGGTCTTCATTGTCAGGCAGAGATGAGGACAAATTTCTCACTCAAATGTTAAGTGCCTTATAGCCAATCAATTGCTTTTAAAGTATTGTAGTGCAGGAAAGGCAGTAGCCAATTACTGCACAGCAAGATGTGACATGATTTTTTATGCTGTTGATGGAGGAATGAAGTTGGCCTGGAGTTTCTTTGAACTCAGAAGCAAGTGTGCTATTGCGAGCACTGTGATACCTTTTAAACTGGTTTTCTTACATAAATAGTAATAGATTGTGCAAAAGGCTTGAAAACACTTTGATACAACGAAATCTGATAAATTCATAAACAATGGAGGCAAGAAGGTACAATTCACCAATTAAATAGTCCATTTATGTATCAAGAATATTCGGTGAAATAGAAATGCAGAAAATGCTGAAAACAAGTCTGGCAGCATCAGTAGGAAGAGAAACAGAGTTCATGTTTCAGATCAGTGACTCTTCCTTTGAACCACCAGGTTGACCACATATTTCCAACATTTTCTGCTTTTATTTCAGATTTCCAGCATACGTTTGTTATTATTTTAGGTGCAATATGTTCAATCTGATTTGAGCTGAGGCTGTGACTTGCGGCATATCAAAAAAGCACTACATGCAAAGCACCTGGAAGCATTCTGTTTATTAATCTGAACTTGAAGCTCTCCTAGCATTTGACACAGAACAAAATCAAATGAATGAACCATCTCTTAAAAACAATTTGCTTTTAAGGAGATGGAATTGCTAATCCTGTAGTTAGCAATACATTCCTGAACAATATGTATTTTTTTAAAAAAATGCATTATGCTCCTACTGTCTGGCCAGAAACAAAGTACTTTTCAGGGGCGCAATAAAGTGGGGCCAATTTTAAACAAATTGGCTTAGGAATAGAAAAACCCACAGTAACTCAAACAGAGAGTCAATGTGGATACAGCATCCAAACACTGCTGCATCTGATCGTGTTAGTGTCACATTGAGCATATTGTGTCAAAATGGGTAAATTTATGCTCAGCCCTAAGCAGATATTGCGAATAGCCCTAAAGACAAGGAGGAGAGGTGATAGCCTACTGGTTTATTGTCATACTAGTAATCCATAGATTCAGGTGATGTTCTTTAGACCTGCAATTCTGCCATGGCAGATGGTAGAATTTGAATTCAATTAGAAATATCTGGAATCTCATGACTGAAACTGTTGTCAATCATTATAAAAATGCATCTTATTCATTCATTCTTCTGAAGAGAAGAAAAGCTGTTTTTACCATACTTGGTCTGGACTACATGTAATTCAAGAAACCACACCAAACACTGGGCCAGATTTTTCATTTAGTGATCATATACAGTCAACGACCACACAGTAAGTGTCATCAAAACACTCTTTCTCACTGGCAAGAACATCCTCTCAATCACTATGCACTGGGACTGTAACTAATCAAAGTGTTCACTATGAGGGAATACAGCAGGTGTGATATCATCAAGCTGTCCCAGGTGATCACAAATTACACAAAAACAGAAAAGAGAAAGCACAATAAACAAAGTCACTTTTATTTAGTTTTTAAACTACTGATGAATTAAAGATTGGGACATACACATGCAGAAACACAAAATATTCTGTAAAAAAAAAATTATAAAAACTACTCCCACTTTATTAATCAGGTAAGAGCACTCCAAAAGCTACAAAATTATATTTTCAGTGCCAACCTCACTCATCACTTTTTTAAAAAAAATTAAAATCCTAATGATACCTCATTGATCTTCGTTGGCCATTTTAAAGCCTTTCCCCCAGCAATGTGGGACAGAAATGCAAACTGATAGATTTTTGTCAGCCAAAAGTATAAAAGCTAATGGAATAAAAACGTTGGAGTTACATTGATCATCAGTCATAACTATAGTGAATGGTCGAAGAGAATAGTTGTCAATTTGGAAGTTCTCCAAACACTGAGAGTAGTGCCTTTTGATAGTCACTGGACATCATAACTTGTTTTAAGAGGTGACTTGTTCAGTTGACTTGGCCATGCGTCAGAAATAAGGAGCAATTCTCATTCAGAATACTAACAGAGAGTCAGCTTCCAGATCCCCTGCATGAAGTGTTTTTCTGAAATGTCACAAGTCACAACTTCAGCACAAGTAAAATCAAACATACTACATTTAAAACAAGAGCAAATTATATGGGACTGGCTGTGGACTGTATCCCTAAAGATGGCAATCCTTTGGAGACTGTGTTGGCACATACATGTATGTGGCATGGCATTGTCAGTTATGTTGAAGTATTAATAAGCAGTATCCTTTCCTAAAGTTCAGAGAATTCATTGCATACTAGAAATTGTTTAGTCAATGTTGATTTGGTTGGTTTGTTACAGGAAAAGTTTTAAAATATGAAAACTTGACATTTAATGTGTCACTGGACATTCAAATCTTGTTTAAAACTGTCAGTCTCTACCGTGATGGTAATAGATATTCAATAACAATGATTAATGGTCAAATAACTTGAGGAATCAGACAGCAGGAAGACCAGGTAGATTAGTAAAGCTTTCTTCCAGGTGCTGAAGTTCAAGGATATCTTTTTCCTCTGGATTACAACAGTGCGCTTGAGAAAATGGTTTAAATGATGTAACGCTGTGGTATACATTTGAAGGTTTGCAGTATACATCATCAATAATTCGTAAGCAAGTTGACAATCATACATATTAATGCAAAAAACAAAAGTGCACAGCTGCTTTCCCCTTGTGGGAGAATCTAGGATTAGAAGGTATAATCTCAGAACAAGGAGTCACCCATTAGTAAATCTGTGAAAGTTGTTACCACAGAAGCCTGTAGAGGTTGGGTCATTAACTATATTCAAGGCAGAAATGGACAGGCATTTAATCTGTAAGGGAATCAGGAGTTATGAAGGAGGGGCAAGAAAATGGAGCTGCACATGATCAGATCAGCAATGATCTCTATGAATAGTGGAGTAAATCCAAATGGCCTGGTTCTGCTCATACATATTATGGTCCAAGCTATTTAATTTGGGAAATAGGAAATGTCATTCTGTCACCAAAAAAAAATTGCATTCACCTCGCATCAGCATTACACACCTTGATAAGCACAGAAATAGTCAGCGCTGTCTAAAGGAAAACTGAAGATGAAACATAAAGAGACATAATTTTGTCCCATATCCTACCCTCCAGATTAAAGTAAAAGCTGACATGTTAAAACAGAAACAGGTATTAAATCTGAATGAATTAGGATCCAAGATTTAACAATACAAAGATGTCATATTTTAGCAAGGGACCAACAAAAGCAAAAAATTAAAACTTTTATGAACTTTACATACTCATACTGCCATTCAGCCCATCACACCTCGGTCAGATCTTTGAAAGAGCTATTCAATTTGTCCCAATCCACTTCTCTTTACCTGTAATCCCAAGGTCTGTGTTTCATGTATGTTTTCAAATAGAGTTTAAGAAAAAGGTAAATTGCTGGAAACCATCCTAGAACATTCGGAAGATGTTCAGCACCTAAGGCAAGCTAGCATTTTTATTGTACATTTTAACAAGTTTCAGAATCAAAGATCCAAATGATCCCAATCCAGCTCAAAACATTGGGACTAGATTGGGTTGGGATATCTGGTCGGCATGGACAGGTTGGACCAAAGGGTCTGTTTCCATGCTGTACATCTCTATGACTCTATGACTATTACTGTCCCTTTTGCAATAAGAGTCAAATTTGGTTAACAGTACATTGCTACCCAAACTCCAGAAAAACAATTTTGCTTGGAGTCTTGCTTTGCATGGGATATCGACTGGAGAAGCTGGCTTGAATCTCTGTCCAATTTATACCACTCAAATTTCCAAACATCATGAAATCAGGGAGGTTACTCTCATCTCTAGTTCATAGCTTCCTGCTTGCTATTCTATCAAGTAAAACTCCAAACTGGCAGCACAGCCTCAGTAGATTTACTGCGATGCAGAATATCATTTTATTGCCATGCCGCATTATTTCAAAGAAAAGCAAGAGAGACTTCACCATGATGTTCTGTCCAATATATTGTCTTTTTAAACAATGTTACCAAGATAGATTATCTAATCATCTTTTCTCACTGCTGTTTGTGGGAGCTCACTCTGTGATTATACTTCAAAAATACCGGATGAAGTGCAAAACTTTGGCGTGTCCAAAGTTCATGAAAGATGTTACAGAAGTGCAAGAAATCTGTTTGCCGTCGATGCATTCAAATTCAATCATGAATAGTGAGGCAAGTGACTGGAATACATCAGTCATTTGGGAACCAACAGCAAACAATCAATTGCTATGAAAACCCACTGAACTCACAACTGCTGCTCAGAGAATGGAATCCGCAGTCCTTATATGGTTTAGTCTCCCAAAGAATGAGAATTCTACAGGGACTAATTTACTGTCTGACTGCCCAAAACCTGTCCATTACATACAAAACACAAGCCAGGAGTGTGATAGACTGCTTCCCGCTGGTCTGGATGAGTGCAGTTCCAACAAAAATCAAGAAACTCGATACCATCCAGGACAAAACAGCCAGTTGCTTGGCACTGCATCTGCGATCTTCAACATTCACTCCCCCCTCACCGCGATACTCAGTTGCAGCAGGTGTATCATTTGCAATATGCACTGCAATGGCTCACTAAAGCTGGTTCAACCAGGAAGCAGTTTTGAAATCTGTGACCTCTACCATAAGGGCAAGGCTGGAAGATGCAGGGAGCACCACCACCACCTGCAAGTTCCCCTCCAAGCCACCCACCATCCTAACTTCGAACTGAATCGTTCACTAGCTTTGGTTCAAAATCCTGGAACTCCTGCCCGTGAAAGCATTATGGGTGCAACATACACCACATAACAACAGTTCAACAAGACAGCTCACCATTACCAAATTAAGGACAGGCAATAAACATTGGTCTAGCTCACAACCGGATACAGTAAAAGAATTTTTTTTAAAAATGTTCCTTGATTGGATAAACTGGCTCACAATCCAAGAATAAAACCATCATTAAATTCAGAATGGAAATTGAATGGGTTAGCATTGTCCAATATCAGGGAATGACCTTTAACCTAGCGAGTTTGGAAGGAAGAAACAAATGCAATTTGCCGATCATTCTAACTTATGTTTAAAATAATTCATGAGATGACTTAGCTACAAGATAAATAGTCTGTCAGAATACTCTTTGTTGATGCAAATGAAAAACTAGCAACTCATTGTAATGACACAAACAATTCTGCTTCATCAGCATTTTTCAGTTTCTTGCAAGGCATTCAGGCTCATGTAAATACATTTGTTAATACTATTGTAGGTTGCCCAACATTTGTGAGCCGTACCTAGACAATGATTGAGAGAAATTAAATTTGTTGGCAAGGTCATTCATGTATTCACAAACTCTTTAGTGCAATATCAGAATTTTTAAAATATATTGAAGTAGAAGGAGCTTTGGTGAATTTCTGCAGCTGCATCTTCAAGGTGGTACACACTGGTCCTACTGAACTTCGGTGGTGGAGGGCTAAATGTTTGTGAATGTGATGCCAATCAAGCGAGATGTTTTGTCCTTAATTTTGACAAGCTTCTTGAGTGTTGTCGAAGCTGCATCCATCCAGGCAATTGGGAAGTATTCCATCACATGCCTGACTTATGCCTTGTAGATGATGAAAAGGCTTTGGGGAGTCAGGAGAAGCATTACTTGTTGCAAGATTTGCATGCAGCAACTCGAAATAATCAATGCAGCACCTCAGATGCACCTCATCACTCTCAACATTTCTTTCAATTATTACATGATCCACAAAATTTGGATACAGTGCTTCGGTAATAAATGGTTCTAGAGGATTAAATTGTGGTGACCAGTAATTCCTGTGTGAAGGACTAACCTGATTCATCCCAAGACATTGTGCAGGAATCCTTCAAGGGAGCATCCAAGGCTCACTCAGCTTCAGCTTCTTCATAACAACTTTCTTTCACTATCAGGTTTGAAGTAGATCTGGTCGCTAATTTTGTAGCATTCAACACATTTCGCAATTTCTCACATGATAAAGCAGGCCATACCCACGTTCAGTAAAACCATGTCCAGGATTGGACTGTTAAATAGGATGTAACACATATGGTACCCTAATGCTACTGAATATCATCTCCAACAGGCCAAGAGCCCAACCATCTCCAAACTATTTCCCCTGGTTGGGGATTCTAGAACTAAGTGGCATAGACTGCTAAGTAGGGCCAGACTGTTTAGGAGAGATGTGAAAAAGAGATTGCTACACAAAGAGCAGTAGATATTTGGAATGCTCTTCCACAAACGGCAGTTGATGGAAGATCAGTTGTTAATGTTAAATCTGTGACACCATTTATCCACATAATCCACCATTTATTTATCTCAATCTTCATTCCCTCTAAAGCCAAAAGGAAGTTGGGAGAATGTTGTAACTGAATGGATTGCTTGTTTTAAGTTTTTGCCCCACCTCAAAAGAGAAACCAGGAAAGAGATCCTAAAGCAAAATGTAGTGAGCAATGAACATCTGAAATAAGGGCAGAACATTCTGGAAATATCAAGCAGGTAAAGCTGCAACTCTGAGAAAGAAAGAGAGTTAATGCATCAGAACGATGACCTTACACCAGCATCATTCTCCTGTCCTCTGTTTTTATTGTTGACATGTTCTGCAGGGTTGTATGCATTCGCACAACGTTGTGGAATGCTTTGACATTGCGATAATAGTAAGATAGACATGGTGATGGCAGATTTAGATTTCATTTGATTGTGTAAAATGGCTGTCAATAAAGTTGATGAAACTAAAAATTGCACAGCAACATAAATCGGACAGCTGACTCACTAACACCAATTTATGCTGTCACATAAAGTCACAATGGACCCTGATTGACACAACACAACAAAATGACCATCTATTAAAGCAACTGCACAGTTTCTTAGTGAATCATCAATTAATTCCCTGATAACACAAACCAGGTTGCATGCTTTCAATTTGTTTCTTTTTATGAAGTCATTTAGACTCCCATTACTCTTGCCAGTAACTCTTATTAGGTTATCTATGTGGTAGAAAAACATTATCTATGAGATAGAAAAAGCATCACATGCTAAGAGAGAGAACACTTTGGTAATTGTTTAATAAATATACCTATGGGTTAAAAGCCACCACAATTTAATTTAGAAGAAAATTAGCATTTGTTTTAAGAATAGACAGTGAGCATTCTCCTTTGACTATTAGTTATGTTATCTGTGCCACCAGTGTTGATTGCACCATTCTGTTCTGTAGGCCACAAATTCTGTAAGAAAGAAATTTTCCAAACTCTGTTGTACTGTATGACATCCAAGCTAATCCTCAAACTAATATGCAAGCTGTATTCGGACAAGGACAGAAAATAAATCTTCTCTTTTATTATAGCTTCCTTTTGGAGTTCAGCTCTCTACTAGTGAGGTAGTAAGGGATGATTTCAAACAACTGGGGAACAGTTATAGTACATTATCGAGGTTAACAATCCATTCAACAGCTTCAGCTGATGCATTGTTGAGATACCACCTGGAGTGGGCCTTTTAGGGCAGGAGTTCAACATTTAGGCAATCATCTGACTGAAATGGTCACAGCTACAAGTTGAGCTGTTCCTCACGTTTCACTTGTGGAGCACCACCTCTTCACTGGACCATCACAAGCCATTGAAGGTTCCCCAAGTTTTCCACTCATGGTTGTCCAAATTTTCCAAGCAACCATTCTGAAGAAAGGTCACTGGACATGAAACGTTAACTCTACTTTCTCTCCACAGGTGCTGCCATGGCCTGCTGACTTTCTCCAGTAACTTTTATTTTTGTTACAAAGTAATGAAGATAGGTTGTCAGTGGTCAGATATTTGGCACTGGAGTATAACATGGGAAATGTGACCTTGTCTAGTTTGGCAGGAAGAACAGAAAAGCAGTTTTAAAAAGTGATGAGAGATGCAGAAGTCTGAGATCTTGGTGTCCTAGTACATGAATCACAAAATGCCAGTTTGCAGATACATCAAGTATCAGGAAGGCAGATGGAACATTGGTGTTTATTGCAAGAATAGAATATAACAATTAGGAATGAACAGGGACTTGGTGAGACCATGTCTAGAGAACAGTGTACAGGTTTGCTCTATGTATTGAATATGTCTATGAGGTTCAAAGTAGGTTAATTCAAATCATCCTCATGAGAAAAGGTTGGTATTTTACTCATTGCAGTTTAGAAGGTGGCAAAGTGAATCATACAAGATCCTGGGAGCACTTGATAGGGTGGATATAAAGATGAGGCTGACCTATGGGGACCCAGTTTAAGAATGAGATAACTCCTCCTTAAGATAGATTTGCAAATTTGTTTTCTCTCTCAGAAGGTCCTTGGACCGTGAAATTATTTTCCACAGCAGTCAGTTAAGTTCAGTCATTGAATGCATTTGATTTTGGGATTTATGATTGACAAGGGAATCAAAGGCTTTTGGGAGACAGATAGGAGTGTTGAGACCACAATTGGATCAGTTATGATTTTACTGAATGGCAGAATAAAATTGGACATTTGAATGGCACATTCCTACTCTTAAATCATACATTCCTGGTGCAGTGCTAATGTCATTAACCTGAGGTTCTGGGTAATGAGGCCAATATTCTAGGGACATGGGTTCAGGTCTGACCATGATGGCAAAGGGTGAAATTTAAATTCAATAAAAAAAATCTGAGATTTCAAAAGTGGCTTAATGGTGATAATGTCAATTGTTCTAATAACCCTCTGCTTTGCTAATGATAAGGCAATTTGCAGTGTAATGTCAACGTGCTAGCAATCCAGAACCCATGGTTAATTTTTGGGGGATGAGTTCAAATCCCACCATAGCAGATGATGATATTTGAATGTATTAAAATAATCTGGAATAAATGGCGACCATGTGACTACCACCGATTGTTGTACATAAGCACCTGGTTCATGAAAGACTTTTAGGGAAGGAAATCTGCCACCATTAATCAGTCAGGCCTACATATGACTCCAGACCCATAGCAATGTGATTGACTCTAAGTGGACAACAGGGATGAGCAATAAATGCTGGCTTTTAGGGCTGTTAATTGTTTGTAGGTATGGGGCTTGTTCCAATAAGGGTTAAGAGATTGTTTGTTTGTTTGTGTGTGTGTGTGTGTGTGTGTGTGTGTGTGTGTGTGCGCGCGTGTGGTGTGTTTTGAGGGAGTTCTCTATCAGCAAATTGCATTCTTGAGGAGGGTATTTTCTCTGTGAACATGAGCAAGCTCCGTTCTTCATCTGAAGGCCAGGGAAGAACTTCATGTGCCTTTCTATGTCGAACCAGATATTTACCAAAACACTGAGACCATGGGCAAGGCAAGAATGATCTCCTGGAGATAGCGGTACCCAACATCTTGGGAAGCAGAACCAACACGTTACCCACTGCTTCACCACCCAGTTCTATCCTACAGCAAAGTACAGCTACTCTGCCCAGTTCAAGTGATGCTATACAAGATTACGACCTCGCAGAAGACTTGAGGGCTATTTCTGGAAGGTTAGGAGCTACACAGCTCAGGTGGATTATGTGCTACAATGCTAGTGAAGGGAAGGCTTTAAGACATTAATTAAAATTTAACAGTGGTGACAAGCATTCAACCTCTCACATTTCTCTCAAAATTTTCAGATTTGGTGTTTTTTTTAACAAAGCTTAGAGCCAGCTAATAAAGAAAAATAAGGAAGAATATATGCTTACAATTCATTTTGTATGCAATTAATGGATTTTTTTTCATTTTCCAATAGATTTAAATCTCAATATTTACAGGTAGCTGACTGAGGAGGGTGAGAGGAAGGTTAGAAATGGATGAAGCAACCAATCAGATCACGGACACAGAAGACTAACAGGTTTGCTATTCGCAGCAGGCCTGAGAGAAAAGCTTTTATCTGCTTTCATCAGCTCCTTGTAAATATTGAGAATTAAATCTATTGAAAAATGTATAAAATTCCATAAATTGCAACCAAAATGAATTGTAAGCACATTCTCTTTCTTGTTTCTTTTTATTTGCTGGTTTAGCAGCATGTCCAAAAGACTGCATCTAAGAGTGCAGCACTTACTTAGTACATTACTAAACTGTTCAGGGATATGTTATTATCTTCTAAAGAAGAGACTACAAATGCAACCCTGTACACTTAATTTTCTTTGAGAATGAACATTCAGTTTTGCTGCATGGTTAAAAACAAACTTTAACTTCAATATTTGAACTGAAATGTGACCTTGAAAATCAAAGCAACATATGAGATTAGGCAAGTTAACCTGAATTGATTGTTTTGATGTAATTATTAAGTATTTGTGCTCATACACATCACAAACATCACACAAACCAACTATACATGTTTATGTGTGGTATTTTGCATCATCCGATTTGCCAGTTTTTCACCTTGTGTAACAATGCAAAATGAGAGCACCATCTAGAATGCTTCAAAATAATATTGTCACAATAATCAAAGATTAACAGAAAGATTTCAATTCAGATGTTTGATGTATTTCTGCCTAATTTGCTGCTCTAGGTCCCAGCTTAGTGTTATTAGCTACTGCTCAAAGTGTTAAATTTAGCCAATATTTAGGTTACTGGTAGTGTATTAATAGAAGCAAAGAACAAGAAGGGCTACCAAAAGGTGGAGGATAAATGACAGAGCTATTTGTGTACTCCCTAAATGCACCTTGTGCTGTGTGAAATGGAATGTTCTCTTTCATTAACTGTGCGATTGCCTTCACACAGTTTGGGAATTTACACTGAACAGGTCTAATTATAGCAACAGGAATGTCCTGCCAAGGATAACAGATGTTGAAAGAACTTATATAGTTTCCCAAAGTAGGACACACAGAAGGAAGTTCACGCCCACCATCTTCCAAGTTTATCTTTCGATCACATTCTACCTCGGTGAAAAGCGAGGGTTCACAGTTTCAAAAAAGCCTTCACCACACAGAACTGGAATCGATTTGTTACTTAATAGTTTCATTTTGCTTCTATAAGGATATTCAAGGAATAAGCATTATACCAATAGATCTCATACAGTCACTTGTTCCACATTCTCATAATGCAGCTTGCTATCTCCGTAGAAAGATGTTACACATGATCTTCAAGTAATTATTGATATCCTGTGACAAATTCAGCAATTGGAACCTGAGACAGCTTCCGTTTTACAGGGATGCGGGTGCTGCTGGCAAGACCAGTACTTGTTGCCCATTCCTAATGACACTTAAAACGAGCGGCTTGCTCAGCCATTTCAGAGATCAATCACGAAACTGCCACTTGCTGTGGATCTGGCATCACATGCAGACTAGACTAGGTCAGGATGACAGGCTTCCTCTCAAAGAATGGATTTTCAAATGACTATCAATGATATTTTCATGGTTACCTTTCCAATTCCAGATTTTATGCAATGAGTTTAAATTCCACCAGTTGCTATGGAACATGTGGTCCCCAGAATATAAACCATGCTCTTTGGATTATACACCACCACACCACTACCTCTGCTTAAAATGTGACTGACAAGAGTGAGATTTTGAAAACAAATATTCTTTGAAGAAATACTTTGGTTGATTAAATATTCAAACGATTAGGAATACAGCTGGAATTCACAAGAAAAGTGCACTTGTACTGGATAAATTAGATAGCTCTTTTGAGGAGCTGGTATAAACATGATGAAAAGAATGGCCTCCTCCTATGCTGTATCATTCCTGTATCCTACCTTTGGCAGAACAGAGGCAGATTTTTTTTGTATAGGCAATGATTATTTCTAGAATGCTCTATTAGAGACAAAGTTAATGTGGAGTCTTAAAAGCAAGTTAGTACTATCTTAAGTAGAACGAAGGGAAAATGGAAAATTTAAATTAAAAACAAGTCTCTGAAAATGCACGGTTTTAACAGGAAGCTGAGTGTTGCTGAGCAATGGGGAATAGATAGGGAGAGAATACTCCACAGAAAAACGTTTGAGATAATTTACAGTTTAGAGGTGAGGATGAACTGACAGGTCAGAAGCATTATACTAATGAATGAGTCAAAAGTTTATGCTCATGAATTTGATGAACATTTTAATCCACAAGAAGCATTCATGCCTTCGACCTCTGTTGATATTTTTGACTGCACTTGTAAAAATGATTTACTTGGACTCCTTGATGCAATTTTTCAACTTAAGGAATTGTACAAGGTTGTTTTTGGAGCAAGGACACGAAATTGAGTAAACCTTATATCCAGAGACTTTCCTGTTTATTCTCTGTGCACCCCCCAACCCCCGCCGAGTTCTTTCAACGCAAAAGCCAACAACTGTCATGACACTTTTTACGGGAATTCCCAAGTTGACATCGGCCTGTAAATTAGAACTCCTGCTGCCCTGTTGTTTGATGTTTAGGAACAAAACCACACACTGGTCTCAAGTGCCAACGTTGTTCTTCTCCTTGAGTTCTCTGAGAAAAAAGCAAGAGACTGAACTGAAAAAGCAGAAAGAAAAAGTATTATAACCGTTGAAAAAAACTTCTACCTCAATTTTTGAGCTGTAAGAATGAGGTTCCTGGACTTATGATGTTCCATTTATGGATGAACAGGTTGGCTGTCAAATGCAGGAACAAATTGCCCAATGTTAAAAGAATCCAATGTTTTTACACTGTTAACGTAGTCCTAACTCTCTGCAGTATGCAAATTCATATTTTGTAATAGTAATAGAAGGGAGGCTAACAGTATGATAGAGAAACAAGACAGCGACTACTGTTTTGAGCACACACGCAGTTAAGAAGAAGAAAGTGTTGCATTGATATGACACCCACTAATTAAACACTTTTGAAGTGTAGTCACTGTTGTAATGTCAACCATATGGCCGTCAGTTTAAGCACAGTGAATACCACAAACAGCAGTGTTATAATGACCAGGTAATCTGCTTATTGTGATGACTAAGGGATAAGTATTGCCCAGAATACTGGAGATAACTTTAATCTTCATCAAAATAATGGCCTTGGATCTTTCAATTTAACTGAAAGAGCAGGTGGTGCCTTGACTTAATGGTGCATTGAAAATCCAGACTATCCATTGGAACAGCTCTCCTTCAGTTTATGCTCAAGTCTTGCAATAGAACTTGAACCAACTTCCAGATTCAGGAGGAGGGAAGGCTCAAAACTGAGCTACAGCTCAGACCTAAACACAATCATTAAGAGGTTTCTCTTCTAGTTCGCCTTCTGATCCACAAGCGTTGCCATACAAATACCTGACAAAAAAACTCAACATCAAAATAACACGGAACATAGTGGAGTAGCTGAACTTACCCAAAAGATAACTACTAAACACAACAGAAAGAGATAAGACTTGTACATTCAAGCATATTCAAGATTGTATATCAGCCTAATAATTCTTTGTTACCAACAAACAACATTTATTTCAAATTTTAATTATTATTGGAGATTTAAAACAACTTTCTATTTCTGTCCCATTTATCTTCCTTAATCTCTTCCTTTTCCTTTTTTTATTTTGTAACATTTATGACATTTAATTAAATATTCCAATTCGCACTTCCTACTTTCGACTCTGTATGTTCCACTGAAATATTTTTAGTCAGATTGCTTGACACTACTGTCTGGACAAATCCCAAATCCACTGTTGAGGGTGTTTGTGACACGTTAGATTCCTGGTGATAGTCAGTTTTCATTTAAACTGCACAAAATGTGTGGGAAGTTGTAAATACAAACAGCAGCTGGGAGTATCCGATCTTGGTTGACCATAAAATATGGATAATGATAAAAAGGGCCAAAAGACCAAGATACTTGAGAGCAATTCAGTAGCAGATGGGGAATGCAGTAACACAACAGAAGTACTTGCAGCAAAATCATACAGCATACTCCTGAGTACAAAGCAGTAATCATCTCAAATTCCTGTAACATTATAACAGTAGAAAATTCCATTCAAGTTAAAATCTCAGTTGCACTGTAATAATTAATAGTTAATACAAGTATGAATGCTGACAACAGGTTAAGAATTATCCCTAAATTAAATCACTTAGATGATTAAAAATTTACCTTTGGATTAACTTAATCTATCCATTCTGACTAGGCTGGGAGCTTGTGTATGGCATCTATGTGCTGCTGTTTATTATGTAGGTCACAGACTCCATCAACTGCATCAGTCCTACACTATATCCAACATTAGCGGTCCATAGCCAAGTTACCTCCCACTGTACCAATGTGTCCTTTGGTTTCAATAATGCTATTGCAAATTAATTGTGTGCACATGTCTACCTGAATAGAGATATAAAATAATTCATTCTATTTATTTTTAATCAGAGGACCTACTTAAAGGACCTGTACAACCAAGTTATTACTTATTTAGGCAACTGTAACTTTCATGAACTGTGATTATTCCTGGGGTTGCCATTTGCAAAAGATGAATAATTTAGATAAAATATCACAAAACTCTCAGGCCAAACTCATCCTGCTGTCCTTTGGCTATGTGAACGGAATGAGGGTACAAATTTGCTGATTTGATTTTCTGATGCTGCTTTTCTCAAATTTTGCTCTGTTAATCCAAAGGCACACTCAGGGAGCCATTTGACCCATTGAGTTCACATCGACCCTCCAATGGGCGTTCATCCAGACCCATACCCCCCCTCACCCCCATAACCCTGTATTTCCCATGGTTATTCACATCGCCTGCACATCTCTGGACACCGTGGGGCAATTTAGCATGGCCAATTCACCTAACCTGCTCATCTTTGCACCCAGAGAAAACCCATGCAGACACGGGGAGAATGTACAAACTCCATACAGCTGAGGGTGGAATTGAACCCAGGTCCCTAGCACTGTGAGGCAGCGGTGCTAACCATTGAGTCACCGCGCTGCCCCATATAAAAGGCATTTCAATGGGTATGTTAGTAGAAAGGGTTTAGAGGCATATGGGCAAAATGATGGCAAATGGGACCAGTTCAGATCTGGTCGGCACAGACGAGTTGAACCAAAGGGTCTATTTTCATGCTATATGACTCTGATTTTATAATGTCACCAAGAAAATCTCAACCACACAGTTTACTCCATTAAACAAAAAAAAAACTGCAGATGCTGGAAATCAGAAACAAAAGCAGAATTGTTGGAAAAACTCAGCAAATCTGGCAGCATCTGTTGCCCATTCAACAGAGACAAAGCCAAGTTAACATTTTTGTTCCAGTCACCCTTCAGCAATTTTTCCAGAAGTTTCTGCTTCTGTTTCAGTTTACTGCATTTTGTAGAAACACTCAGTGGTTTAAGTAATCTCTGTAAAGTGAGAAACACAGTTAATATTTCCAGTCCACAACCTTTCGTTCAGCAATAACTTATAGATATTTTAAATCAACTTAATATATTACGACTGCCTCGAGGGCCTAGCGAGATTACCACTGCACCTCAGCACCAGCTTCAATACCTACAGCACCCTTATGGCAATTAAACTTTTCAGGAGCGTTTTGAAAAAAATGACATCGAGCCTCTTAAGGATGAGTTATATCAGATGATCAAGATCTCAGTTTTAAGAAAAGCCTTAAATGATGAATGTGAGGCAAGAGGCTGCCCTTCTTTTAATTCATGTATATTGGGTCAGTCTATTGGAATTCTTCTTAATCATTAGAATGCATCTATTTTCTGTATTCTGAAATATCCCCTCAATGATTGCCATTGCATCTCTAATGACTTATCCTTTCACTCAATTTGTCATTCGCTTTAACTGGCTTTGTCCTCTGGCCTTCATAACTGTTCATTTATACATTTTATAAAGTATTCTTGGACCAACTCCTCTCTCCCACAGAGTGAATGCAACATTCAATCATATTATGGTTGTGGCAACCTGAGGTGCCTTCATTGTGAGATCATTAATTAATCCTGTCTCATAGCACAATTCCAGGTCTAGCCTAGCCTGTCTGCTCACTGGTCAGCTCCAGAATATGTTGTTCCAAGAAGCTATCCTAAACAAGAAAATTCTATACCCTCCTGTTCTAGACTACTTAGACTACATAGAGCATAACAATGCTGTACAGACCCTTCGGCCCTCAATGTTGCATTGACCTGTGGTACCAATCTGAAGACCATCTATCCTACACTATTCCATTTTCATCCATATGTTTATCCAATGACAATTCAAATATCCTTAAAGTTGGCGAGTGTACTATTGTTGTCTACTACCTCTGCCTCTTTGACTTTCCATGCAATTTAAATAAAAATATTCCAAGATTATTGCTGTGCCTTTCTAACAAGCTCCCATTATTTCTTTATTTATGATGTAGTTACTATGTGGCTACTGCTAGGGGCCTGTATTACACTGCCATTGGCAACTTGTTATTAATGATTTCTCATCTTTACCTAAACAGTGTTTCCAGCCTGGTTTCCTGAATTTAGATAATTTCCCCCCAACTCCTCCCCAATTCCCCAAGTGTGCTAATATCATTGTGTACTAACAGAGCCAAACCTCCACCTTGCCCGAGTTTCCTTTCTTTCCTAAATATCCAGAATCAGGTCCCAACTCATGTCATCCTGCATCCATGCCTCCATAATGCCTACTAAATCATATTAATTGTGCCTATTCACATTCTTGGTTCAACTGTTTTGTTTTGAATTCCACATACATTCACGTACAGAGCCCTCAATTCTTTAATGATAGTCTTTTTGTAGGTTTATCTGTATGTTTATTCTTTAAAGCTTCTGATGAAAAACCAATAGCCTGAAAGGTTAACCCTGACTGAACGTCTCTTGCAAATTCTGACTTTCAACATCTGCATTGTTCCACTTTTGCTTAGTTGCATGATTACTGCGTGTGAAACTGGGCTCAATCCATCTATGGCTGTACAGTCAGTGGAAGCCCTTTTTCAATCCTGGACAGGAAAGTGTGTTTTCTTCACTTGTTATACGCAGACACACAATTGGCCTCCTGCTCCATGTCAGTGCCTTTTACATAAGGAAGTAATATATTGGTGTGGATAGAGGACAGGTTAATAGCCAAGAAAGGGTGAGTGGGAATGAGAGGGAATGAGAGGTTCTTCCTCAGATTGGTGACCTGTGATCAGTGGGGTTCCACAAGGATCCGTGCTGGGACAGCAACTGCATAGAATATTACTTAGAGGAAGGAAACAAATGTATAGTAAACAAATTTGCTGATGACACAAAATAGATAGAAAGGCAAGCTGCAAGAGGGATGCCAGCAGTTTTGTAAAAAAGATATTGATAGGTTAAGTAAGCAGGGGAAAAGTTCGAACTGAGGAAGGGTGATCAGACCCAAAATGTTAACTCTGATTTCTCTTCACTGATGCTGCTCCCCTGCTGAGCTTTTCCCGCAACTTCTGATTTTTGTTTTTGTTAGTAAAACGAGATGCCCTGAGTCATGTTTAATTCACAAGAGGCACAGGGTGTGCTAATAAATTAGTTATAAAATTGCCAAGGAATATAGAGGCCTGGATACTTATTCTGGCAATGTGAGTTTAAGTCCCACCCAGACAGTCAGAGAATTTAAAATGACTGAGTGAACTCAGTAAAACTAGGTGCAAATCCACACTGGAGTGAAACGGAGGGAAAACCAATGGAGGCGGAATCTCTCATTTGGCTTTGTTTAGAGAGAAACTGTTTCTGTTGGCAGAAGGACCAAGAACCAGAAGACAATGATTTAAGGTGATTGGCAAAAAAGTAAACAGTGTCAGAAGGATATTTTCTTTAACACAGCAAGTGATTACAATCTGGAATGCACACGAGTGATGGGTAGTAACACACTCAATGACATCTGAAACAAGAAACCCAGTGATACTGAAGGGATAGCATTATATTCAAGGTTTGCATCAAGATTTGTAGCTCGGGTACCAGTTGCCGTAGTTGTCAGCGTGTTCACTGAGCTGGGAAGTTGATTTGCAGATGTTTCATTCCCTATTTAGGTGACAACTTCAGTGTTTTGGAGCCACCTTATAAAGCGCTGCTGTACTCTGTCTTCTGGAATTTATTTGGTTCTGACACATCCATCACTTTACTATTGATCAACATAGACTGATGGGACGATAGTTGACCAGGTTGGAATTGTCCTGCTTTCTGTATATGGAACATAGCATGTCCGTCAAGTAGATGGCAGTGTTGAAACTGTACTGGAACAGCTAGGCTAAGGGCATGGTAAGTTTTGGATACAAGTCTTTAGTACTATTACTGGAATATTGTCAGAGCTACAAGCCCTATAAAGCACTAACTAATACAGTGATAGACAGATTGACAAGGATGAGGCAAAGTATGTTTGTCCTTCTTGTTGGTTCCCTCTTCCTGCTGCGGACCCAGTCTAAATAAGGTGCCACCAAGCCCCTCCAGGTGATGGCCACAGAGCATGTAACACGTGCACTTCAATCTAAGATATTATCATTGATGGTCACAGGTGAGGTGCTGGAAGACTGGAGGTTGGCTAACGTAGTGCCACTTTTAAAAAAAGGTGGTAAGAACAAGCCAGGGGACTATGGACCAATGAGCCTGACATCAGCAGTGGGCAAGTTGTTGGAAGGGATTCTGAGGGACAGGATTTCCATGTATTTGGAAACGCAAGGACTGATTAGGAATAGTCAACGTGGCTATGTGAGTGGGAAAACATGTCTCACAAACTTGTTTCAGTTTTTTTGAAGAGGTAACAGAGAGGAGTGAGGAGGGCAGAGTGGTAGATGTGATGTCAATGGACTTCAGTTAGACATTCAACAAGGTTTCCCACAGGAGACTGGTTAGCAAGGTTAGATCTCATGGGACACAGGAAGAACTTGCCATTTGGATACAGAACTGGCTCAAAGATAGAAGACAGAGGGTGGTGGTGGACGGTTGTTTTTCAGACTGGAGGCCTGTGTGCCACAAGGATTGATGCTGGGTCCTCTACTTTTCATCATTTATATAAATGATTTTGATATGAGCATAAGAGGCATAATTAGTAAGTTTGCAGACGACACTAAAATTGGAGGTGTAGTACACAGTGAAGAAGGTTATCTCAGATTACAGCAGGATCTTGATCAGATGGGCCAATGAGCTGAGGAGTGGCAGACTTATGATTAATTGAAGTAAATGCGAGGTGCTGCATATTGGGAAAGCAAATCTTAGTAGGACTTATATACTTAATGGTAAGGTCCTAAAGAGTGTTGCTGAACAAAGAAACCTTTGAGTGCAGGTTCATAGCTCCTTGAAAGTGGAGTTGCAGATAAACAGGATAGTGAAGAAGGTATTTGGAATGCTTTCCTTTATTGATCAGAGTACTGAGTACAGGATTTAGTAGGTCATATTGAAGCTGTACAGGACTTTGGTTAGGCCACTTTTTGAATATTGCATGCAATTCTGGACTCCTTCCTATCAGAAAGATGTTGTGAAACTTGAAAGGGTTCAGAAAAGATTACCAAGGATGTTGACAGGGTTGGAGGACTTGAGCTATGGGGAGAGGCTGAACAGTCTGGGGCTGTTTTCCCTGGAGCATCAGAAGCTGAGGAGTGACCTTCTAGAGGTTTATAAAATCATGAGGTGCAGTATACGGTAAATAGACAAGGTCTTTTCTCTGGGATTGGGGCATCCAGAACTAGAGGGCATAGGTTTAGGATGAGAGGGGAAAGATATAAAAGACACCTAAGGGGCAACTTTTTCATGCAGAGGGTGGTGCGTAAATAGAATGGGTTACTAGAGGAAATGGTGGAGGCTAGTACAATTGCAACATTTAAAAGGCATCTGGATGGGTATATGAATAGGAAGGGTTTGGAGGGATATGGGCCGGGTGCTGGCAGATGGGACTAGATTGGCTTGGGATATCTAGTCAGCATGGACAAGTTGGACTGAAGGGTCTGTTTCCGTGCTGTACATCTCTATGTCTCTGTTGATCATGTTCTCAAACAATGCGGCACTTCTCTCAATAAGTATCTGCTTGATGTTTTATTCGGGAAAGAAATTAAACATGTTGCACGGTAGCCAAAAAGCTTAACTGTAAAATGTGGTCCACTCAAAATGAAGCAATCAAAATAAAGCTCGAACAATAGCGTGTTACCATTTTCTCCCTACATGATAGTTTCACTCTTTCTTTGGGCCAAATTCTCACAAATAACCCATTATCTCCATTAAATTTTCACAACTGTCCTACCTCACTGGTGTACCTTCCAAAGAATTGTTAGCAAATAATTTGTATGTCAATTCTGTGATTGATTAAGCACGTATTAATCAGCTTTAAGTGTCTTGTGTTCACAAATGTACACACAACTTGCTTTCACAAATTAAGCTCTCTGTACAATACTTCCAGTGGACAGATCAGACTGGAAATGTTGAAAACATGTTCCCTGTTAAACAATTTCCCACAGAATGGCTTACAGTCAATAGGCTTGATGATGCAAAATGTATTTCCTCTAATAAAGTCTTCAATTAGCAAAACATCACCTTTCTAACAGATAAAAGCATGATTTTTACACTGGGAAGCTGCTTGCACATTGTTTTGTAAAGCTTGATTTAGGAAACTTGGATATTTGTGGTACAAACATGATTACCATTCCATAGTGGATTATTCTCATAAAACATATATACATAGCTTTAAAACTGTGTTACAATCAAAATACACACACACACACACATATATATATATAAACATTCGTCACAACCTTAGGACTTTCTGAACTGGCTGGAACACTGAATTATTGTTGAAATGTAATTAGCAGCTAATTTTCAGCCAGCAAACTCCTACTAAAAACAATGAAACCATAACCAAGTGATGTATTTCCAGGTATCCTTTGTTATGTGCAGACACCTACAGCCTGAGATATTGCCGATCTGTACCCAGTGAGTAATGGCTTAAAGCACAAGCTAAAATATTAAGTGCCCTTGTTATGTAGTTTGTGTTATAACAAGGCTTGTGGCATAGTGATTCTATTCTGCACATTGGACAGGCTACTATTCTCAATTCTTCTGGTATAATGTGACTCGTAAAGGTTTCCCCTTATCTATGAGTGATTGCTGGCTGACTCTAATACACTTTGCAAACTATTTTGTTTATAATATTATACATAATACTGTTCTCTGTCAGAAAATCTCTCACTTGTAGATACTATTCCAGCACTATCACATTATCATTTCATTTCTCATGTTATAAAGATGTGATTGTACCTTTAAGGGAGTTAAAAGCAGCAGAACTACTGGACACAGCACTAAGTGTTTTCAATAAGTCAACAATGTATGTAACACTGGGTGTTTATTGCTTGGAGGCAAAAACAAATTTGAATTCAGCCAATCAGTTTAAAATATAGCCTGAAAAAGAAGCCAATTTTCAATCAAGTTTGAATTGAGCATATTGACAATCTTAAATGCCAATGATGCAATCCAATGCTCTGGGATATAAGACTGAGGGAAAATTGAACAGTTGAGAGGAGAACTGCCAAGCCGAACATAAACCAGACTGCTTTAACAAAAACCTCATCAAAGTACCTTTTCAATCAGTAATTTGTGATGCAGAAATTCCTAACAAGGAGAAAAGAAGATACAGGAAGATTCGAAGACAAGAACCTACAACTGCCTGGTTTTGAGATAAGAAGTGTTGTTTTGTAAATCTTAATTGGGAGTTTTATCAGACTAGTATTATAGAAAGGAAGGTAAAAATAGGTTAGAGAAAGAAGTAGTAAATAGTGGTTAGTTAATTATTCTCAGTTATACTTTAAGAAATAAAGTTTGTTAATTTTTACTTTACATAGTTCTTGGCTACTCAAAGTTTTGCAGATTACTGCATGGGATAAATCTTTTCTATGTTGCTGGTTTTAAATTAAGCAGGAGAGTTTACCCAGTGTCATAATACTGATTACACTACATTATGTACTTCTCACACCAAACAAAATCATTCATCAGTGTCTGTCCTAATAGCTCTGGAGCCTGTTCAAAGGCACAATCCTAACTTCTTCTTGCAGAATTGCTCCAAGATGCACAAGGGGCTCCACTCTAATTGTCCTTTTCTATCCAGTCTATGTTCCCCTTTGCTGTGTAGTTGGATATTCTCAAAATACACTGTTCAAGCGTGTAATAATGCAACTTTGGAGCTGGTGGGACTTGCACAAGAGGTAGGGGATACTACCATTACACTACAAGAGACCCAATCAACCTGTTCAGAGATATTATTACGTACCTCTGGGGCAGGTGACATTTGAATGGAGGTCTCTTCGCTCAGAAGTGCAGACAACTACTTCTCCACCACAACAGCCTCCTTATGTTGTGTCTTGTTCTGAGGAAAATTCACCAAGAAGATAAACAGCTGGCTATCCTTATTGAGTTTGATTCTTGCAACATATATGCCCTCTAAATTTAAGAAAAAACAACTTACACATTAAAATGAAAATTGGTTTATATACATAATTTCCCAAAACAAAATCTGACTGAATTTACATAAAATATGCCTTGTGTAATCACACTGGACTTGAAACAAAATTCTTTCCCTCTCCACATGCTATCAGACTCCTTGATTATCTCCAACTCTTCATTATTTTATGTAGGATCTGCAGCATCAGAAGTATTTTACTTTTATAAAAATATTCTTTTCTGGGCTATGTTTTACTTTTCAGTTTGTCATAACTGCTTTAATTTTAAAAGTAAATGATTCCAAAAAGCAATGTAAACATAGTAAATGACTCTGCGAGGAATAAATTGTCTCCTGACTACTGATTGACATTACTGTTGATTGTTACCACATCATTAGTTTAGTAACTACTCAGATTCTGCTGGGAAACCAACTGATGGCCTTTGCTAACACTAAGGTAAATATACCAGAGTTGTCAGATATAGACTAGCTTTCTTCTCAAGCAGGCATCTTTTAATTAAAGGGTGCAGAATTGACCTAACAATTAACGAGGCCAGGCAACTACAAAATCTGACACACACTGTTGCTAACTTTGAGAATTATCATTTTTGTATCTTTGCTGTAGCGGGGACATTATCAATGCCATAAACCAATCACTCACTTGGAAGCAAAATCCAATCATCCATTCATAAAAGTACCATTCATGATATCTTATACAATTTATTTTCATTTATTTAGCCTCCCTTGCCTAAAGCAGACAGATCAAAATCATTTAACATCTCTTCACCAATACAACATTCCTTGAAAGTTTCCTAATATCCTCCTTCTCAAGAGATTGTCACATTTCATTCCAGAAACTAACCATGGTACCTGATACACAGTGAGCTTTGCTCCATCCCATATCCTTACTTATGGCTAGCATCCACCTTTTACTAATGTAAATTATTTGTTAATTTTGTCAATCTTTTACTGATCTGTTTAATGCCACTGTTATGATCCCAGCTGATGGTAATGTTGGACAAGTCATATTCCAGAGTAAAACCTGTCTTGACAGACCATAAGTTTTAATTTTCTTCAGTTTGGTTACTATGATCATCAATCAATGAACATATTCAAGAGGCTGCTGATGAATTTTTAACAAAGAACCATATTGTTTATAATGCAAAGAAAAAAAATGTAATGATCCACCTGATGTCATTACCTTACAAGTCAAATCCCAGAACTAAATGTTGCTTGATCGATCACAATTTGCTTATTTTGATAATGGTTGTTTTTCACTGAAACATCAGCAAACAATACCACAGATTTGGTTTTAATAGTCAAACAGAAGTTTATTACATGCAAAAATGGTAAAATAACCCAAATCAGTGGGTGGCACGGTGGCACAGTGGTCAGCACTGTTGCTTCACAGCGCCAGAGACCCGTGGTCAATTCCCGCCTCAGGTAACTGTCTGTGTGGAGTTTGCACATTCTCCCCGTGTCTGCGTGGGTTTCCTCCGGTTTTCTCCCACAATCCAAAAATGTGCAGGTTAGGTGAATTGGCCAAGCTAAATTGCCTGTAGTGTTAGGCAAAGGGGTAAATGTAGGGGAATGGGTGTGGGTGGGTTGCGCTTCAACGGATCGGTGTGGACTTGTTGGGCCGAAGGGCCTGTTTCCACACTGTAAGTAATCTAATCAAGTGATCTAAATATAACATAGTTTTAAAGATTTCAAAACACATGGCGAAACAAAGTCCCATCCATTTTCCAAGATGATCATTTCACAGTGATCAAAGTACTGAAATAATTTCGCTTCCATATCAAACTTATCTGTTTGACTTAACTGCTTCTTCTGAGTAATGATTCCATGAGTTGTGAGGCCTTCTTTCTTGACCATTTATACAACTTAGAGCTTAGCCTTCCTCAGGTTTTTAATAGTCAGCAGATTCTAACAAAACATTTCTCATCTTGAAATTTCACAGATAACACCCTTCACTAAGGTAACATATTACATTCACAGCTCTTAACAATCACCATTTCCAGAAGGGACCATTCTTGTAACTGACTTCAGTTTGGTCTTCTTTGAACTTCTCAAAAGCATTTGAATCAATTTTTGTTTATAAAGCTCATTAACCCTCGATTTTTTTAAACTAATGGCTTGTTTTCTCCCTCTAGTCCTAAACTGCTATAAACAAAGTTGCAATAACATTCCAGTGATCCTTGCAGTCACGTGTGCCCTGACACATACCAAGTTACTATCCACAGTTCTGTTCACCCTGCTTCAGGAAGGATATTATTAAATTAGAGAGGGTTCAGACAAGATTCACCAGGACGTTGCTGGAAACAGAGGGTTTGCATTATACAGTTAGACGGGATAGACTGAGACTTATTTCACTGGAGTGTAGGATGTTGAGAGGTCACCATTTAGAAGTTTATAAAATCATGAGTGGTAGAGATAAAGTAAATAGTAAGGGTCTTTTCCCTAGGGTAGGGGCATATTTTTAAAGTAAGAGGAGAAAAATTGAAAAAGTACACGAGGGCCAACATTCTTTACAGAGAGAGTGGTTCATGCACGGAATTGAACTTCCAGAGGAAGTGGTGGATACAGGTAGTGTTAGAACATTTCAAAGACATTTAGATAAATTCATGAATAGGAAAGGTTTGGAGGCATACAGGGCTAAACACAAGCAGGTGGAACTAGTTTAATTTGGGAACATTTGAGCCAGTTGGACCAAAGAGTCTGTTTTCATGCCATGTGACTTATAGTCCTGCAAAGATTGTACACATTAAATTTTAAATATCTTCACAAAATTCAACCAATATCCATATAGCACGTTTAAATACCAATCTGTAAAAGAATGATTGTCACATTTAAATTACACATCTTTCATCCACATAAAGCTTTTACAATAAGATACAAAAAGAAAAATTCAATGCTTTTACCAGCATTATCATTTACAGACACTCAACATCCCAACAAATTATCATTCCTATCCTCACACTTTAATTTCCTACTCAACTGATGAGGTGGCAAATGTTTCCTTTTGATAACTTTTTACACATTCAACAGATATGATTCTCTTTACTTCTGCCAAAACACACAGGCAGGCTAAAGTATTGATTTTTCTCTGACTTTGAGGCGACCAAACAGCACCTCTGTTGGTGTTGAATTTTTCTTCTGACTTGAAATTGCGTCTGGCCTTTAGCCCCTCTTTGTATTTCTCAGAGTTAGAAAAGCTCCACTTAGTAAACATGTCAGTAATTATCCCATCAGATAGTTCCTCTAGACATTTAGCTTAAGTTACATGATGTTGTGGAAATGGTGTTTTGATCCATCGCTAAAATAAAACAAACTCTGGCCCTTAAAAAAAAGGCATCAGGTAAGTACTGAATATCAAAAACCAATTTACCTCTCCCTCAGAACTCCAGTCCCCAGCAACGTTAATGATAAGTTATAATTTTTTATACTATTAAATAATAAGCTAAATCAATTTGGATTATCCATTTCACTTCTTTCAATTTCATGAAGGACCAAATGCATTCATTAAACCTGTTTTACCCACATTCAGGTCCAAGCCCATCTTCTGCAAAATTACAATGAGCTGTTGTAAGCTGCATGTTTGAGGCTTTCTGCCAACAAGGAAATTCCATCATAAATGATTGTATGGATTGTATTGGCCCAAGCTTCCCAGTCTTTCTGCTAAATTTGAAACTTGTCAACTGTTTGACTGCATGCATTTATGGATTCAACAAATGTGATATATGTGAATTTATTATAGAAATTCCCACTGAGCTCACCTTTACGCAAGATCCAATTGTTTATCTTACCTTAAAAGGAATGGGCATCTCAGTGATGGGACTGACTGGAAGCGAATGTGTGCTGCTGGCAGGACTCATCTCCACACTCTGAAACAAAAAGGAAAGACCATCAAATACACTTCATACAAGATGGTGAGTGACATCACTTTGTGATTTCACATTTCTTTTTCTTGGGACAAACCTACCTTTCTGACAAGTAAACAGATAACATTGTGCTCGCACCCCTTTCATGCCACGTGAGATCTCTTGAAGCACTCTACAGGCGATTAAGTACCTTTCAACTCTCATCACTTTTGCGATGAAGGAGATCTGGGAGTCAATTCATACATAGCAGGCTCCAAAAATGAAAGGTTGATCGGACCAATTTACATGTTGTTAATTTAAAAACTTTTTTGACCACATCCTTTCATGGGATGTGTAAATCCCTCGCAAGACTAGCATTTGTTACCCATCCCTCAGTGTCCTTGAATCGAGTAGCTTGCTAGATCATTTCAAAGGACAGTTGAGAGTCAACCACATTTTTGTGGGTATAGAATCACATGTAAGCCAGACCAGATAAGGACAGCAGATTCCCTTCCCTAAAGGACAAAAGTGAATCTAATGGCCTGTGCAAAAACAAAATGCCACCATTATTTAGGCTGGAGTGGCATGGTGGCTCAGTGGTTAGCATTGCTGCCTCACAGAGCCAAGAACCCAGGTTCAATTCCAGTCTTGGGCAACTGTCTGTGTGGAGTTTGCACATTTTTCCTGTGTCTGCTTGTGTTTCCTCTGGGTGCTCTGGTTTCCTCCCACAGGCTAAAGATGAACAGGTTAGGTGAATTGGCCTTGCTAAATTGCCTGTAGTGTTAGGTGCATTAGTCAGGGGTGAATATGGGGGAATGGGTCCGGGTGGGTTGCTCTTCGGAGGGTCGGTGTGGACGAAGGGCCTGTTTCCATACTGTGGGGAACCTAATCTAAATTCCAGACTTATTAAGTGTTAAAAAGGCAGGATGTGAACCTGTGCCCCACATCGGCCTGGGCCTCTAGTCCAGTGACAGGACTGTTTTACCACCATCCCCACCCTCCACCGCCCCCCACAACCACTACTGCTAGGTCACTGCAGATAAATCGCCTGTTCTTCAAAATACTGTCATAAAATCTCTGCCACAGACGGGGTTTAACATCTCATTTGAAATACAGAACCTCTGGCAATGCAGCATTCCCCCAATATTGATCATGCAGTAATCTCACCCACTGTTTTGTTTCCCATTTAACAACACTAAATAAACAATAATGCTATTATGCGAACTGAAGAGGTGATAACTAGCAGTTCCAGAGATATATACCTCAATTATCTTCCTGCCCTTTTCGTCACAGAAGAGTGAACAGAGTCTCTACTGCTACAACTGTCGATGCTGGATTCTTGTTCCTATTGAGTTATTCATTTGTTTTTCTGCAGCTTTCAAGTATCATTATTGTGAAGGTTTTTTAATGTCATGTGTAGACTGGAGGTTGTGATTAGTGCTCATCCCATAATAAATTAAAGGTGTCTCATAGAGGAAACCCATGATAGAGTTTGAGCATGCAGTGCTCAGTCAATAAGAACATTCAAATCCAATACCATTCAATGTAGCTGAACCACTCCTGTAACTAGAATGGATACACTAACAAAGCAAGAGAGTATGATGGAACTTAGGAAGTACAGGGGCTCAGAGGGACTTTGGTGAGCATATCCACAGATCTTTAAAGCAGCAGGACTGGTAAATGAGGTGGTTAAGAAGAGATATGGGATGCTTGCCTTTATTAATCAAGGTGTTGAACACAAAAGTGCTGTACATGTTGCTGTTGTGTGACCATATTCGTAGAGTAACAGCTCATGGTGATTTACCCTGAGGGCCACCATACCTCAGGTGAGGGGAAATGTTGGGAAGAAGAGTTCTTCATGCTAACCTCAGTCAGTGATGGGAATTAAATCCATGTTGCTGGCATCACACTGCTTCACCAGCCAACTGAGTGAAACCAATCATAGAGTTTTATATAACAGAGTTTTATGAAGATGTGGGTGTACTATACCCTTAAGAAAGTAACAGCTAGCAGTGACAGCACCAAGTGTTCTCAATATAACACAATGTAACATGTGCTCCAGCTGCTGGGGTAGCTAGTTGCCTGGAAATGACAAAACAGATTCAAATTCAGCCAATCAATTTAAATTATACCCTGAAAAAAATACCAAATTCCAATCAAGCTTGAATTGAGTATATTGTCAATTTGAAAAGCCAATGACACAATCCGATGCTTTGGGGTATAAGACAGGGGAAAATTGAACAGTTGGGAGAAGAACTGCCACCAAACCAACAGCTATAAACTGCTAGCCAGAACCCTCTGAGAGGTACTTGTCTAGAGAAGGAGTTTGCACAGAGAAAAACCTCAACACTGACCTGAAGAGCCAATCTATCGACGAAGATAAAGAGAAGATTGGACGGCTGGCTGGTTTTAAAATTTCGATTTTTCTATAAATCTTAATTGGGAGTTTTGTTGGATTAGTATTATAGAAGGAAAGGTAAAACATAAGTTAGAGGATGGAATTGTAAAGACAGAGGAACCTCAATTATCCAAATGAGATGGGCTTGATTATTCAGTTAATTGATTCAATGCCTTTCCTCTGTGGCTCAGAGTTTTCTGAAGTTTTTTTTCCTTGCTCTGCCTGCCTTGCTCCCTCTCTCTGTCTCAGGGTTTGTTTCTGAGCAGACACAGACACACACACACACACACGTGTGTAAGGGACCTGCTGCATTGTTGAAGCCTCCTGCCCCACCCACATCAGTGGGATTGACACAGCGAGCACTTGCTAAGTCCTCTCCCCATTCAGGAAACTAGGCAACAGCACACCGCGTGTGAGCGCCGCCCCCTGTCCGCGCCCCTAACTGCATCCAACCCCGACCCCCGTCTAACACGTCCACTCTGACTCCCCATACCCCATGCGCCCCCACCCACCCCCCATTAGGCTACCCGTTCACACCCCCCTCTGTGGCTGCCGAACTGGACACCAACAGCAAGACTGCTGCTGCCTTTTGAGGGTGAGTCTCAAAATAGCGCGCACACACACACAACTTTTAACTGCAACAATTTGTCTAGTTTTGTCTTTGCCCTGTACAGGACAATGTTATCTGGGGAAGGGGGGTTTAGGGTACACCCCTGTGTAGAATTCCAGGGAAAGTGTGGAGAGGGAAAGAGAGAGACAGCGGGACGCCAGTTATTTGGAGATGGTGCCTGGGCTCCCATCAATGTCCAGGTTTGTTCTCGGCAGCATTTCAGTAAGCCAAGTTCATTTCGAAAGCATTGCAAACAAAAGACATGATCAGTGTTGGAAACACCTCTTTCATGTAATGTTTCTATCTGGACCTTGAGATCTTCTTTGGGTAATCAGAAATTTGGATAATTGATATTCGGATAATCGACGATCCTGTGTAGTTGTTAGTTATTTCTTAAAGTATGACCGAGAATAATTAAAGTTGTTAATTTTTACTTTACATAGTTCTTGGCCTCTCTAAGTTTTAGAGATTACTGCACAGGATAAATGTTTACCCTGTGTTGTAACACAGAGCACTGTTTGTAGTTCTAGTCACCACACTCTGATTGCACCAGAGTGATACAGAAAATATTCACCAGGATATTATCTGGGTTGCAGCATTTCCAACTGTGATGCGAGACTCGGTAGGCTAGGGTTGTTTTCTATGTAGCTTGAAAAGGGTAAGGTTGCTGGAGTGGAAGTGCTGGTGGTCTGTGATGCGAGACTCGGTAGGCTAGGGTTGTTTTCTATGTAGCTTGAAAAGGGTAAGGTTGCTGGAGTGGAAGTGCTGGTGTTCTGGGTGAAGTGTACAAAATTCTGAGGAGCATAGATAAAGTAAATAGGAAAAAAAACTTTGCCCTTAGTAGAAGGGTCATAACCAGAGGCAAAGTTTTAAGGAAAGGTTTAGGAGGTTTAGAGGGGATATGAGAAAATGTTTTTCACCTAGAGGATTGTTTATATCTGACTTAATTGCCTAAACGGATAGTAGACCCAAGAATCCTCAAGGTACTTAAGAGGTATTTAGATGAACACTTTGAAATGCCATAGTATACAACGCAACAAGCCAGGTCCTGGAAAATGGGACAAGAATAGATGGATGTTTGATGACTGATGAAAACATTATGATCAAAGGGTATCTTTTTGTGCTGTAAACTCTACGATTCAAGGCTGAATGGACTCCTTATGTTCTCCAATCATTCCATGATTCTATGATTCTTGAATGTAAGAATCTCTTCAAAAAAAAAAGGCAAATAGCATTTAGCACTAATATTTACTCCCTTTCTTCATGAATTGAGAGGTGCACAACAAACTCAAATGAAGCATGCATTCATTAGTTTACTACATGTAGATTTAGTAAAAGGCTTTACTTAAACTTCTTTCAATAGTATTGCTCAGTAATTTCATAAACAATTTGCACTCAGGGAATTGGAAGCATTGGCCCAGATATTCCATTGGTCAGACAGTTACCAAAACCAGCCCTCGCCCCTCCTCAGCCCTTCCAAAGCCAATGATCCAATCTTGCCAATCCATTCCCTGGCCCACATGGAACCAACAACACTTCTCTTTCCCATGCACCCCAGCCATCCTCACCTCCATTCTCCCAGGTCCTTCCGGAATTGATAACACTCCCCCATTCACAAAACCCCACCCCCAGACTTTTCAAAGCCTACCAACTCCCAGCCCTTCCAGATCCAATAAGCTTCCTCTCCCTCACAGAGATGACAACCCTTCCCTACCCTCATACACCCTGGCCCACATGGAGCAGGCAGCAATCTCCCCAGCCTCGTGCACCCTCACCGACAAGGTGCTGATGGTAATCTCCGCATCCGTGTGCACTCTGGCCCACATGGAGCCAACAACAATCATGTCTCCTGGGCAGGCCTTGTTGTAGACAGCAGCCCATCCTCACCTATCCACCACTCTGACAACTCCTGAACCAATCCAGCCTGACCTCGTGCTTCAAAACCTGATAAATCCCACCTTCCTGGACATGATCCAACCTCAACTCCTGATCAACTGCCTGGCACTCTAACTCCCTCACTTAAATGATATCCTACTCCCTTACCTACCCAAATGGCAAAGACCTGATGGATTGTATGACTGATCGTGATTCCCATAAACACTAAACACGACTACTTAAGCCCCATTAACAATCCTTCAGTAACAACAATCATTGCCATGCCTTTAGAAAAGTCTAGCTGACTGCATGCTTAGGAATGGGGTATACAGGATGGACATCCATGGAAGAGAATATTTTTGTTGGTCTAGTATTAATTATACACATTTATTATTTGTCCCAACAGCCCAATGGGTGGAGTGTGTAAAGACTACTCCTTCCTGGATGATTCTTCAGCTACAGGCACCAACAACTATAGCCATCATAAATGAAACATCCCAATGTGCCTTAGTGGCACCACATGTATGAAACATAATACAGAATGCCAATCCTGAGACATTTAAAAACGTGAAGTTGATCTCAGGAGCATTTAAAAAACATGGACATTTTGGAGGAAATTCCTTTCAAAGATTAAGGATGGGCAAAGGTGGTCAATCATCTGACAGCAGAAGAAGGTCCTCTAAGTGTTGTTTATTTTCTGATTTAACATAAGGTACGGAAAATGAAATTAAACAAGATCATGGCTGATCTGATAACCTTATAGGTGGCATGATGGCTCAGTGGTTAGCACTGCCGCCTCACAGCATGAGACACCCAGGTTCAATTTCAGCCTCGGGCGACTGCCTGTGTGGAGTTTGCACATTTTCCCGTATCTGCGTGGATTTGCTTCTGTTTCGTCTGACAGTTCAAAAATGTGCAGGTTAGGTGAATTGGCCATGCTAAACTGACCAGTGTGTTCAAGGGTGTGTAGGTTAGGGGCATTAGTCAGTGGAAATGTAGGGTAGGAGGGGAATGGGTCTGGGTGGGATTTTCTTCGGAGGGTCGGTGTGTACTTGTTGGGCCAAATGGCCAGTTCCTTCATGTAGAGATTCTATGATTTGAAGTCTATTTTTCTGTCTTTTCACCATAATATTTTTTATTCCCTCACTGACTAAACGTTTGTCTATATCAGCGTTGAATATACTGAAATCACCCAGCCTCGGTGGCCCTCTGTGCTGAAGAATCTCACAGATTGACTACCCTTTCAGAGAAGAAATTCCTCCCGATCTGCATCTTAAGTTTACTGCACATTTCCATAAGTTATAAAAGAAGGACGATACAGGATACATTATGGGATGCCTGGGGGTCATTGATTCTTCCACGTGAGATGCAAGTTCTTCCTTCCAAACACATATCACAACAGTTTACAAGGTGACTGACATCTTTATGGTATTTTCCCTGGCAGACTCCGGTGGTGCTTATGCAGTAAGGTTGAAGAATCAGACGAACTCAAAGAGTTACACTTTGTTTATGCGATGAACCGGTGCAGAGAGGATCGTAGCCGCAGTCCAGCTTCCAGCCAGGTAGTAGCTTGTTTGTCTTACTGGTTTCCTGTGGCCTGAAGAGCGATCGCCTGATGTGTGTTTACTCAGATGCACAGTGTTTCATGTCCAAGCTCTGCAAGGATTTAAATGAACTGCACCAAATGGAGAGAGGTTGTTTTTATTGCTTAGCCTTAAGCTTCCAAAAGACACACAGAGTGCTCTTTAAAACCAAGCTTGATGGTACATCAGATTTACACTCCAGGTAGTGTCAAACCCAGGATGGTGGAGACTATTTCCTCCCAGATGTCTCTCACAGATTCTGTGTTGCAATCAGATCAATGCTGCAACTTCAGTTGCATTGAAAAGTGAATAGGGATTCACAGCAGTAGTTAAGTGATGGCATAAATAAACCAGAAGCATCATGCCAATAAACTTCATAATTGTTCCAACATGAGGATGAGAAACAAACTCCGTAACCACAAAATCCATTCTATCCCATTGCCTTAAGCAAATTCAGGCTGTTCACAATCTTTGAACACAAGCTGAACCTCTTAGCTCCCATCACAAGGGCAACTTACTTCTACCTATACAACATCTCCCACCTTGAACACTTCCAACACCTACCAGCACATACCAATAGCACCATTCCTGCCACTCTTATCTTCAAATGTGACCTCTTTAATGCTCTCCCAGCCTATTGGTTTTATAATCTCAGTTACCACTCCGGAGATTCGCCAAGACCAAGGCTTCTTCGTGGTAGTCATCTACACAACTGATACCTTCTGGGCCAAGTTAAAAATCACACAACACCAGATTATAGTCCAACAAGTTTAATTGGAAGCACTAGCTTTCACAGCGCTCTGAAAGCTAGTGCTTCCAATTAAACCCGTTGGACTATAACCTGGTGTTGTGAGATTTTTAACTTTGTACACCCCAGTCCAACACCGGCATCTCCAAATCATGACTTTTGGGAGAAGGTTGCCGACACAATGTCATAGGCAAAAGAACAGGTTTGGTCTTGATAACCAATAAAAAGATCTGTTATATATTATTTAATTTATTTTTAATGACAGCACATCAAAGATATGTGATATTCGTTTGTGAGACACCAACTTAACATTTACATTCCTTCCTTTGCTGTTAGCTCGAAATAATACTGAAGCATTATACACACATTGATGTACGAATGGAAACCTGGTTAGGTCCTTCTAACACCAGTGCTTTACATAGTAAGTGCAGTTTATCTTGCAATGTCAGTTAACCCTTTCAGGTACTAACTTTATCACATAACAATAATCAAAATGGAGTTAGAAGGTACTTCACCTCTAAAATTTATTTCATGATGACCATTCCTCCAACACAGGTGACTTCCACTTCCTGAACCTGCCATAATGTAACCCAGCAGAGAGCATTTGCCAGTTTGGTGCTAAGCTATGTTCAGATTTGTACAGTAGATTTATAAGACTTACTTAATACTCCCCATCATTGCAGATACCTTCAAATCAGCCCTGTTTAAGTGACTGACAAACCCAGAAGAAAAGAATTGCACTGATATATCAACTTTTGCAACCTCAGGTTGTTCCAAAATGAAATAGAGTCATGATGTACTTCTGAAGAGCAGTTACTTTTTTAATCTAAGAAAACATGGCAAGCATTTTGCGCACAGCAAGCTTCCATAAAAAAATGAAATAATAACCAGATAATCTATTTTGCTAATATTGGGTGAGGAATAAACATTGCCAAAACACCTGGAAAAGTCCCTTGCTGTTTTTCAAAAATAATATTGTGGGAACTTTCGCATCAACTGATGAGGGCAGATGTGGTTCTATATCTCATCCAACAGATGGTACCTCCAACACTGCTGCCTACCTTCATTAATGCACTGAATGTTAGCTGAGACGTTTGTACTTAAGTCTCTGGAGTGAAACACTTGGTTCCTCACAGTGGCTCAAGGAAGAAGAAGAAAAGCAAAGTACGGTCAATTCTCAAACTTGGTACCAAAGTGTGACATAAAACACAAATAAAATAGAACGCAACTTGCACATACCCAGCTGGGAAAATACTTCTTGTAATCTTGGCACATTCATTAACTACATCAAGAAATAGTATATGAAGGGACTGCCTCCATCGTTAGCTTTGTGGAGTGAATTAACTGCATTCAAACAATGATTGTCTTCTAAATTGATGATGGTCTTCTTCAAAAAGCTGGTTTAAACTCAAATTCTTTATACTATGAATGGGCACCTCACAAATCACCATGTGCACTTATTTTCACACTTCAATGTTTATCTGAGGAGAAAGCTAGCAAAGAAAAATTGCATCATTCAACCAATTGTGTTGTTGCTCCATTCTTATGATCGGAAGCTCTTCAACGGCTGCATGCTATTGCCAATTGGGATGGAGATGGTTACATCATTTAAACTCTGTCAGTCAAGTCTGGGACCACACTGCTGCAAGTCCCTGGGAATGATTTTACGCACATATGTAACTATGATTACGTAACTATTCACCACTCACAGCAAATTTCACAAAAAGCTTTTGCTTCTGTTGGGAGACTTTGCTGAGGTCTATTGCAGTTCGCAGACAGTCTTTCTTAAATACACTCTGCAAATTGACTTTGCTGTTTCCAAGTAAATAGTCCTTGATTACTGTAAAATAGTCTCTTGCCTGTGAGTCCTGCCCTACAATGTCATACCATGTCAAACTCTTTGGGCTCAATGTGAACACTGTGTGATTGCATTTGAATGAGTTCAAATCTCAGCTGAGGACTGACATGGTGGTGTCAACAGGCCTTCTGTAAACTCCATGCAATCATGAAAAGATCAATTATCCATGGTGCAAAATCTTAAAATTCAATTAATACATACTGCTTGAAAGTAGGGGGCTGCAATTCTCCCCTCTGTTTGTGAAGGAGGGGAGAGGTAGAAAAGAGGTGGAGAAAAAGGGAAATTATTAGGCAAGTTGAATTTATTAGGCCATTCTCACCATTTCATTAATTACGCTTCAGGACAAAATGTCCATAGGCAAACATGTTGATCTACCATCAATTAAGGCCCTTAAATGAGCTTTTCAATTTGCCATCTCCCTGATGAACTCTCTCCATGGCAGGTGAGAAAGCTGGGTAGTTTCTGAACCAGGAAACTAGGGTGATCCTAACCTGCTGGGCAGATCAAGGGCAATTTTAGACATCAATAGAGGCACAGGGATGGCATAAGTTGTGGAAGCTAGCCCCCTGCCTTTGATTCTCACCCCACCTTCCTGCAAACCCCCACCAAGGAAAGAAGAAAAATAAACTCTACCTCCTTATTGTTAAATCTGCTGTAGATAGGGATTCTAGAGTCAAGGCCTATAACAGGCCTGAGTACTGGCCAACGTTCTTCCTTTCAGTCCATTGTGAGTGAACTGGCTCATACTAACTGGGATTAGTGAGTGTGTCACACCTAGAACAGTCACCTCCACACTTGGAAAGAGAAACAGTAAATCGTTCCTAGGAAACTGTCTTTTACCCACATTTGAGTGCAACAACTGAATGCATCTGTTAAGATTAAAAGAAATATCTTAGTTGCAGTCATCACGCTATGTAAAAATCATGCAGTAAAAATAATACTTCAAAGTCGGCGATGTAATCAGGTCTTAGCCAAGACATGTTTTGCAAGTTCCCATTTTAGAAACAGTTCCCTATTCATCAACCACGTTGCAGCCAAGTCATGTTAACGCAACACGCGCAATAGCAGAACTGGCTGTACCTCAGTTAAACAACAGAGATCCATTCATTTTCTTAGAACAAAGATGCTTAGAGGTCAGCTTTCTATCTACTTTACTTCTGAGTCTACGCAGTTAATTAAGTATAAATGGAATAGATCTTTTTCTCAATCTCATAATCAAACACGGAACAATCAAACCACTGAACACACAAAGTACAAACCGAAACAACAGACAAATAGACCGCTTTGCCAAATTCCACCAATTTTAAGGATTCACCTCTACAGTTGCTGAGCAACACTGAAGAAAAGTTCATAGAATGGTTGATCTCAGTCCGACAGTGATAGGGGTATTGTGAATAGTCTGAGCATCTCCACAGCTCAAGAAAGATGATTTTTTTTTTACCCACTTGAAAATGATCTGTTATGATATGATAATACAGTAATGGAAAATTATACATTTACTGCCTAATTGGCTTAATTAAGAGAAAGATCTTTCTTTCAACTGAGGTTTCAGCAACCTGTTAAATGCCTCCAGTGGTTGTACCTTCAGTGTCTGTATACAGTAAGTACTTGAGTTTCTGTTATTCTTGCAAAATAATATATCAGGTTTCTCAATTGCAATCTCTATACTCTGCCTTAACTCCCAATGAAAGCCTTTTAACTGAAGCAAATCCTGCTTCTATAAATTAACATAATAGGAAATAATAGTCAAATTGTTGCACCCCATTAATTGTTTCTCTTAGCAAGGCAGATTTGAGGGATCATTCATAATGGTCATTTACCTCTCAAGGGTTGTTCTTATTTACTTCCAAAGAATCTATGCAAAGTAGATATTTCTATTCTTCTACATTTCAACATGTGAACAAATGATGGTTGTGGATGGCCTCTTCTTCAGGCAGCATTTCATTCACATAAACTGTGCCTGATGTTTCTCCAAGTTAATTTTTATGCAATGATATTGTTAACAGCCCAACCACAACAACAATCTTCATATACACTGTACAGCACTCTTAGCACAGTAAAACAAAACTTCATGTTGGCATGATCAGTAAAATTTGATGCTGAGGCATATGAAGATATATTTGAACAAGTAAGGAGAAAGTTTTAAACATCACTTTAAAAGGAGAGCAAGAGATAAAGAGGAGGTTGGAAGAGTTGTAAAACTCAGGAGTCTAGATTTTTGACAGGACTGCCAACAATAGAATGGTGAAGACAATCAAGGGAATGTAAGAACACAGTACAGAAAGGATTGGATGAGCTAAAACAGATAGTGAAGGGTGAGGGATTCAGACACTACTTTAAGAAGTAAGAACTTTAAATTTGAGTCATTGTTAAACCATGAATCAAAGTTAGCAAAGGGGGTGACATCACAAGTCAAGATCTGGGTAGCCCATATCCAATGACCTAATCTATATGGAGGATAGGAGATGGCATGCAAGTCAGGATAGCTGGTGAACAGAGCACTAGAATAAATACTACTCTAAAGCAAACTATGATGTAGCAACTGTGCTTTGGCACAATAACACACAGGTTTACTGTGTTTGCACAATGAAGGGTCAAAATCAGTGCTGTTGAGTGACTGGATGTTTCCAAGCAATGCACTGATTGTTACATTGAAAAGTGTTGTAATGGCACAACCTCTAAAACAGTACTGTACCTGAGATTCAAACAAAGGGAATATTGGATCATATGAACTTATAATTTAGATTGACACCTTACATTTATATAACTATTATAGTATTAGCTTGTTATATTTTTTGTGAAGAGCTAGGAAGTGAACTTACAACTAAGATGCCACACTTACTGACGTACTGCTGTCAGGTGTTGAGCAACAATTTATGAGTTCACCAGACACATGGAGAACTGCAACAAGTATCCTCAGTGAAGACCCAACGTTTCACAGCAATGGACGCTTGGGAGTGCTGTTCTTGAATCGGACATATTTTTCTGACTTGCAAACTGTGTCCTCAACTGATGTGTGACCTTGTCTGTAGTACATGGTCTGCACGTTGTGGGTGTGCAGCACAGTTTGGGAGATGAGAATCACTGAAGGAGCAGTGCAAGTATAGAGGCAAGTTCATCTCAGATGTTGAAGACAGCAGCGTAACTCCTAATATTGTTCAAAAGAGCCTGAAACATCACACCTCAGCCTCCTCCCATCCATTTTCCCACTGTTCACCTCCATGTATCCTCCATAGTCACTTACTGACATTCCATGATCTACATTCCACAGATTCCATGCAACATCAATAAAAAAAATTTCACTTTCTTGCACAGCCAGTTTGTGTTGCAACATAAAGTTGATGAAAATAAAGAAAAAAAAGACTCCCTCCCCAACCAAAGATAGGTATTTAATAAATAAGAAAAACAGAGCTTTGGAAAATAAAGCATCTAGAATCTCCAATCACTTCCTCAGTAGCAAAATGCCTGCAATTTGCTTGTCCAAATATGATAGAGACTTTAATAAATATAAGACCTGCACAATTCTGAACTGCAAATATTAATCTTGAGAAAGGCACTCACCCTTTTATATTCAATTCCTTGGCAGAGGTAATAACATACAAATGTGTTAAACTGGTTCAATGCAAAACTCGCAATCAACACTAAATCTCCTTGGCACTGAGTTGTCAGTTTAACAAAACTTGATGTTAATAGATGTGGTATTTTCAGCATGATCATGCCACTTCAATGACTAGGCTATCTGTATAAAGATCTTCTTTGTTGACAGAATGTAGCTTTGGTTTCCCATTAACCCTTCAGAAGTGAAATGTTGAAATTTGTGATTGGAACATAGGAAAAGAAGAAAGCCATTCAGCCCATTGAATCTGCCCTGCAATTATAGATCATGACTGTTTATCTCCTCAACATCACTTGCATGCTATATCAATACCCTTGAACATTACTAGTCTATAGAAAACCTATGCTGAAAATGTGTTGCTGGAAAAGCGCAGCAGGTCAGGCAGCATCCAAGGAACAGGAGAATTGACGTTTCGGACATAAGCCCTTCTTCAGGAATGAGGCCATTCCTGAAGAAGAGCTTTTGCCCGAAACGTCGATTCTCCTGTTCCTTAGATGCTGCCCGACCTGCTGTGCTTTTCCAGCAACACATTTTCAGCTCTGATCTCCAGCATCTGCAGTCCTCACTTTCTCCTCTATAGAAAACCTATGAATGAGTTTCATACAAATCTTCTCATAACTCGCCAACGAATAAGTTTTCCATAGGCCTATGGATTACAGAGTTTCACATATTCATCACCTTCTGAGTGAAGAAATTCCTAAAGTAATCTCTCTCTTATCCAAAGATTATGTCCCCTGTTTCTAGAACCGCCAGCCAGGAGAAATATCCTATCTATAACCATTTTGTCACACCTGTTAGAATTGTTCAAAATTCTACACAATGCAAACTCAGTTTCTTCAACTGAGTTCCAAGGCAGTTCAGCTCCAAGTTCATTAATTTCAATTCATCTGGAGAACTTCCACGGTACTCCCTCATAAGCAAATATATTCCTCCTTAGGTAATGGATCAAAGCACTACCCGGATCTCAAGGTAGGTATCACCTAAGTTCTGCCATTTACACTCTTTTCTTCTGTACTGAAATCCCTTTGTTAGCAGGACAATTGCCTATCTAAATTCTTACTGTTCCCATATGCTAGCTTTAGGGGGCCCATCAGATTGTTGGTTGGTTTGTGATGCAATAACACCAACACAGCACGTTCAGTTTGCTTTTCAGTTCTGGTCACCACATCAGCCCTATCTTTCCAACCTCGTCCCTCACCTGAGACATGTTGCCCCTCAGATTAAACTCACCACCAGACATCTCTCTAGTGAGTGTAAATATTATGTCTGCTCTTTTTTTATTTTTCTCTGCTTTTGTTTGTTATCTGAAATCAGAAAATAACTTGAGTGGTTCACGTGTGAAATGATCTGCCAGAGGTAATGGTGGATAGAGGTACAGTTACAACATTTAAAAGACATTTGGATAAGTACATGAATAGAAAGGGTTTGGAGGAATATGGGCCCAGCCCAGGCATGTCAGACTGGTGTAGTTTGGGAACATGGTCAGCATGGGCTAGTTGATCTGAAGGGTCTTTTTCCATACTGTATAACTCTATGACTTAAAAACCAAGGACTGTGGAACACTCATTGTACGTGGTGTTGGCATTATGACTTTGTTTTTCTGGGGTCAGCTGATTGCACTAGAAGGTGTGTACAAACTCCGACTCAGCTGACAACAAGCAGCTGATTGACAATTGGTCAGCATGCCACAAAACAATGACTAAATGAACCTGCCCACTTTGTGATTAGAACATTGACTGGTACAACACAGGAACAGACCCTTCAGCCCATTATGTCTGTGCCAATCATGATGCCATTCTAAACTGATGCCATTTGCCCATTGTCTGTATCTCCCTGTTTCCTGCCTGTTCATGTCTGTCTAAATGCCTCTTCAATTTTGCTGATGTATCTGGTTCTATCACCTCTCCTGGCAGCTTGTTTGATTCACCTACTATCCTCTGTATAAAAAAACCTTTATCTCCCTCAAACTTTTCCCCTCACTCCTTAAAACTTGTGTCCCTTAGTATTTGACAGTTTCATTCTGGGATCACCCTCCTTGGCTCCTTTAGTATCCTGTGATATATACCATTAGCTCCTGGACAGCTGAACAGCTTGTGGGCACGTTCTGGCCAGAAACCTTCAACCAACCAGAAAGGGAGTTGGTGCACCTCTTCATAGTAAAGATACACGAAACTTTAAGAAAGCCAGTTCATTTTCCCTCAACAGCTGCTGCAATCTGTTATTTTCAACCAATAAATCAGAGATGTTATGATTTGCAAACCAAATATCTATGCTTCCTGTGAGGAAGTGAAAAGAAGCATGAGAAGAGAGTTCGAGGGACAACAAGTCCTGGAAAGTTAAAAGATTATTTCAGAGACTCCTATGGATAGAGGCCAGTGAGCCATTTTCCCAGTTCTTTCCTTACATCTATCACACCATTGTTTTTCTATCTATGTGTAAGGCAAATTTTATAAGGATGTTAGAGTTTTAAATAGTAGATCTTTATGTCAACGATTCATAGTTATTTACCTGAAGCTAAAATTTGTTCATTTGTAATAAATGATAATCCTTGTTAAGCACAGAAACCTGGTTCTGTTTTCGGTGAACCTAGGTATAAACTAACAGGTAAATTGGCTAATTTTTGAAAACATTGGTAAAATCTCTAACTTTTGTGATAACACTGTGAACAGTAGGGTTTGATTCCCATTGTGCTATCCCAGTGAAGAGTGACAAAAAGGAGCAGCAATGTACCCAATCCTGAGGCTTCCTTTTTTTCCAGCATTTTACAGTCGCTACCTTCAATCTAATGCAATCCTTAACTCCTTCCATTAAATCATGCTTAACTCACATTTCCCATTGGATACTTGTGCCCCAATGAACATTTGCCTTTTATGGACCTCATGGCATTCCTTTAAAAATTATCTATCTACTGTCAAAACAACATGTGTTTTTTTCCCAATCCATCCTAGCCAACTCACCCTTCAAACCTCATACTGCATGACTGCAGAACACAACACAAGATCAGCTAAGGAGAAAGCAAATGTGTAATGCCAACATACAAAAGAGGACTCCTACAACTAAACAAATACCTGCAAATGCAAATTCAGTGGCTTTTTGGGGAAAGAGAAGCTCTGGAATGTGACACTTGATGATGTGTCAAGTAGGTTTAAAAGGGATGAACTTACAAGACCAAAATGCAATACAAGATGTACTGAATTCTCTTGGGACTTATCTTAGCTGTGAACATGATGGGAGAGAAAATCAGAAGTTTGGGTGAGAAACTTATGCCTTATTTTATTGTCTTCTCTTCTCAAAAATGCACAAGAACATGGGTTAAAAACCAATTCAACATTTGTGTGTATTTGTGGAAGAAGGTGTGCTGAAATGTTAGTGCCAGTGGGACAAAGTACTTGTGCGTACTCGTCTGGATTGGAGTACTAGTGTGCTGGGAAGATCATAATCAAGGAGTCGTATGCTTGTCACTCTTGCTATGCAGGTAAATTGCTTTTTGCTCTTAGTGCTTCAAGTCAGCCAGAAAACAAGACAGTCAAAAGGTAACAGGAAAAAGAAAGACCCATACACCTGACCCATACAGCCAGCCACCATCAATAGGAAACATGATAAAAGAATCTCAACTACAAACTGGCAAATCTTGAAATTAAATGCTCAATTATCAACTGTTTCATCTCAAGAATGGCCCATAGAGACAGATTGGATTATTTATTTAACTTGAATTCTTTTTCAGTCATTTTTCATTTTAATCTGTGTGTGCATTCCATTATTATTACTTCTTATGTTCAGTAACTTTTGTTAGCTCGAGTGAGTTTGGTTAAATTTCAAAACATTAATTTGATAATGTGAGAAAAATGTCTATAATGAAGGATCTGTAAAGTAATATTGTGACTAGCTGAGGGGTTGACTTAAGAAAAGGAATCAGTTCATTCCTCTTCACATGTGAGCTTGATAATTTGGAGTTCCATCTGGAACCATAATATCTTGGGGCACTAAATATTGGTTATGCTCATAATAATAGTTTCCTTTGATCATGTTTAAGGTTCTAGTTTCAGAATAAATCATATCATATCTAAACCTCATGTAAAATTCCATCATGGTCACTATTTCCCAATAATTCATTCACAAATAAGTTAATAATAGGCCCTTTCTCATTACACAGCACAAGACCCAAAATAGCCACATACCTAGTTAGCTCCTCAATGTTCTGTTCTAGAAACCCATTTTATACATGTTGTAGGAATTCATCCTCTACAATAATAATACTGACTTGTTTAACTCAATCTATGTGCCTTCCCAAAGCACTTCACAACCATTAAAGTACATACTGTGTAGACATCTGTAATGTCAAAAACACAGACAACAGAATATGAGAATGATATTTATTTATGATAGTTATTTTGTTGCTGAGATTGGGAAATTGAACCATACAAATTGCCTGCCACAGTTCCTTAATTTATTGGCTGAGAAGCACTTTGAGACATCCTAAGGTACTATAAAATTCAAGTCTTTTCTTTGCCAGTAAAATCTATGCCAGAAAATCAGACTGAGAGCTGAAGGCAACCATCACCTGGCATTTGAAGTTGAGAAAAAAAAATTGTCTTTGCATTTCTCTTGATATTTACCTAATTGCTATTCAGCGAAACCATTTATTTAATGAAGAGAGAAATGCAATGGGAACGATAAACTCCAAGGATTATACCACTGTGATTCCTAGCAGCTGCGCTGGTACCTTACACCAAAATGAACCCAATGATGTTCTGACACAAACCACAACACTATCATATTGCTTAATTATAGTCTAACACTCATTGTCTAATAGATTAAAATTGATTGTCTATATGCCAATCTGAAGGGAGAAAGTGAGTCATATTGTTTAAATTGTAGCAATCAATTAGATTTATATTTGCACAAGAGACCTGCAACAAACAGAGTACAAGTAAACACATTTGACAAAAGGCTAGAAAGGTAGAACACCTTAGACGAATCAACTTCATATGAAGATGGACAGCTTTAGTTGACAGAAACTCATGATACACCAGCCAAAAGAACATTTAATCAGTCTCTTCTTAAAGAAATTTCTTAAATTGATTCCTTAAACCTAGCGAACTGCTGGTCCTTATTCACAACAAATAGCCTTCAAACAACAAGTGAATTCCTTCCATGCACAATTTTAAGATCACAGAATAGAAGGATAAAATATTTACAGCACAGAAGGGGGTCATTTGATTCATCATGTCTCTGCCGGATCTTTGTAATTGCAATGTCCCACTCACTTTCTTTTCCTTATGTACTTGTGAATATTTTTCACCTGAGATAAAGGGAATCTTAGAACTGTTACTGGTCAGAATCTGAAAAGTAGGGGTACATTTCAGGTTATGTGAGTGCATGCATGTGATGGTGTACATGTGTGTCTGTGTCTGTGACTGTGTGCCTTTGTGTGTACGGTGTTAGAGCTCCTGGAAGAGATCAGATTAGGAACCCAGCAGATCTTGCAGATTTTACATTCTTGGGTTTGTAGGGAGTGAAGAATTCCTTAGGAACTATTAGCTGATGAACTGTAACCACTTGCTGATTTAACTAAGCATTCTGGTTTTATACGTCACAACCATGACCTCTTGGACTATCAGAATCATGCTAGGGCACACAAGGTGAGTATTCAGCAGGAAGTGATTCTTCAATGAAATTGAAAGGTTTGGAACTTGAGGAACAGTGAAACTGAAGATCTTCAGCTGTGCCCAGGTGAGAGGACAAGTGTGCATTTCTATACCTGACAGATTGGCACTAACTTCTTAGAATTCAGTTTACCTTTTTTGCATTGTGAACTGCGTTTCACCGATGTTAGGCTTCACCACAGTGTAAGAGCAATTTATGTAGCTCGATCTGGCAACACAGATGAGGAATGAAACAACATTAAGACACATAAATATATAGAAAATAGGTGCAGGAGTAGGCCATTTGGCCCATCAATCTTGTGCCACCATTCAGTATGATCATGGCTGATCATGCAATTTCAGTATTCATTCCTGCTTTCTCTCCATAGCTCTTGATCCGGTTAGATACAAGGGCCACACCCAGCTGCCTCTTGAATATATCTAACAAACTGGCCTCGACAGCTTTCTGTGGAAGAGAATTCCAAAGGTTCACAACTTTGAGTGAAGACATTCTTCCTCATTTCAGTCTTAAATGGCTTACCCTTTATTTTTAGACTGTGACCCCTAGTTCTGAACTTCTCCAACTTCCCATATTTGGCCTGTCCAGTCCTATAAGGATTTTATATGTTTCAATGGGATCCACCTTCATTCTTCTAAATTCCAGCAACAGCAGCTACGAGATGCTCCACACCAATAGCGATATCACTTCAACAGTAACTTGCTTCCCATCTCTTGGACAGATGGACACAGAGATCCAGCTCCAAGGAAGCAAGGAATCTCAACAAAGGGGGTGAGTCAACTCTCTAAACAGATCTGTGGACCAGAGCCTCAAGAAGTTCAGGTTTTCATGCATGATTATTTTTGTTTTTATCCAATGTAAGTGGAAAGTCAATGGTGAATTTTAAGTTAAAGATATGGTGCAGAAGAAACGACAAAAGGATTTGCCTTTGAATCTGAAGCCAGTGCTGGATGAGCAATGCTTTGAAGCCTCAGCAGAACTAATTTTAAATCCATCTGCAGTTCTCAATTTCAGCAATATGACCTGTAAATTAATTGACAAACATTCACTCATCCAGCACATACGAACTGAGTGCATCATTGTGTCTGTAATGTTGTTGCTACTTTAACAATGCTACTCAGTACAGCATCATACCCGCTTAATCTCACCAATCACAAAGAAACTAGTACTGTTGCAATAACAATCAAAGTATCTTGAAACTGCTGATGAAAAGGAAAGGACCTGACAGACACAGCTGTCCTCCAAAGATAAAAATATTTGACAAAAAATAAATTACATCAATTTGATAACACTTAGAGTCATAGAGATGTTTGGCACGGAAACAGACCTTTCAGTCCAACTTGTCCATGCTGACCAGATATCCAAAATTAATCTAGTCCCATTTGCCAGCACTTGGCCCATATCCCTCTTAACCTTTCATATTCATATATCCATCCAAATGCCTTTTAAATGTCGTAATTGTACCAGCCTCCACCACTTTCTCCAGCAGCTTAGGATCCATTCCCAAGAAATCAAGCCCAACTATTTCTGCATTGAAACCGTTCCTTTCTAATTGTAACCTGTGTCCATTGGTAAAAATTATTCATGAACTCAATGCTTTATTACTCTCCATTCATTCCTAAAATGATACATGCACACGACAGGTTAAAATCCTCCTCCTCACTCTCTATGGTATTCCCTTGGGATCAAGGATGACTGGTTTCCACTCTGACGTAATGGGTTCTCAGATGATTGTCAAGCCCAATGCTACTGATGTGCAGACACTGGTAAAACAAGTGAAACTTGAAGGGTTGGATCAAGAGCTGTTAGGAGATTTGTGTACTCCCTCTAATGCTGCCTTTGCACATTCCTGATGAAGTCTTTGTATTTAGCTGATGCCTTCCTGAATTAACATTCTCCATTTTGACAGTTTGCAAGCTGGGAACTCTCATGAATTGGCAGAGGATGTTTGGCTTCATCAGGAATAATTTAAGGACAGTTCTTTTGACCTCAATATCAAGCTAAATACTTTTAGAATCTGAACGCATTCTTCTATGTCCTTTACCGACCTCCACATGCCAGTCCCTGTCACGATATGGGCTGCTTTCAGCACAGCCAACCAATTTTCACCAACTTATAGTCTCCATTGGCAGCTTTTCTCCTTCCCTGGCTTACTTTCAACCATCCTTTGTTTGACTAACTGTCTGTCTCTTCCTCTGGGCTTAATCTCCACTTATTGCACAGCAGAGAGTGGCGGTAGCTGGGCGGAAGTGAAGTTAGAGCGCAGAGCTGGTCGGGAAGGTAAGTGATTGATATTTGAGTGGGTGTGTTCTAGACCCCAGGCCCTACAAAGTAGGGCCTCCCTCCCATCCTCCTCCTCTAACCTAACTTTAAAGTCAACAGGTAAGCTGCTCAGTTTTCTTGTTTTGGAGACTAAGTGTAGAGTTATGGCAGCGCAGGCAGTGGAATGTTCCTCCTGCAGGATGTTTGAGGTAAGGGTGACCACCGATGCTCCTGCCGACTTCATCTGCAGGAAATGCAGTCAGCTCCTGCTCCTCACAGAACGCGTTAGGGAACTGGAGCTGGAGTTGGATGAACTGAGGATTATTCGAGAGGCTGAGACAGTAATAGATAGAAGCTACAGGGACATAGCCGGAGAACAGAGGTAGCTGGGTAACAATTAGAGGTGGGAAGGGGAGGAAGCAGGCAGTGCAGGGATCGTTCCCCTCAACAATAAGTATACCGCTTTGGATACTGTTGAGGGGGACGGCCTAGCAGGGGTAAGCTGCAGTGACTGGGTCTCTGGCACGAGGTTCGGCTCTGAGGCTCAGCAGGAAAAGGGGGAGAGGAGGAGAGCGCTAGTTATAGGATACTCTATAGTTAGAGGGACAGACAGGCGGTTCTGTGGACATGGGCGAGACTCTCGGATGGTTTGTTGCCTCCCAGGTGCCAGAGTCCGGGACGTCTCGGACCATGTCTTCAGAATCCTTAAGGGGGAGGGTGTGCAGCCAGAAGTCATGGTGCACGTTGGCACCAACGACATAGGTAGGAAGAGGGGTGGGGAGGTCGTTCAGGAGCTTAGGGAGTTAGGCTGGAAGCTTAAAAGCTAGGACGGACAGAGTCGTCATGTCTGGGTTGTTGCCGGTGCCACATGACAGTGAGGCAAGGAATAGGGAGAGAATGCAGTTGAACACATGGCTGCAAGGATGGTGTAGGAGGGAGGGCTTCAGGTATTTGGACAATTGGGCTGCATTCTGGGGAAGGTGGGACCTGTACAAGCAGGATGGGTTGCACCTGAACCAGAAGGGCACCAATTTCCTGGGAGGTAGGTTTGCTAGCACTCTTCGGGGGGGGTTTAAACTAATGTGGCAGGGGGATGGGATCCGGACTTGTAGTCCAGCAAGTAGGCTAGCTGTTTGTCAGGATGTCCAAGAATGTAGGGAGGCTGTGGCGAAGGTAGCACTGACAAGGAATACTTGCTGGCACAGAGATGGGTTCATGTGTGTATACTTCAATGCAAGGAGTATCAGAAACAAGGTGGGAGAACTTAAGGAGTGGATCAGTACCTGGGACTACGATGTTGTGGCCATCACGGAAACGTGGATAGAAGAGGGACAGGAATGGTTGTTGGAGGTTCCTGGGTACAGATGTTTCAGTAAGATTAGGGACGGTGGTAAAAAAGGAGGGGGGTGTGGCGTTGCTAATTAGGAATGGTATAACGGCTGCAGAAAGTCAGTTCGAGGGGGATCTGCCTTTGGACATAGTATGGGCTGAAGTCAGAAATAGGAAAGGAGCAGTCACCTTGTTGGGTGTTTACTATAGGCCCCCCAATAGCAGCAGAGATGTGGAGAAACAGATTGGGAAACAGATTTTGGAAAGGTGCAGAAGCCACATGGTAGTAGTCATGGGAGATTTCAACTTCCCAAATATTGATTGGAAGCTCTTTAGAACAAGTAGATTGGATGGGGTGGTGTTTGTGCAGTGTGTCCAGGAAGCTTTTCTAACTCAGCATGTAGATTGTCCGACCAGAGGGGAGGCCATATTGGATTTGGTACTCGGTAACGAACCAGGACAAGTGATGGTCTTGTTAGTGGGTGAAAAGTTTGGTGATGGTGACCACAATTCTGTGACTTTCACCTTGGTTATGGAGAAAGATAGGTGCTTGCAACAGGGTAGGTTTTACATTTGGGGGAAGGGTAAATACGATGATGTAAGGCAGGATCTGAGGAGAATAAGTTGGGAGCATAGGCTGTCAGGGAAGGATGTCGTGGAAATGTGGAACTTTTTCAAGGAACAGATACGACATGTCCTTGATATGTATGTACCTGTCAGGCAGGAAAGAGATGGTCGTGTGAGGGAACCTTGGTTTACGAGGGAGGTTGAATGTCTTGAAAAGAGGAAGAAGGCGGCTTACATAAGGTTGAGGAAACAAGGTTCAGACAGAGCGTTGGAGGGATACAGGATAGCCAGAAGGGAGCTGAAGAAAGGGATTAGGAGAGCTAAGAGAGGGCATGAAAAATCTTTGGTGGGTAGGATCAAGGATAACCCCAAGGCATTTTATGCGTATGTGAGAAACATGAGAATGACGAGAACGAGGGTAGGTCCGATCAAGGACAGTAGTGGGAGACTGTGTATTGAGTCGGAAGAGATAGGAGAGGTCTTGAATTTGTACTTTTCTTCAGTATTTACCAATGAGAGGAACCGCATTGTTGAAGAGGAGAGTGTGAAACAGACTGGTAAGCTAGAAAAGATACTTGTTAGGAAGGAAGATGTGTTGGGCATTTTGAAAAACTTGAGGATAGACAAGTCCCCCGGGCCTGGCAGGATATATCCTAGGATTATGTGGGAAGCAAGAGAGGAAATTGCGGAGCAGTTGGCAATGATCTTTTCGTCTTCACTGTCAACGGGAGTGGTACCAGGGGACTGAAGAGTGGCAAATGTTGTGCCCCTGTTCAAAAAAGGGAATAGGGATAACTCCGGGAATTTCAGGCCAGTTAGTCTTACTTCGGTAGTAGGCTAGGTAATGGAAAGGGTACTGAGGGATAGGATTTATGAGTATCTGGAAAGACACTGCTTGATTAGGGACAGCCTGCACGGATTTGTGAGGGGTAGGTCTTGCCTTACAAGTCTTACTGAATTCTTTGAGGAGGTGACCAAGCATGTGGATGAGGGTAGAGCAGTGGATGTAGTGTACATGGATTTTAGTAAGGCATTTGATAAGGTTTCCCCATGGTAGGCTCATGCAGAAAGTCAGGAGACATGGGATAGAGGGAAATTTGGCCAGTTGGATAGAAAACTGGCTAACCGGTCGAAGTCAGAGAGTGGTGGTAGATGGTAAATATTCAGCCTGGAGCCCAGTTACAAGTGGAGTTCCGCAGGGATCAGTTCCTCTGCTGTTTGTAATTTTTATGAATGACTTGGAAGAGGGAATCGAAGGGTGGGTCAGTAAATTTGCAGATGATACGAAGATCGGTGGAGTTGTGGATAGTGAGGAGGGCTGTTGTCGGCTGCAAAGGGACTTAGATATGATGCAGAGCTGGGCTGAGGAATGGCAGATGGAGTTCAACCCTGTCAAGTGTGAGGTTGTCCAGTTTGGAAGGACAAATAAGAATGCAGAATACAGGGTTAACGGTAGGGTTCTGAGTAAGGTGGAGGAGCAGAGGGATCTTGGGGTCTATGTTCATAGATCTTTGAAAGTTGCCACTCAGGTGGATAGAGCTTGTAAGAAGGCCTATGGTGTACTAGCATTCATTAGCAGAGGGATTGAATTCAAGAGTCATGAAGTGATGTTGCAGCTGTACAGGACCTTGATTAGGCCACATGTGGAATACTGTGTGCAGTTCTGGTCGCCTCACTTTAGGAAAGATGTGGAAGCTTTGGAGAGGGTGCATAGAAGATTTACCAGGATGTTGCCTGGAATGGAGAATAGGTCGTAAGAGGATAGGTTGAGAGTGCTAGGCCTTTTCTCATTGGAACAGCGAAGGATGAGGGGTGATTTGATAGAGGTTTACAAGATGATCAGAGGAATAGATAGACAGTCAGAAACTTTTTCCCCGGGTACAAGAGTGTTACAAGGGGACATAAATTTAAGGGGAAGGGTGGAAGGTATAGGGGGGATGTCAGGGGTAGGTTCTTTACCCAGAGAGTGGTGGGGGCATGGAATGCGCTGCTGTGGGAGTGGCAGGGTCAGAATCATTGGTGACCTTTAAGCGGCAATTGGATAGGTACATGGATGGGTGCTTAAGCTAGGACAAATGTTCAGCACAACATCATGGGCCGAAGGGTCTGTTCTGTGCTGTATTGTTCTATGTTCTATGTTTATCACTTACTCCTTTATCCCCAATCCCCTGTCTTATCCCCTGTTCTAGCTATGATCAGTTCTGAAGGCTCAATGGACACAATGTTAACTCTGCTTTCTTTCCACGTATCTGCTGAGATCTTCCAGCAATTTAGGGCTCCATGAAAATTAAGGCTTTGGGGCAACATAGTTTTCTCATGGGGGATATGCCATCTGTTCTGACAAAAAAAAAATAAGGGCCACGAGTCACTGCTGTAAGAGAGAATGTGGAGTAGTCATTTTTTCCAAATCAAGATCCCATAAATGATAATAACATAAATGACACTGTCATCATTAAGATTGAAAGTTCCATGTAGGTCACGATACCAAAAAGAGTTAGGCTAATTTTCTTTACATAGTGCCATAGGAGTTTTTATATTTACCTGAGACGGTAGAGGGGAATCATCATTCAACATTTCAACTGAAAGGCAACTCCCATCAGCAGTAGAGCAACTTTTCAGAACTGCACCAGAGTGTCAGCCTGGATTATGAGCTCAAATCTCTAAAATGCAACTCAAATTCACTACCCTCTGAGTGACTGTCCACTATCCAGCTTAGAGGCAAGACAGCTGCCAAACAAAGGCAAGACTATGATTGATTAAAGGGATATTAGCCTTAGCAGGTCACGTGTAGCATTTCTACCACTGGGCAAGAAGCTCCAGGTTCACTTGCCATGCCAGGACTTGCTCGTCATAGAAAGTGTATTTGTGATGTCGCCAAAGAGTAAGAGCGTCAACCTGTAATTCGTCCTAATACTCCTGGTGGCAAGTGGTAACAGAAGAAGAATTTTATGGTCAGGCATCTCACAGATGACAACGGCAAATCGTTGCTGTACTTTGCCCATAAGCATGAACCAAACCAATGGAGATCGCTGACTCAACTATCAATGCAAGGCTAGCATTTATGTGCCATACGGCACAAAAGACCATTTGGCTCTTTTCATGCTTATCTCAGTTCTTTGCCATTCATGTTATACTACCCAGTTACCCTCAAGATCTATCCCTGCCTTCTTTACACTTAACCATTTTTAAATGTATGTGGTTATACTCTGTGTTTCCCCAATCCTCACAACCACTTGCACAGTAAATAACAAAATACGAAGGGTGTCCATTATAAATCATCATGAGCATGATTAGTGCTTCAAGCAAAATGAGTTTCACAGTTCACAGCACAGACATGCTTCAATTTAGCACATCCACATAATGATTCTAAGTTTGAAAAATGAGTGGTAATGAACAAAAGCATTGCTTTCACATTTATGGGTGGACTTAGTTGCTCTGTAATAGCATAGCACAAGTGCTTGGGGATAAATTCAACTCTCAGTGTTCCACTCAATGGTCGGCAATCCACCATTCCAATATTCAAGTCTCTGGAATCAAGAGGTTAATAATGAGGAGGATCATGACAAAATACAGGAAAGTACTGATATATCTGTTTTGCAAGTTTATCTTTGGAAAATTAACTTTATTAATTTAAAAATTTTAAATTAGTTCCATTCCAGAGACGTGTAAAGTGGAACCTTTTAACAGAAAGGATAGAGAAATCATGTATGCCATGCAAATAAGGGCCTATGAGGGGATGTATCTGAGAGTCCAGAGTCACAAATAATAAAAGGTTGCAGCATACTGAATAAGGTCGTGAAAATACAAAGTACTGGCGTTCAGTTTGAGAGAGGTTAAGTTAACCATATCCAGAATCTTGGTTAGATCATGGAAAACTGTCAGCTCTTCTGCTCACCAGATTATAAAAAGGATGCAAAACAAGAGTATCAAGATTAATTCCAATAATACTTGAACTGAGAGGTTATACCCATGAAGAAAGGATGAAGAAGCAGAGATCCTTTACCCTGAAAAGGAAGATGGCTGAAGGGGTGGCCCAATGGAGATTTCTAAAATTTCAAATGGATTTCTCAAGTAGACAAAGAGGTGTTTCCACTCCTGAGGGAATCTAAGGCTATGGGGCATTAATGTAAATCTAACAGAGAATGAGAGAGAGAAAGTGTTCTGAATGAGGAGAGTGGGAGAATGCAGCACTCAATCACATGGGGAGTAGCTGAGGTGAATAGAACAGATCCATTTAAAGGGAAACACATGTCAGTGAATACAATGACATATCCTTGTATGGTAGGATGAAGAGAGGTAATAGAGAGACACGCAGAGCACAGATTAGTTGGGCTTAATGGTCTGTTCTTTTGCTATATGTTCTGTGGAGTAGATGCCAACAAGCTTTCCAGTGTCTGGATGCTTATTGACAAAAAAAGCACTGAATGATAACTCTCTAAGCAATGAAAAAGAGTATTCACATTTCAAAAATTAATATTGGCTAAAACAAAAAACCTTGTATTGAAACATTTCCAGCAGCAATATAGAGTGAATAAAAATCTGCAGATCAATCAAATCTTTCAAACCTGAGAGCGATGATTTTTTTGGTAGACAGTGGTGTGAGGAATTACCAAAACAAAACAAACCTATACAGCAATTACAGATCAGTCATTATCTAATTAGATGGTGGAACTGAATCAGGGGATGATTGACCTAATCTCATTCCAAAATTCCTATCTGGCAGTGGCTTCAGGTTTCCAGGTGAATGGGATCTGCCACATGCCCCTGTTCTCTCCTGTTGAGCTAATACATCCCAGTTAATTTTGTGACAAGTACTCAAAAAAAGAGGGCCTGTTGAAAGATACGAATAGTGTCTTTGAAACAGGAGGAGATTTAAGATGTGCTTCTGTCCACATTACAGAAGCGAAATATCTTGGAAAAGATTTGTTTTCCTTCCCTCAAACACAGAGCCATAAAAGGTGCCTTAAAAATGGAAGCAAATACTGCCAGGGTACAGTTATATCAAGTGTAATGGTCTCATTTTATGGGATTGAGGTGTTGGAGTTTCAGGCTCACTAACATGTTCACAGACTGTTTCAAGATCCTGCAATAGTTGAAAGAACAGAAAAGCAACTAAACTCAGCTGTTCTGCCAATATGTTGGTCAGCAGGGAGGTTTTCATGGTATCAGGTGCAGTGTCTGCTGTGCTGTAAACATTCACAGTGTGTGTTTTGCCTTCTTCATCTTTGTTAGTTTTTACAGAAATGAGAATCGGAAGAGAAAAAAAAATCTCCCACCAGATGTGATCTGTGACACGGCTGCTCCTTTCTGCATGATGATGACTTTTAAACAAAAAGGAGATACGTTCCCCTCAGTGAGGGACACTGCATCGCTAATGCCCCTCCTAGCTGTTCACACGCTTCATGGGACTTTCTGTCCTCTTGATTTTGGGTGTAGAAATACATTACTTTAAGTGTGCTCCATCAAAGCATTGATGATGACCCCATCTCCTGCTTTTGAAAAACAGGCTGTCTCAGGTTGGCAATCATTAGAAAGTTGTAGGGCAAACAGCACAGTTGACAGTTAATAATCAGTTGGAGATTAACATGAAATTCCCACTCCTAGAATTCTCCACAATCGCACTTTATTTCGAGGTGAACAGGTTTGCATCTGCCCATCATCCCAGATGGCAACAAACCGGTGGCATTGCTATGAGAACAACCTGTTTAGAATGTTTATTGGGATTGTGCACTGAAGTAATCAGCCACTCATGTGGAGATTGAACTTTGCAGGTTTTGCACCTCTTCTATAAATCTTGGAGCTATTCTGCCAGAGTTTTGTTCTCAAGTGGTTCTCATTTATTCTGCTCCTCTTAGCTAACCCCAGGGATAAAAGGAAAGTGAATGTAGAAGCCTGACATAAGGCTGTGAGCAGGAGAAAAGCAAAGAGAAAAATATTTATTTCCACAGTGATTTTTTAAAACATTTATCTGTCGCGCAGTGCAACAATACAAACATACTTGGGGACTCTCACAATCGTCACTGGCAACATTTTCCAGGGAACCTTTTTGAGCACCGTGATATCTGGGAAATCCTTCAAAAGTGTAGACACATTCCTGGAGATGCATGAAGAACACTGACATATAGGAAGTGAATCCCAATACTGATATTATCGCCAAGACCATCCACTATTCGGGATGTCTTCCCACCTCCGTGATACTAATGTCCTTAAAAACATCGAAAACCATTGCAGAAAATGCTTTCTCTGAATCTACAAACTCAAGCAATCACCAAACATGTTAATGCAGCAACAAGTGTTTATGGGATGCCTTTACTATGTAAGATGTCTCAAGATGCTTCACAGAAGGGAGACAGAAATTTGTGGAGTTGTGGGAGTATGTAGCGAGAAGAATGAAATTCTGGTTGAACAAACAGGTCCAAATTCTCTTGTGAATCTAACAGTGGAAATCCATGACCCAACAAATTTTGATGAGTCACTATGATGGTCATTCATCTTGTCTTTTCTGAGGATCTCCCTCCAAACAGCCTCCAAGCTCAGTACTTACGATGTCTGCTGATCAGCATTTTTCACCCACAATGTAAAGACATATAATTACAGAGGGGCTTGTCACTTACTTTTACGTAATGGATTAGAATCCAACTCTTAGTGCAAAATTCCACCCATGGAAATGAATTGCTTATGTTGTTGGTTTGTACAGACATTTTGAATTGTGTCAATATATTGATATGCAGCTCCACCAGTTGTTGCATTTCTCAAAAAAAAGAGAGTTCATTATTGATTTTCAAACCTTTCAAATATCGGAAGAAAAGTTCAGTTTTAGAGTAAATTAGCCTTTTCAAATTTTTCAGGCCATTCAGATTCTGACTGTACGGTATTATATCCAGGAATAAGTGGTAGTTAGTTTGTTTAGTTGGCTGGACGGTGGCTTTGCAGTGCAGAATGATGCTAACAGCATAGTTCAATCCTCACACAAGTTAAGGTCACCATGAAGGCCCTGCCTTCTTGTCCTCAGCCCCTCACGTGAGGCATGATGCCTCTCAAGTTAAATTCACCAGCAGTCATCTCTCTCTGTCTCTCTCTCTCTCTACCCCTTATATAGTAACAGAACAGAACTATGACAATTTCAATTTTTCTTTATTTTACTAGTCTGCCAACCAGTTTTACATCTTTTCAACATCAGAAAATTTAGGCTTTGTAAAGTGCTGTTTTTCTCTTAATTAAGTGCAGCCCTCATTTCTGAGGCAGCAACACATTGCTGCATTATCAGGCCTTCTGTCTTGCAGATGAAAGTTTAATCCAAGGCCACAGGTAGATGAAAGGAAGCCAAGGTACTATTTTGAACAATAGTAGGGGAAGAGCAGTTCCAGAAAAGAGGAAGTGGGGATTGGATTGAATGATCAGCCATGATCATATTGAACGGCAGAACAGGTTCAAAAGAGCCGAATGGCCTATTCCAGCCACTACTTTCTATGTTTCTTCTCGTTAGACCAGCAAGTGTTTTTCCTCTACCATATCAGAACAAGTAGGCCCTGTAGATCCCTGAAATTTAACAGGATCATGGCAGCAAACTGATGTGGTACAGTGCATACCGAGTTTATCTGTGCTTAACAATGTTAGCTTCTCAGAAAAATCAACAGTATTGCTCAGCATACTGAAACTGTTCTCATGCAAATATGCCCACAATCCGAAGTAAACAGGTTTGACTGTACTCATTGGTGCCTAAATTGCTGCAGTATAGGATTAGTAAGACTTCAGCTTGAGTGATTAACAGAAGTGTCAAAATCACTTCAAACTCAAGCACCTCTATCCCAAGAGAAGAATCTAACAATTTTTGTCTCGTAAATTTGTACACTACATTTTGCATCAACAATAACCAATAAACTGGTTTAAACACATTCACCAATGTGAAGCCTGTCACATCCACTTCAACCAACTGACTAAAGCTACCACAGCCTTCTCCAAGATTGTAAAAATTAAATCGGCAAAAGTGAGGACTGCAGATGTTGGAGATCAGAGATTAGATTACAGTGGTGCTGGAAAAGCATAGCAGGTCAGGCAGCATCCGAGGAGCAGGAACATTGACATTTCAGGTTTCATTCCTAATGAAGGGCTTTTGCCCAAAATGTTGATTTTCCTGCTCCTCAGATGCTGCCTGACCTGCTGTGCTTTTCCAGCACCACTCTAATCTAGACTGTAAAAATTAGTTGAGTCTTGAAAATTAGATATTTAAAGAAAGATTAATGCACAAATAAGATGTAGTTGCCTGTTTTTATTCAGTGCCCAGTTAATCCTATCTTTCTCTTTAAAAAATATAGATAATTATGCTGTTCTGCTGTTGTTAAATAATCACCACCACCTTTGAAAGTGCTGACCGGTTTTTCTAATCACTGTCTATCCTGATTGAGGCTTAGGACTCACTGATATTCCTGTTTGACATGTTATGCTTTCTCTCCCTTTCTTTTTGTGTAATATCTCAAGCCAACTGTATTAAGGAGTAAATTGAAAAATAAAAATACAAGCCAACAATGCCCATTATTTTTCCATGGAATATGGAACTAAGAATTAGCGTGAACAAAACTTGAGTTCATAACTTATGCAAATTCAGAATAATTGTTTCTTTCATGCAACTTACCTGTGCTAAGATGGAAACAAATGTTGTCATATCAGTTCAATTAATGACTCCACAACTTATTTTCTGTTTAATAAACATTTGCAATTTTACTTCTCAGTGCTTCCGCACTTTAAAATTTACCTTAAACCAAGTTATAGCAAAAAGCAAAAATGATACATTGATGCATACACGTAGTTTCTTTGTGCAAGAAAGCATTCAACTTCCTAAACCCAACCTTTCTTGATATTAATGGGCCATGCATCTCTTGCTCCAATGCTGCATCACTGCAACATGCATTTCCTGCACCAAGGTTGAATAGGTGACCTACTCCTAGACATCTGCCAATGTACTCTCAAATTGGTTTTAAACGGTGTGAAAGAGTAGATATAGAATCCCTACTGTGTGGAAGCAGGCAACTCAGCCCATCAAGTCCACACTAACCTTCCAAATAGCATCCCACCCTATCCCTATCAAATTAGCCAGGAATGCTGCAGCAACTCAATGGGTTGAATGGCCTAATTCTGCTTCTAAATCCTGTGATTTTAAGGCATAGTAGTTTCTTAGTTGCACAACCGCCCAACTTATGGCTCTGCTCCTTACATTGTGCACAAGTTACAGAACTGTACACAGAAATAATATTTTCATTTCAGACTTCTGCTGCGATTAGTTTTCTAAAAAAGGGTAGTCACATGTACCAAGATTGTAGTAAAATCATTTACAATTGGCAGAGCTTCTAATCCTTATGTGGATTGCCTAGACATGGACTACGGCTCATCAATACATAAGTCACAATAGGCTGGACAACATCAGACTTGATTGATCAGATTGACCTCAAAGATGTTAGATGTTCTGTCAACAAAGAATTGCAACTTGTCTTATAAACCCACATATTTGAAATTCACCTGGCCTTATTTAGTAGTGAGGACCAATTTTATGGGGTTAGCTGTAATTATAGCAAAAAAGGCACAGGTGAATAACAAGAAAGAAAGGAGCATTTAGTCCCTGAAAACAAAATCAGGGCTTAAACTGTCTAATTAACAGGATGGTTTGTTAAACCTGTCTCATCTGGACCAGATAGGTGTCATAACATCTTTGAATAGATTAGTTAGAAAGTATTTCCAAGCTGTAAATTGAGGGCTCTTGTGTTGCAGTGGTAGAAAGATCTGGCTTCAAATCCCATCTGCTCCAGAGGTTGTGCTGCAACACGTTTGCAAGAAAATATCGACATGAGGTTCATGAACTTTCTGGGGCTCTGTGCTACAGTGGTAGTGTCCCTACCCCTTGGCCAGAGAACCAGGTTCAAGTCCCACCTCCCCCAGACATGTGTTGTAACATGTCTGAACAGTTTGATCAGGAAAATATCTCCAAAATCTCCATTATAAGGAGTCATGTTGGGTAGTAGTAGTGTCGTCCCTACCTCCGAACCACAGACCCAGGTTCAAGTCCCACCTGTTCCAAAGTGTAGTAACATCACTGAACAGGTTGATTTAAAATAATGCAAGATCTAACCTGGTTGGTAAAACCGTCTCATACGTGTGAAAGACCTACTCCTGTTCCTGTCTTCTTTATCTAATAAAGTAACCACACAAAACTACAATCTTAAATTTATTCTGCAAAACGTTAATGTGCATTTTATGTGCTGGAGGTGATGCAATTCATTACAGAAGCAGGCTATAAATAGAAGTGGCACTTACTGTAGATCCAGAAAAAAATATTGACAAATACAATCAAGTAGATAATAATACATGGGCTTTCACTGCTCGGTAGCTCAGCTCAGTGCCTTGATACCAACAAGCTACCAGAATGACTAAACAAACACAGTAACTAAATCAGGTTGGTGTGAAAATTTATGATTTAAGCAGCTGGAGAACACACAAGAATACAATCTCAGATTCCATTTACAATAAACATAATGGTGCAAAAGAAAGTATCAACAGAACCAGATTCTTAAGAGCAACTAAAGGTGGTCAATGAATGTTGGCCTCGTGAGAGGGACACACATCCAAAGATTCGATAAAATATAGACTTCCTTCAAAATAGAAGCATTTCTAAATCATTAACATCACTTGATTGCTCATTCATTACTGTGCAGTTTTCTTTGCATGATATAAACCTCATATGTTCACGAGCAATAGAATTCAGGTAGGTATGTGTATCAATCTGACAAAGCAGTTTTCTGTATTAGAACGTGCAAAAGTATCCTCACGAAATGCTTGCTACCCTTCCATAAAAATTTAAACACCATACACAACCTTAATATATTTATATTTCAGTTTCCCAACTGGCAGGTAAAGCAAGGACAGGCTGACAAATCAATTCAGAAAAACTTTAATCATTTTGATTTGATTTATTGTAGTCACATGTACCTAAGTACAGCAAAAGCTTTGTTTGCAAGCAGTACAGGCAGGGCATAGCATACAAGGACATACAGATCATAGAGTGATAAGAGAGTGAGGCATCCAGGTTACACTGCACAGGTGGTGCACAAAGCAAGATGAACATCAACAAGATCAGGCAGTCCATTCATCAGTCTAATAACTGCAGGGAAGAAGTTCTTCTTGAACATGTTGGTGCGCGTGTTCTAGCTTCTGCATCTTCTGGCTGATGGAAAAGGTTGTAGGACAACATTATCAGAGTGGGAGAGTCTTTGACGATGTTTGTGTGCCACAAACTTTTTGTGACAATGTCAAATGTAATGGAATCCATAGATGGTCGGTTCACCCCCATATGGTCTGCCAGTGCACACAACATTCTGTAATTTCTTACGGTCCTGGGCTGAGCAGTTGCTGTCCCAGGCCGTTACGACCCAGATAGAATGCTTTCTATGGTGGATCTGTGAAAGTTGGTGTCGGTCCTTGTGGACATGTCAAATTTCCTAAGCTACCTGAGGACTAAGAGGCATTGTTGTGCCATGACATCTACATAGGAAGTCCAGGACAGGTTGTCGGTTATCATCACTCCTAGGAATTTGATGCTCTAAACCCTCTCAGCCTCCACACCATTGGTGTAGATGGGGCTGTGTTCTCCTCCTTTCTTCCTGAAGTCAATATTGCAGCTGCCACACTGTGTTTCAATTCTTATATCAAGGAAAGAAACTGTGAATCGACTCTTAACAGTAACAAACAATAATACTTATTTAATATAATTATTATTATAATAACAAAATACACTACAAACTACAATTTACACTATACATCTAATCAACGATCTTGTATTTTAGCTTAACTCTGGATGATCATATGCCACCACACCAGATCTTGGCCTTGACCTACATGACGATGATCATCTGGTCTTCTTCTCCCAGTGGTCTCAGGGGTATCTTCTCTTCACAGTGGTTTGTCTTGAGTTACCGCCCCTGAATGTGGTGTTGCAGTGACTCTTATACTGAGAGGTTTTTGTGCCCTTTTGGGAGGGTCTTCAATGTTCACCCTGATCAATTGGTCCCAAACAGGCATTAACCTGTCGATGGCAGGGTGATCCTTGGGCATCCATTCCTGGAGGCATTGGGGGCACATAGGTGAAACAGCCATTTCCAATGAAGGGTGAGAAGTGCCCTTCATCTGGTAAACAATTTGACATTTCCTACTATCCTGGAGATGATATTCAATTCAAATTCAACTGTGTATTGTATTGTCTGCAGCTGCTGAGTCAATTGTATACTATCTGTCTGTAGCTGCAGCCTGTCTGGATTCTGCAAGTTCCTTTGTTTTAAGAGAGAGGGTGTTATCATTGCACCATGACACCAAGCCCCTATTTCCTTTCTGTATTCTGAGAGAATAAATTGAGGGAATGGGATAAACTTCCTTATCAGATATTCTGCACCATTATAATAGTGGACATTATAAAGCACATCAACCTATGTAAAAAAATCAAACCAGCAGAAGAAGGAATATCCTTTGGTAAAAGTGCAGCTTGAGAAGAGATAACTGAGCTGAAAGATTGGCGAGACCGAGCAGAGGCTATGGCAATGGATGAATGGACACTGTACAACACAACAATCAACATTTGACATTGTCACAAAAAGTCAGAGAACACTTCAGAGGTCCGGGATATTTGACCTTGGCCCTTAGGGTGACCGTCCTCCATGGCAAACTTTGGGACAGGCAACAACGCAAAGTAGCTGAGCAGAGACTAATAGCCAAATACGATATCCATGGGGATGGTCTCAACCAGGACTTGGGTTCATGTCACACTACAGGTGACCCCACTGCGCTACACACACACAAAAGTTTATGGGGTGAATTTATACTTGCAGCATTACATTTTATTTTGCTCGAAAACTGCGTGAATTCAAGTAAGGTTCTGTAAGTCTGTTTTTTAGATCGTTGTGGCACAGACAGTCTCACATAGGGCAACTCACACCTTAAATGCATTATCTGGGCCAACAATAGCACCAACTGTTAGAGTTACCTTGAGAATGTAACTTAGAAATGTTCAGTGATTTACATATGCAAGATCTGAAACTAATATTCATTCTAAAAGATGAGAGACTTAACAAGCAATGCAGGTCTTTTACAATATATAATTTCAGTTATATCACACTGTAAACTTTTGCTATAAATTCTGTGTCTTATGGTCTTATACTCCACAACCACCTGATGAAGGAGCAGCGCTCCAAAAGCTAGTGCTTCCAAATACAGAGGAACCTCGATTATCCAAAAATCAATTATCCAAATTTCGGATTATCCGGAGGAGATCGAGGTCCTGATTGAAACATTACTTCAACGACTTGTTTCCAACACTGATCACATCTTTTGTTTACAGTGATTAAAAGTGAACCCACCTTACTGAAACGCTGCTGAGAACAGTGCTGGACTGATGGGAGCCCAGGCACCTTCTCCAAATGACTGACATCCCGCCCTCTCTATCTTCCCACACATTCCCTGGAGTTCTACACTGGGGTGTACCCTAAACCCCCCTCTTCCCCAGATAATCTCGTGTGTGTGTGTGTGTGTGTGTGTGTCGCGCGCGCATGCTATTTGAAGACTCACCCCCAAAATGCAGCAGTAGCAGCAGTCTTGTTGTTGGTGTCCAGTCTGGCTGCCTCAAAGATGGGGTGGGGGCGGCGAGGATGGGGGGCGGGCAGGGGTGTGAGACAGTGTTGGACAGGGTTGGGGAAAGGGCAGAGGTGGGGTCAGTATTGGGGGCAGCAGGTCGTGTTGGAAAGGGTTGGAGGCAGGCAGGGGTGCGGGGGCTCGCACACGGTGTGCTGCTGCCTCGTCTCCTGAATGGGGAGCGGACTTAACAGAAAGCTCCGAGCCCCAGAGGAAAGGCATTGAATCAATTAACGGAATAGTCAATTATCTGAACAAAATATTACCCACCCATCTCGTTCGGATAATTGAGGTTCCTCTGTAAACCTGTTGGACTATAACCTGGTGTTGTGTGATTTTTAACTTTGTACACCCCAGTCCAACACCTGCACCTCCAAATCAAGCTGTATTTATTACTGTCCCTGATAGCAAGAAGCACTAGGAGAAATAGAGAATGATGATTTCTGCAGATGCTTATGTGGTACTTCCAATGCACAAAAACAACCCAGGGAGCTTCACAAAGATGCCAAATGAAAAAGGATGCTGGGCCCAAAGAAGACCTTTCATCATCAGCTTCATCAGAAAACAAGGTGATTTTTAAATTTAACAGATGAATTAAAAGAGAGCAAGAACTAAAGTTGAGTTTAGTGGTGATTACAAAGTGCTGGACTTTCTTGCTAAACAAACAATTTGCTTTAAAAAAAACAAAGTGCTAGGGGAACTCAGCAGGTCTGGCAGCATCTTTGGAGAAGCACATTGAACCTGAGTTTCTTCAGCACTTTCTGTTTTTGTTTCAGCTCTCTAGCATTCGCAGTTCTTAGATATAGTTCAGACACAGTTGTGTGTGGTGTGGAAGAAGAAGAAGACAATGCTGAAAAGGCTGAGTCAGAGTCTGGGATAATTGTAGTATTCAAAGTGATTTTAAAGACAGTGAAAGGAAAGATCAGGAAATCAGTGCCTCTCTCCAAACATAGGTATTCACAACATTGGCCACTGCTTTGACCTAACATTGAGCTTTTGGCTCTGTATCACATTATCAAGAGCCGTGTGTCAGGTGAAAAAACAAGGACGATGATAATGCCACAAGAGATGGAGCAGACACTGAGGACAGCAGCATTTTGCCTGGACTGAAGCTAATTCTTCAGTATTCCAGCTTAATCAACCCAGAACAGGACTGGAGGTGGAGAAAGTGGATGGTGAAAAAGCCGGGATGAATACAGTGGCCTGGAAAGTACGGATTGTGTAGGCTGTGGGTGAGGAGCATAGTTTGGATGGTTCCACATTGTCTGTAGGAGAAGATACCTGTCAGAGAATGTGAGTTGACAGGAATTCTGATAAACCATCTCCATCAATATTTAACATAAGCAATGTTGGAAATCTGAAAGAAATAGACTCCAGAGGCTGGTATCTGTCACCAAGTCACGCTTTATTTACACATGGAGAGTCCTTGACACTGATCCAGCTCCCTCAGAGCCAGGATGTCTGATACTCCTGTTGTTTTTTTAAACTTTTTCTTCTCTTTTCAGTGAGAGACAACAGGTGTACAAATCTTTATTCAATTTTCACTACCAGGAAAAAAGGAAACACCTAAGTGGTCAGTGACAAGCAGTTCACTTCTCATCAAAGGGCAATGCTGCATAATCAAACAGTGAAGGGGAGGGCAGGGATTAAATCAAAATACAGTTGAAAGTATTTTCTCTGAAAATCTCGAGGATGTTGGTGGACACAGCGTGATCTTGGATTAGTGGTGCTGGGAGAGCACAGCAGTTCAGGCAGCATCCAAGGAGCAGCGAAATCGATGTTTTGGGCAAAAGCCCTTCATCAGGAATAAAGGCAGAGAGCCTGAAGTGTGGAGAGATAAGCTAGAGGAGGGTGGGGGTGGGGAGAAAGTAGCATAGAGTACAATGGGTGAGTGGGGGAGGAGATGAAGGTGATAGGTCAGGGAGGAGAGGGTGGAGTGGAAAGGTGGAAAAGGAAAGAGGCAGGTAGGACAAGTCCGGACAAGTCATGGGGACAGTGCTGAGCTGGAAGTTTGGAACTAGGGTGAGGAAACTGTTGAAGTCCACATTGATGCCCTGGGGTTGAAGTGTTCCGAGGCGGAAGATGAGGCGTTCTTTCTCCAGGCGTCTGGTGGTGAGGGAGCAGTGGTGAAGGAGGCCCAATACCTCCATGTCCTCGGCTGAGCGGGTGGGGAAGTTGAAATGTTGGGCCACAGGGCGGTGTGGTTGATTGGTGCAGGTATCCCGGAGATGTTCCCTAAAGCGCTCTGCTAGGAGGCGCCCAGTCTCCCCAATGTAGAGGAGACCGCATTGGGAGCAACGGATACAATAAATGATATTAGTGGATGTGCAGGTAAAACTTTGATGGATGTGGAAGGCTCCTTTAGGGCCTTGGATAGAGGTGAGGGAGGAGGTGTGGGCACAGGTTTTACAGTTCCAGCGGTGACAGGGGTAGGTGCCAGGATGGGAGGGTGGGTTGTAGGGGGCGTGGACCTGACCAGGTAGTCACGGAGGGAACGGTCGTTGCGGAAGGCGGAAAGGGGTGGGGAGGGAAATATATCCCTGGTGGTGGGGTCTTTTTGGAGGTGGCGGAAATGTCGGCGGATGGATTGGTTTATGCGAAGGTTGATAGGGTGGAAGGTGAGCACCAGGGGTGTTCTGTCCTTGTTACGGTTGGAGGGGTGGGGTCTGAAGGCGGAGGTGCGGGATGTGGACGAGATGTGTTGGAGGGCATCTTTAACCACGTGGGAAGGGAAATTGCAGTCTCTAAAGAAGGAGGCCATCTGGTGTGTTCTGTGGTGGAACTGGTCCTCCTGGGAGCAGATACGGCGGAGGTGGAGGAATTGGGAATACGGGATGGCATTTTTACAAGAGGTAGGGTGGGAAGAGGTGTAATCCAGGTAGCTGTGGGAGTCGGTGGGTTTGTAAAAAGTGTCAGTGTCAAGTCGGTCATCATTAATGGAGATGGAGAGGTCCAGGAATGGGAGGGAGGTGTCAGAGATGGTCCAGGTAAATCTAAGGTCAGGGTGGAACGTGTTGGTGAAGTTGATGAATTGCTCAACCTCCTCGCGGGAGCACGAGATGGCATCAATGCAGTCATCAATGTAGCAGAGGAAGAGGTGGGGAGTGGTGCCGGTGTAATTATGGAAGATTAACTGTTCTACGTATCCAACATAGAGACAGGCATAGCTGGGGCCCATACGTGTGCCCATGGCTACCCCTTTGGTCTGGAGAAAGTGGGAGGATTCAAAGGAAAAATTGTTAAGGGTGAGGACCAGTTCGGCCAAACGAATGAGAGTGTCGGTGGAAGGGTACTGTTGGGGACGTCTGGAGAGGAAAAAACGGAGGGCTTGGAGGCCATGGTCATGGCGGATGGAGGTGTAGAGGGATTGGATATCCATGGTGAAGATGAGGCGTTGGGGCCAGGGAAACTAAAGTCTTGGAGGAGGTGGAGGGCGTTGGTGGTGTCTCGAACAAATGTGGGGAGTTCCTGGACTAGGGCGGATAGGACAGTGTCGAGGTAGGTAGAGATGAGTTCAGTGGGGCAGGAGCATGCTGAGACAATGTGTCGGCCAGCGTGAACTTCTCCAGGGACACCTTTGCTCTGACATACTTGCAAGAAAGGGGCAGGCAGTCAGCCATAACTACGCCCTCCACGGCCTGCTGCCTGGACCTGTTTACGGCCAGTTTGGCCAGGCCCAGGAGCAGAGCCACGAGGAGGTCCTCTGACCAACCCTCCCTCCCCACACGGGATGCCCAAGGATCAGGAGCATGGGACTGAAGTGCAACCAAAAACAGAGAATCTGTCTCATCCAATTTCACCTCATGAAGCTCGGGCCCGAGCCTTTTACTACAGTCAGTGGTAAATGAACCAGCTGCTTCTCATAAGAGATCAGAACCGAAGTTAAGCCTTAATCTGCAAAGGTTTCCCGGTATAGGTTCTTAGTCGAGCCAAGATCTCGCACACGAGAGTTGGAGTCCAGAGCGAATTTTGTTCAAGACTGGTTCTGCATTCACTGAACAGCCGTACCAGTATTGGCTTCTATTAGAACTGGCTGACCATTTAGCCAGATGTTTATTTTGATTGGTTCTGATATTGATGTTACTAAGAAATTTAATTGTTCTAAACTTTACGTCAGTGAACTTTCCAGGGTGTGCACTCTCCTGGACACAGGCCTATAAAATCTCTTACTCCATTTAGGCCCAGTGGGATTCTTTTACTTTAGCGAGCCCACATTCCAACAACAACTACAATGGCTTGCCAGCGCAGATCCTGCAGAATATTTTAACCATTTGGCCGAGGCTTAGCTTGTTTTGGGGTTTTGCTGTGAGCTGACCGAGAGTCCCTTTGTTCAGGATATTTCCTGAGTGAGGCTATGCAATTGCTTTCACTCAAGTAGAGTCCCCTAAGCTCCTTTGGACTGGGGACAGAGTCCATTTCCATCAGAGTACCACGCAACTATTAGGCTCCAGTTGCCACGTTTTCCAATGATCAAGTCAGTTGTAGTGCCCGTTTGAAGTCCAGTTGGGCTTCAGCTTTCATGGTTATATTATTAATCCCACATCTCAAACAGTCTCTCAGCATCTCATTAAGGGTTGAACTAAACTCACATGCCTCTGCCAGTCATCTTGACCTAACCACATTTCCAATATGGATTCCCCTTGTTCCTAAACTGCTGACTAAACTGATAGCATCTTAGAATTTGAGGCGGCTTGGGGTCATAATATTCATTAACTTAACCCATCAACTCATGAAAGGTTTAGTATCTGGTGCCTCAGGGAAAGTTAGGTTCCTAACAATTGAAAATGCTGAGGGTCCAAAAGCTGGTAGGAGAATTACCATTTCTTTTCATCTGCCCCAATATCATGTGCCTGGGGTAAAAAAACACGTTCTTTCCACATACACAATCCAATGGTCAAGCTTCCCAAATAATGACACGATGTCAGAAATGCTCAACTCAAAATGACTGTTGCAAGCAAACTTCTTCAGGAGCATACTTTTCTCTTGTTACCACTGAAATATCTCAAGAGGCCAATATCCCGCACCAAGTCACCCTTTATTTACAAGTGAAGAGTCCTTGACTCTGATCCAGCCCCATCAGAGCTCGCTGTCAGAGTGAACAGATGCCTGACACTCCTGTTCTTATCTTTCAGCCAGGACTCCCTGATTACGGCTGTTAATCTGGCCCAATTAGGAATCTCATATTCCACAAGGTCCACTTGGCTGACCTTGTTACAATCGCTACAGTAGCAAACCATTTCAGATATCGTGAAGCAGAGAGATTTATGGAAGGAATACCAGAGCTTAAAGTCCAGGCAGAGTGATGGCAGAGCAGTGGAGCCATAAAAAGTCACAGGTCACGCAAGAAGTGCACATGTCTCAGTGGGTTGTCAGGCTGAAAGAGCTTACAGAGCTAAAGAAGGGTGTGAAAATGAGAAAACATGTACTGTCCAATGACCAATATCAGTCACTTAGGAGTTAATTAGTGTCAACTCATGCTCAGCACATGCAAGTTACTACTTTGATTCTGGAAAATGCTTTGAGCTAAGAAAGCAACCCTGATGATGATCCCAAAAGTTTAACAGAACAACAAGCTCATTTAACCAAGTCACTCTGATCAACACATGGCATTTTTTAAAAATGCGCAACTAATAATCCCTGAGCAAGATTTTTTTTTGAAATTTCTTACTGCTGCTAATTGAATTGTTCAAAGGAAATTAAGATTTGGAGATGCCGGTGTTGGACTGGGGTGTACAAAGCTAAAAATCACACAACACCAGGTTATAGTCCAACAGGTTTAATTGGAAGCACGCTAGCTTTCGAAGCGACGCTCCTTCATCAGGTGATCAATCACCAGATGAAGGAGTGTCGCTCCGAAAGCGAGCGTGCTTCCAATTAAACCTGTTGGACTATAACCTGGTGTTGTGTGATTTTTAACAAAGGAAATTAAAGCATTGTGTTGCCCAGAAATTAAAGTACATACAAAATATACAACTGTCTAGATTTTTCAACAAGCTACATGCTTCACCTTTTTCGGTATATATTGTAGCTCACAACCTTGGGAAAGTATACACTGAGTATCTGAGTGCTTGCAAGAACACTGTCGACAGATTAGTAGGTGAGAGAATTCTCTTGTCTGGGGACTCTAGAATGCAAGTCTCAATTTCAGAATAAGGGGTCAGCCTATTTGGAATAGGAAAGGAGAATGTGCCTTCACTCAAATATTTGTGAATATTTGGAATTCTTTACCCCAGTCGGCAGTGGAGTTTGAATAAACAAATATGTTTAAGAGAGGAATCGACAGATCATCAGGTACCAAGGAAATGAAAGAATATGGGGGTGCTGCAGTAGAGGAGAGGTGCAAGGGGAGCAATTGATTTACACCTGATCCTAATCTGAATATTCTTACATTGTTAAAGTGACATTTTGTAAATATGCGTATTCATCTCAACACATCTACTGTCATTACAATATTTGCTTGTTACTGAGACACCACTTCTGTATATGGTTCTCTTCTGCAGACTTACCTCATTTCAGTTGTCATTTATTTTGTGATTAGATTTAGTGTTTGGAGTACAGATTTGCATTACATTATTTTTAACAATGACCTGCTCAGTTGCAAAATTTCTGTAAATCTCTCTGAAAGCATCCTGTTAATTCAAATACCCTAGTATCCCCAAAACTTGGTTGTCATTTTTTGGGATGCGCATTTTACTTTTAATATATTTACTTAGATCATTCATAACTATTTGAGACAGCAGACGTCCCTATCCATTACTTTGAGATAAACTACACTGTAGTAAGAATCTTATTGTCCTGATTCTTTTATAATAACTGATGTGCCTTTTGTACTGTTGTGATTATCTGATGCAAGCTTTGTGATTTATACAAGTTACTTTATTCATGAGGAAAACAATTTGGGAATGTTTCAAACCAATTCTCAGCTGATGTCTGCTGACAATATTTATTTATTTCATGTGGCAGGACCACTTAGATTCAGAATTAAGTTGTTCCAACACATGCATTATTCAAGAAATAAACACACCTTTTGCTTCATTACTGCATATTCAACTGTAGAAGGCAAGAATGTTGCTGCTACAATGAGGTAGTTCTGCCAAGTATTCTTATCCAGTGTATGTTGTTAAATTGTCAGTAAAATGTGACTTATGCTGCACCTTATTAAATAGCAGCAGATTAAATCATTTTTGAAATAGACAGGGTATTGGAATGCATCTGGTTCAATTTCTGCAGCATTACTTGGAAACCTTAGGCTAGATCAGTATTGGGTGTTGGATTCTATGAACATTTATAAGACCATAAACCCAAAATATATAGGAACAAAATCAAACTACTCAGCCCATCGAGTCTACTCCACCATTAAGTCATGGCTGATATATTCGTCAACTTCATTCTCCTGCCTTCTCCCTAGGACCCTTGATCTCATTAGCAATCAAGAATCTCTTTCTTTCAGAAATAAACTTGAGGACCTAGCTTCCACAGCCCTCAGCAACAATGAGTTCATCACATTATCCACCCTCTGACTGAAGAAATTCCTGCTCAGCTCAGTCCTAAAGGGGCATCCGATCAGTCTGAGACTGTGCCATCGAGTCTCACTTAATAGTGGAAACATCTTCTCCAAGTCCATTCTATCCTGGCTTTTAACATTCTGACTTAGTTTCAATCAGATCTGCCCTCATTCTTCAAAACTCCATTGTATTCAGACCCAGAGTCTTCAAACGTTCCACTTGACAAGCCCTTCATTGCCAGGATCATTCTTGTGAATCTCCTCTGGACCGCCTCCAATGGCAATCCATCCGCCCTTAGATAAGGGGCCCAAAACTGATCATAATATTCTAAATGCGGTCTGACCAGAGTGCTGTATAGACTCAGAGGCACTCTGCTCTTGTATTCTCAACCCACATCCTACATCGTGTGACAGACAATTAATGAGCTTTCCTTTAAAGCAGAGCAGCTTGTGAATGTCCAGAAGGAAGGCTCTTGAAGCTGAAAGACCATTTCGAGAGGAGAGCTTCCATGCCAGCCTGCAGTTTTGCCTCCTGATCTGCCACTGAGAAATCACTTCCATGAAGCTAAAGTGGAATATGCTGACTGCAAGAGCCTGGAGGCCAAATGGAAAACACCAGCCTCACTCCTTGAATCAGCCTTAACAGGCTCTTATCCAACCAGATCAGCTACCTATATTTACCCCTGACTAATGCACCTTACCTACAAATTCCTGAACACTTATGAGCAATTTAGCACAGCCAATTCACTTAACCTGCACATCTCCGGACTGTGGGAGGATACCGAAGCATCTGGGGGCAACCCACACAGACACAGGAAGAACGTACAACTCCACACAGACAGTCACCTGAGGCTGGAATTGAACTTGAGTCCCTCACGCTGTAAGGCAGCAGTACTAACCATTGAGCCACCGTGCCACCCCAATCTTCAATATAAACTGTCTTCTCCTAACCTTTTACTGTGCCCTCATTCTATGCAAGGAAAGGGAATATATGTTAAAATTTGTGCTTATTGTTGAATTACCCAGAAGCTTGGGGAGCCAATAGTCCCCTCGGTGCATTCTCAATGGCAATTCCTCAGAGTTGGCTCAACCTCTTTTCTCCTGTAGGATAAATAAGCACAAGGCAAAAAAGCTTTGGCAACATGCCTTTCCTTTCATTAATTCAAGTTTTGTACTACCAAGTGACTCATGGATACCAACTGACTGTTAATCAAATTCTATACCCATTACTGGAGCAGTCCATTATTATCTACTGTGCCCTACCTCATCATCTTTATTCAGTCACCCATGTTCCATTCTAAAACAGCCTCAGTATTTCAGGGCTTCTATATTGCTTCATACAATACAATAATCATTTGGATCTTTGATGAAACTTCACTCGCACTGCCTCCCTATTCTTCCTCATCATTTGGACACCAAAAGTGCAAAACAGTACTTCAACAGTATTGCAAATGGGGCTTTCAACTAACAATGATGAGGGTCAACAAATTTAAAGTCTGAAGGAAAAGTCAAAGTTGCACAGTGGAATGGCACTTTGAGTAAAATCAAGCAGATTGTGCCAAGAAGGGTCATAGTGTTTGATAACAAGACAGTGATTAATGGCCCATCGGAGAAAAAGAGTAACAAGTGAAAATGGAGGATGCTTAACTGGAATGTGCAAAATGCATTTCAGAGCACAGATAAAGATAAATGTGTCACTTTTTTTTGAAGAGGTAACAAAGATAATTGATGCGGGAAGGGACATGGATGTAGTTTATATGGACTTTCGAAAGGCATTGGATAAAGTCCCAAATGGCAGATTGGTACAAAAACTAAATCACTTCGGATTCAGGGTGGGCTGGCTGAATGGATACAAAACTAGTTTGGTCATAGAAGACAGAGAGTTGTGGTGGAAGGGTGTTTTTCAGAATGGAGACCAGTTACTACTGACATTCCAGTCTTAGGACCTCTGTTGTTTGTAATACTTATAAATGATCTGTAGGAAAATGTGGGTGGTCTGATTAGTAAATTTGCAGATAACATAAAAATTGTTGGAGTTGCTGATAGTGCTGAAGATTGTGAAAGGATACAACAGGATATAGATAGATTGGTGACTTGGGCACAGACTTCTGCTATTTCTAGACAAATGCAAAGTGATGCATTTTGGAGAATCACACTTAGGTGTGAATTATACTGTAAATGGCAAAAACCTTAGGAACATTAACATACAGACGGATCTGAGCGTGCAAGTGCACAGCTCCCTAAAAGTGGCAACACGGGTGGTCAGTGTGATTAGGGCGGCATATGGCATTCTTGCCTTCATTGGCCGGGGCGTGGAGTACAAGAGTTGGCAAAACATGTTGCAGCTAAAATCCATATAAAATCCTTGTTATGCCGCATTTGGAGTATTGTCTGCAGATTTAGTCACCATAGTACCAGAAGGACGTGGACGCTTTGGAGAGTTTGCAGACAAGCTTTACCTGGTCTCGAGGGAACTGGCTCTGAGGAAAGGTTAAAAAAAACTAGGATTCTTTTCATTGGAAAGACGGTGGCCGAGAGGAGACCTGATAGAGCTCTACAAAATTATGGCAGGTATGGATAGGGTGGGCAGTCAGAAGCTTTTGCCCAGGGTAGAAGTTTCAATTACAAGGCGGCACAGGTTCAAGGTGAGAGGGGGAACGTTTAACAGAGATGTGTGGGGACGTTTTTCACCTAGAGTGTGATAGGAGCCTGTAATACATTGCCAGAAGTGGTGGTGGAAATAGACACTGGGAATATTTAAGAGGCATCTGGATGGTTACATGAATAGGGAGGTAAGAAAGGAATATGGACCAAATAAGGCCAGAGGTATTTTTTAAGTTTAGGTAGGGCATGATGATCGGCACAGGCTTGGAGGATTGAAAGGCCTCTTCCTGTGCCGTACTTCTCTTTTGTTCCTTTTGTTCTTGATGCTCTGAGATTTGATATGCTTGGTACTTGTGCATTTTTAAATGAATGGTAGATGCTGAAAGTAAATGTGTAAACATTATATTTCCCAGGTCTCTCGTGTGTTTGAACCAGTAGTCAAAAGATTCTGGAAATAAAGGATCTGTTTCAAGCAGAAACTTAAATGTTTATTTAGAAATGGTAAACAATTGATTAAACAGTGTTAAAACTTTGAGATATAGACCATTCATCATTAAGGATTCTTTAATTTCTTAGTTGTGACCAAAGCCCCTCAATTCCTCATAAATCTGAGATCAGAAAATCTTGAAATATTGGAGATGCATGCCATTTTCTAAATTTTCAAAATCTCCCTGTAAATAAATCCAATTCGCCAATTGACTAATTAATCATAAATCTGTACTAGCATATTCTACCTATCACTGACATCACATGAAGAAAGTATTTTGCAACCTGAAATCAATGCTGTATTTTTAGGATTCCTGCCAGCTGGTTAGATGAACTTGCATTCTCAATAATAAGATTATTTGCGCTCCATAACTAAAACAGAAAGGAGGTGGTAATAAAAAAACTGTATATTTCTTCTCACTCACTGCTTTTCTCATCTTTGAATCAAAAAGGCAATTCTACTAATCTTGGTCATAAAGGGATATTCACACAAAATTTAACTCAAAATGCTGGGAAGTTAAATAATCATCTCACAAGTCCCAAAGATCTTGTCAGGTTAAGTGTCAGTGGGAAAGTACGAGTTCATACTTGACCATTGATCGTTGGATAGACAGTTATTAAAGAACTGTTAAATTTAAAGAAAAAGGCCAAGTGAATTGTCAGAAGTGTTGGGAATATAATTAATTTTTTGGTCGAAAATTCACTTTGTAACCCATTAGGAAATAAAATGACACCTGCTCTCCTCAAAATTGCTATTTTCGATAGTGGAAATCCTGCTGGGTTTTCAAAAGGTGTCAGAAAGAAGTAATGGTGCAATTAATCCTCAGAATTTCACTCCTCAAAAGAACCAGTGGAAGGCTAAATTGGCATGTCTTGCTACAAAGGAAGTTTTCAATATCTTTTACCTATCTGAGGCTCCCTTAGCTGAACACAGCTTCAAACAGGTGTTCGGAGGTTCAAGAGTGATCCAATAATTTTATAGAGCTTGCACAAAATTAGCAAACTTTTACTTGGTTTGAACCAACAGACAAAAGACTGCAAATAAAAGGATCTGTTTTTCGTCAGAAAGTTAAAAGTTGGAGACGGTATAAAATTGATGAAAGTATGTTAAAAATACAATATATTCATCTTTAAGGATACCTTAGTTTGTTAATTGTGAGCAAAGCCCCTCCCTTTGGGACAAGGAGATATTGGATTTATCATCCATCCTGAAGGTCAACAATGGCTGGGGTGTTCATCCACCTTGAGGACTGACATTCCTAAAATCAGGAATGAGAACTGACAGCAGAGGGAGTAGCCTGCAACTCAACTCTGTCCTTCTCTCTTGAGGTGACCAGGCGTTTTGATTTTTTAAATAGTTTATAATAGTAAGGGCTACGGCATTCTCAGCTATGCACAATAAGGTGAAGGGCCATGACTTTTAAGCTGATTGCATGTTCATGGAAGAAAAGAAAAATAACATTGTAATAACCATTTAAGGGAAGTCCTCTATCAATTTTTCAGAGGGTAACGGGTAGGTTTGAAGTATAGGTGACCAGGAAGAAAGAGGGATGGAGACAATCTTCCCGAGGGCTGATGATGGGTAAAGGGCATCCTCTGAAAATAATAATCACTTTTCTGCCATAACTTTTTTAAAAATTCAATTAAAAAAGGCTGCCTAAGAATAATAGGGTGGTTATGGTAGGGAATTTTAACTTTCCAAACATAGACTGGGACTGCCATAGTGTTAAGGGTTTAGATGGAGAGGAATTAGTTAAGCATGTACAAGAAAATTTTCTGATTCAGTATGTGGATGTACAAAACGTGACCTACTCTTGGGAAATCAAGCAGGGCAGGTGACTGAGGTGTCAGGGGAGGAGCACTTTGGAGCCAGCGACCATAATTTTAAAATAGTGTTGGAAAATGATAGACCAGATCTAAAAGTTGAAGTTCTAAATTGGAGAAAATCCAATTTTGATGGTATTAGGCAAGAACTTTCAAAAGCTGATTGGGGGCAGATGTTCGCAGGTAAAGGGATGGCTAGAAAATGAGAAGCCTTCAAAAATGAGATAACAAGAGTCCAGAGAAAGTACATTTCTGTTAGGGTGAAAGGAAAGGCTGGTAGGTATAGGGAATGCTGGATGACTAAATAAATTGAGGGTTTGCTTAAGAAAAAGAAGGAAGCATGTGTCAGGTGTAGACAGGATAGATAAGTTAATCTATAGAAGAGTATAAAGGATGCAGGATTATCAGGAGGGCAAAAAGGAGACATGAAATAGCTTTAGCAAATAAAGTTAAGGAGAATCCAAAGGGTTTTTACCAATACATTAAGGACAAAAGAGTAACTAGGGTGAGAATAGGACCCCTCAAAGCTCAGCAAGGCGGCCTTTGTGTGGAGCCACAGGAGATGGGGCAGATACTAAACGAGCATTTTGCATCAGTGTTTATTGAGGAAATGGATATGCAAGATATAGAATGTAGGGAAATAGATGGTGACATCTTGAAAAATGTCCATATTCGAAAGGAGAAAGTGCTGGATGTCTTGAAATGCATAAAAGTGGATAAACCCCCAGGACCTGATCAGGGGTACCCTAGAACTCTGTGGGAAGCTAGGGAAGTGATTGCTGGGCTTCTTGCTGAGATACGTGTATCATTGATAGTTACAGGTGAGGTGCCAGAAGACTGGAGGTTGGCTAACATGTTGCCACTATTTAAGAAAGGTGGTAAGGACAAGCCAGTGAACTATAAACCGGTGAGCCTGACATCAGTGGTGGGCAAGTTGTTGGAAAGAATCATGAGGGACAGGATTTCCATGTATTTGGAAAGGCAAGGACTGGTTAGGGATAGTCAACATGGCTTTGTGCATGGGAAATCATGTCTCGCAAACTTGACTGCGTTTTTTGAAGGAGTAACAAACAGGATCGATGAGGGCAGAGCGGTAGACATGCTGTATTTGGACTTCAGTAACTTGTTCGACAAGGTTCCCCATGGGAGACTGGTTAGCAAGGTTAGCCCCCATGGAATACAGGGAAAACTAGCCATTTGGATACAGAACTGGCTCAAAGATAGAAGACAGAGGGTGGTGGTAGAGGGTTGTTTTTCAGACTGGAGGCCTGTGACCAGTGAAGTGCCACAAGGATCGGTGCTGGGTCCACTACTTTCTGTCATGTATATAAATGATTTGGATGTGAGTATAAGAGGAATATTTAGTAAGTTTGCAGATGACACCAAAACTGGAGGTATCGTGGACAGTGAAGAATGTTACCTCAGATCTTGATCAGATGGGCCAATGGGCTAAGGAGTGGCAGATGGAATTTAATTTAGATAAATGCGAGGTGCTGCATTTTGGGAAAGCAAATCTTAGCAGGCCTTATACACTTAATGGTAAGATCTTAGGGAGTGTGACTGAACAAAGAGACCTTGGAATGCAGGTTCATAGCTCCTTGAAATTGAGTCACAGGTAGATACAATAGTGAAGAAGGCGTTTAGTGTGTTTGCTTTTATTGGTGAGAGTACTGAGTACATGAGTTGGGAGGTCATATTGCAGCTGTACAGGACATTGGTTAGGCCACTTTTGGAATACGGAGTGCAATTTTGGTGTCCTTCCTATCGGAAAGATGTTGTGAAATTTGAAAGGGTTCAGAAAAGATTTACAAGGATGTTGCCGGGATTTGAGATATAGGGAGAGGTTGAATAGACTAGGGCTGTTTTCCCTGGAGCGTCAGAGGCTGAGCGGTGACCTTATAGAGGTTTATAAAATCATGAGGGGCATGGATAGGGTAAATAGACAAGGTCTTTTCCCTGGGGTGGTGGAGTGCAGAACTAGAGGACATAGGTTTAGGGTGAGAGGGGAAAGATATAAAAGAGTCCTAAGAGGCAACTTTTTCACAGAGGGTGGTGCGTGTGTGGAATGAGCTGCCAGAGGAATTGGTGGAGGCTGGTACAATTGCAACATTTAAAAGGCATCGAGATGGGTATGTGAACAGGAAGGGTTTGGAGGGATATGGGTCAGGTGCTGGCTGGTGGGACTAGATTGGGTTGAGATATCTGGTAGGCATGGACGAGTTGAACCTAGGACTCTATGACTCTACTCCTGTTCATGCCATCCATCTTACCATACAGGCAACATAATATTAGGGTCAACTGACCTTTTAACCGAGACTTATTTTAGATGCTCTTTGGCTAAAAAAGAGCACATTTGGCAGGGGTATGCAATCCAGTTTACACCACCTACACTAATTGTTTGTGAATGGTGCAGCCAAGTATATGTTTTGCATTGCACAAAGGGAACAACAGCAAATTGGCACGGAACGGATATTATATTGTGTGAGCCAATGGGTAGAGCTTCAATGGTGCCAGGAACAGTATACACACAGAGAGATAACTTTGATGTTAAGTGATATGTCAAACAAGGAGTGTTGAATCAGTCACCCAATAACACCAGTCAATTCCATTTTGACTGCAGAAATAAGAAACAAGAGAGGTCCTTCGCAGGTGGTTCAGTCAATTTTCCTATTTTAAAATTTATTCAGGGTATGTGAGTATCGCTGGACAGGCCAGCATTTATTGTCCATCCCTAATTGCCCAGAGGACAGTTCAAAATCAACAACATTGCTGTAGATGTAGGCCAAATGTAGGCCAGCAGATTTCTTTCCAAAAGATTACCTTCCCTATATTTTACAGCAATTAGAAGTGGCTACATGATGTGTGCTGTTTAATTCCATATTTTTTTTTACTGAATTCAAATTTCACCATCTGCCACTGTGGGATTCAAACCTATGACAGAAAAGATTCGCCTGATTATCTGAATTTCCAGACCTGCGACATTACTGCTACACCACTATCTCAACTTAATAATATTGACCATCTGTGGGCTGCATCTAAAACAATGCCATATTCCCTCAGCATGAGTCTTGATTTTCATTGTCAGGTCTCTGCATAGGACCTCAACCAAAGGCATTCTGACTCAGAGACAAGAGTTCCCCACACAGAAAACCACTGATAGCAAGTCAGCTGTAAGAAAGCAATTTGTAGTCTGTTAAAATTTACATTTCATCACAATTAAAGAAGGCCAATGCTGTAACTTGCTTCACGGATATAAGCTGTGGTCTTTTGAAGCCTACACAAAAAAAACTTATTCATTCCACACTTTGGTTTAACATGCAGTTCATATGATGTTCCTCTACCTCAATAGTGGACTGGATTGTAACTAAGGAATATGTACTCAGGTCTCTGGTAGGAATTAAAAACTCATCCTTACATCACACTATTCAAAACATTTGAGGTGAAGAGAGCCCTGGAACCATACATTGCAAAACCTGTGATGGACCACAGTATTATAAATGATCCAGACACAGAACTCAAGTGAATGCAAAAGCAGTCTACCAGCATTACCACTTTTGCTCCCATGAACATATCTGGACACTGAATGAATGGTCACAACGTCCATGTCAGTTCAGGTGTCTTAAACACATCTTACACCCTTTGTTACACAAGCTTTGATCTGACAGGGAGTAGAATTCCTTATCCAAATAAAAAAAATGTTGGAAACAATGAATCAAAAAAGCTTCTGTGGTGTGACGAAAGATGGCATTAACAATTCAGATCCCTGACCTTTGGCCAAAAGTAGCTCCCCCAAAAGATCAAATTGAAATCTGCATTCCACTCACCACAGATGCATCCTGACCTGCAGAATACTGAGAATTTTACAGTTTAACTTCATCTCTCTTGGAATCTTCACTGCCCACAGGGTTTAAGGAAGACCGAACAACAAACCGAGCCAAATTTGTTTGCAACTACAAGGAACGGTTGAAATTGAAATGCTGCTACAATTGTACTTCATACAAATGTAAAATATATTTACTGCTATGACATAAAACAGCTCCTGGCTATCTCATTAGCAACTTCACTGATGCCAATGGAGATTTATATTGGCTGGGAAGGCAGGATGGTAAAATGGGTGGTTTGCATGATTCCACATAACTGATGGTGCTGATGGCAATGAATTCCACTGCACAGACTTGAATAAACAACTAAGTTGATACCTCAGTGTAGCAATGAACGTGTCTCAGAAGAAGTACTATCTTTTGGATGACATGATGTACTGGGCCATCATATGTGCTCTCAGTTGCTGAAGCAATACATTACTGTCACTAAATTCCCTATTATTAAAATCCTGAGATTACCATTGACCAGAAACTGAAGGGGACAAGCTAAAGCTTCAAGAACAAGTCAAGAGACTAGGCATGATGCAGTAGGTAATTCCTGAGAGCTCCTGACTCTCTACAGCATTTCCACCATCTACAAGGTACAAATCAACAGCTAAATGGAGTACTTTCCATTTGCCTGGATGGGTGCCGCTCTAGTAATACTCAAGAATTTGAACAGTCCAGAACTTGATGGGTACACTATTCTCCATCTTGAACATTCACTTCCTTCACAATGCACAATGGTAGCAGGCAGTGCCAATTAGAACATGCACCACTGTAACTCTGTAGCATGTCTACTTTGACAACATCTTCCAAACCTGTGACCTCATCCATCTAGAAGGAGAAGGGCAGCAGACAGAGGGGAACACCACAATCTGCAAGCTCCTCTCCAAACCACACAATGTGATGAGTTGGAGGTGTATCATTCTCACTGGGTCAAAATCCTTGAACTCTCTCCCTAACAGCACAGCGTGTGTATCTATGCCACCTAGGTTGCAATGGTTCAATAAGACAAACTCACCATCACTATCTTCAAAGCATTCACAGACAAACACTAAAATGCTGGCCCTGGTAACAACAATCACTTCCCATGAACGAATAAAACAAAAATGTTTATTTACCAGCTGTGCAGCAGGTGTTAATTATGCCAATCCTTTCATCTTAATCTAATTATTGAAATGTCAAGTGGGTACATGCCAGGCTGATCAAAACTAGTTTCCATTTGGCACTCCTGGTAGGACATGCAAATAAAAAAAAATTGCCTACTCTAAGAACAAACAGCATTTCACAGGGTTGCATGTGATTATAGCTGATACAGGATGTAAAATTAATTTTGATTGAGTAGTGATCAAAGATGACTGATTGGATTCTGCAATATTTTTCAATTTGATTTGGCCAGCCACAAAGACAATATAAAAGTTATTAGAGCTTGTTTTATTGCAAATTCTATTCAAACAGCCACTGTAAAATCTTCAGAAAGGAAAGATAATCAAGCCATAACGAGGAAAAATTGAATCTTTGCATACAATCTTAACAAGGTCCACATGTCCCAATTTTGATATGTCTTCATTTTTATTGATGCTAACAAGTGCATTCAATCAATACAAATTGGTTTTATTCAAAATAATAATGATTGGAATTACTGTCACTGTCACGATTCAAAGACAAACAATCTAATTCTGGGACGATGGAACAGGCTCTGTGTCATCTGTCAAACAAGATGTAAGGGAAATTTTTTAGATTTTTTTTTAAATGTCACTAGCAATACTGGTGTTTGAATCCCAACCCCCAGTTCTATAAGGTATTGGTTGATCAAAAAATGTGTACAACTTCTAGTGCAGGGTTGGTCTCTGTATGTCAGGGAGGATTTACTTGCATTCATGATGTTCACCACATCATCCTATGATGGGAGGATGATTAAATTGTTCTATTCTTTCTGGTGTTTTAGAAGAATAAAAAGGAATCTCATTTAAACATGGTTCTGAGGGGGGTAGATGGAGTAGACACTCAGATTTTTCTCATTGGCTAGAGAATCCCGAACATGGGGACACAGTCTAAGAATAAGGGGTTGATCATTTTGGACTGTGATGAGGAGAAATTTCCTCACTCAGACAATTATGAATCTATGGAATATTCTAACCAGAGGGTTGTGGATATTTATTGTGGAGTATGTTAATAGTCGAATAGAGAGATATTTGGTTTCTCAAGAAATCGAGGAATATTCACCAAGGCTCCTTAGAAATTCCTGAGTAACAATGATTTAGAAGACAAGGGCAACAGATAGATATGAATATCATCACCCAAGTCCCTGTCCAAGCCTCTCGCCATCCTGACTCAGAAATATATCACCGTTCCTTCAGTGTCACTCAGTCAAAATTCTCCCTCACAATATTGTGGATGCACCGTGCACATGACTGCAACAGTTCAAGAAGGCAGCTCACCATCACATTCTCAAGTGCAACTAGAGATGGAAAACAAATGCTGGCCCACCCAGTGACACACATATCCTGTGAAGAATCTTTTTTAAAAAAGGGGGAGCAGGTAAGAAAATGGAGTTGAACCAGAAGACACACATGACCAGAGTGAGTGGTGGAGCAGGATCAAGCTGGCACTGGATGTACCCTTGCTCCCATTCCTTTTGTCCTGTTACTGAACCCCTGCAGTCCATGTAGTTAGTATTAGCAGACGGATAGTTCAAGGACCCAGTAAAAATGAAAATATAATAGTCTACATGGAAAGTTTTAATAGAGTAGGAAGTTGAATTACAGTGGAAGGGAGCATGGATGCTAGAAAATCAGTTTTCCTTAAGATGACCGAACTTGGAGGATACCTACACTTCACCAATGGCTGAATGTTGACTGATTCATCAACATATCACCATTTCTCTTTGATAGCTGGCAGGCTATCAGACTCCCATAGAATTGGTAAAAGAATTTGAAACTTGGAACCAGCATGAATAGTGTCCTACACCATCTTACTTGAGAAACCTAATCTGAAGAAATCACAGTTGCTAGGTTTCAGCGGAGGCACTCTTCCAACAAAATTCCTGAGAGAGAAAAATAAAGCAGCTTCTGATGCATAAATACACAGAAGGAGTGGAAGAAGCCAACAATACGGCATGAAACTATAGATTGTATTGATTTGTGTATTCAATCAGACATAATTATGTTATATTTGAGATTCCGCTTTAAGACAAAGTGGCTTTATTTGGGCACCTAAGTAGAACATAAAGTGAGTATTTAGGCCACACTGAGTTTGAAGCAACTTCAAAACATCCCACATTTGGCACTGTTGTTAATTTTGGCCCAGAGTCAGGATTCAGGCTGAATTCATCATATACCGTCTGTGCTGGTTCAAAGCCAAAACTCTTTCACACTGAACACTACTCCAGCAGAGTAAATGAACATTGAAGTATCTAACCTGCCGAAATTTGAGGAGATAAAAAAAAACTATGTAAAATGTCTATCAGTGGGAAGGCCAATTATCCGAAATGCTTTTCAATTTGGAGTCTGGCAGATTTTGTTTACAAGTGTGTGAATTAAATTCTGAATTTTAATTTAATTATGAATGTCTCATTAAAATTAATGTGTTCAATATTTCCCAAAATACGAATTCAAATTGAATTCAGACTCTGCTTTGTAGGAATCTCGGCCCGGATTTTCCAACCGACAGATATTTGTTTCTGAAGTACAGTTGGGAGTTGCACATGGGAATTCCCATGAACCCTGAGGAATTCCCATTGTAGCAGATTCTGAAGCAGTTGCCCAGGAAATTGAAGATCCTGCTCAAATCAGAGAATTCTTTGAAGGTTCTGCTGGAGCTAAGCAAACAGTTAACCAGGAAAAGTTCAACTGTTAAATACCTGCTCTAACTTAAAGTTACATTAAACTCATCCCCCAACTTCACTCTCACATTCTCAACTACATCTCCCTTGGCCCTCGGGGCCCCAGTCTCTGACCCAAAAACTCTGATACACACTCTTTTTTCCCAGGGCCAACACCACCTTTACTGGACCCAATCTCTGCCATTCACCTTGATCTATAATAAATACTCAATCACTTTCCTGGCTCCGCATCATCTTGTCCCTTGGAAACCTATCACTTACCCACCCGGTCCCCTGGCCTACTCACAACTCTACTTATCCAACATGGTACCCCCCTACCTACTTGGTGCCTTAAAACCTAAAACCCCACCTACCCATGTGACCCTCAAAACTCTTGGCATCCTACTTCACTAACACACTGCTTACCTGGCAACTCTCCTACACAACTCTATCCCTTACTCACCTCACACACTACCTCACAATTACCTTAGCCACCCATCCTTTCACAGGAGTGCTCAGAGTGGTTTTCTGTGAAGCTCAGCACTAAACATAGAACATAGCAAATGACTGAAAAGGGGGTGTGACTTGCTTTCCCCCAAATGGTCTATGCCACAAGGGATCTGTCAGAATGGAAATAAGACATTGATTTATGAAGGAGCCCTCATCGCAGACTTGTGCCAGAAATGCAGAGCTCTTACATTTCATAAACTAACAGAAGCAGAGTTGGCAATCTGTGTGCAATTGCCACTCCTTGGGAAAACAGGCCCAATATTTCTCTCCATTGCAGTCGTTAAAAATCTTGGTTTTGTGGATTATATTTTTGATTGATTGGCCCAGATTCTGCAATCAGCGCAAATGAAAGGTGCTCAGTATTGACTGTAAAGAAAACCTCAGCAAAAGATTTGGTAGTCCTTGGGGTGGGAATTCGATCATTCCAATCGTGTGATGAATTTGTAGCACTCTTTCAAGGACTTTTCCAATGAAGACAAGTATGTAAGCAAACTGTTCGATCTTTAAATAACACTAAAATCAAATTCTGCCATTCAATTTGATGATGGATGATCGAAAACTCCACTCTACTTACCCTCGCCAACATGAATCCCTAACATTCTTGCCAAAGTTTTATTGTACTCAGTTTTGAAATTTCCATTTAATACCCTCCCCTACCAATAACCTAGCTTTAACAGCGCTCGAATGGAGAGACTCCCAAAACTCCATGACCCTTTGTGTGAAGAAATCTGCTGGTTGACCCTGTTCTACTTTTAAGGCTATGCCCCATGTTCCAGGCACCTCCATCAAAAGAAATAATTCTCTGTTATTATCAATATTTTTGTAATTGCCTTGAACACTGTGATTAACTCCATGCTTAATCTTGCAAACTCAAGGAAATACAACGCAAGTCTTTGAAGCCTGCTGTCACAATTTAACCTTTTTCAGTCAGTTATCATTATTACAAAACTGCACTAACCTCTCTGAGACCAGCACTTACTTCCTGACATGTGTGCCCAGCTCTAGATGGGCTTTAAACAGAGCTTACGTAAGCACAACATAAATCATATCCTGCTATATTTCAGCCCTTTGAGGGAGACGCCAACATTCCATCAGCCGCTTCAATAGTTTTTTACTCCCTGTCCACCAGCTTTTAGCAATTTTGTGCTTAGATTGCAAAATCTCTGCATCCAGGCAGAGATCTTGATTTCTCACCACTAGTACCTTACTCTGACACATCCTCCTTGGTCCAAATGGATGTGTGCTCACAAGGGATGGTGATAATACAGATGGGTGTACCAGCGGATCAGTACTTCTTGCCCTGTTCAGTATTATTTACAGGAATTGGCAAAATAAAATCAAGGATCTCAATAGTATCATGGACAAGTCTGTCTCACAGATCACGAATAAAAGCCTGATGAAAACTATTAATTGAATCCTTTGGTGCCACATTGACAAATGCAGTGGACGTTAGAAGTCTGGACTTTTTTTTTTCTTGCAGTTCCACTTTTCTTTCAAGTTTTGAACTTGTTTATTATACTTCTTTTCTTGTTTGAAAGTCAACATGTAAGTCAGATTGGTAAGGATTGCAGATTTCCTTCCATGAAGGACACTAGAGAACTGAATGGATTTTCCACAACAATCAATGATTAGATAGATTAGACTACTTACAGTGTGGAAACAGGCCCTTCAGCCCAACAAGTCCACCCCAACCTGCTGAAGCGCAACCAACCCAGACCCATTCCCTTACATTTCACCCCTTCACCTAACACTATGGGCAATTTAGCATGGCCAATTCACCTAACCTGCACATTTTTGGACTGTGGGAGGAAATCGGAGCACCCGGAGGAAACCCACGCAGACAAGGGTAGAATGTGCAAACTCCACACAATCAGTCGCCTGAGGCGGGAATTGAACCCGGGTCTCTGGCGTTGTGAGGCAACAGTGCTAACCACTGTGCCACCCATAATGATAGTTTCATGGTCACCACTACTGAGATCAATTTATATTCCAGATATATAATTGAGATTAAATCCTACCAGTTTTCAAAGGGGAATTTGCAGTCATGTCCCCATAGCATTATCCTGGTCCTCTGGACTGCTGAAGTTATAAAGTCAAACAGCATGGAAACAGACCCTGTGGTCCAACTGATTCATGCTAATCACGTTTTCCAAACTAAATTGCCCCATTTGCATCCATTTGGCCCATACCCCTCTAAACCTTTCCTATTCATGTATCTGTTCAAATGTCTTTTAAATTTGTAACTGTACCTGCATCTACCACTTCTTCTCACAGTTCATTCCACATGCAAACCATCCTCCATGCTGTTTAATGGATTTGCTGCTGGTAGCCACACAAGATTGTTGGGAAGAAAGTTTGTGAAGGAAACGACGATGTATTTCAGGAAATCTAAGTCAGGACAGTGAGTAGCTGGGCTGTGAACTTGCCACTTTTGGCGTCCCTATGTATCTGCTGCCCTTGTCCTTCAAGATGGTAGTGGTTGTCGATTTGGTCAGCATTGTCTAAAGAAGCTTGGTAATTTTCTGAAGCGTAATGTTTTAAAGGCTGCTACTACTGTGTGGAGGGACTGAATGTTTGTGAATGTGGTGCCAATTAAGCAGGCTGCTCAGATCTTGATGGTGTTGAGCTTCTTGAGACTGTTGAAGCTAGTCATCCAAGCAAGTGGGGACTATTTCACTACACTCCAAATTTTGCCTCGTATAGAGCGAGCAGGATTTGCAGAGTGAGATGGTGAGTTACTCATTACAAGATTCTATACCTCTGATCTGCTCCAGCAGCAGCAGTATTCATTTAGCTGGTCCAGTTCAGTTTTTGGACAATTCAAATGCGTCGGATATTGATGGTGATTCAGCATTGAAAACATAACAGAATCAGATGTGTTTGGTGTCACCAGCACATGTGTGCTCAGTGACTTTTAAATTCACTGGGGGGTGGGGGGGGTGGGTTACAGGTAAGAGCAACATGGGTCCTGTGTCCTTATTTTATCCTCCCACCATCTTCATTTTCTGTCGCTGAATCTTGTTTCAAGACTGCTTCGTCTCTGTGCATGAGCAGTTTGACCTTTATACACGGGGTCATACAAAAATTTTACATGATGCGCATTTGTGGATAACTATGCGTGTACTATTTCCCACAGTTCCAGGTGCCAGCCAACGCTTTCTTAAATGTCAAGGGGCAATGGTAAAATTCTCTTTTGTTAGAGATGGTCATTCCATAGTGCTTGTGAGTTGGTTCACCTGAAGATAAGATGATCTGATATACTTAAATCTCCTTGATGCCACACTCAAACAAATGCGGCCATGATGAAACAGCAATCAATCTCACCACACCAAAGGGATTCTGCTCTTTTGTCCATGTATGAACCAAGGCTGTAATGTGGTCAGGTGCTAAGTGGCCCTTGTGGCACTCAAACTGCATCTCAGTCAGCATATTATTTCTAAGCATGTGCTACTTGATAGCACTGTTGAAGAGATCTTTCATCATTGTCTGGATGATCAAGAGTAGAATGACGAGAGCAGAAATTGGTAAGGCTGTCCTTGTACTGCTTTTGGTATTCAGGACATACTTGGGCAATGTGGCATCTACCCAGCATGTTGGAACACATTGGCTAAAAGCACAGCACGCTCTGAAGCACCTGCCCTCTCCCTCCTGACTTCAACTCTCAGCACCTAGGCCTCCAAAGATGTTTCTATAAGTCTATGCTGGAAGCATAAAAAATAGGAGCAGGAATAGGCTATTCAGCCCATGAAACCTGTTTCACTGCTCAACATTATCATGACTGAACATCCAACTGAGTGGCCTGTTCCCGTTTTCTCCCCATACCCTTTGATCCATTTACTACTTACAATTTTGTCAGAGGCCACAGCCTTTGCAGTATCCAGTGCCTCCAGTCATTCTTGATATTCACATGGAGTGGATCAAATTTGCTGAAGACTGACATCTCGATGCTGGGGACGTTGGGAGGAGGCTGAGAAGGATCATTCACTCAACATCATGCTTGGCATAAAATTAAAATAATAATATTTATAGATCTTGCCTGTCTCCCCTCTGCATTTGCATTATGTGATTTGTGTACTTGGTCATCCAAATTATTTGTTTTGCAATAGGTCACCGTTCCAAAATGGATGACTTCACACTTTTCCAATGCACCTTTTCCATCAGTTTTGCTCACTCATTTAATTGATTTATGCCCCTTTGTAAATTCTTAATTTCATACTTATTATTCCTCCTCATTGAAAGGGCTTGCAATTTCTGCATACTCCAAAAACATCTGTGTAGTTTTAAGAAAGCTTTTCTGGAACAGATTAAAAGTATGAAATGGAATACAATGCAAATAATCATTCTTACATGGATAAAGTTAAGAATAGTGTTATTTGAAGCTCAATCTCACACGATCAGCTTATTAAGGAGATCTCAGCCAAAATAATTAATTTATTCTTTAGAATAGCATACAAAAATGCAAATGCTTTGTTCATATAAATTACAAATTACTGACAGAGAAAAAGACTAAGATTAAAATTGACTTATGCCATACCAAGTTCAACTGTTTCCTTTCTTTAAACACTTCAAAAATAAATCTGAATCTCCCTTAATAATATTTTGAAAAATCTAGGCATTTCAGTAATTTCACATCTTAATCCACCAAAACGTACATTTCAAAATGAAAATGGTGATGTACAGGATTCCCACCGTAGCAACAGAACTGGCTGAACAGTAGCCCTAACGTGGGATTTGAGAAAATACAAAAATATTATAGATTAAAATAACAATCATGTGCCTGGGGTTTGAGCCACATAGGAAATTGGGAATATAAATATCAGATGTATATAGAAGGGAAGAACTTCAAAAGATTAAAGGCCACGAGTTCCATGATATTAAGGATATTAAGGATACGATTGCATGAGAGAGGGTACAGAGGAGATTCATCAGGGTGTTCCCTGTTGGAATGATTCCACTGTGAAGAATAGTTATTTTCCTCAGTTTGCAAGGCCTCCTCTTCAAGAGATCCAACAGCAATGTAGGTCTTTTTCTTCTATTCCTCACAGGATGGGGTTCATGGGGAGCTCAGATACCATCCTCTTGCCCCACCATCCTTGCTTCCAACTGCCTCTAAATTGAAGCAAAATGTAACACCCTGACTCCAGCAACCCAGAAGGCAAGTCACCTTGGTTATCCAGTCAGAAAATCAGAAACATTTCTCATCTGTGGCACAGGCAAACAATCAGGAAAGTGCTAAGTGCAGTCCTGATGTGACTGTCAATTGATAACTTAAGGTCCTGAATTTACAACAAGTTGAGGAACTCCCCTGTGGACTTTCTCATGTATGTTGGTGAGGCAGCTAGAAGCGGGTGAATCTCTCTTCAAGGCCAACTCACTCAATTATTTCCCCTTTTCACCACATCTCTCACCACTTCCAGACAAGGGAGAATTGTGTCCAAATCTGTTTTCCTGCGAACTCTGCAATTATCCTTTAAATTACTCTTCTGTTTAGAACCAGTGCTTCTGTCATATTGTGTCCCCATTGCGTATAGGTTTTCAGCTGGAGGGTAACATAGTGAATGTTTGATATTGTTTCTGGCTCAACAGACTAAAATGTTTATTCCATTATGTTGAAACAGATGTCTTTGTCATTTAAAAATGGTTATGCTCTCCGAATGTAACCTGAGACTGTATGAAGCTTTGTAAGTTCAGCTTTCAAAATAGGAGAATTTGTTTCCAATGGTAAGGGATGTCAGTGAGAGAAGGAGCCCTTGCATGTTTGTTAACATTCATACAAGAACATACTTAGCTTTTAATGGCCAGAAATATTCCTGCTGAACATATGTGGCACATTTGGAGATGGTGGCAGCTCCAAAGATAACAAAATGTCAGAGATTGCACTCAGTCTTCAGATACATCATGGATGGTGGTAAAACAAAATAACCTTTACTGCACCTCAATAATATTTTCCTAGTGCTGCCCTCTCCCTCCTGACTTCCACTCTCAGGACCTAGGCCTCCAAAGATGTTTCTATAGGTCTATGCTGGAAACATAGAAAATAGGAGCAGGAATAGGCTATTCAGCCCATGAAGCCTGTTTCACTGCTCAACATTATCATGACTGAACATCCAACTGAGTGGCCTGTTCCCGCTTTCTCCCCATACCCTTTGATCCCTTTACTACTTACAACTGTATTTAAATCCTTCTTGTAGACATTGGCCTCAGTGCTTTCACAGGTTCACCCTACTCTGGGTGAAAACTTTTGTCTTCATCTCAGTCCTAAATAGCTTTCCTCATATCATTAGATTGTGACACCTGATCTTGGCATGTCAACCCAAGTTTTAGAAGTATCGAGAAGTGTTCAAAGCTAGCACACTGTTCTCCACCAAGGAAATATGAACTGATCCTAGTATTAGTCATTAATGTGCACGGAGCATCAATGTATAAATAAGAACCTTACTTTTTAAAAAAAATTGGATTACACCTACTGAGAACTACCTACCAAACAATTACAGGAAACCAACAGGAAAATAACCCATCCACTGTTATAAGTTTTGGCTAAGCATAAATGGCACAGTCCACAGGAGCACTGAGGCCTAGAAATTTAATACTTTTCTTAGGCACAGTTCAATAACCCATGTTGTCTAGATGGAGAGTAGAAGATTAAGCTGCTCCTCAAATGGAAATGGGCCAAACATTCAGTGCAAGTTCCCCATGCTTGAAATGGGCTTGAATTCAATCTATCACCCATTGAGGCCTGTGCTATAGAATCAGTCTGCTCTGGGACAATTGTATGTCGGAAAACAAGGTCTACACCAAGAAGGTAAATCATAAGCTCCTGAAAAGTTGAATCAACTTGGGCTCCCTCCCACCTGATTTTCTCACTCACTGAGGCCAGAAGTGAACTTGTTGCCAACCAAATTTCACTATGAGCTCGGTGTGCAGCTTGCTGTTTCATTAACCATGGTCATGAGACCCGAGGGGATATTACTGCTGAAGCTGACCTCTTTTCCTCTTGCACACACTAAATGACTGCATCAGAATTTCTGGACCAGAATGTGACCACAGAGGATGAAGAATCAGCACATTCAGCCCAGTTATTCTCTACAAATCATCAAGTTTAATCTAACCCGCTCCTATTCTTGTGCATGTTAGCAGTCTTTTTGCAATGAATTCATTTCCAAAACAGTGAATTCTCTTTGCAATTCTGACAGAGAATTTTACCCAAACTTTTCTTAATTTCTTTGTGATTATTTTTCATTTATTGCTCTCTTCTTACTGATCATTAAATGCAACTCATCACTCATTCCTTTATCATAAGTCTCAATTTCATTTTTCAAAAATGTTTTGGTTTACCTTTGCCAAGGAATTCTGGGCTCTTCTGGCCCTCATCTCTTTGTACTGTTCAGCTTGAATATAGCATTGAACACCCACCAATCGAGGGAGACAAGGAAGTCTCATTTGATGCCAAATAACAGAAGTAGGCAAGAATGCTGCAAATGGTATTGGTTCAGGTACAAACGAATTAAACTTTCAAACAATGAAACCAAGCTCCATGAAAAAGCACAATTAAACAGCACGTTAAAAAAATGAATTAAAAATGGAAAGAACTGCAGATGCTGTACATCAGTGACAAAAACAGAAATTGCTGGAAAAGCTCAGCAGGTCTGGCAGCATCTGTGGAGAGAAATCGGGTTGAGTAACCCTTCCTCAAAACTTAAAAAATGAAATGCTGTTCATGAGACTCAGTTCTTCAAAGGGAATACTGGGATTAACAGTTAATATGCAGTCTTGAAATTGCTCAGATTGAGACTTTACTGGAGGTACATCTCCAATAGATTGGAATTAAAACCTAAAATTGCAAAGACAATGAAACAATTGAGACTATTATCCCACATTTAAAACTCACATCTAAATTTGGAGAACTGAAATGAGAAGTCTATCTTGTCATAGAATTATGCAATTACAAACACATAAATAAACACAGACATGCCCATACAAACATGCACACATAGACAAACATATACATGTTGGATTAGTGGTGCTGGAAGAGCACAGTAGTTCAGGCAGCATCTGAGGAGCAGTAAAATCGATGTTTCGGGCAAAAGCCCTTCATCAGGAATAAAGGCAGAGAGCCTGAAGGGTGGAGAGATAAGCTAGAGGAGGGTGGGGGTGGGGAGAAAGTAGCATAGAGTACAATAGGTGAGTGGGGGAGGGGATGAAGGTGATAGGTCAGGGAGGAGAGGGTGGTGTGGATAGGTGGAAAAGAAGATAGGCTGGCAGGACAAGTCATGGGGACAGTGCTGAGCTGGAAGTTTGGAACTGGGGTAAGGTGGGGGAAGGGGAAATGAGGAAAATGTTGAAGTCCACATTGATGCCCTGAGGTTGAAGTGTTCCGAGGCGGAAGATGAGGCGTTCTTCCTCCAGGCGTCTGGTGGTGAGGGAGCGGCGGTGCAGGAGGCCCAGGACCTCCATGTCCTCGACAGAGTAGGAGGGGGAGTTGAAATGTTGGGCCACAGAGTGGTGTGGTTGATTGCTGCAGGTGTCCCGGAGATGTTCCCTAAAGCGCTCTGCTAGGAGGCATCCAGTCTCCTCAATGTAGAGGAGACCGCACTGGGAGCAATGGATACAATAAATGATATTAGTGGATGTGCAGGTAAAACTTTGATGGATGTGGAAGGCTCCTTTAGGGCCTTGGATGGAGGTGAGGGAGCAGGTGTGGGCGCAGGTTTTGCAATTCCTGCGGTGGCAGGGGTAGGTGCCAGGATGGGAGGGTGGGTTGTAGGGGGGGCGTGGACCTGGCCAGGTAGCCACGGAGGGAACGTTCTTTGTGGAAGGCGGAAAGGGGTGGGGAGGGAAAGATATCCCTGGTAGTGGGGTCTTTTTGGAGGTGGCGGAAATGTCAGCAGATGATTTGGTTTACGCGAAGGTTGGTAGGGTGGAAGGTGAGCATCAGGGGCGTTCTGTCCTTGTTACGCCCACCTCTGTGGGCGGAGGTGCGGGATGTGGACGAGATGCGTTGGAGGGCATCTTTAACCACGTGGGAAGGGAAACTGCAGTCTCTAAAGAAGGAGGCCATCTGGTATGTTCTGTGGCGGAACTGGTCCTCCTGGGAGCAGATGCAGTGGAGGTGGAGGAATTGGGAATACGGGATGGCATTTTTGCAAGAGGTAGGGTGGGAAGAAGTGTAATCCAGGTAGCTGTGGGAGTCGGTGGGTTTGCAAAAAATGTCAGTGTCAATTTGGTCATCATTAATGGAGATGGAGAGGTCCAGGAATGGGAGGGAGGTATCAGACATGGTCTAGGTAAATCTAAGGTCAGGGTGGAATGTGTTGGTGAAGTTGATGAATTGCTCAACCTCCTCGCGGGAGCACGAGGTGGCGCCAATGCAGTCATCAATGTAGCAGAGGAAGAGGTGGGGAGTGGTGCCGGTGTAATTTTGGAAGATTAACTGTTCTATGTAGTCAACAAAGAGACAGGCATAGCTGGGGCCCATACGTGTGCCCATGGAGGAAGTGGGAGGATTCGAAGGAGAAATTCTTAAGGGTGAGGACCAGTTCGGCCAAACGAATGAGTGTGTTGGTGGAAGGGTACTGATGGGCATGTCAGGAGAGGGAAAAACAGAGGGCTTGGAGGCCCTGATCATGGCGGATGGAGGTGTAGAGGGATTGGATATCCATGGTGAAGATGAGGCGTTGGGGTCGGGGAAACTGAAGTCTTGGAGGAGGTGGAGGGCGTTGGTGGTGTTTCGCACAAATGTGGGGAGTTCCTGGACTGGGGGGATAGGACAGTGTCGAGGTAGGTAGAGATGAGCTCAGTGGGGCAGGAGCATGCTGAGACAATGGGTCGGCCAGGGTGGTCAGGCTTGTGGATCTAGGGAAAGGAGGTAGAACCAGGCAGTACGGGGTTCCCGGACTGTGGGTGAGGTTGGAAGCTGTGGGTGGGAGATCTCCTGAGGTGATGAGGTTCTGTATGGTCTGGGAGATGATGGTTTGGTGATGGGGGGGTGGGGTCATGGTTGGGGTCATGGTTGAGGGGACGGTAGGCAGAGGTGTCCTCGAGTTGGCATTTGGCTTCAGCGATGTAGAGGTCAGTGCGCCAGACTACCACTGCGCCCCCTTTATCTGCTGGCTTGATGATGAGGTCGGGATTGGAGCAGAGGGATTGGAGTGCTGCACGTTGTGAGGGTGAGAGGTTGGAGTGGGGGAGGGGGATAGACAGGTTGAGGTGGTTAATGTCCCAGCGGCAGTTAGAAATGAAGAGGTCGAGGGCAGGTAATAGGCCAGCGCGGGGCATCCATGCACACATGGCAAGCCAAAGTTTGCTTGATTGTCAGGGTTTCTTGTTGCTATAGCAACCCAAGAGCTGAGGTCGGCTCTATTGCATGCAGGGAGAAAGTGAGGACTGCAGATGCTGAAGATCAGAGTTGAAAAGTGTGGCACTGGAAAAGCACAGCAGGTCAGGCAGCATCTAAAGACCAGCAGAAGCAATGTCTCGAGCATAAGCCCTTATCTGGAATTCCTGAAGGGTTACAACCGAAATGGCGATTCTCGGTTCCTCTGATGCTGCCTGACCTGCTGTGCTTTTCCAAACAAGATTTAACTAGTATTTAAACAAATTATGTATTAAAATGAACAACAATGTATAGTCCTGGTGGCATGATTGACTAAGATATTGACATTCAACTGAAGACCAGCTGTCAATTCTCCATGTTAGCTGAATGTAGGGAGCTTCTTCCTAAGCACTCCATTTGCAGACTGTAGTAAATTCACTCAATGAAGTGTGTTCTTTGTAAAAGCAATATATCCAAAATGTGTCTTTGACAGCAAGGAAAGGATTTGCAATTATATAATACCTGTCATAATTTGATTATATCCCAATAAGCTTGTCAGCCACTGGAGCAGTTGAAAGTGTGCTTATAACACAAGGAAATGCAGCAGCATATTTGCAAATAATTGCTGCATTTCCGAGGGTGAAGTACTTGAAGGTGTTTCTCAAGACATAGGAAAAGTTGCAACTGTAAGCCCCCCTCTTTGAGACCGGACTTCACTCAATTGGTTGTGGGTGTTGGGTGGGGGGGGGGGGGGGGGCGGTGGTGGGGGCAGTGCGGGGGTGGTGGTGTTGTGGATTAATTTCCCACCTTTGAGCACCCGGCTCCATCTCAGAAAGGTAGATTGAATGATTTTCTGACCATTAACAGAACTTGTTGGAAACACAGCTGAAACTTATGCCTCAGATTTTCAGCATGCCTAAAGATGACTAATGCTGACAGCAGCGAGGATGTAATGCTTAAGACTAGTGATTCCAGCTCTGGTCGGATTCCTAGCTAAATTATGTCAGAGCGGTTATAACACTATCACCCACATCACACTGACAGAATATGAATATGTTCAATTCACACACAGCAACAAAAGTATAATTCCACTAACTGCCCCCTCTCTTTGATCACCAATAAACCTGCAGTCACAGTCTAAGGGTACAGTGTAGGCCACTTAAGATCATGATAAGAAGAAAGTTCATGGCACTCAAATCGCTTGCATCTCAGCACAACTTTACATGGCTAATCATCCCACTTTCTCCCCATACCATTTGATCCAATTAGCATAAACAACTATGTCAAACTCCTTCTTGGAAATATCCAATGTTCTCACCTCAACCCCCTTCTACAGAATTCTACAGGCTCACCAGACTCTGGGTCGAGTATTCAATTTAATAGTTAGCCACGAGTTACAGCAGGCTTTTAAATTGTTGATAATTTCCTGGCTAAGTATTCGCTTAACCGAGTGAAACCTCTCTGAATTCATTAACATTAATGGATTCTTCTATGATGCTCCAGATGCGTGAGAGTTGCCCATCAGAATCTCCAAACTTCCAGGAAACTTCCATCGAGTCTGCTAAATATAGGATTCCAGGTGTTCCTGATAAACAACTCCAGTCCACACTGCTCCAACATTTGTGGCCATTGGAATGGCAGGGCCATGGACTCTGAACCAGTATTAACTATGTACCATCTTATCTTCAAATAAAGAATCCACATTATTGTTTCATCAATCCTTAAATGATGACTTATACATTTACACCTCAGAGAAGAAAGCATCTTTTCCAGAAATAGTGGAGTAAACGCCATGCCCTTCATTTTAGTCTACTGACCAAGCAGTTGGGTGCTGAACATTTTGTTTCTGATAATACGACATGTCATGGCAAACATCCTTAATTATACTACACAAAAACACTGAAAAGTCTGACATCGTATCGACAAGACAGCATCTTACAATGACAGAAAGCTGATTTGCAAAATAATTAACAGGGTATTCAAACACTTGCATCTCAGCATGACTTTACATAGCATCAAAGGAAGGTTCCAGTTTCTTTTCAACTGGCTAAAATGACTTTGATGCAAAATGCATTTCAGAGGACAATTACACTGCAATTTCACATGGCGCAACAATAGCTGAGGCCTTTCAGAGAGGTAGAGCTGATTCCAGCAGCGTGTCTGCTCATTTAAATTGAAGTTAGACACCTTGCAAACATTAAAAAGCGGAGACACCACATGGGGAAAAAAGACAGCGCCTGCCACAGCTACAGAAAATTTGAAAATCCAAAACACAATCAAGCCTTGAGATGTAATGTGTAGTAATGACAGCCCAGCTTGTACAACTGATTAATCAAAACAAATAATACTTGTCCCATCAATCTCTCCTGGTCACCTCCTGATAAGCCAGAAGCAAAAACAATAAAAAACTAATAGTGCAGAGTTGATACAAGATTATTCTGCGCCCTCTGCCGTTTAATAAATGTTGTATGAGTGTCCTTATCATTCAGCAAAGGCCCTCAATAAAAGCATTCCTTCAGGATTGAATGCAGTTTGGCTGCTACAAACAAAGAAGGCAGGCAGACTTGCATTTGTTTTGGGCCATTCAAAATGTTGGCTGGTCCCAAAGCACATTCCTGTTGATGCAATGCTTTTGGAGTGAATTGTATTAAGAGAATGTTATCTTTCTTCTGCCTCACTTTGTGAATTCACAAACCCAGATCTAAAATCATCCCACACCGACAGACACATACACACTGACAAATACCTCTTAGACCCCTACCCCATGGAGATATCAGGAATAATGCACTTTCACACAAAGTCAACCTACACAAACACACACACACACACACACACATTGAGTAAGGCAAGCAGTTTCTCTCACAAATCCATAGAACAGGAACACTGTCTCTCACACACACATCACAGGCAGCCTCTCTCACACACAACAGACAGGCATTCTCACAAACATAAGACAGTCTTCTCTCTCTCTCTCACACACACACGCACATACTAGACAGGCAATCTCACGTGCATACACACAAAACAGACAGGCAATCACACACACAGGCATACTCTCCTTCTCACATGCACACTGAACAGACAGCGTCTCACACACACAATCATGTTCACTGCTATACTTCCAAACACAAGGATGTTTGAAATCTGAAATACAAACTAAAGACATTGAAAATACTTAGCAAGCTGGGCTTCAAATACGAACAGCAAAACAGCTAATATGTTAGGTCTATAACATCACTGTAGTTTCTCAAACCAAAGAGTTAAAAATAAGTGGTTTGAAATTAAAATCCATTTACCAAATTAGACAACAAAGCATTGATTATTTCAACCCTCTGTGTGTAATCAAAGAGTTTAATTTTAAAGGCTGGACTTAAATTGATGAAGATACTGATATACACTGGGCATACTGTGGTGCTCTGGTAGAATTTCTCATGGTAGTGTAAGGTGCAAGTTCAAGTCCCACTGCTCCAGAGATGTGCCATAATTATCCTGAACAAGTTGGTGTTAAAGTATCTACATCTGCTGTGTTCCCCAAACGACAAAAAAACTCATCAGAATGTGCTACAAATATTTAAAGAAATTAGAGTGTATAGAGTTCTCGATAAACAACCATCCCCATGCCCCCTAAAACATACACCTCATAAAATGCAAATCCAATGTCTGACAAATAGTAATGAGGAAGATGTCCAGATAATTAGGTTTAATTGTGGTGGATCAGGGCTAATTATTGTCTGTGTAAAATAAAAGGACATGAATTCATAGCTGACATGTGTTCCTAAACACTGCACTAATTAATGTCTTCCATGAGTCAAAGCTGCCATCCAACCTGGTTATATTGGCAGGCTGACTGTTTTAACTTTGCAATAGATCTGACATTTCTCGTGCCACCTACATCCCGAAATAAATCTTGAAAGACATCTGCCTCCACCAATAGCATAGCCCTGCTGCCACTGAAATCCCTCCCAAATGTCAAAATCACCTTTACAATAGGATGATTCCAATGATGTCCCAGTCAGCCTTTCCAACTCCACTTCTTCCTAACCAGTCGCCTTTCCCACACTATTTCCTATTTGCTCATCATCTCTCTGTATGCTGACTTGTGTAGAAGCTCTCTGCTCACCCACAACACCTCCAAACACCCCTCATCTGCAAAACTTTACCTCTCTGACTGATGCTGGCATGTAAGTATTGAGGTAAAAACAATGACTTCAGATGCTGCAAAACCAGATTCTAGATTAGAGTGGTGCTGGAAAAGCACAGCAATTCAGGCAGCATCCAAGGAGCAAGAAAATTGACGTTTCGGGCAAAAGCCCTTCATCAGGAATAAAGGCAGAGTGCCTGAAGGGTGGAGAGATAAATGAGAGGAGAGTGGGGGTGGGGATAAAGTAGCATAGAATGCAATAGGTGAATGGGGGTGGGGATGGAAGTGATACGTCCGGGAGGAGGGTGGAGTGGATAGGTGGAAAGGAAGATAGGCAGGGAGGACAAGTCATGGGGACAGTGCTGAGCTGGAAGTTTGGAACTGGGGTGAGGTGGGGGAAGGAGAAATGAGGAAAGTGGCGAAGTCCACATTGATGCCCTGGGGTTGACGTGTTCCGAGGCAGAAGATGAGGGGTTCTTCCGCCAGGCGTCGGTTGGTGAGGGAGCAGCAGTGAAGGAGGCCCAGGACCTCCATGTCCTCGTCTGAGTGGGAGGGGGAGTTGAAATATTGGGTCACAGGGCAGTGTGGTTGATTGGTGCGGGTGTCCCAGAGATGTTCCCTAAAACGCTCTGCTCAGAGGCGCCCAGTCTCCCCAATGTAGAGGAGCCCTAAAGCGCTCTGCTAGGAGGTGTCCAGTCTCCCCAATGTAGAGGAGATGTAAGTATTGAAAAGAGTTGCCATAGATTAAGAAGTGATTGGCAAGACTTAAAACTGGATTCAGAAAAAAATGTTTCCAATGCATGCAGCAAAAAGTTAAGGTCTCAAGTTCACTATCTAGAGTGTAGTGGAGACAAGTTTAAGTGAGGCATTCCAAAAGGAATTAGCCTGCGAATTGCGAAGGAACAATACGCAGGGTTACGGGGAGACAACAGGCACTAAATGCAATGTTCATTCACGGAGCTGGTGAGGACACAATGGTTTCTGCACTTTAACCATTCCGTGATTTATGATTTTGAACATAAAAAATAAGAACCAGAAGGAGTGGACAATTCAGCCCTGAAAGCCTGCTCCACCACTTTGCCACTTCTAGATCTAGCCTCTACTATCCCAATGTCCAACACTGATGGTCATACTTTGACTGGTCTAAGCCCAAGCCACACAGTCCTTGTTCAACTGATCTGCTTCTTCTCCTCATTTGACATTGTTCACTGCACTAACACCCAATAAGCAAGATCCCCATGGTAAGCAGGTTTTCTGACAGCAGGTATTCTTTTCTGGGCTCCTTCACTCAATTAAAAAGTGCTACACAAACGCAAATTGTTGTCATTAATTAAATCCTGCCATAGGAAGAGGAGTTCCCAATTTACACTGCCTCAATTTATGCAAATGGGGACACACTTTTTTTTTTCCCCCAGCCCTCCTCATGCTCCATTTTAAACAGAAATGAGCAGTTTGGTTCAAAGTATCAGCTTCAGAAACTTTTGACAAGAATATGGAAAACATATGTTTCTTGAAAAAAGTATAAAATGGGTCCTTTGAGACACAGTTCAAGTCTTTGAAATGATTTAATTCTTAGAAATATTCAACATTTCTGTATTTCCTCTCCATCCACAGACAAAACAATCAGGATACCAGCTTCCCATTTCACCACGCACCTCTCCAACTGATTAATATGTTAATTGATTTACATAATTTAGCATTGCTTTTCAAGGGTTATCTGGTAAATTAAATTAAAATCAACATAATTCAACAAAAGCAGCTTGATACTTGAAAAGGTTGGAGGTATTTATTTCAATCCGTGAAACACAATTTATGAGATAAGGCAGCAGAGAACATGAAAGATCAGATGATGTAACTTGGTTGCAAAGGTTAGCAACGGCAGCAAGCAGACGGATAAGTGATTCACACAACAGAAAATTAATTTGTTTGGCTTTGTGGTTGGTACAGCTGAGGAGCAGTGAGTGACTGAGCGGATTGAAAATGTTGATTTTATTTGGCGCACTGTCAAGCAAGTGGAATTTGGAGATTTGAAGTCAAGCAACCAATTTTCCTCTTGTGCACTCAGAATTTAAAAGCATCCTGGCGTCATGAACTCGGCAGCACTGCCATATGGAACTACTATCTCTGATGATATTTAATGACCAGCATGTGTCTGACGTACGTTTAATTCATGCTCCTGGCATAACTCTGCTCTGGAGACTATAGATATTTTCTTATCAATCTGTTCAAAAATGATACAGCACACCTCTGGAGCAGATAAGACTTGAGCCCAGACTATCTGAACCAGAGGTAGGAACACTACCACTTCAGATGAAAGTAAGGACTGCAGATGCTGGAGATCAGAGTCAGGATTAGCATGGTGCTGAAAAAGCACAGCAGGTCAGGCAGCATCCGAAGTGCAGGAAAATCGACATTTCAGGCAGGAGCCACTTCACCATAGTTAGGCTTGCATAATTAAAATCACAAAGAGCTCAATATGGTAAACTCTTGAGTTATATGTTTTATATCATAAGAGGAAAGTAGACTTATGACCTTGGAAAAAAAACGTAAATGAGGAGAGAGGGTCAAATTTAAAGCACATGGGCATGAATTGGTCATCATTGCATCTCTAACGTGAAACTGATCTCAGTTGTGAACTAAATCAATTGTTGCAACACACAATACCATCCATTTCCATCTCCCAAAAAGGTGGAGATTCGCACTGAATGATTGGGGCTTATTGTCAAAAATATATTGAGTAAAGTTGGGTGTTGGAGAATGGGTGGGGAGGGGAGGAGAGGAGTTGAAATAAGAACTGTACTGCAGTTATGATGTTAGACACAGCATGTCAATGATTAAAGCATGCCAGCTGAACCTTCATTTGTACACATCCCTCAACAATCCTTGGTCTTTAAACAGACCTTTTCTCAATTCAGTTCACAATCAAAACAACAGGAAAATAAAATTACATAGCTTTTACATTAAGTGAGTTGTGTATGTGGTAAGACTTTGTGCTTTGAAAGGCTGGTCATGGCATTAATCAACTCCAGCCTGCCCACTACTCTTGACCCACTCCAATTTGTCTATCAGACCAACAGATCCACATCAGATGCCATACCACTTGCCCTTCATTCCTCCCTAGAACATCTTGCCACCAAGAATAACTACGTAAGAATCCTACTCATTGACTACAGTTCAGCCTTCAACACTATTATCCTCTCGAAACTGATTACTAAACTTAGTGATCTCAGTCTAAGCCCCACTCTCTGCAACTGGATCTTCAGTTTCCTGACCCACAGGCCACAATCAGTGAAGATTGGCAACAATATTTCATCCTCACTAACACTCAACACTGGAGCCCCCCAGGGTGCGTACTAAGCCCCCTGCTGTACTCATTGTATACCCATGTCTGTGTCGCCAAATACTAGACTAATGCCATTTACAAGCTCGCTGATGACACCACTGTAGTCAGTCGAATCTCAGATGGCGATGAAACAGACTGACGGGAGGTGGATGACCTGGAAAAATGGTGCACTGAGAACAACCTAGCTCTCAATACCAGCAAAACCAAGGAACTCATTATTGACTTTCGGCGGGATATTACTCATGCCCCCCTACACATTAATAGCACAGAAGTGGAATGAGTGGAGAGTGTCAAGCTCCTGGGAGTGGTCATCCACAACAAATGTTTCTTGGACTCTTCATGTGGACACACAGGTTACAATGGCCCAACAACGTCTCTTCTTCCTCAAGCGGCTGAGGAAATTTGGCATGACAGCAAATACCCTTGCCAAATAGGTACACTATAGACAGCATTCTGTCTGGATGTATCACTACCTGGTATGGCAATTGTACCATTCAAGATCGGAGACGGTTACAGAGAGTGGTGAACTCTGCCTGGACAATCACAAAAGCCAACCTTCCATCTACAGAATCCATTAATCAGGCTTGCTGTCAAGAAAGGCCACCAGCATTTTCAAAGATCCATCCCATCCTGGCAATGCTTTTCTACAACCTCTGCCATCGGGGAGAAAGTACAGAAACCAGAACACACAGACACCAGCCAGTTTCAAAACAGTTTCTACCCTACTGTTGTTAGAATACTGAATGGATTCACAAACTCTTAACATTCACCTGTACCTGTGTTTTTGCTGCTGTTTACCTATTACTTACTTATCTATACTACTTAACTATGTGATCTGCTTGTATTGCTCGCAAGACAAAGCTTTACACTGTGCCTCAGTACACGTGACAATCAATTCAACTGAATGCAATTCAAGACTGAGGATGGAAGATGTGTTGTTGCTTGAACTCCATTCCACATTCTATTCCACGTGTCACATCAGACAATAAAAATTATTTTATCCAAATTCACTGATACAGTCAATTAAATACATAATCTATAACAAGTTTTTCTATAAAAAGTACCTTTAATAAACAGAATTATTAGTTTATTCTAAAACAAAATTTATTCACTGCAACAATGGCTAACACGTATAGCCTGTCATATGGAAGCATAAATGATTATTTCTCTAGCATCCCAAAACACACACTTGCACTCATTAGGTAAAGGAAAAGAAACAGATTTTTCTGCAGAAATTGGTTTCATAAAAAATGAGCAGTTTGTAAAAGGGTTTTAGTCCTTGAAAAGGAAAAACAGCAGATGCAGAACTTTTGTATTGTCTTCCACCGTTGTGATCTAGTGCTTGCAGACAGGTTATTGAACATGGTTAATTATCTCTGAAGTATTGTCAGGAGCAGGTACAGCTTGCTCAGAAAAGATGATATTGAAGGGAAAGTGGCTTTCACCCAGTGGACCCTTAGACAGAGGCAAATTATGTCATGTTTAACCTGAGGATCTCTACACCTCAGGTGAGAGGTGAGCCGGAGAAGGTGTTCGGGAGACCTTAAGAAGTTTGTCTAGTCACTTCTCAAGAAGAACAAAACAGTTTCACCTTAACTAATAATGACTCAAGCATGTGTACCATTCTAGTTCTTGAAGATGCAAGAACAATTGGACTGCAATTCTTTCTTAACCTATTTTGTTAACCCTGCCTTCCTGACTTTAACTGAGTTGGTTTAACTTGAAGTCTCCATTACGCTTCGCAGCCTGCCCAAAGATTGGGGTAGCAGGTGGGTGTTTTCACAGTCAAGTGCACTTGTTTCGTGTTTTCTCAGAGACCCCACAGGTAACTCTCAGCCGAACTGAAACATTGCGAGTGAGAGAGAGAGAGAGACTGCAAATTCCTGGTGGGCTTGGAGGCAGATTTGTTTTTGTTCATGTGGTTTACAGATAGTGGCTTTTGATATCATAAAAGCAGGTTTTTGTTCGATGCGTTGACTCAATACTGACATGTTGGGCAACTATAGGATTTGTCATTCACTGGGAATGGCCAACACCAAAGTGGGTGTAGTCGGGGTGGAAAGAGCAGGGAGCAGATGGGAGTGCGTGTTTTTGTTAAGAAAAGGTAGTGATAATCTCCTGGGCCAGTTTATGCTGTTGCAAGTTTTCAAATTCAGAACTTAGAGGCAGTATGAGGAGGTGGTAAAGTTTGTTTCAGCTTTTTATTTGGGGCGGGGGGTGAGTGGTGAGAGAATATGGGGAAGTTAAATTCAATTTCATGTTCTAAATGATGCAAATATTCAAATGACAGATAATAAATAAATTCAGGAAAATCTTCTTTGCCTGGCGAGTTCTTAGGATAATAGAGTACAGAACAGGCTCTTTGGCCTATCAAGCCTGCCCTGACACAAAAACTACTCTAATCTACACTAGTCCCACTTTCCTGTATTTGGCCCATAATCTTAAATGTTAAGAATGTTACACTACCATAGTGAGATGAAGAATATCTCGATAAGAAAGCTAGATAAATACAACAATGGGAGAGAAAGGAATAAAACATTCTACTGAACTTCATGGAAGAATACTTGTGTAAAGCATGAAAACTACCAGGAACCAACACAACGGTATATCCTACCTCTAATGTACATTAAGAAGTTATTATTTGCAGTGTGTCCACACTGTAAGATGCAGTGGGGAGGTTTTTTTTGGGGGGTGTGGAAAGATCAGAAACTAATTGATTTTTAAAACTTATTTCTGTTTTGGTTTACATATCAGGACTTTGTGCTCTCCTTGCAAATCGAGATATCTGATCCCAGAACCATGCAGGTGGAAAGTCAAAGCAAAGAGACTGAATTAATTCGAAACAATTTCTTTTGAGGGTTATTTTCACTTCCAGTTTGCTCTTTATTTGCTTAGATTTTTATATATTTAGTGGAATCATTTCACTGTCAAAGTATATGCTACTGTCTTGTCATCAGCTATTACAAGGTATTCTATTTGCAAATTGATCAAAATGTTCTGCAGGTGTCGGTATGCCTTTGTTAAGAAAAGCTGTCATCATCCAGGTTCCCTTGAACATAATGCCATTCAATTAAAAACACCATCAAATGATTTTCAGTCTTTGCCAAAATGCGATTCAGGTTTTAAAATACCACTTGACTTGTGACTGAGGAGATAGATTTACCTTTTAATTGGACATCTATTTACTTCATAAAATCATGAGGGGCATAGATAGGGTGAATAATCAAGGTCTTTTTCCTCGAGTGGAGGGAGTCCAAAATTAGAGGGCATTGGTGTAAGGTGCGAGGGGCAAGATTTAAAAAGGACCTGAGGTGTAACCTTTTCATGCAGAGGGTGGAGTGTGTATGGAATGAGCTAGCAGAGGAAGTGGTGGAGGCGAGTATGATTACAACATTTAAAAGGATCTGGTTGGGTATATAAACAGGAAGGGTTTAGAGAGATATGGGCTAAATGCTGGCAAATGAGATGCATGGTTGCACAGACAAGTTGGATTGAACGTTGGGTTTCATAGACTATAATTCTCAACAACAGAATTTTGATTTCCAGAATCAGTAATCAACTGAGTAATTTCCTCACAGGTTCTTTCCTCAACTAAAGATCCGAACAAATGGAAAGTTAAACACTGTTTCAAGCTCTCAGAGGAGGAAATCTCCAGCAAAGCTTGCAGTTATCCTAAGCCACGTGTTTTCAGGTGCAACATGCATGGATTTGAACAGAAAAGGTAAGGTCATTGGAGGACCCAGAGAACCAGCAGTGATCATTTTATATTTGTACTACCGAAGGAACCACAGGAACATCTGCCGATTATCACAGAATTGTTACAGCACAAACGGAGATCATTCTCCCATCATGCCTGCACCAGCCTCTCAAACAAGCATCATTACCCAGTTGTAATCTCCTGCATTTACCCCACACTATTTTTCTCCAAATAATCATCCAATGCCCTCTTGAAAGTGTCAATGAACCTGCCTCCAACATATTTCTAAGTAATGGAATGCATATCCTAACTACACAGGAGTGAGGAAGTGTTTTACTCATAATGAGCTTGTTTCTTTCACACAAATCTCTGGCCTGTCATTTTTGTTCCTTTTACAAGCTGGAACGGCCTCAATCTATCTACTCCATCCATCCTGCTTGTGGTTTTGTAAACCTTTATCAAATCTCTTCTTAGCCTTCTTCTCTCCGAGAACAACAGACCCCATTTATTTAATCCATCCGTGTAAATAAGGTTTCTCATTCCTGGAACTATTCTTCTGAACTTTCTCCAATACTTTAACATCATTCCCATAATGTGACGCCCACAATTGTATCCAATACTCCAACTGATGTCAGACAAGTGTCTTATTAGGGATTAGTTGTTTGCCACTGAACATCTGGGACTAACCTAAAGGAAAACTTGACAAAGCAAGAAACCGACACAGCTCACATTGTCATAAAACAAAATCAAAATCAACAGTCATGAAAGCAGTAAACTACCAGTCCTCTAAGTTTGAAAAGATTGCATTCCAGCAGAATAATGAATCCTCCAGATCGCCTGAATTTGTTAAGGCATTTGATAGAGGTTGAGTGGGAATGAGAATACATACAGTCATAAATGTAACTGTCTATACAGATTCATAACATTAATAATGAAAAAGAAACATGGTGTGAGATGTTGTATATGAAGAAAAAAACGGTCACAAAGGGATAATAGTATGGCGTGCCATTGGTTCCACCTTTAATGTTGATGTCTATTGTCATGTGAGGAGAACAACCAAGGAACTTAAAGGAGTGAGACCGAACATCTAATCCTTCTGAAAGTCTCTGCAATGATTTCATCATGTCACGATATGGCCTTACTAAATTGCAGAATTTTTATTAGCTATTCCCAGAATGGCAAACAGGAGATGCTTGAAGCTGCAAATCCAGGTTTTTCAGACTCATGTGGAGACAATTCAATAAGAGTTATCCAATAACAAAGTCAGGATCTATCCAAAATTTGGAGACCACATTAACCTTGAAGCTGACGATAACTGAGCTTTATATTCTCACAATGACTGTTTGACCGAGATTGGACAGCTACAGTAAATTGCTTTAGGGAACAGTCAATATTTTTTTAAAAATCAGAGACACCAGTTTGTTCATGATTATTGGACTATATTTAAGATTTTTGTCCTGCAGCTCCATTTATTTAATTAAAAACCTGCAACTAAGTTGTGAACATGCAATAAACTATATCCGGTTAAATACAAGAGACTTCTACAGGAAGTGGTTTCCAAGCAGGCCCTGTAGTTTTTGTTGTAAAAACAAAATAAGTCATCATGTAGTTCATGATTATTGGACTGAATTTTAAGATATTTATCCGAGTTCCACTTATTTGATGGAAATGAGACAAAACAAGCCCTGTGGTTTCCTACATTTAAAAGAAGAAGGTGGCAGCAAACTTGGTTATGAGTTGCAGCTCATACAGTGTAATAAGCTGACATCTCCATACAACATTCCTTTGCTGAAAACTGAAATCTCAGTCCCCAGATCCTTGTGCAAACAAGTACTCGAAACAGATTTATTTGTCTACTTTATCTTAAACGTTTGCAATCCTGCATGCTGCTAACAGATCTCCAATCAGAAGGCTTTGTTTCAAGGACAAAAAGTCCAACTTTTCCGAACTAACCTTGTTAGTGTAACTTTCCTACTTTCCGTTACATCAAAGACATCTCGGAAATCATTGCCAGACTACTCAGACCCTTTGGCATCATGGTAGCCCACAAACCCACCAACACACTAAAACAGCAGCTAATGAACTTGAAAGACTATATACAGACAATGAGCAAAACTAATGTCATTTACAAAATACTGTGCTAGGACTGCAACAAACACTACATTGGACAAACAGGCAGAAAACTAGCCACCAGGATACATGAACATCAACCAGCCACAAAAAGACATGACCCTCTCTCACTAGTATCCTCACATATGGATGAGGAAGGACACCACTTTTACTGGGACAACACATTCATCCTAGGACAAGCCAAACAAAGACACGCATGAGAATTCCTAGAAGCATAGCATTCCAACCAGAACTCTATTAACAAACACATCGAGTTAGACCCATCTACCACCCCCTGAGAAATGGGACAGGAAGTGACTTCACCACAGGAAATAACACCACCCCAAAGAAACCCAACCATAGAAATAGAAAGCAGGAATTTTCAGCATTGCTTCACCTGAGGTCAACTGAAGATGTTACCTACTAAGGTAATGAAACTTCTGGAAATGAACCTTTCAGCTCAGCGAGCAAACCTACATCCACTAATCTTCTTGCTAAAATCCCTCATCTCATTTACTATTCTGATAAGTCTTTTATGAGCCGCTTCAAATCCTGCAAGGAGAGGTTTAGCTACAGTGAACGTTTATTAACTTTCAAGATTATAATGGATATTTAAGTATTTGTTCATAATTTCCTTCTAAGGATTGAAAATTAATTCAAGTCGAGAGTGTCAGGTGGGTGTTGCTCCATTCAATCTCACACAGATCGGTGAGTCAATTACCTTTTTTTGTGTTGATGGCAGAATATGGGTGATACTGGTAAGGGCAGCAATTATAGCTAATCCCTAATTGCCCCAAGGGCAATTAAGAGTCAACCATATTGCTGTAGGTATGGAGTAACATGTAGGCCATATCACATAAGGATGGCAGATTTCCCTCCCTAAAAGATATCTGTGGAGCAATAGGGTTTTTACAACATCAGGCTAACTCTTTTTGATTTCCAGACTTTTTATTCTATTCAAATTTTAACCCTGGAACAAACCCCTGCTCCTAACAAAAACCAAAGAAACTGCGAATGCTGTAAATCAGAAACAAAAACAGAAATTGCTGGAAAAGTTCAGCAGGTCAGGCAGCACCTGCGCAGAGAAACCAGTTAATGTTTAGAGTCCGGTGACCCCTGAAGGGTCATCAGACCCGAAACGTTAATTCTGATTTTTCTTCACAGATGTTGCCAGACCTACTGAGCTTTTCTAGCAATTCCTGCTCCTAGCACATTAGTCTGGGTTGCTGGATTGCCAGTCCAGTGACATTACTACCAAACTGATTTCATAGTTTTGGTAAAACGTTTTCACAACTTCATGGAATTGTTTTACTCATTGGTAAAGACTAAAGCAAGAAACTTCTAGACAAACTTTAACTTGGCATGCCATGATATATCAAAAAAAAAGGTACATTGAATGTATCTTGCTCAAGTCTGCAAACCCAGAATTCATACTGGTCTTATGGGACCAACAAAAGACAAACCCATTTTGGAGACTGAAGATTGATTCCACATATTATCTGATTCCTGTAGATTCACTATCCCCCACAGAGCACAAATTTCTTTCATTCCAAAATGTTTATAATCTTTGTAAAAATCACAAAATAAAAAGAGGAACTTCTTAAAACAGTCTTGGTTTGATGATTTTGTTGCTAAATAAATAGAAAAAAACTGAATCAATTCTTGACTTCAGGCTATAAGACAGCTTTACTTCAAGGGCAACCTGACAGAGAGTCAGAAACAACAGTCTCACCACAAAACTCGTTGAAGAACCAGGCCTTTCTTGAAATACAAGGAGACAACCCTGAAACTGGCACCAAACCACCACACAACTGGAAACCTGCACTCTCTCATTCGGCAGCTTTTTCTTTATCATAGGATAGGCACGAGAAATGCAAAACTTAACAGCCAATTATAATATCACATACAAAAGATAACAAATGTAAGAGTATTGTGTATAAGTCATCGAGTGCACATCAACAAGGATGTTCAGCTTGCAGAATTGGCCTTGTGGATTAAAACTCTAACAATACAGTAGAGGGATTTGGACTTATAGTTTGAATTCAAGACCCACTAACAGGAATTTAAATTCAATTTACTAAACACATTTGGAAGAACTATTTTATCACAAACACACATATAGTTCATTGATATTTTGTCAGGAAGCAAATAGATTGCTATTACCTGGTTGGATCTATGCATGACTCCACACCCACAGATGGGATGGAATATTTATTTTTCATGATATTCTTGCTCAGTGCTGGGTCAGGTTACTTTGTGTAATTATGTTCTTCTCAGCTCATTGTTGATGCACGTGTGATTAGAATGTCAAACCGTACAGGCAGGAAGTTTGGAAGGCCTCTTGGACTACCCAAGTTCCTGCTTCTGGCCACTACATTTAAAAGGCACTCAGACAGCACTTCACTCTTCAAACCAGTCCCCAAGTACCCAAACTCTGTTGGTCGCAGCCCTCACCCACCACTCTACCTAACCCAGGTGACAGCCAACATCAGACAAAAATTGTTGTAGCAATACATCCTTAGATGTTCACCTTTTGACTGATAGGAAAGAAGGGAATTACTGTTCCTGCAGAATGGCTCAAGAGGCCAGCTCAATTGACAAAGACAGGCTGGACCATGGTTTTGGGCAGGGGGGGCCACAGAGGATATTATAAATACACTAAGGACTAAAGGGTAACTAGGGAGAGAACAGGGCCTCTCAAAGATCAGCAAGACAGCGTATGTGTGGAACCACAGGAAATGGGGAGATACTAAACGAGTATTTTACATTAGTGTCTACTGTGGAGAAGGACATGGAAGATATAGAATGTAGGGAAATAGATGGTGACATCTTGAAAAATGCCTAAATTACCAAGGAGGAAGTGCTGGATGTCTTAAATGCATAAAGATGGATAAATCCCCAATACCACATCAGAGTTCCCATAGAACTCTGTGGGAAGCTAGGAAAGTGATTACTGGGCCCCTTGCTGAAATACTTGTATCATCAATAGTCACAGGTAAGGTACTGGAAGACTGGAAGTTGGCTAACATGGTGCCACTATTTAAGAAATGTGGTGAGGAAAAGCCAGGGCACTATAGACCAGACAGCCTGACATCAGTGGTGTGCAAGTTATTGGAGGGGATTCTCAGGGACAGGATTTACATGTATTTGGAAAGGCAAGCACTGATCAGGGATAGTAAACATGGCTTTGTTTGTGGAAAATCATGTCTCATGAACTTGATTGAGTTTTGTGAAGAAGTAACAAAGAGGATTGTCGAGGGCAGAGTGGTGGACGTGATCCAAATGGACTTCAGTAAGGCATTCCTCATAATAAACTGGTAAGCAAGGTTAGGGAACATAGAACATGGAACATAGGGAGAAATAGCCATTCAGATACAGAACTGACTCAAAGGTAGAAGACAGAGGGTGGTGGTGGAGGGTTGCTTTTCAAACTGGAGGTCTGTAACAAGTGGTGTGCCACAAGATTGGTGCTGGGTCCACTACTTCTCATAATTTATATAAATGATTTGGATGTGAGCATAAGAGGAATAGTTAGAAAGTTTGCAGATGACACCAAAATTGGAGGTAGAGTCGACAACAAAGTTTATATCAGAGTACAATGGGCCGAGGAGTGGTAGGAGCTTAATTGAGATAAATGTCACGTGCTGCATTTTGGAAAGGCAAATCAGGGCAGGACTTATATACTTAATGATAAGGTCCTGGGTAATGTTGCTGAACAAGGAGACCTTGGAGTGCAGGTTCATATTTCCTTGAAAGTGAAGTCGAGGTAGACAGGATAGTGAAGAAGACATTTGGCATGCTGGACTTTAGTGGTCAGTGCATTGTGTATAGGAGTTGGGAGGTCATGTCGCAGCTCTACAGGACGTTGGAATTTTGAAATACTGTATGCAATTCTGGCTCCTTGCTATCAAAAGGTTGTGAACATGGAAAGGGTTCAGAAAAGATTTACAAGGATGTTGCCAGGGTTGGAGGTTTGAGCTATTGTTAGACACTGAATAGGCTGGGGCTGTTTTCCCTGGAGCATTGGAAGCTATGGAGTGACCTTATAGAGGGATATAAAATCATGCGGGGCATAGATAGGGTAAATAGACAAGGTCTTTTCCCTGGTTTGGGAGAATCCAGAACTAGAGGGCATAGGTTTAGGGCGAGAGGGGAAGATTTATAAGGGAGTTAAGGGGCACCTTTTTCACGCAGAGGCTGATATATGGAACGGGCTGCCAGAGAAGTGGTGGAGGCTGGTACAATTACAACATTTAAAAGACATTTGGATGAGTATATGAATAGGAAGGTTGAAGAGGGATATGGGCCAAATGGGACTAGGTTAATTTAGGATATGTGGTCAGCTTGGACGAGTTGGACCAAAGGGTCTGTTTCTGTGTTGTACATCTGTTTCTCGAAGAGGCGGAATAACCTGCTGTGCCCTGCCAGAGTAATTGTCACTATCTCAATGCTTCATATGCCTCTGACTGTGAGTTAGTCTTGTATATTTGCCATTGCAAAGGACAGTCAAAAAAGACTGAGCATCAGATTGCACCATCAGATGCCTCATGTGTTCCAAATATGTCTCAATTAATTAGAGCTACAAGTGTCGGATAACTGCATGGCTCTAGTTACTGTCAGAGTTTGAGCATAAAATGAGACAAAACTTTCAGAGGCTCACAGTCACTGACCTTCATCTCAAATAGGAGAACTTACACGTCTGATCAAAGAGTTGCATGGGACAAGGACACAACCACAAAAGGTTGATTCAGTTAAAACACTCAGAGGATTCCAGGTTCAGACATCAAAAAAAAACCTTGGTTCTTGTCACAGTGTCACCCCCGGGCCAAAAGGTCTCAGTTCAAGTCCCAACTGTTACAGAGAGGTGTGTTAAAATCCCAGGACAGGTTGATTGAAAAAAAAGCCAATACCACTTTAGTGTCTTTCACTGACTAACTTTTTGGTCAAACCAAACAGAAACACCACTCATTCAGAACATTTAACACTTCACATGCTTAATACCACATTCTTGTTACCAGTACAGTCGGTTCTTCTACAACGCGATGGTTGTGTTCTTGTGCAACCCATATTATAGAAAAATCAAGCTTTAGAAACAGTGCTTTAAATGTTGGTGATGTAATCACATTACAGCCAACACACATTCATAAAGTTCGCATTTTAGAAGCAGCATCCTCAATTCGCCAAATGCATTACAAGCTGATGAAACGTGCATTCAAGCAGAACGACCTACATTGCAAAAAACAGATATTCAAAGCTCTAGTGACTGACACCTCAATCTGTATCTATGAATTTAATGAAAGTTTTCATGAATCCATGTTAATTTTGTGAGTGAAGAATGTGAGTGAAGCCAAAATAGTTTTATTTTCAAGACAGAGGTAGATGTAATTTTGTGGCTGAAGGGATCAACGCAGCAGGTCAGGCAGCATCCAAGGAACAGGAGAATAGACGTTTCGGGCATCAGCCCTTCTTCAGGAAGCCCTTCTTTGGGCTGATGACTGAAATGTCAATTCTCCTGTTCCTTAGATGCTGCCTGACCTGCTGCGCTTTTCAGCTCTGATCTCCAGCATCTGCAGTCCTCACTTTCTCCCCGCTGAAGGGATCAAGGAATATAAGGGGAGGGCAGGATTAGGGTATAGACCTCGATGATCAGCCATGATCATAAAAAATGGCAAAGCAAGTGAGAGAGGTCAAATGGCCTATTCCTGCTCCTATTTTCTCTGTTTCGATGAGAACATGGGACCGTGTCTGTAATTGGACACGTACACCTCGACAGGGAGAGACTCTCTATGCTTGGAGATAACTATAAATGTTTTCAATGTGTTTATAATGTTGTCACAAATACAGTAGCACTAATCTCCAGGGTCTGAAAAATGATTACACATTGATGGCACTGTGAGTATTCCCATCAGCAGCATAATCTCACCCGAGCTGTCCTGCCATCTCGCCGACTCAATCATTTCCACTAAGTATCTGTCATTATTTTGCTTAAAGTGATATCCCGCAGAGACATTTAATGTTCAAATGTGAGAGTAAATAAAGTATTCATAAACTTTCTAATGGTCATTTTGTGTTTCAAAATTTAAATTGAACCAACAGGTTGAAATTTTGGGCTCTGCTGACACCAGGGAGAGAGGAGGATAGGGCTGGAAAATTACAAGGCCAATCAATGTGCCAGATTCCCAACCCTATTTCTGATGAGGACCATTCTTTAGATTTTCCAGTCAGTCTCAAGTTTCCTGGAACAAAGTCTTGAAGCCAGATACCCATTGAGGGCCAGCACTGGGGAAGGTTACAGCCAAAGGCCATGCACGAGAGTCCCTCCAAGCCCACACCTCATGTTTATCTACACAGTAGTGGCCTAGCTCTCCTTGTAACATTTTAATTAAGGTTCTTAAGTCATTGCTGAGACTCTTCATTAAATCATCCTTAGTTACTTACCTTAAGCTACAACAGGATTATTTGATGCTGGAAAGTCTCCAATTGGCCCCCAGCTTTTAGTGCCCTGTTATGGACCAGGTCAAAACCCCCTCAAAACTATATTAAGAAGATAACCTAGACCCCAACATTTTCTTAAAGGCAAATGTAAGGTGTTGCATTCAGGGTGCAATTTGATTGGTTAAGCTACCAAGCTTGAAGAAAAACACACTTTATTCCTGCATTCCAGTTAAAATAAAGACAAAATAAGAATTAAAAAAAAGCTTAACTGTAAATCAATCAAAATACTTAAAAAGATAATATATGTGAACTACCACTGATGAGCTATTCAAAGATAGTAACAACCTATAAAAGCACCTTTGGCAAAGGTAAATTCAGTAAAACAGATTGTCTTATATGCAATATTTCTCCAGTCCAGGAGGAAAGAACATCAAGAGAAAATTCTGAGAGAGAAAGAGAATTGAAGGATTTTGCTATAGCAGGGGGAGATGTATCACAGCTTCCAAACCTCAACAGTACTGAAAGTTAAACTAAAATCTTGGTTCTCTGAGAGCTTGACCACACCCATTCATGCTGTTACTGATGTTGCAATCTCAGAAGAACACCAAAACCTCACAAGGTATTTATTTATAGGCATGAAACAGACCACTCATCACTTCTATCTCAACCTCTCTTCATTAAAAAAAAACCAGGACAAAACATGCCATACTATCATCACATACCTGCCAACCTTCCATCTGTCTTAATTAGACAGGGATACTCATCCCCATTTAAATTAAACACTCATCTACATGAGAAACTTGACTTTAACAGTTTTCCACTGGAGATGGATTCATACAGACCTGATTCCATGGAATTGGGGCAAGAATTCAAACCAATATGAACATATTTTCAGGATTTCAGACATACATATAGAACCCTTTCCTCTTCCTGAGCCTGAGGCTAAAGTTTAACCATCTCCTCCCATACCCAAAACCTGGATTACCTGTGAAAATTACAATCTTTATAATTAAGTTAACTATAAATACAATTAGGACCTGAAACAAGCTCCTTATTGGACATTCTGTCTTTTAGTTTCCTAATGAACAGAGAAATGAAATACATTTAAGCAGTATCTTTCAAACGTCTGGCTGTTTTTAGACAAAAAGTACATTGGAGACGATAATGTGCTTTCACGACTGAAATGTAGGAAACATGACAGCTAATTAGAATATAGCAAGCTCCCATAAACAGAAATGTGATTATGATCAGATAGTCTGTTTTTGAGACTGGGGATAAATATTGACTGGAGAGAATTCTCCTGCTTTCTTTCAAATAATGCTGAGGGATCCATTCCTTTCATTTGAGGGGGCAGACACAATATTTTGTGGAAAGATGGCACGTCTGGTGCCACAACACACCCTCAAAACTGAACCCAGATGTCAGCCAAGATTCTTCGCTCAGTGTTGGAATGAGATTTAAAACAAAGCTTCCTTACTCAGAGGAAGCAACCCAAATGAACCACAGTTAACACCATATCTAACCAGACCTCTCTAGAATTATCAAGGATGGACAACATATGACTGAGATGAAAGATTATCAGCTAAAATACTGTTAGCAGCACCCTAGAATAACATTTAATTTGCAGTTTTAACAAAATGAAAGCTAATGCAGTTTGCGATAGATTTAACATTTGGATTACCAACCAACATAGTGCATGGTGGCAAGGAATTGTCATTTAGTACACACCTGTTTCTGAAACGACCTGCTGGATTAAATAAAGTGCTATATGCTCCACCTCTCTGCTGCTGGTCACTGTTGAAGTCACTTCATGTGGTACTGATTGGCTAATACCCATGAATTCTCTTGCTAAGCTTGAAAAGGTCACATAACCAAATAGAGTTGCATTGGTTACCTTCACTGTAAAACTCATGGTTACTCAAAAATCTAAATCTTCATCACTCCTTTCAAAGGTCAGACTAAAATTATGACAGCAATACGTGCAAGTCAATCAAACTTACCATTTTTTGAGCCTGAAGGATGGTTCCCTTTTCACAGCATGACAAGATAACACAGCTAGCAACCATCTACTATCTGTGATTGTCATCCTTCTAGACAAAGGATGGTACAATACTGCTTTATGTTCCAGAGATAAAGAGCAGTACAAATGCAGTGAAGGGTTATGATCTCGAAAGCACAGCCTAAAAGAGTGGTGGCAACAGATTCAATAGTACTGCTGAAAAGGCAACAGAATAAATGTTTTAAAAGAAAATATTTGCAGGATGTGGAGAAAGATCAAAAGTGTAGCCCTATGAAATTGGATCTTGCAAAGAACTACTATAAGCACAATTGATTGGACTCTTTCTGTACAGTGTGATCCCATATTTAAACATTTCAGCACCAATGAGAGAAACTTGGGTTATGAACTATGACAAACCACTTGTTATTAGCATTCTAAGCATCGATATTCAAAACATGAACAGATACCATCAACAATAAATGAAATACAAGAGAAATGACACAGCACACTGAACAGAAACTCATGGGGCTCAGTGTAAAACAGGAATGGAATTCAGCAGAGATTGAACTGTTTCGAACTATAAAAGGCATAATCCATAATATGAAACAAAACTTAGAAATGTATTTGCTGAGGCAGATGATACTCTTGGATATTGTGTTTAGTGTTGGAACTGTGTTGTTATCAGCTTTGAGGATATTTGCACATGGGTATCACAGATATTTGCATAAGGATGACAATCACAGATAGGAGATGATTACTAGCTGTGCCTTCTTGTCAAGCTGTGGAAAGGGAACCACTCCTTGGGCTCAAAAATATATCCTGAACCTGTTATATTCCAGGGTATTTCGGCTCACTGTCTTATTTTAATCAAAATAAATGAGGACTTTTGACAACAGATTCCTGCTCTTCAGTCACTGAGATGAGTGTGTGGACAGAGAGGGGGCAATTTTCATTGGACTTGTTCTACGATTTGAGCATTAAGTGGATGATCCAATGCATAAAATGAAGAAATTTTAAATGTGGTTGGGTTACAACCAAAATCACTTATAAGTTTATGTTTTCTGTAATCTTTCACACTGGTGTGATACTCAATCCATCCAATTCAGATCCTGAAACAGGGCAAGCTCCTCATGTCAAAATCACAAGTCTATCAACAAGATGACTCTCAAAGTTGCCCCAATTGTGTTCACCTTCTTGAGTATATAGGCATTGGTAGGTATAATTTTAAAGTATGTTTTAAAGCTAATTTTACTTAATGTGCAAAGGAACTGAATATGGTACATCAGCAAAATAGCTCAGTCTTGCTTTTAAGTCATTTTCACTGACAATAAATCAGATTTACTCAAGATAAGGATTGGAAACATTTATGCAGTTTATTTTTGGTCTGTATCCAATTTTTTAAATCAGTAAATCTGCATCAGGTTAGCACTTAAACAAGTCAAGGAAGATATACAAACATAGAGAATTGAACATAATCTATTATGTTGTTTGATTGTAGTACTTCATGGGAAATTTGCTATTATACATATTTTTAGGTGGAAACATGAAACGTAATCTAATGAATGCAATCTCAAGTGTAAAACAAACACAGAATGCTGGAGAAACACAATAGCTCAGGCAGCATCTGTCGAGAGCAGATCCAATATGACTGCTACAGTGAATGTAACGAGGTCAGCCAGGTGAACATCAGAGAATATAAGTTCAGTGATTGAGATGGTTAACCTGGTCCCATCAAGAAGCCCTGGCAGACAGATATAAACAGGAATGTCAGAGGTTTTGTTTACTCTGAGAGATGGCTCTGAGAAAGCCAGACCAGTGTCAAGGACTATGCATGTGCAAGTAAAGGGTGACTTGAAGACAGAATACTAGCCTGTGTGGAGTTATTTCAACCACCACTTACTAGATCATGTATATGTTTCAGTAATGTGTTGCTGGAAAAGCACAGGTCAGGCAGCATCCAAGGAACAGGAGAATCGACGTTTCGGGCATTAGCCCTTCTTCAGGCTTATGCCTGAAACGTCGACTCTCCTGTTCCTTGGATGCTGCCTGACCTGCTGCGCTTTTCCAGCAACACATTTTCAGCTCTGATCTCTAGCATCTGCAGTCCGCACTTTCTCCTCTATGTTTCAGTAATCCAAGGCTAACCTCCTCACTATGTATCATCCCACCATCTTTGCATTAGCTGCAAACTGACTGCGCAACCCTCCTGTATTTAGAACATAGAACATAGAACATAGAAGAATACAGCGCAGTACAGGCCCTTTGGCCATCGATGTTGCGCCGATCAAAGCCCACCTAACCTACACTAACCCACTATCCTCCATATACCTATCCAATGCCCGCTTAAATACCCATAAAGAGGGAGAGTACACCACTGCTACTGGCAGGGCATTCCATGAACGAAATGATTTGTATAGACCACAAACAGCAAGAGCCCCAACAATAACACAAGTGGAACCCCACTGGATATAGATTCCTAGTCAGAAAAAGACCCCTTCACTATCACCTCCTGCTTCCTGCCACTCAGCCAACTGTGGATCCAATTTGCCAAAATTCCTTGGATTCCATGGGCTCTTATTTTCACCATTAAACTCCAATGCCAGTCCTTATCAAAAGATCTGTTGCAGTCCAAGTAGACTATATCAGTAGCATTGCTTTCATCCACACACCTGGTCACCTCTTACAAAAACTCAATTCAGTTGGTCAGACATGACGTTCCCTTAACAAAACAATGCTGACTGTTCTTTATTAATGTCTATCCCTCCCAAATGTAGATTAATTCTGTCCCTCAGAATTGCTTCAATAATTTCCCTACCACTACTTGGCCTGTAGTTTCCTGAGTTATTCCTACTCCTTTCTTGAATAGTGATACTACATTGGCTGTCCTTGAACCCTCCATTACCTCTACTGTGGCCAAAGAGGAATTTAAAATTGTTCCAAGTGCCCCTGTTATTTTCTCACACAATACCTGAGATATATTTCATTCGGTCCTCGATATTTATCTACATTTAAGCCTGCCAGACCACTTAGAACCTCTTCTCTTTCTCTACTAATTTCTGGAATTGTATCACAAACTCTCACCCGATTTCAATATCCACATTACCCCCCTTACTAGTGAACACTGACAGAAAGTATTCATTCAGAATACTACATCCTACAGAAATCCCGACATCCTGTAGCTCCACATACCACCTCATTCCCTCCTTATTCTTTTACCCTTTTAATGTAAGACCACTTGGGATTTTCCTTTACTTGACCTGTCAATATCCTTTCATGTCCCCTTTTAGCTCTCCTAATCTCCTTTTTCAGTTCCTTCTTGCACATTCTAAACTCCTCTGGGGCTTCTGTTATCTTGAGTCCTTGGTATCTACTGTAAACTTCCATTTTTCTCTTAATCCAATGCTGTATCTCCCTCAATATCCAGGGTTCACAGGTTCTGATGGCCCCACCCCTTTTTTAAAAAATTGGAAGAGATGAGCCTTTTACTCTCGATATTTCCCTCTTGAATTCATCCCACAGTTGAGTCAGATTTGCCTGAAAGTATCTACTCTCAGCCTATAGTGAAATGATATCTATGTTTATTAAAATCAGCCTTCGTCCATGTGCTATTCATTCATAATTAGCAGTCATTATAAATCATAGAAATTTGATCATAAATCCTTATACTGATCGAAGATCACAAACTGGGTCCTCAAAGAGAGCTCAAGGGCCCAGTGTAGACATGACTGGATACTATTTCAGAGCTGAACAGCAGCATTTTAAAACAATTTGGCAGGTGAGAGCATTCTTCTTCCAAGATTATCTGTTTGGAGACTGTTTTCTGTGTATAGATGCCCCTAGAAACTGTAATATGGCCAGGGTAGGGGATGGGAAGGTTGGAGGGGAATGGAGGAGGGTGGAGAGGATTCAGGCAGGGTAGAAAGGTGTAAAAATGGGTAAACCAGAGTTACAGAGGGCAGAGGAGAGTGAGGGCATGGTCACAAAGGCCTGTCCTCAACTCAACCAGAGAATCTCCCTGACCTGAGAGAGTCTAGGATTGTGAAACATACACAACTGAGTTGGTATTGTGGTGAGAGGAATATGTTCTCAGAATCATAGAATCGCTATAATATGGAAAGAGGCCATGCATTCAAATCAGCACCAACTTTCCGAAGAGCAACTCATCACCTTTACCATATCACCATAACCATGCATTTCCCATGGCTAATCTACCTAATCTGCACATCCCTGGACACTACAGGGACATTTAGCATGGCCAATCCACCCAACCTGCATGTCTTGGACTGTGAGAGGAAATGGGAGCACCCTGCAGAAGCCCATGCAGACACGGGGAGAACGTTCAAACACTAAACAGACGGTCAGCAAGGTTGGAATCAAATCTGGGTCTCCGATGCTATGAGGCAGCATTGTTACCACTGAGCCACCATACATACTCCCCACATTCAAACACTGTCCAGACCATGATTATTTTTCTTTTATTTTTCTCTTTTTTGGTCTGGAACTGTGAGTTGCAGTTGAGAATTGAACTTTGAGCAACTGTTTTAATAAAAAAAAAGAGAAAACAAAAGATTGACATTTTCTGGAGTTTGACATTGAAAGCTGGAAGAGGAAGGGTAGGAGAGGAAGGAGTAAAAATAGGGAGAATGCAGGGAAAGCATCAGACGTCCCCTCAGTTTGAGTTAACAGTAGAAATAGCCAAAAGTTAGGTTGAGAACGTGGCTTTGAGCTGGCAATTGACCAGCATCAAGAGCAGTTTGAAGTAAACATCTCGAAAGGAAAAGAACATTGAGAAAGACCCAAACGGTTCCATTGAGTTGGCACTGGCTAGCTTAAGAATGAATCCAGAAAACAGACCAACTGTGGTTGTACTAAGAAATAGAGCAAAACATTGGCCAAGAGGTAAGATTTAAATATACTGCAATAAAAAGGGGGATTTTTAAAGGAGAAGTCACTTAGGGCATAAAATGCACCAATATCAGTTATTAAGAAAATTCACATCAAAAGTAATTGTTAGAACTTATATTCTCCACTAGCAAGCAGGAATGCATTGACTGATTTACAGGTCAAAGTATACAACCTCTCAAAATATTAGACCAATGGCTTCTTTATAACAGGTCTTTGTTCAGACACTAGCGAATCCTAAAACAGGCTATTTTGATGCTGAATGTATCATGTCACTGTCAATATTTGATTAGTTTCCCATATCTGATTTTAGCTGTGTAGTCTAAATGGTTCCTTCTGCTGACTTTCAATGAGGTTCTGAAGTTATTGCGTCTTTTTTTTTGACGTGGCGGTTGAATTAGATTATTATTTAATGTTGCCACTGCCTTATAAGAAAATCAGAATAATCATAAACATTCATACACAAGATCACAGAATTTATTGCTGCACTGAAGGTTGAGTATGGCATGTTTCCATTCAACCCCCAAGTGTTGGTGGACAAAGCTGTCAGTATTGTTGAACCGCATGACTTATCAAAATTGTTAATCTAAGTGATACAATTATGGACTACAAAGGTTTCGTCCAATCCAATTCCTCAAGTGCTTCCATCCTGTCCACCTTAGAAAAGCCCTTTTCTTAAAAATTTGTAATTGGTTTTTTGAATCCAGTTGCCAGCAAGACAGCAAGTTTGAAGTCATATAACATTACCCTGAATGACACAAATGTTATTTACCCTTCAAAGCTATCTACAATTATGATCACTAATCCAGAAATTGTAATTGACCTGCATTTTATGAGCTATAACTTAACTAAACGTGTTTGGTTTTGGTGATAGCCAGCAAGAACAGCCTCTTCCTTCTCCAAATACATTGGATGGAAGTTGATGGAAGAATTGTTCCGCCACTATTTGATGAAAATATTACTGGCATTGGAAAATGCATAATCACCAATGTTACGCAATCTAGGATGGTTTTTTCAAGTCCTATCCTTGACTGTTAACTGAGGCCAAATGATGCTAAGTATGTAAGTTAGCTTGCTAAGCTTGAAGGTTTGTTTACAGATGTTTCGTCACCATATCATCAATGAGGGTCTCCGGTTAAGCGCTGATGGTATGTCCCGCCTCTCTATTTATAGGTCTTGGCTTCTTAAGGTGGGTGATGTCATTTCCAGTTCATTTTTTTCAAGGGAAGTAGATAAGATCTAAATCGGTATGTTTATTGATGGAGTTCTGGTTAGAATGCCATTCCTCCAAGAATTCTGGTGAGTGTCTTCATTTCACCTGTCCTGGAAAAAAATTAGAGGAAACATACAAGACTATCAACAATATTCTGACAGGAATAAAAATCACAAAAGAGGAGGAGGATGACAACAGACTCCCATTCCTAGTTGTGACAGTTGAACATACAGTTAACAGAGAGCTTCAAACCAGCATCTACAGAAAAACAGCAAACACAGATCAAATACTTAACCACAGAAGCAATCATCCCAACACCCACAAACGGAGCTGCATCAAGACATTATTTCAATGAGCTATCTCACGCTGCAGCACACAAGAACTACAAAAAGCAGAAGAAAAATATCCACACAATGTTTTCAAGAAAAACGGGTACCCAATAAACACAATCCACCGATTCCTCAGAAGCAAACCCAAACAAGCAGACACAATGCAACCAAAACCTATAGCCAGAATACCTTACATCAAAGACATATCAGAAATGACTTCCAGCCTATTCAGACCCCTTAGCATCATGGTAGCCCACAAACCTACCAACACATTTAAACAGCGACTAATGAACCTGAAGGATCCATTAGATACTACCAGCAAAACTAACATCATTTACAAGATACCATGCAAGAACTACATCGGACAAACTAGCAGGAAGCTTCCCACCAGGATACACGAACATCAAGTGGCCACCAAAAGACATGACCCACTATCATAAGTTTCTATGCATACAGACAAAGTTGGACACCACTTTGACTGGAACAACACACACATCCTAAAACAAAGACACGTACGAGAATTCTTAGATTCATAGCATTCTAACTCCATCAATAAACATATCGATTTAGATCTTATGTACCTTCTCTTGGGAAAAAAAGAACTAGAAATGACATTACCCATTTTATGAAACCAAGACCTATAAATAGAGAGATAGACATACCACCAGTGTTTCACTGGACACTCTTACTGATGATGTTACCTAGTATGGTGATGAAACGTCTGAAAACAAACCTTCAAGCTCAGTGAGCTAACTTACACATTTATCAACAACCTAAGCTACAAATCTTCTCAAAAATCAGTCAAATGATGCTGTTAATCCTGTTGCCTAAGGCAGCTGTTGTTCACTTTCCCTTTATTGTTTAATTAATAAAAATACAAGTCAATCTTTGAATGTAGATTCAAGTTTTGTTTCCTGTGGTTACCTTGTCATTATAAATCTATGTAGCACTGCTAACTACTCTCACTGTTAATTTTGGTTACTGCTTTCTTTCCTGAGAAATGCCTTTGGCTTGTAATTCTTAGCAAAAGTCAAGGTGAAAAAGAATACAGGCCAGTAGTTCTTCAATTTTGGTTTACACAATGAGCTGATCATAGCTGGACAGCAATTGGCTCCATCTCGCAAACTGGGGAAAAGGTGGGGAAAGGTCCGCTTTGGATCCCACCACTGATTGCTGTGATACTATATCTCCGTGTCTGACTGTCTGCTGAGAGGAGTATTTGTTTTAAAATGCTTATCTTGCCATACATTCAGAATTTTAAATGAAGAACATTTAGGCAAGGCACAAATCCATAAAGAATCAAATCACAACAAGAGCTAATGTCCATAAACATTTAACTCAACATGCATCAGGCCTGTGAAACCTAAACACAATCTGCATTTGTGCCTGTGAAATACAAAACTCAATATGCATTGCTGTCTGTGGAACTGTATTTCAAACATCTATCTTGGTGTTTGCAGAACCATATTCCAATTTACACTCATCTGTAGATATGGTCATGCTTTTCCATCAATCTACTAACCAAAACAACAACTAAACCCAAATTCAATATTATTCCACCAAAATGGCATTGTAAACCTCGTGAGATTGCCTCAGAGTGTACTTAACCACATCTTCATGAGGAATTATATATTATTCATCTATAACAAGGTAGTGAAGACTTGGGACTACATTTTTACATTATGGTTTTATCATAGTTATATTGTACACCTTTACAGTACAGAAGCAGAGGGACCTTGGGGTTCAAGTGTCCAATTCTCTGAAGTTGGCCAGCCAAGTTAAAACAGTTGTTAACAAGGCTCATAGGTTTGCAAAGGATAAAAGCAAATAAGTGAAGCTACATCTCTCCTAACTGTTGGTCAGACCGCATTTGGAGTCTTGGCTGCAAGAAGAATGGGAGTAGCCGAGTAACTCTTTCGGGAGCCACTGCAGACACAATTGGCTGAATGACTGCCTACTATACTGTAAAATTATATAACTAGCTTTCAATTCCAGATTTCTATTAACTAATGTTGCACTACTTGCCATGCTGAGATTTAAAAGCACGTTCCCTCAGTATTACCATGTCTAGTGACATTAGCGCTCTGCCAAAGACTCCTTCAAACATCTGAACACACAGATAAGAAGTAACTAATATCCTCTAGGAATGACTACCCTTCTCTGCCAAACATGTCAAGCTTTCCCAAAGTCCTCAATGGAATTCTTGCCAGTTTTCAATTTTACAAGAGCTCAATTAAATGGAATTGCAATTTAGTCTGGGAACTCATATTATAACACACTTATTTAACATGGCATGGCAGAACACTGACCCCTTAGAAGCCTAACAAGCAAATTTTCTAAAGCCTCTCCCACAGGTTTTCAGATTTGGAGCCTCATAATTATATCTAACTCTGAATAGTGTCAAGGTAGGGAGCTTCGGTGAAAAAAAACCTTGTAATCTCCAATAAAACAACTCCCACAGGATCAAGTTACTAAAACACCATTTAAACAGATCAGAGGATGCCTGTAGTGTAAACATAAGGGCAAGGGAAAAAACACTGAACACAGATCTTTTTATCACCTCTAAACAACAAACAAGCACATATGACTAATTTTGCCAGATAGTAATTATAGAGGGAACAACAGATAATAACACACACCAGAGAATGCAAAGGAGTGTTATTCCCTTTCAGGAAGTCTTTCAGCAGACTGAGTCAACTCAGCAAGCTCCATCTGGAATGTGCCATATTGATAAACAGGAAAATCGTGAAACCTGTTGTCAAACATAATTCTTCAATGCTTAGTCTTGCTTCTTTTTCTCAATATATTTTCTGCTGTTGTTAAGAAACCCATGAAAGACAAAGAGGCCCAGAATGGATCTGGGGAATGCATTCTAGGATTGATACCAAGAGGTTCTTCACCCCTGCAAGAGACTCACACTAAGAATGGCTTTTTTCAGACAGTGAATGAAAGAAAACATGCGAGCAAAGAGTCTTGGAAGTGAAAATGCTGGAATATTTTTAGAGAATTCATAGGAGTGGGACTGTCTGGATGACTGAACTAAGTTAAACCAAAAGCTTCAGTCATCTAAAAATCACCTTACGATCTTGTGATAGGAACATATCTGGTAACAACTGACAACATTCATCAACAGGTTTTCCTTACACCATTTTACTGTGAGATATTTGAAAATACAACAGTGCCTTGAAGAAAATGTAATTGGCCATTAATTCTTCTGGTTTATTGAACATCCAACAAAAACAAACTATGTTGCATCTTTAACGCAGATGGAAAAAACCTGAGGTGCTTCACGGGACTGCTGTGAGAAAAATCTTTGATCCAAAGTTCCATGAAAAGATAATCGGGACAGTTACCAAAGGTTTTAGCAAATTAATAGGCTCTTAAGGAGTATCATATTGGAGTTGAGAGATTGATGATATACAAATGGTTAGGAATGGAATTTTTGAGTTTGATGCCAATTCTGTTGAAACAGGTCACCATTGGTCAGGCAACAAAAAGCACAATACTGATAAACTTGCATCAAACTTGGGTATTTAAATCATAAATATAATCTTGAAGCAAGAAAGGAAATACTCTCAATGACAATAAAACATACACAACAAACTGATTTTTATCTTACCATTTTATCGGCAACACAAATAAAAATTTTTAAAGTTCACAAAATCTCAGGTGCATATTGAGATTATAAGCCCAATAATGTGTGTTATCCATTGTTTATTTACAGACATCTTGATTCAACCAGTTCAGATATTTATTACACACTTCTGGAACAGGTAGTAGTACTGTTCTGGTTCTGTTCGCTGAGCTGGGAATTTGTGTTGCAGACGTTTCGTCCCCTATCAAGGTGACATCCTCAGTACTTGGGAGCCTCCTGTGAAGCTCTTCTGTGATCTTTCCTCCACCATTTGTAGTGGTTTGAATCAGCTGCTTCTGGTTGTCAGTTCCAGCTGTCCGTTGCAGTGGTCGGTATATTGGGTCCAGGTCGATGTGCATATTGATTGAATCTGTGGATGAGTGCCATGCCTCTAGGAATTCCCTGGCTGTTCTCTGTTTGGCCTGTCCTATAATAGTAGTGTTGTCCCAGTCGAATTCTTGTTGCTTGTCACCTGCGTGTGTGGTTACTAAGGATAGCTGGTCGTGTCGTTTTGTGGCTAGTTGGTGTTCATGGATGCAGATCGTTAGCTGTCTTCCTGTTTGTCTTATGTCGTGTTTTGTGCAGTCCTTGCATGGGATTTTGTACACTACATTGGTTTTGCCATGCTGGGTATTGGGTCCTTCGTCCTGGTGAGTTGTTGTCTGAGAGTGGCTGTCGGTTTGTGTGCTGTTATGAGTCCTAGTGGTCGCAGTAGTCTGGCTGTCAGTTCGGAAACGCTTTTGATGTATGGTAGTGTGGCTAGTCCTTTGGGTTGTGGCATGTCCTCGTTCCGTTGTCTTTCCCTTAGGCATCTGTTGATAAAATTGCGCGGGTATCCGTTTTTGGCCAATACATTGTATAGGTGTTCTTCTTCCTCTTTTTGCAGTTCTAGTGTACTGCAGTGTGCTGTGGCCCTTTTGAATACTGTCTTGATGCAACTTCTTTTGTGTGCATTGGGGTGGTTGTTTTCGTAGTTCAGGACTTGGTCTGTGTGTGTGGCTTTCCTGTATACCTTTGTGGTGAATTCTCCATTGGGTGTTCTCTGTACCATCACGTCTAGGAATAGGAGTTGGTTGTCCTTTGCTTCCTCTCTCGTGAATCAGATTCCTCTGAGTGTGGCATTGATGATCTGGTGTGTGTTCTCTATTTCTGTGTTTTTAATGGTTACAAAGGTGTCATCCACATATCTGACCCAGAGTTTGACAACAGAGGACACCACAACACACACCTGGGTTAGAAACCTCTCCCACAGACAGCTCTCAGACACGGAAAGAACAATACTGGCCAAGGGACTCAACTACAACCACAGGGACGCCAAGACAGCAGACTTCCTAGCAGCACTAGAATGCACACTCAGGAACAATGGACTGACAGAAGAGATACAACAAACAGTGAGACAAAGTATCGTACCTCTGATAACAAGGAAAAGACAAACACATAACCTCAATACCAAGGAGAGGGAAGCACTAAAATCATTAAGAAACGATAAGAACATAATCATACTACCAGCAGACAAAGGCAGAATGACGGTCATCCTGGACAAAGCAAACTACATCCAAAAAGCACAACAATTACTTGCAAATACCAACACCTACCAAAAGAGGGAGTTTGACCCCACCCCACAGCTCAACAACAGGATAAGCAGCACACTGAGGAATCTATAAAAAAACGGACAGGTAACCAGGTTTGACCTACAAAGAATGAAACCTGAAAGCAACAAAACCCCCAGATTCTATGGACTACCTAAAGTGCATAAACCAGACATCCCACTCAGACCCACAGTATCACTACCAGGGACACCATCACACAAACTCGCAAAAGAACTACAGCAGAGACCGAAACACCTGATCAGCGGATCCCAACACTCTATACAATCAACACAGGAATTCTTGGACATCATCAGAAATATACACATAGACAAGGAAGAAACCATGGTCTCATTCAATGTAACGGCATTGTTCACCTCTATCAACAAAACCCTAGCCAGAGCAACAATAGCCAACCTGCTGGACATACAGAACAGACAATAGGACATTGAACCTATCAACAAAGACGGCATACTCAAACTACTGGACCTGTGCCTCAAAACACATTTCACACTCAACAACCAAATATATGAACAAATCAACAGTACACCCATGGGCTCACCCATCTCTGGACTCCTAGCAGACGCGGTAATGCAAAGATTAGAACAGTCTTACCGCAAATTCAACCCAAACTCTGGGTCAGGTATGTGGATGACACCTTTGTAATAATTAAAAACACAGAAATAGAGAACACACACTGGATCATCAACGCCACACTCAGAGGAATCTGATTCACGAGAGAGGAAGAAAAGGACAACCAACTCCCATTCCTAGACGTGATGGTACAGAGAACACCCAACGGAGAATTCACCACAAAGGTATATAGGAAAGTCACACACACAGACCAAGTCCTGAACTATGAAAGTAACCATCCCAACGCACACAAAAGAAGTTGCATCAAGACACTATTCAAAAGGGCCACAGCACACTGCAGTACACTAGAACTGCAAAAAGAGGAAGAAGAACACCTATACAATGTATTGGCCAAAAATGGATACCCACGCAATTTCATCAACAGATGCCTAAGGGAAAGACAACGGAATGAGGACATGCCACAACCCAAAGGACTAGCCACACTACCATACATCAAGAGCATTTCCGAACTGACAGCCAGACTACTGCGACCACTAGGACTCATAACAGCACACAAACCGACAGCCACTCTCAGACAACAACTCACAAGAACGAAGGACCCAATACCCAGCATGAGCAAAACCAATGTAGGGTACAAAATCCCATGCAAGGACTGCACAAAACATGACATAAGACAAACAGGAAGACAGCTAACGATCTGCATCCATGAACACCAACTAGCCACAAAACGATACGACCAGCTATCCTTAGTAGCCACACACGCAGATGACAAGCAACATGAATTCGACTGGGACAACACTACTATTATAGGACAAGCCAAACAGAGAACAGCCAGGGAATTCCTAGAGGCATGGCACTCATCCACTGATTCAATCAATAAGCACATCGACCTGGACCCAATATACCGACCACTGTAACGGACAGCTGGAACTTACAAATGGAAGCAGCTGATTCAAACCACTATAAATGCCAGAGGAAAGATCACAGAAACGCTTCACAGGAGGCTCCCAAGCACAGGAGGCTCCCAAGGATGTCACCTTGATAGGGGACGAAACGTCTGCATCACAAATTCCCAGCTCAGCGAACAGAACCACAACAAGCACCAGAGCTACAAATCTTCTCAAGGTAGCAGTACTTCTAGCTCAGAGATAGAGGCACTACCACTATGCCACAGGAGCCCCTCTACTGTTAATTTATAAAACACAATTGCAAATTTGTCACATCTGAGCCCTGAACATGTGGTTAATACATTGGGAAACACTATGCAAAGATCAATTTCAGACAGAACAGAACAGATGCTGACCTGCAATGTTACACAAGTTGCCTGACCTACTGAGTATTTTGAACATTTATTTTTTTTTGTTATTATTGTACGAACAAATTCAATTCAAATTAAACCTTGGCTGGAAACAAAACTTAATACCCCTCCATGACTCAGATTTTCAGCTCATTTTTCTCCCCTTAGCAGCTGGGTTGACAAACAACTTTCCTGAACAATAGAGCTTTCGCTCTCAGAGGACTCTGTCAACCATCAAAGGCCATCTCATGTTGGAAAATACAGATACCATTGAGAGGATTCTATGCTTCTGTATCTAAGGGAAATTGCTGTGTTGAAGAAATAAAACAGTGGTGAGAAGCAGAAAGAACACTGAACGTTCCAAACAATTCAATGTGTCTGTGGGTAGTTAATATTGTGAGTAAAGCAAAAATATATGAATGACAGCAATGGATAAAAACAAAAACCTTTACTTCTCTTGAAATTCTACCTTTGTTTAGCAAGAATGCTAAGTCCATCACCCAGAAGAGGAGACTTATATTTCTGGTAATGGAATAATCAAATGTGCAATGATAACCTTCTGATATTTTGCAATTACTTAACACCCTCGGACATAGAGAATTAATTATAGGTACTATGCTGACTGTACTTTGAAACAGCAATGAGATAATACCTCAGAAATTAAAAAGAATACATCAATGGGTGATTTTCAAATAGGAGGCAGTTTGGTTTTCTTGGGGAAAAGGAAAGTCAACAAAAGATTGAGCCCCCAGGATGGCGAAGGAATGGAGCAAGATGAAGCAGAAAAGATTCTAGGATGATGTCAAGTTCAAGTTACTAGGAAGGATCACAGTGAACATAAAATGTACAAAGAAGCACAAAAGGAAACATACAGGGATGAGGCAGATGTTAGTGGCTGGCTGAGAATACATCGAATAACTTTTTAAAAGTTCAAACTTTACGTGTGTGGGTATGTTGATGGTGAAAGAATTACCACAGCAACAATGGGGCTGATCAGCATAAAATAGAAAACTTCAGATAAAAGCATAAGACCTGCCTGAAATCCAAAGTGAGAACTTTATATTAAAGCTTATCAAAGAGGTTTTCAGTTAACAAGGAGATTCCCTGAATATTGGATGAGATAAAATAGAAAAATAGGTGACACAGGAAAACTGGCGAGACTCAAAGTCACCTATTCCTAGGTTGCTAGGGGAAGTAAAGTTGGACATTGCAGTCTAATCAAAACCTTTCACTCCACCTCTAATAGAGCAGTGGTTTCAAAGGGCTGGAGGATTGCAAATATTACATCCTTGTTCAAAAGACAGGTAGGAAGATTAATCTCAGACAAAGCATCAAAATGTTACAAGTAAAATTCAGGGAGAAAATTAACAACCACTTGAACAATCATGGATTAGCGAAGGAAAACCAGCATGATTCTGTTCAAAGAAAGGAGCACTGAATTAACTTGATTTTTAAAATTATTACAAAGTGGGTGGTTGAGGGCACTAGAGTATATGTCTATACAGGCCTTCAATATGTTTTTGATGAAATATAATGAAATGTTTGGCAAAATTGAAGCCCATGGAATAAGAGTAGCAGTAACAATATGGATTAGCCAACAGATAGAAAACAAAAAACTGTACTGAACTGCTGTAGTTTATTTGGTGACCAGAGGATATTATACAGTGGCATTCAACAAGATTGAATACTAGAATCACTGTATGCTTTTAAACCAAAATGTTAATGACTGGGTTTGGGAGATACATAGCATGGTTCAAAATCTGTGGTTGACAAAACTTGGAGGCAACAATAACAGATTTAATCAGGACACTGGTTGTTAGAATGGGCAGACACCTGATACTTGGAGTCACCAAGTATGAGAGTCAGGGAGTTAAAACACTAGCCCAGCCTTAGTTGACGTACACTGCACAATTCTGGACAGTACATCACAGGAAGGCATTCTGGCATTGGAGAGGTGAGAAAAAAAATTTACAAGAATGGTTCCACAGTTCTTCAAATAGGTTGGGTGAGCCGAGTCTACTAGAAAAACTCAGCAGGTCTAAAGACTTTTCATAGAACAGAATTCCTATCGCGTGGAAGCAGGCCATTTGGCCCCTCTGAAGAGTACCCCTTGCAGACCCATTCCTCTACCCTGTTACCCATGACTAATGCATCTAACCTACACATCCCTGAACACTAAGGAACTAAGGAACTAAGCATGGCCAATTCACCTAGTGCTTTATCTGCAGCACTAGGTGGTTGTGAGAGGAAAGCGAAGCACCCAGAAGAAACCCATGCAGACATGGGGAGAATGTGCAAACTCCACACATACAGTCACCGAGGCTGGAATTGAACCCGGGTCCCTGGCAATGTGAGGCAGCAGTACTAACCAATGAGCCACCATTCCACGCCACATTCTGAAGGAGGGTCACTGGACACTGCCAGACCTGCTGAGTTTTCCTAGCAATTTGTATTTTTATTTCTGCTTTCCAACATCCACGGTTCATAAGTTGCTGAAAGCTAACATACAGATGCAGCAGTAGCTAAGGGGGTTGTTCTTTACAGCACTGAGAATAAAAAGAGATTTGATAAAGACATCTAAAATCAAGATTAGTTTGAGATGAAGTAAACAAAGTGAAAGTGTTTCCAGTGATTGTAGAGTCCATAATTAGAGGCCTCAGATTTGAGAATAATTGGCTGAAGAACTTGGAGGCAAGTTGAAGAATTATTTTCTATTCACAAAATGATATGAATTTGGAATATATTTGGATTCAAAAATGAATTTGCTAAATAGTCAAAATAAAACAAAAAAGAAACAGGTTTGCTTTTCAATGCTTGCATTCTATAGGTACTGTTCAACCTGCTCTCCCATATCATTGGTTCAACATTCTCAGTGATTTTATTTTTTCTATTTCTGAAATAACTCTTGCAAACTTGCATATTAAACTTGGAAAAAGAATTCAGTGAGTACCTCCTGGAGAATCCTCTTCAATTTGAGAAGCATCGTCTTTACTGCGGTGCAGTCCTGCATCATCAACCTCAAGGACATGGCTTCCAGACCACCACCAGGCTCATCCTCCCTCAGAAGGGACCAGTCTGAAGATGCAGCACTTAGCCAGTGGTTGTACCGAAGAGGTCTAGATTCACAAAGCTCACCTTCTTTTGAAGACTGGACAAATGGCAGTCTAGGAAAACAGAAAAAGTATGCATGATTGATTATGAAAACTATTTGGAGCAATGCTTTGACTAAGTAGTCCAGTCAACCTTTTAAAACTGCTCCACCATTCATGAGTGATCATATACCACAATGTTATTTTCCCATGTTATCCTCAATGTTATTAGTAAGTCAAACTCTCTCAATTTCTCTCTTGGACGAACTCAATGACTGACGTGGATGGAGAATTCCAAAGGTTCAGCACCTTCTGAGTAAAGAAACTCCTCTTCATCTCAATCCAAAACAGTTTATCCCTGATTCTGAGACTGTGACCACTGGTTCTAGGTCCCCAAGAAAGACAGCACAACTTTTCTGTATCTACCCTGTCAATTCCAACTAGAAGTTTCTAAGTTTTAATGAGATTACCTTAATTTTCCTGAAGTTCAAAGAATATAGATCCATTCTTCTCAATCTCACCATATAAGGCAATTTTGCTATCCTAGAAATCTCCATTGCACTCCCTCTAAAGAAAACACATCTACTTTAGGCAATGGGACAATAACTGCACACAATATTCCCAGTATGGGCTCACCAGCTTCTGTACATTTGAAGCAAGTAATCTTTCATTTCGTACTTAAATTTCCTAGCAATAAAGGCTTTCTTGCAACTCCCCCCTTAGTTACTGCACATCTGTTCATTAGTTTTCAGTGACTTGACAACAACAACATTCAGATAACTTTCAAGATCAATACTTTTCCTAATCTTAACATTTTGGAAATAATTTCTATGCTCATTCCTGCTACCAAAGTAGGTAATCTCACATCCACCCATTATATTCCATGCGCCAAGCTCTTGGGCACTCACTCAGTCTATCCAATCCTATTGAAACCCCTTGTGAAGCATCTTCAAGCACAAATGCCCATCTAGCTTTGTGTCAACTGCAAAATTAGATATATTAATGAACAGCTGGGGACATTTATTCTAACAGTACTTGACTAATTAAAGCCTGCTAACCTGAGAATGAGCCATGTAGTTCCACTCAGTCCTATTTTCATTAATCAATTCTCAATCTAGGCCAGTATACTGCCCCCATTCCATGTGCTTTCATTTTGTTTACATTTTGTTTTGTGTGGGAACTTATCAAAAACCACCGACATTCACTGGTTCTTCCTTACCATCTTTGCCAGTAACATCCCATTTACAAGCATATTGCCAGGGTTGGAGGATTTGAGCTACAGGGAGAAGCTAAATAGACTGGGGCTGTTTTCCCTCGAGTGTCAGAGGCTGAGGGATGTCCATAAAGAGGTTTATAAAATCATGACAGACATAGACAGGGCAAATAGACTAGGTCTTTTTTTCTGCGGATGGTGAAGTCCAGGACTAGAGGGTATTGGTTTAGGGTGAGAGGGAAAATATTTTAAAAGGGACCTAAGAGGCAACTTTTTCATGCAAAGGATGGTACATGTTTGGAATGAACTGCCAGAGAAAGAGGTGAAGGCTGGTACAATTACAACATTTAAAAGGTATCTATATGGGTATATGAATAGGAAGAGTTTATTACGATATGGGCCAAATGCTGGCAAATGTGATTAGGTTAATTTAGGACATCTGGTCAGCATGGACAAGTTAGACCGAAGGGTCTGTTTCCGTGCTGTACATCTCTTTGACTCTAACAAATTCAATAAACATGATATCTCATTCATATATCCATGTTAACTCTGCCCAATGGATCATTTATTTGCTAGGTGTCCAATTATTACATCCTTTAAAACAGATTCAAGTAGTTTTCTGGATGACTGATATCATGCTAATAGGCCTGCAATTTCCTATTTTCTCTGTCTCTACTTCCAAAATAGTGGGGTTACATTTGCAACATTCCAGTCTGCTAGAAACATTCCAGAATCCATACTTTATTTTAAGAGGTGATCGCCAATGCATCTATTATTTCCATAGCCACCTCTTTCAAAACCTTTGTATGTAGATAATTGGGTTCTGGGGATTTGTCAACTTCCAGTCATTTTAATTTCTTCAATTCTGCTCTTTTATTAATTTCTTCTGGTCTTTAATTTCCACTTGTTACGCCATTGCTTTATTACAAACAGGATTGCAACACATATCAGGCCAATTGGCAATGCTGTTCTATCTCCTCATTTATTATCCAACATTTACCAGAAATTGGACACCAGTTCGACTGCTTCAATGTTGTGCAGACAGTTGTAACATAACTGTGGTTTGAGGACTTCAGTGGGATTGGAGGGGGGGGGGGGGGGGGGGGGAGAGGTAGAACAGTGGTAGCATCCCTATCTCTGAGCCAGGAGACCTAGGATCAGCATTTAAACAAGCTATTTAACAAATGTGAAATGACCTGCAAAGTTAACATGCAGAGTTAGAACTCAAATCACATTATGAACTAACTACATAAGCTACAGAAAAGACAGAATAGCAAACCTTTAGCCATGGGTGAACATGATAAGTACTTTTGTGCTAATCTGTTGTACAGTAACTCAAACATGCTCTTATGACAAAAATCAAAACTTGAAAATGTTTTCTTCAACCTTACTGCTGTTCTGTACTTTAGGAAGGTGAACAGTGCTCACATCAAAAAAAAGGTAGGCAACATTTCCTGCTAAAGCTTTAGTCATATGAACGCTCAAGCCAAAACTGAATCATGATAGCAAACTATATTCTCATAGCTCACATCTGCAGAATGCTAATATAGTGCAAAACCAAGTCTCTCTAGAAAATATCTGCAAAGACCAAATGCCACAATAAATTAATATCTTTTAATTTAGGGAAGTCAATATCCAACACTGGACTAAATGCAAGTTACAACGCAAATAAGTTACAAGATGAGCAGAGCTATGATGTGGAGGAGCTGATGTTGAACTGGGGTGGATAAAGTTAAATATCACACAACACCAGGTTGTCTTTCACTATAAATTCTGTGTCCTATGAACCTATCCGACAGCTACCTGAAGAAGGAGCAGTGCTCTGAAAACTGGTGCTTCCAAATAAACCTGTTGGACTATAACCTGGTGTGGTGTGATTTTTAACAATGAGCAGAGCAGCACTGAAAATCTCTGTGCTTTCCTGTCTATCAAATGCTTGATGCTATGCTTTCACATGATTGAAAACTTTGTGAATGATGAACTAAGAAGAGTGTAAGCACAGTCATAGCTGCAGGCTTACTCGGTCCAGCTGTTAAAACTTTACACAGATTCAAGTGGAAATACAGGACTTTTCAGGTTATGTAGGCAGAATAGATTTCACCTGAGAAATGGACATCTGTTCTAAGTGCAATGCTGACAATAGAATTTCTGGATTCATCTAGAATCACCTTTCCACCTTCTTCTTGATGTTTATCCACTCTTGCTCAAAGTGTTATTTGGAAGATATTGGCAAGTAGTAGTATTGGCATCATCTTTTTTTAAGTTCATCCAGAGAATATAGGCATCGCTGGCTCGTCCATCATTAGCTTTTGCCCATCACTAATTGCCCTTGAGGAAGTGGTGGTGAGTCACTTCTTTGAAATGCAGAACATGGAGGGAAGGTGGGGGTTGGGGTGGGGAGGTTCAGGTATGGTCACAGTTAGTTGGGTACTTACAGAATTTTGACCCAGCAGCACCAGTTTCAGGACAGAATGGATTTATTTGGTGGCACATTTGCAGGTTGTGATGTTTCAATCCTTTGTCCTTTTAGAGCTAGAAGCTGCAGATTTGGAAGGAACACATCATTCTACTTTGTTTAGCTTAGATGGCTGTATGGCTGGCTTGTGATGCCAACACTACAGAATCACTTTCCATACCAACTAAGGTTGCTATGAAAGTCCCATTTCTCAATTTTGCCCCTTACTTGAGACATCATGAGCCTCAGGTTAAACCACCAACAGTCATTTCCCTCTCATGAGAGAGCAACGCTCTGGCACTATGGTGACTTTACCTTAATGTTAATAATTAACATTTTACATTGTGATGAAAGGTTGTTGTCAGTGGGAGGTTTTCCTAGGTTTGTAATTGAGGAGAGGGTGTTATGAGGAAAATTGTAACATTCAGGAAACATGGTTACTACATTCAATCCTGCCCGGGAGTAAGGGCAGGACTTGTGGTAAATTTTCAACAGGTCAGTCAGAACATTTCAAAGGTTTTTAAACAATTAGTTTTTTGTCAGAGGGGAGCAGAAGGTTGTTAGTCAATCTGAAACTTAAGAAAAAAAAGAGATGAGGCATCTTCCCAAAAAGACAAGTGCCATACCAGGCTCCAAACAATTACGATGTCTGGGGTGTGGTGGAGGTGGGACAGTTTGGTTTAGGAGTCAGAAAAATAGCTAGGACATTTGGGGCCTCAAGTAAAAAGCTTTATTTTCTACCATTAATGGCTCACAGCAGCATCGCTTGGTACAGCTGAGGATGATTGGAATTTAGAAAAACCCAGGGTAGCACCACCTTGTGAAGCAAGCTGTCCACAGGCAAACTGGAATTGTGTCCACAAGCAGAACTGGAGTACAGTCCCCAGAATCTTTTTTTTGGGGAGGGGGGGAAATCAGGATGGAAGCAATCACTGAAGTAGTCCACAATTGAGAAACTTTATGCAGAGTATAAATCATCTGTGTACATTATCATGTTGTATTTCATGAAAATTACATTCATTACAACTGACAATTATTCCTGTTTAACTAAAAATGTCAGACATCCCTTTTCTCTCCTCACATCACATCAAGCAACTGTTGCATGATTCCAACAGTTTTCTCCACATTCACTCACCCCGACACAGAATCCTCAAAGATGTTAGGAAAAGTTAACAGGTAATTCAGGATGGCATACACTGTAGATGCTGTGCCAAAGTGAACCAGGACATCATGTACAAGATTTCCTTCATTACAACCAAGTCCAAACTGTCTCAGGATTCTGAGTCTGTCAATATTATTCTTGACCATCTGTTCCTCTTGACATACAACAGTTTTGGATTAATTACCAAGCACATAAAAAGCAGATTTAGTGAACTTCTTGTATCAGCTGTGTATAGTCACATGTTTTCTTATGGAATACAGCATTGTCATATTTAAACACATCGTTTACTGTTTGATTAAACAGACTACAAATTGAGTTTATGCAAGCATTTTTCCATCAAAATGATCACAGCTGCTAAAAGTACTTGTGGACCTGATGTTACTGCAAGTCAAATCCTTTTTAAATCGAAGTGTTACTTCCTTTTGTTTTAAATGTATCTCTATACTCCAGAATCAATATGTTTACATACTAGTTTCCCACCTATAGGAAGGATGTTGTGAAACTTGAAAGGAATCAGAAAAGATTTACAACTATGTGACCATGTTCGAAAGGTTTGGGCTACAGCAAATGGCTAAAAAGGATGGGGCTGTTTTCACTAGAGTATCAAAAGCTGAGGGGTGACCTTATAGAGTTTATAAAATCATGAGAGGCATGGATAGGGTAAATAGACAAGGTCTTATCCCCGAGGTGGAGGAGTCCAAAACTAGAGGGCATAGGTTTATTGTGAGAGGGGAAAGATTTAAAAGGGACCTAAGAGGCAAGTTTTTCACACAGAGGGTGATGTGTGTATGGCATTTGATGCCAGAGGAAGTGGCAGAGGCTGGTGCAATTACAACTTTTAAAAGGCATCTGGATAAAATATGAATAGGAAGGGTTTAGAGGGATTATGGGCTATGTGCTGGCAAATGGGACTGGATTTATATAGGATATGTGACCGGCATGGACGAGTTGGACTGAAGGGTCTATTTCTGTGCTATAAACCTCCATGACCTTCTGACTCTATGACAGCCTGGTGAATTGCTCAGTTGCTGAGTAGCATTGCTGCACAACAACAACTTGGATATTCCATTCAGCAACTGTATCTGGGCACTCTACTTGAGATGAGGAGCTCACTTAATGTAGGATTGCAACTATGAAAAACTTGCTAACAATTTTGATGCACTTTGCACTCAAAGATGCAGTACAGTAACTCACCAACGCTCCTTTGATAGCACCTTCAAAATTCACAACTCTGCCTGGACGAACAAGAGAGCAGCAGATGCGTGAGAACACCACCTCCTGCAGGTTCCATTCCTGCTTAAGGGCTTTTGCCCAAAATGTCAATTTTCCTGCTCCTTGGATACTGCCTGGTCTGCTGCGCTTTTCCAGCACCACACTCTTAACTAATCTCCAGCATCTGCAGTCCTCACTTTCACCGAATTGTTTTTTAAAGCTGACCATTAATAATATTTACAGAATGACCCGGAACTCATTTGTACTCTTCCCATTCAGGAATACTTTGGCTTCAGTTAGTACCTCTGGCATATACAGTTGAGACTTGGATAATCTGTGGTCCAAACCCTGTAACTCCATTCATTGATGAGTGAAACTGAACTGAATTTTGCAGCTATGACAAATTACACCATCTTACCTACGTTTTAGACAATTAAAATAAATTGTCACCAGAACGTAATCATATCTCCCTCCACCTCAATCTATAATTGCAGTTTTTCAGCCAATACATAAAAAATACCAACAGTTACAGCAGAGACAGGCCATTTGGCTGCAACAGGCTTGGTCAATATTTGTGCTCCACTGAAGACCAGAAGTCAGCCATTTAGCCCATCAAGTCTGCTCTGCCATTCAATGAGATCACGGCTGATCTGACAATCCTCTACTCGATTTCCCTGCCTTTTTCCATAACCATTGATTCCTTTGCTGATTAAAAATCTGTCTGTTCCTCTTGAGAAATTAAGATCTTTTAATTTTCTTTAGCAAGTTTAACAGGAAGTGCAAAATATTAGCTTTTGTGTAAGAGACAAAGAAAAGCTTGCATTTATACGGCACCTTTAATGATCACCTGCATTCATAGATTCACTGCCATTTGAACAAAGAAATTCCACTTCATCTCTGTTTTAAATATGCAACTCCTTATTCTAAATTATGCCTTCTGATCCTAGACTGACCCAGAGAGGAAACAACGTTTCTGCATCTATCCTGTCAGGTTCTCCTAGGAATCTTGTATTTTTCAAACAGGTCTCCTATCATTCTTCTATATTCCACTGAGTACAGGACAAACCTACTCAATGTCTCCTTATAGGATAGCCCCTCCGTATGTGGGGTCAGCCTAGTGAATCTTCTTTTCTAGGATTGAGTAATCTGGGCTTATACTCAATTGAATTTGGAAGAACAAGAGGGTTAAAACAAATAATCCTCAACACATTCATCTTGCCTATTCCCAGATCCTCTGCATTCACCACTTGTACAGGCTAATCCGAATCTAGACATTCCTCAGACTTTTCCCATAACTATGGTCACCTTGCCATAAGGTTGTCAGAAAACCCATTTACCTTTAAAGTTGCATTAACATCAATGAATTCTGTTGTATCTGCTAGGATGGGAACAAAATGCTGGTGTGTCTCTCATCTCAGAGGGAAATATTTCTTTATTGTCAACTATGACAGAATTTTTAATAATAGGCTCACAATTCAGCTATTCTGTAAAACAAAGATTTACACATTCTCCTCATTTACTGACATGTTCGCTAAACAATGTGAAGACATTTCACTGACAGGACAACACAACCCAGTTGATCAGTATCCCACCAACAAATTTAAATATTCACTCCTCCCACCATTGCGGTAGCAACCGTGCCTACTAATTACAACATACACTGCAGTCAATCAGCAAGGATCCTTTGGCAGCACCTTCAAACCCATGACTTCTACTCCCTGGAATGCCAAGAGCAGCAGATCATAGCATCATAGAATGCGTGGGAACACTACTTCCCCTCCAAGTCACACTTTACTATCTCTGGTCAAAGTCTGGAAATTCACTTCCGAACAGCTGCATGGCATTATCATCAATATACAAACTGCACCAATTCAAGCAGGCAGCTCACCACTACTTTCTCAAGGGAAATCTGGGATGGTCAATAAATACTGACCTAGCCAGTGACACTCATATCTGTGAAATTTTTTTTTTTAAATTAAGGGAAATAGATAGCCATACAAGAGAAAAAGAAACAAAGATATAGGAAGATGGCAATGACTTTGGAGTAAAACCAAGCCATTCAATTCACAAGCTTTGACAAGATAATTTCACAGAAAGAAGGTAAAGCTTGTTTCTCTTGTGACAGATTTTCTCTGCATGTATTCAAAACCAATCAACCAAACATGATCATTCGACCAGCCTCTGACTTGTAGACTTGGTGACTCAAACACAAGGTGTCTTTCTTTGCAAGTGCAATATTCTTACTGCGCTCGCTTGTGCCCACTACTTTGAAATGTGTTATTTTCAAAACATTATTTTCAAAAGACATCAAACTGAAATTTTTAATTAATATTTTAGATACTACAATCCTCGTGACAACTGTTTTTCCTGCCAAACTAGACAGGTTCACATTGCTAAACTCTACCTGCCAGATTATAGCCCACTCATTTCATCTAAATATATCCCTTTGAAAACTCACTTCACTTTCTCAATAATTTACTTTAATACCTATCTCCATAACAGCAGCAAATGTAGCTCGCATACATCTGTCCCATAATTAAATTGTATGTTCATCAGAGTTAGATGATGGAGGAGGATCAGTAAACCCGGATGAATATCCCATTTCAACGATTTAACTTTTGTACAATACTAAGTAACAGAACCTCAGAGAAAGCTTGTTTAACAAATGCCAGCCTCAGTTATAGGAGAGTTTATGGAGACATTCCTTGTGCACAGAACAACCAGAAACTTTTGTAGAGCACTTCAGTTGTTGGATGCTGAAATTCCTCAGGCCAGGCCCAAGTGTTATCCCAAATGGAAAGGCATGGTTAAAGTGTTGCTCGATTCTTGTTTGGAAATCAAGCTGCATTGCAAGTTGTGCTTCATTCCACACACCCCCACTCCACCTCATTGAGGTAATGAACCTTTTGCAGCAGAGACAGGCGCAAGCTGTTCATCTGAATCACAGAGCTAGCTGTCAAGCTGAAAATCTTGGTATTTAGTCAGCCCAGGTCTCGATAAGCAGGAATTAGTCCCCTTGATTTGCACACAGTCAGCAGAGTGAGGGTGCCACCTGCTGACTGGCCCCAAAGCATACAAGAAGAAAGTGACATAGGGATTAGACTGAGGATGAACAAAGCAAACAATCAAAATTGGCTACATATAAAATGTTGGAAATGAGCACTGATTGGATAGCTTCACAGTATTTTTCGTACTGTATACTTAAGTGATGATCACAACACAAGAAAAATACACAAATAGTAGACATCCAGATGCCCACAATTCAATGACTACCAAGGCATTTTCCCCTTTCTTCTTAATAGAGTAACCAAGGCAATGATTTGTATGGGTGTTCTGTTCTGAATAAGCAATACATTTATGAACATAAAAGATCAGGGCAGAAATGGGCCATTCAGCCCTTTGACTCGATGAGAATAATTGAAATTGATCCAGCTGCCATGGAATTGAAATCCTTACCCCCAGAGCCTGGACTTCCCACATTTTCCTAATCAATCTGTTCAGAGATGTTATAGCACATTTTTTAATAGATGGGACTTGAACTAAGTTCTCCTGTCTCAGGGGTAAGGATGCTACCAATATGCCATAAAAGCCGACAGGTTGTTGGATTACCAATCATAGCCATACTACTTCCACTTGTAACACGCATGAATGAAATCAAATCATGCTTGCTTCTGTTCCCATTCATAATTAAGGTGGACAATATGTAATCCATACGCCTATTTTGCAAAATACTTTTTTTTAAGCAGCTCTATGGAGCACAGAAGAGATCAGTCAGTGTAAAAAAAAAATCAACAATTGAAGTCAACAGACCTGGTAGGGCAACAGTAGACCTGCCAAGTAACAAGACACCATTCTGTTGTACTACTTTGCAACCACATAATCCAGTGATTTTAATGAATCCATGAAATAGATCTCTCAGCAGCTGAATAATCTCATTTCATTTGCCGATTAAGCTAATGAGAGCATGAACACATTATTACTCCTCAGATTTGGATTATTGCTTACTTCGCCAGCTCATTGACATAATAGCACTGGCCAAATGATTTACAATAATCTTTGATGGCAATACTTTATCATTCAGTTGGATTCATTTGCCAGGCTATTAATATTGGTTGTAGGATGTATGGAAGGATAAAAGCTCTCAGGCGAATGTCTTTTGTGGTGAATCCGCCTCCAAACTGCATGCACACAAAACAGACCCTGCTAAGAAGTGAAGTGCTTCAGAAACCCCTCTTCCAATCCAAATTGGTAATAGCATTCTTTGTCTACATGCTCTGTAGGTACTGTATTCTCTTACACAGCTCCAAGTCCATAATGTGAATCTGTTACCAACTGAATGCAGCAGCTTGACTGTTTTGTTTACTCACTCCTATTTTGATATTTTGACTTAAAAACAGTACTGACTTTCAGATCACCTGCCCCTCCAAAGCAAATCCGCGACACTAATCTCGCCCTCCATACCTTCAGCAACTTCTAATTCCCCAACCCACAGCGCTTTCTCTTCATTATGGGCATGCAGTCCTTATACATGTCCTTACATCAAAAGGATGACCGCCAGGCACTCTGCTTCTTCCTTTCCAATGGACCCATCCAGTCCCCCTCCACCAATACCCTCCTCCACCTCGCTGAACTGGTCTTCACCCTCAATAATTTTTCCTTTAACTCCTCCCATTTACTTCAAATGAAGGGGGTGGCCATGGATAACTGGATGGGCCCCAGCTATGCCTGCCTCTTTGTCGGCTATATCAAACAATCCCTCTTCAGTACCTACACAAGCAGAGTACCCCAGCTCTTCCGCCGTTACGTCGATGACTGCATCGTTGCAGCACGCTGCACCCAGGCTGAACTGGAACAGTTCATCGACTTCGCCCACAACTTCCACGCTGCCGTCAAATTCACTTGGCCCATCTCGGTCACCTCCCTCCCCTTCCTGACCTCACCATTTCCATCTCCAGTGACAGTCTCCCGACGGACATTTACTACAAACCTACAGACTCCCATAATGACCTGGACTATACCTCCTCCCACCCAGCATCCTGCAAGAACTCAATCCTATTCTCCAAATTCCTCCACCTCTGCCGCACCTGTTTGGATGAGGAGACATTCCACTACCAAGCATCCCGGATGTCCACCGATTTTGAACAATGTGCTTTTCCTCCCTCCATCACCCAGACAGCACTCCACCACACCACCTCTATTCCCTGCTCCACCGCTCTAAACCAGCACCCCCCACACAATAAATACGGAGTCCACCTTGTCCTCACCTATCACCCCACGAATCTCCACATCCAACACATCATCCCCATCACTGAGAACATCTTCCCCTCCCCATCCCTCTCTGCCTTTCACATGGACCGTTCCCTCCAATAGTCCTTGGTCCATGCCACTCCTGCCACCGAACCCCCGGGTGCATTCCCCTGCAACCAGAAAAGATGCAAAACCTCCCTCTCACTTCCATTCAGGGCCCCAAACAGTCCTTCCAGGTGAGATAGAGGTTCACCTACCTCTTTTGCAATCAAGTTTATTGCATTAGGTGCTCCCTAATGTGGTCTTCTCTACATCAGCGACCAAATGTAAGCTTAGGGAACAGCTGAATGAGGATCACAGCCAGGTCCGCAGGGACTGATCGGATTTCCCAGTCACCACCCATTTCAATTCGCCCAACCATTCCATTTCCAACAAGACCATCCTTGGCCTCCTCCATTGCCAAAACAAACCACAGCTCCTATTGGAGTTCTCCAATTTCAAATAACCTCCTTCACCATCCCCCAACTCCTTTCCCAGCCTCTCCCTCTCCCTTCCACCAACCAGATTCATTCCTCCCATTGACCAACCAGGTTGTACCCTCTACCTGTCTTCACCTATTCCCCACTTCACCACCCTGCCCCACCTCCCCCTTTATCTGCAGCTCCCCTTACATCCACCCCCAGTCCAGAAGAAGGGTTACACTTGAAACATCGACTTCTACAACTCCTGATGTTGCCTGGCTTGCTATGTTCTTCCAGCCTCCTGCCTGTCTAGCTCCAAAGCACTTGGCTGGCTGCAATTTGCAATATCCTCACCAAGACAGCGGCAGTCACTGTATAAATGCAAATTATTTATTTATTTAATTGGAGTGTAAATCTGGACCCCCGGGAGGGGCCTCTTGGTTCCATGATTGGTCAAATAGATACGAGCAGCTCGGTCTGATTTCAGCAAGATTTAACAATTTATTACAACGCCGGGCATAGGTTATGCAGCAACATAGGGGTTAAACACCTCTGTGTACTTTGGAAAAGCAATGCAATTAGCTTAAAACACAGACAAATCTTATAGTTTCTTAACAAGCAGAACAGCCTTAATTGCAAAATTAATCCAATAAAATGAAAGGTTATGACAAATAGACATAAAATTAAGCCAATGATATTTCCTGGGAATTAACTAATTTTCGCATTTTTATCTCTTATCACCTGGTTTCCAAGGCCAATTCTGAAAACTTTAATAATGTCATATCTTACTTAGTTAATTCATACTCTGAACAGGGCATGGTTTGCCAATCTCTTTCAATTAGTTCAGGAATGTAATTTTCAGCAGGGTAGATGCCATTGCTCCTAGAAGCCATTTTATTATGTTATTTTATGTTACTTGCATTAAGAAGCCATTTTGTAGTTAGTAAAAGCATGCATTAAATGGTTGCTCCTGACAACAGTCTAAATCCAGATTTTAGATCCTCAGGGGGAATCAGCAGAACCCCATTGTAGCAAATTCAGAAAGCTCAAGTGAATTTAATAACATAATTAGTATTGATGTTGCTATAACAGCCAGCAAAACAAAGCAGTGAATTTCCATGACCAGATCCCTTTTAGATTAGCATACCTGATGGGGGAAATGATCACATGACACAGTCACCACAGTCATGAACCACTAATATGAAAGTAATGTTCAGTTTCAACAAGAAGAAACTTGGATCTCAGAGCACTTCCAGTCCAATTTCTTGCTTACACATGAAGGCAAGGCTTAGCGTAATGAGAAAGACAGATTCAATGTATTCCAGCAATGCCCTTCCTTACCACTGCCTCCCAAAATGTCAAATCAAGGAGACAGTGGCTGTATTGCTTGACTATTAACCAAAGACCAGGTAATGGTCTGCAGTTATAAATACAAATCCTGCCAATTTCTCATTGGCCCCAAGGTCCCGTACTTCCCGTGGGAGCCTGTGCCCCATAACCTGAGCCGCCTCCGGAATTTTAATTTTGTCCCTTTCAAGGATGTAAAAAGGCGGGCCCTGTATCGACTGCTGTACACTGTCCACCTCTTCTCCCTCATCCACCCTCCGGACACGTCTTGGCGTGCCCATTTGCCACCGGGCAGTGGGGATCCCCAGTGGAGGGCTCTCTATGTGGGAGTCCTCCCCCTTTCTCTCGGGGATCTGGGGTGGATGGGGTGGAGGGTGCTGCATGCAGCAATCCCCTGCAACCGCAAATTGCAGTGGTTCACGGACTCCCAGCCCAACTGCTTGTTATGTGGTGCTGTGGAGTCCATGGACCATGTGTATATTGGGTGTGGGTGTTTGCACTCCCTTTTTAATTTTCTTAAAAACCTCCTCCTCTGCTTTTGGTTGCACTTCAGTCCCACGCTCCTGAACTTCGGGCACCCAGTACGGAGGAGGGAGGGCAGGTCTGAAAACCTCATGGGTCTGCTCCTGGGCCTGGCCAAACTGTCCATCAACAGGTCCAGGCAGCGGGCCGTGGAAAGGGTCGTTAGAGCCGACAGCCTGCCCCTCTTCCACAGTTACGTTAGAGCCCGGGTGTCCTTGGAGAAGGAGCACGCGATGTCCACCAACCCTGGAGTTTTTCAGGGAGAGGTGGGCGCCGCAGGGAGTGAAGTGCATTATTTCCCCCTCCAACTCTATTTTGATTTAATCCCTGCCATCCCCTTCACTGTTTGATCACACAGCATTGCCCTTTGCTGTGAAGGGCACTGCTTGTCACTGGCCACTCGGGTGTTTCCTTTCTTCCTGGTGGTGGAAATTTAATAAAAATTCGTACCTTTAAGAATCACACCTGCACACACACAACATGGGTGCTGGGGAAAAAATAAGCACTACCGCAGTTAGGCGGTAGTGTGTGTAGGGGGGGGGTTAAAAAAAATTAAATAAATAAATACAAATCCTCCAGTGGCAGGTATTAAAGTCTAAAGTCAAAAAAGATCTGGAATTAAGGGTCTAATGAGGACCATGAAACCATTGTCAAATGGCCGAAAAACCCAACTGGTTCACTAATATCCTTTAGGAAATAAAATGGCCAGCCATGCCTATCAAAACTCTTAACTGCCCTTTGGACAATTAGGGATGGGTTAGAAAGGTCAGCGATAGCCAAATTCTATGAATGAATTTGCAAAAATTCCAATGAAATTAAAATGGAAATTACCATATCCAAACATTAGGTTTAAGCTGTTTCTGAGTTATTGACCTGTTGTTCATATTTCAGAAACACTGGCAAAATTACAAGATGTCTGTTGATAGACTGAAGGTTTCAAGGAAGAGGCTGATGGTCTTAGTCAAGGTGAAATGAATGATTGGTCACAACCTGACTGAATAGTAGCAGCTCAAGGGGTACTCCATGTCCTCGGACAGAATATACAATGCAAACAAGTCAGATTTCCTGCCTATGCAGTGAAAATCAGGCAAGCCAAAATAGTGTGCTGACGTATGATATGGCCACGAGGGTTTACAAAGCCCGAACTTCTGCAAGTTACTCCCTACCACTCTCCACCTTTCTATTCACCTTCCCTTAAGACAGTCTTTAAAACCTGCTGCTTGGAGCAAGCCACTAGTCATTTAACCCAATATCTTTATTTCAGGTACATTTATCAATTTAGCTCTGATTGAATGCATACGAAGCGTCCTGTCTTAGTTCAATCGTGTGGATGTAATTGTAGTGTTCGTCCCTCTGAGCTAGGAGACCTTGCTTCAAGCCCCACCAACTCCAGAGTGTACAATATCATCTCTGAACAAAAAGTTATCAGAAAATTTCTACATCAGAAATGCTATTTAAATGGCTTTCTTCTTCAGGGACATGATGAATGTATCAATCTTCGAATTCCAACAGTGCAGAAAGAGGCCATTCAGCCCATCGAGTCTGCACCAACTCTCCAAAGGACATCTTGCCGAGACCTCCTCCTTAGCTCTGTAACTCCACATTTCCTAGTGCTAATCCACCTAGGCTGCATATCCCTGGACACTACAGGACAATTTAGCACAGTCAATCCATCTAACCTGCACATCTTTGGACTGTGGGGGGAAATCTGAGCATCCAGATAAAACCCACGCAGACATGGGGAGAATGTGCAAACTCCACACAGTCAGTCATCCAAGACTGGAATCGAATCAGGGTCCCTGGCTCTGAGGGAGCCACTGTACTGCCCAATCATTAAGCTTGTTTGCCCAAGTGCTTTTCCTTTGTTCCACCTTATGAATTTCCTACGTTGTATGCTTGCAAATCTATAAAAAAAGCTAATTAATGTTCGCAAAAGGCTTGCAATTCCCAAAACAACTGATAACTTGAGAACTGCCCAGGTCTGGACCTATAACTGGAGTCACTGTTTCACTACAACTGAATGAAACAAGGTCCGTTCTCGTTACTTCAGATGCCAGGATTTTGTATTCTGAGGACTGTGTTTTGCAATTTGACCTGTGTTACTGCACAAATGAAAGTCCAACTGCTTTGATGATATCATGCACTGTCAAAGGACAACTGAGACTTGTACTCTCAAAACCTGTCTTAACTGCATCATAAAGGGCAATACTTCTATCACTTGTATTGCAATCAAGTGCACAAAAGCACACATCTTTCAATGGCAACCTTAGAAACTTATGAAGAGAAATATCAAAACTGATTACAGGAGATTTATTTTCAAAAACAGAGGGAATCCTGATGCATGGCCGCTCAGAAATGTTCCATATTTTTGCAAATTTTTTTAACAGCATTCCATATCCTTTAGGAAGTTCACCTTTGAAGACAGAAATAACTTCTCTGCGAAGGACCACAGATATTTTACACGTTAATATAAGGAAACCACAGAAAATGACACTTAATAGAATGGTTATCCCCTTCCTGGAGAGGACAAGACAGGTGGCAAAAAGAGAAAATAATTGGTTGAGTTGGCCTCATGGAGATACTCATTCCTTGCCACCACCTCATCAAATTGAATGCTGGGTGAGGAGATCAACAATGGCCTTCTCAAGTGGAGAGGAGGGTGGGAGGTTACTTCCATGTGCACCAATCTGCAGGCCCTTACCTCCAGCTCCCTCCTCTCAGTAATCCCCCCAATATAAGACTCAAGAGGAGACCCCCTTTCTTTTTGTTCAAGCCCGAAAACCAGAACCTACAGTTACAATTCCCATGACCCAAATGCTATTGAGGTTCGGAATTCACTAAGATGTTTGCCAGTCAACTTTAAATGTCTGACTGGAGCTTGGTTCAGTGAGCTCTCTCATTAATTGAGTCAGTCACTCTGAAAATGTCTGTTTTTATACTTATTCCCTCAGGAGCTCACTACACAAGCACAATCTATTCGATAAATAAATAAATAAATGTTTCCTTTAGAAAAGTAGATCTTGCCGGAAAAGTTAGTAGAGGGCTGAATAGAGTGGACAGTAAGGTTGTATGCCCCTTGGCAGATAGGCCAATACGTGGGAGGGGTTGTGTAAGGTCTGGAACTCACTGCTTGAGATAGCTGAAACACAAGCCCTCAACATTGTCAGCATGTTGAGGTACTAAAAAATGACGATTTTTGGTTGGGATAATTTGCTGTCACTAATGCTCCTTTCTTGAATTTTTAAATCAACCCATATTTGTCATGTTATGACACACTACAGGAGCAGGTGGGACTTGAACCCTTGTTTTCTGTCCAGAGATAGGGATACCATCACTGCACCACAAGCGCCCCTCTAACCCTACCTTTCAATTCCTTTAAACATAACTAACTTTCCTTTCTATGCCAAGCCAAAGAACCAAACTAATTAGTATCAATTAGCCAAGCTAATTAGAGGACAAATCACTATTGTGTCTTACTGAGAAGAGATATTGTCTTGCACACAAAATTAGTATATTAAATAATCGCAGCAGGTTCAAGTTATACTGACTGTTTAGATATAATGACAAAGATTATAAGAAGCCAGGGACCACACATCCATCTCCATCAGGACCTCAGATTGGTTCTTCTCCAACCAAAAACTGAGACACAAATTGGGTGGGGCTTGAAACTGTTTCAACATTAACTCTGTGAGAACTATTGCCTTTTGCAACAACCATAGAGAACTATCAGGATATGTACTTCAGACATTTCAGCCCACAAGTGAAACTATAGACCAAAAGCTGCAAAATGGGTTTCAGCTGAATCGAATATTATTTTTACTATTGGCACCGATGTAGTGGACTTAACAGTCTTCTTTGTGCCAGTACTTGTTTTTTTTTAATTCAACAGGGTAGTTGAAAAATCCAAGAGTCTAAATATGAATGGTCTAAGGCTATTTGATTCAATAACTGAAATAAACATATAATTATGGTTTAATAGAAATAGCATTGTTTTACTTCTGTACTTTTTTGCACATGCAGATCTATCCCAAAATGCTTTCAACTAAAGAGGAAGTAACAAAACAATTAGTCTACAAGCAAGAGAACTGTAGTACCAGCTAAGTCTGTATGAAGGTCTCATCAGTGGAGAATGAATTTTAACATATCTTCAAGGGACCCAATTACTTTCACAAAGCATGTGCCAGTTGTGGCTCAATTGATACCTCAGAGTCTTCAGTTCATGGGTTCAAGTTCCACTGTGGAAATTTGAGTACAGAAATCTGGACGGACACTGTATTGCAGATCCAATTGTTACATTGATTAGATTAGATTAGATAACTTACAGTTTGGAAACAGGCCCTTCGGCCCAACAAGCCCACATCGACCCGCCGAAGCGCAACCCACCCAGACCCATTCCCCTACATTTATCCCTTCACCTAACACTACGGGCAATTTAGCATGGCCAATTCACCTAACCTGCACATTTTTGGTTTGTGGGAGGAAACCGGAGCACCCGGAGGAAACCCACGCAGACACGGGGAGAACATGCAAACTCCACACAGTCAGTCTCCTGAGGCGTGAATTGAACCCAGGTCTCTGGTGCTGTGAGGCAGCAGTGCTAGCCACTGTGCCACCGTGCCGCCCCAAACCTCTAACATTGTAAGAGGTACAACCTCTGTTTATGACAGGTTAAATTTATCAGTACCCTACTTGTATGCAAAGTATCCCATGACACTATTTCAAAGAAGAGCAGGGGTATTATCCAATGTTTCCTGTCAATATATATTTCTCAATCAACGAACATATCATTATTGTCTATCACATCAGTGTGGAGAAAGTGAGGACTGCAGATGCTGGAGATCAGAGCTTAAAAATGTGTTGCTGGAAAAGTGCAGCGGGTCAGGCAGCAAAGGAACAGGGGAATCGGCGTTTCGGGCATAAGCCCTTCTTCCTGAAGAAGGGCTTATGCCCGAAACGTCGATTCTCCTGTTCCTTTGATGCTGCCTGACTTATCACATCAGTGTAACTTGAACTTAGTTACCACACCACACCAGACTAAAAATACTCTGCAGATCCCCAGCCGAAAAGACAATGATGGCAAACTTACAACATGGTCAGTGATCCAGCAAGCAGCCTCATACATCACAGTGGCTTGTGGTGAGGATTGCTCATGAAAAATGGGTCACTGGAAGTGATATCATTTTCAAAGAACATTTTGTTTTCACTTATTCAAATGGGTATGCTGGCTGGCCTTGAGAAGGTGGTGGTGAGTTGCCTTTCTGAACTGCTGAGGTCCACCTGCTGTGGGTTGACCCCAATGCCATAAGTAAGGCTACTCAATGATTAAAATCTAAAGACAGTTAAGGGAGGGCGATATGTTTGCAAGTCCAGATGGTTAATGGCTTGGAGGGTATCTTTGAGGTGATGGTGTTCCCAAGTTGGCCTCTAGATTCCAGCAGTCAAATAGCAGCGTGGGGCTCAGCAACTTCTGTCTGACATTTTTTTTCTCTTTTTCTAGTTCCCATTCTCAGTAGGAGTGATCCCCTGCCTGGAATATTGGCAGCTGCAGGAGCAGTCCTTTCCCAGAGGTTGGCAGCAGCAGGAACGGTTCTTCGTAGAATGTCGGCAGCAATGTGTTTCTTTGCTGAAATTGCAGTACCAGAAGGCAGCAGTGACAGCAACATAAACCAGAAGAGGCACTGGCTGCTTTGGCATAGTAGGCCCAGCATCGCAGCAGCTTCATTGCCAAAATCTGTCCAAATGCAGACTCATGGCAGCAATTATGTCAGCAGAGGCAAGATGGTGCCGAAGAATGGCGACACAGTTTCAGCAGCAGCAGCGCAGCTCCGTGCCATGGCTGGGCCCACCTATCCGATGACACAGTGTGGTGTTCCAGTCGTGGCAGCGTGTGGGACTCAGGGCACCTGAGTGTTCAAAGGCTGAGAGATGGACTTTGGGGCTTTGTTTTTGGACAAGTACGCATGGTTGAGATGGGGTAGCAATCTGGATGTTTCATTTATGTTCAGCCGGGAAAAAAGACCCTGTACATTTACCCTATCCATGCCCCTCGCGATTTTATAAACCTCTATAAGGATACTCCTCAGCCTCTGACCCTAGAGAGAAAATAGCCTCAGCCTATTCAGCCCCTCTCTATACCTCAAACCCTCGAATCTTGGCAACATCTTTCTAAATCTTTTCTGAACTCTTTCAAGTTTCATAATATACTTCCTATGAGAAGGCGGCTGGGGGGATCAAACCATCACATCCATATGGTATGCGAGCATTCTGATGAGAGGTCGTTGGACTGAAAGTTAAGTCTATATCTCTGCCATATCTGCTGAATATTTTCAGCATTTTCAGTTTCTACTAGCTCTCTCTTATCCAGGTTCTCCCCATTCTCTCAAGGTATTTTTCAGCTTCACCTTCTCAAATAATCTCAAAGTAAACTCCAGCTCCCTATGACTTGGAGCATTTTCACTTGAACAAATTTCTCTGCAAATTAGAGACATTTCCAGTCTGTTTCTTCTACCAGTTTAATCATTGTTCCCTACATGATTCTACTCATCTGGGGGTTAGCTGCAAATTAAAGCATGAAACAGTATAAATAAAGGGATTATTAACTTTATCACAACAGAATTCATTATGCATACAGTAGACAACAATAGCCTGATAACAATTCAACAAAATGGTAATATTATGGACGGAAAAGCCTATCCATTTTGCCACATAATGTCAATTTGGTTTACGAGTAGCATTCTCGCCTTTGAGGCAAGCGGTTGCAGAGTGAAGCATTGCTCTGGGGAATGAATCTATAATCTAGGTTGACACTCCATCGCTGCACTGAGCAAGTGTTGCATTGCTTGAGGTGCCATTGAGGATGTGATGTTAAAACCAAGGTCCCATCTGCCTGTTCAGTGAAATGTGGAAGATGCAAGAACACTTTCGTTTTACTTCAAAAACGTTTGTAGCACACATCTCTTGAGTGAACATCCAACAAAATAGATTGTCGGAATTAAAAACAAAAAAATTCTTAAAGTAGTCAGCCAGTTGTGGCAGCATCCCCGGAGGGAGGAACTGTGTTAAGGTTTCAGATCAATGTCCTTTCATCTGAACTGAGTAAAGCATGAAATGGATGAAGAGTTTAAGCAGGTAAAAAGGGTGATGGCTAGAAAAAGAACAAAGTGTGATCAGATGGAACGGAGGAGAGATTGAATGGCAAAAGGGCTCATGGTGCAAGGCTAAAGTGAGGAAAAAATGGGGCAATTATAAAAGCAAAAGATGCATTGAGAGGAAGGGTAAATGGCAAAATCATGAAGACCAGCCAAGTGAAAGCAAGACAAAAAAAAATGGAAACAAGACAGGAAAGTCAAACCAGCAAAGCGAAGGAAACAAAACGGGGACAAAGATTATATTCAAAACTATTGTATTCAATGTTGAGTCTGGAAGAAAGTGTTTAACTGAAAGACTGTCTGAGGTTTGCTGTATTTATATTCGTTTCTGAAACTACCTGCAGATTAGCTCATGCTTTATGTCAGCTCAAGTCACAGAAAATAATTAACAGTTTATGATTGCTGCACTAATCTCTGCTATTTCTTACATGCAACATCTTTTCCCTAATGTTGATGGAAGGTAGCTAGTTTCAGTATTTATCTTCAAAATTTTCAATCAGGCTCATTGAATTGAAAGACCTCCGAAACAAATTGAGGCTTAAAATTTAAATACATCACAAAGACCAACCAATCAGGCACACATTTGAACAGATCACAAATAACGTTTGTATTTAAATTGATTGCAGTGACCCATCTTTTGGCATTATGCCTTATACAAAGAAATTCCAAAACAAAAGTTAAGAAATATGCCAGCAGTGAAGGAGGCCTTTAACTGCTGATGTGCTGCGACAGGATTAAAGACTACGATGAATATTTATACTGCAATATTTCTTAAACTAAAATGCTTCATTTTTAATGTGGTCATTCTCTTCAATGCAATATATCATAGATTAATGTTATTGTATAAAAGTATAGGTTGTTCTGCTATAACGTGTGTTTCATTAGCTCGGATTAGCTATAACGGGTTTGACGAATTGTGGACATTGATGGGATAAGGTAAAACAATGACTCCAGATGCTGAAAACCAAATACTGGATTAGTGGTGCTGGAAGAGCAGAGCAGTTCAGGCAGCATCCAACGAGCAGCGAAATCGACGTTTCGGGCAAAAGCCCTTCATCGGGATAATGCAAACTTTCAACTGAATGGGTATAGTGATTTTCTATTAGCAATCTTCTACACTGCGATTTTCTACAGCGCAAGGTTGCAGAGGAACACAACTTTTGCATTACAGCAGAATGGCCTGTAGATAATCCTGATGAAGGGCTTTTGCCCAAAACGTCGATTTCGAAGCTCCTTGGATGCTGCCTGAACTGCTGTGCTCTTCCAACACCACTAATCCAGAATCTGGTTTCCAGCATCTGCAGTCATTGTTTTTACCTTGTAGATAATCCTTATTCCATACTCCTCCATGTGAGCAACAGGCTCAGTAGTATCACCTCCTCGGCTTCCTAAAATGTAATTCAAAATTTATCCATGGTCTTGAATAGTTTCCAGCATCTTCAAGCGACTCTAATTTCAAACACAGGAATTGATGAGAGCAACACTTGTGGGCTCCTCCTCAGCCTTGCAACACTTTATGATTTAACATTGACCAAACTGGTCTATAGAGTCCTATAGAGAGGAAAATCCTGCCAACCATTGCATGGTTACATGGGCCTCCAAGATACCTGAGGCAAGCAACGCAAGGAACGATTTTCCTTTATTGTTTTTAACGAAGTTTCTGAGTAGAATATAAACTCACAATAACTTATTTCTATGAATGGAAACTACAAATGGCATGGGGATGCAAATAAAATATGTGCCTCAACCAGAAATTGACAAGTTCAGTAGGTGCAGTTCACAGATTAATTGATGATCCCTAACTATCAGATTTTTGTCAATCACCAAAGATTATTGTTTCATCTTCCCAATGCAGACAGTTTTGAATTAACTGCTCATGGTTGGCATGCATGTAAATTGCCTCTTTGAACATTTTTCATTACCTATTTCAGAGATTACACAATATCAGGTTATAGTCCAACAGGTTTATTTGGAAGCACTAGTTTTCAGAGTGCTGCTCCTTCACCAGGTAGCTTTGGTAGAGGATCATAAGGCACAGAATTTATAGCAAAAGATTACAGTGTCTTGCAACTGAAATGACATATTGAACAAACCTAGATTGCTTTTAAGTCTTTCATCTTTTAGAATGGGTTGCAGGTTTTGGTTCATTAATATGTAAAGCCCAGGACGACTTTTAAGTCACATTCTCGAGATAACTTAAGGTTTTATAACAAAAGGTGACATCTCAGCTCAGACAATGCATTAAAATGCAAGGTTAGAATCTGTCTGTATCCCAAGATTAGGATACAGACAGATTCTAACCTCACACCTTTAATGCACTGTCTAAAACCTTAAGCTATCTCGTGAATGTGACTTAAAAGAAGTCCTGGGCTTTACATATTAATGAACCAAAACCTGCAACCAATTTTAAAAGATGAAAGACTTAAAAGCAATCCAGGTTTGTTCAATATGTCATTTCAGTTGCATGACACTGTAATCTTTTGCCATAAATTTTGTGTCTAATAATCCTCTTCCAAAGCTACCTGATAAAGGAGCAGCTCTTCGAAAGCTAGTGCTTCAAAATAAACCTGTTGGTCTATAGTCGGCTGTTGTGAGATTTTTAACTTTGTCCACCTCAGTCCAGCACCGGCACCGCCACATCATGGCTACCCCAGAGAAATATATTTTCTCTCCATTTCTTTATTATATCTTCTTAATACCGTTGCAATTCCAGCTGATGGCAATCCTGGTTAACTCAGATTACAAAGTGAAACTTGATTTGATTGACCATAGGTATTACTTCTGTAGTTTGGTTATTGTGGTGGTCAAGCATTGATCATATTCACAAAAGGCTGCCAATACACTTTCAATGAAAGAACATAAGTTTATTATCCAAAAAAAGGGAAAAAGAAGCAAAATTTACATATGACAATGTGAAAATAACTTATCATCAACAGCAAAAGTAAAGATTTACCCTTTTTTCCAGCATTATCTCTCAATCCCAATGAAGTATCATTTCTATCGTTATTTTAAAATTTTTCCTCAACCAGTGGGTGCAAGCATTTCCGTCTGGCAAATTTCTACACATTTGCCAGATGTCTTATTCTTCATCTCTGCCTGAAATGCATAGATACAGGGTACATCACAGACTTTTCTCACTGAAATTGTGTGGAGTTTTTCCTCTGAACAGGATTTCTTCTACACTTTGGCATTCTTTTTTCTGGATCATAAGACTTAACTTGATAAACACTTTAGCAATTCTCTCACCTAGTCGTTTACCTAGTCATTTAGCTTAAGTCACATGATTTTCTTGGAAATGCTTTATCAACCCAATGCTTTAAAAAAGTTCTGACCCTTCAAAAAAAGTAACCTTCACAAACCAAAAATTAAAAACTCATGTACCTCTACTTTAGAGCCCATTTTCTCAAACAATAATAATGTTATCATCTTCATCACAATATAATTTACATTACTTAGCAGCTCCAATATGTTTTGCTAACAATCTATGCTCTGTTTAAATTCCTTACAAGCTGGTTCCTCCTTATCTCTGCAATCTGACCTAGCTCTACAGTCCTCGACCAAACTCTCAGTTCTGATCCTGACCCCTTGTGCATTCTTCACTTTTTTCCCTAACATTGACATAAATGTTTTTCACACTTTAAGGCTTTCAAGCTCTGGAATTCCAACCCCAAAGCAACTCCATTTGCTTCTCTCCATAAAACCTTCTCATTCATTGCAACCTTTCCTAAGACTGTTTCTATGACTAAGGTTACCTTTTGTTTTGAGATTGGAATATTATTCTCCATTCATTAAGGTAACTCATCACTACCTTCTCAAGAGCAACTAAGGTTGGACAATAAATGTTGGTCCAGCCAGGGTGCCCACATCCTATGACACAATAAAAACAAACTACATGCCTATATAGAAGAATGCAATTGTGACATATATGATGACTTGACATGGATAGTTGTGTGCTAGACTCCAAGAAGAAGGAATGATGCATCTTTCTCTGATGAAGACTAAGTGGAAATAAAAGGGTTTGCAAGTCAGACCACAATCATTCTAAGATAGAATCAGCCCATAATTTACTCAGAAGAGACATCAAAATATTATTTAGACATGCAAAAATCCACAAAGCACCCAACACAGGTGAAAAATTGCCATTGTTGGAATTTCTTCAGCCAGAGGGTGGTGAATCTTTGGAACTCACTGCTGCAAAGGTAAGTCATTGAGTGTATTTAAAGCAGAGGTAGACAGGTTTTTGATGAATCAAGGAATCAACAGTTATAGGGAGAGGCAGAAGATTGCAGATGGGAAACATATCAGCAATAATGGAATGACAAAGCAAATACGATGGACTAAATAACCTAATTTTGCTCCTATGTCCCATGATCTTATAGTTGTACACCTTGCCTGAAACTTTCCATGCATTGGTACAAAGCAATGACAACCACCACATTCCCATTAATGGAGAGGATTTGTCTGATTCAAAAGCTCTGGGAAAACAGCCTCTACAGCATTTTGGATCAAACCTGGAGGCAAGCAGCATGTAGCATTAAAAGGTTCAAATTCTATGTGGAACTTTATCAGCAAGTACTGATGTTAACAGCAATCACTGAACAGTAGATAGTTATACATCTTCAAGCTTCAATACTTGGTCTCTGTTTTAAGTTATTTCCATCCACACTGCGGGCAAGTATTCTATTTCGATGTGAGAAACAAGTTCCTCATTGTAAAACTCTCCCCTAGACATTGCTTTAGCTCTTCATGGTGAACAAATATTATACTTAGTCATGTGGGTGAGGGTTAGGGTTAGGCGTAGTTAATTGTTAATTGCACTGCAGCTTATTGTATTATCACTGCATTCATTCCTATTATTGCAGTTTTAAAAAATATGTTCATAGGATTTGGGTATCACGTGCTAAACCAAAAATTAGTGCCTGTCTCTACTTGTTCAGACAGCACTCAAGAGTCAACTGCATTGTGGTATGGAGTCATATGTAAGTTTGAATGAGTAAGCATGGGAGATTTGTTTCTCTAAAGGGCAGTAATGAACTAGATTTTTCTTTTACTAAAATTGACAGAAGTTACATTGTCACCATTAGACTGGCTTTTAACTCCAGATTTAACCAATGTCAAATTCCGACAGCTACCATGGTGATTTCCCAAGAAAATTATCCTGTATTTCTAGTTTGCTACTCCAGTGATTGTTAACACTATGACACCTCATCCCTAAACACAAAACTTCCCGATTCTTATAGCCTGCTGTAGAAATGTCAGGTGGATTCACAGATTGATAATCAACTGTACTGTTACATTAAGATAAACCTTTCTTGGGTGTTAAGTTCTGAGATGCTCTTTGAATCTTACAGCTCCTAATCCAAACGTAGGGCCACAACATATTGTATTAGATAAAATGTAAAATGTTCTCTGGTACAATGTCAACAAAACCTCCAAAAATACATGTCATTTAGTGCATCTAACTAGAGTTGCCAACACTCTGAATTGTCCTGACATTTCCAGGAATGAAAGATTAATTTTTTGGTCACTGCTGCTGGTAAATCAGGAAAGACATTACAAGGGCACAAAAATATAAGGTGGTTGGTGCTCTTTTCTCCTTCCCTGCTTCCTATCAACCATTTATTTGACTGACTAATTTTATTTCTCTCTCTCTGGGTTTCATTTCCATCTATCCACTTACTTCCCCACCACCGCTCTAACTCTCCCCCTACACCCACTACCTCCCCACTCCCACCCTTCTCATGCCACTTCCACCCATAGTCTTCAATGTACAGAACACCTCTTCCTAGCTATCAGTTTTGAAGAAGGGTCACTGGACCTGAAACATTGACGCTGCTTTCTCTCAATAGTTGCTGCTAGACCTGCAGAGTTTCTCCAGCAAATTGTGTTTTTTTTGACTCACTAAGCTAACTTGTTTGGTGACAGGACGTTATTGTAGTTCTACAATCATTATCACATGTGAGTTTGACATTAAGGATGTGTAAACATGCTTCATGATGTGAGTGTGAATTCACTCAGGGTTTCAAAAGAATCATATTGTAAATAGATCAAACTCTCTAATCCTGTCTTCACAGGCAAGCCTATTTATCCAGACACCATCTGGTTTCAGTCACTGAAAGTAAGCATTCATGCAGGTGCATCAGGCAGTGAAGAAGGCAAATGCGATGTTGGTCTTCATTGTGAAGAGATTCAAATACAGGTGGAGCAATGTCTTGCTATAATTATACAAGGCTTTGGTGAGATCGCACTGGAGTATTGTGTGCTGTTTTGGTCTCTTTATTGGAGAAAGGATGTTCTGCCTACAGAGGGAGAACAACAGAAGTTTACCAGCAACAAAACAGAAGTTGTTCGAAAAGCTCAGCAGGTCTGGCAGCATCTGTGAAGAGAAATCAAAGTAAACATTTTGGGTCCGGTGACGCTTCCTCTGAAATTCAACTAATTCCTGGGATGACAAGACTGACGTGTGAAGGAAGACTGCAATAGGGTTAAGTATTGGTTCGGACTGTACTCATTGGAGTTTAGAAGAATTATATGGGATCTTGTAGAAACCATATAAAATTCTAACAGGACTAGACAGGTAAATGCAGGAAGGATATTCCTGATGACAGACAGTCCACAACCAGGGGTCACAGATTAAGGTTATAAAGTAGACAATTGAGGATTGAGACAAGGAGAAATTTCTTCAATCGGCCATTGGAGTGTTGCTGAATTCTCTGCCACAGAAATTGACTTAGGCCAATACATTGAATATCTTCAAGAAGGAGCTACATATGATTCGTAGGCCAAAGAGATCAAAGGGCCGGGGGATAAAAGGGAAACAGGGTATAATGTTGGATGATCAGCCACCATCATACTGAATGGCAGAGCAGGCTTGAAGAGCTGAATGGCTTGGTCCTGCTTAAAATTTCTTTGATTCTATGTTTCCATGATTACTCAAACCATATGTTATTCTTCTGAGATCCTGAAAATTCCATAATATTGATCGCAGCAAGAGCTTCAACTGCAAACATCTGAAAATTGTTTGCAGCCATTTGAACCAGAAACAGTCCCTTCAACCTGAATTGACAAACAGAAGCCAAGAGCATAGAATGCATACTTTTCAAAATTCTTCAATGTGTGCAAAGACTAGAAACAGTTGAAGTGAGAAAAGAAATTCAGTAAAAGTGAGATAAGATAAAAATTAGAGATGGGGCAATTTGTTTCACTGACACTTAGGCATTTCCTTCCTTTAATACATAAAGGTGAAAAAAAAAAGCAGTGAAAACAGAATGGAGCATAAAAACATGTAGGGGAGGCTTTGCTAAAACTACACAAGACACTAATCAGACAACAGCTGGAATACTGTGAAGAGCTTTGTGTGTCTTAGAAAAGGAAAATATACTGGCATTGGAGACAATCCAGCAAAGGTGTGCTGGGTTGATCCCAGGTATGGAGGGCCTTGACAGGTTGAGCAAGTTAGGTCTGCACTCAATGGAATTTTGAAAAATGAGAGACAACCTTCATGAAACTTATCAGATTCTTAGTACACTTGAGAGGATCGATGTGGAAACATTATTTCCCCTTGTGGGAAAAGTCAAATCTCAGAATAAGGGGCTGCCCACCAAAACAGAGATAAGACGACATTTGTTCTTTCAGGAGGACAGCGAATCCATGGAATTCTTCACTGCAGAAGGTATATTCAAGCTGAGATAGATAGATTTTTAATCAGTAAGGGAATCAAGGGTTATGGGGAAAAGGCAAGAAAGTGGAGTTGAGGACTACCGTATTAACCATGATTCACTGAGTGGCAGAGGAAACCTGATGGGATGAATGGCTTACTCTGCTCCCAAGTATTATGGTCTTATGGAAAGATAACTCTGACATTAGCCTTCTTTGATTGCTGTGATACTATTCTTCATCTTGTCTATAATAACATTAAGTCAGTAAATTGGTTAAATCTGGAAAGGTAATCTATTCTTTGAAGCTACCTCCAAGTTAAAGGTTCAACATGCTCCCTCAGCCCAAACAGAATTACATCACATGCATACCTTAACAGTGACATATACCAGCCCTGAGTGGGATGCATGCCATCATTTTCCAACCAAACACTTGCATATACCACCTTGTGGAGTCTCCTTGCAGTGAGCAATGGTCAGAAATAGCCAAATCACAAACTGTGCTCCAGAGTGAAATGCACACCACATGGCAATTAAAGTAGAAATAACCAACCTCAAGTTGATTGCTCAGGAGCTGATTGCTCAACATGTATCCCATGGAATCAGAACTCTCAATTTGTCCGATGATAGCTCACCTCTCTAAATGTTATCCCATTTTCCTCTGATGCTCATTCACTTGGGATCTTGGAACAACTTTATCTGGTCGAAGATCTCATGTACAGCAAGGGCCAAATGTAATTCACCCACAGTGGATATACACTGAGATTACTATTTGGATCTCACTATGTCAGAAACAAAACTTGGCAGATATTTCTTTTAAAGAAAATAGACTTCAAATGACAAATAAAGAAATGATTGATATTTCTTTTATGCATTTTCTACAGATCATCACAGAAAGATAAAAGTGACTAGCGCTCATCAAGCAGGAGAGAAATAGCCTGGAAGATATTGCAAAAGTAAAAAGAAAACAGTTCCTCAACTTTAACAAGAAAAGATCATTCTTGCTCAATATTCTTCAGAATACATAATTTTGAAAAAGCATGCGCAAGACACAACAATGACCTTCAAGGTTCTCTCTTTTTGTAAGGAAATATAGAGGGTAGATTGTATGTACTGGTCATTTTTCTATGATACCGGTAGTTTCATAAATGCTCTTCAAATCTGCCTTTGTGGCATTCTTACCACATTAGAAATTTATTTCCATTCCTCAGTATCCAGAATCTTCTTTGATTTATGCCATTAAGTTGTAGCATTTCCAACCTAGACAGTTTAATGATGCCCTCCCAAAAACAAGTCAATGCAAAAGGAAGAGGAATGTAAGTAATTTTGACTAACTCTCAACAGCTCTCTGCATTTGCAGTGACATTTAAGAAACTTTCATAAAAGGTCTCCCAGGAGATGAGTTTCATTTTTTTGTTTTAACTCGCTTGTGAGATGTAGACGTTGCTGGCTGGACCAGTTTTTACTGCCTGTACCTCGTTGCCCTTGAGAAGGTGGTGGTGGCCTTCTTGAACCACTACAGTCCATGTGCTGTAGGTAAACCCACAATACCATTACAGGGAACATCCAGGACTTTGACCCAATAACACTGAAGCAACAACCATTTATTCTGTCAGGATAGCCAAAGGCTTGGAGGGGAACTTGTAGGTGGTAGTGTTCAAATGTATCTGTTGCCCTGTTCTTCTAGATGGAAGTAGTTGAGAGGTTAGAAGGTGCTGTTGAAGGAGCATTGTGAATTTCTGCAGTGCACCTTGTAGTTGATACACACTGCTGCTATTGTGCATCATTGGTGAAGGGAATATAGATGTTTATAGATGTGGTGCCAATCAAGTGGGCTGCTTTGTCCTGGATGGTGTCAAACTCTGGCATGCTGTTGCAGCTGCACTCATCTAGGCAAATGGGAAGCATTCCATCACACACCTGACTTGAGGCTTGTAGATGGTGAACAAGCTTTGAGAATCACAAGGTGAGTTCTTTGTTGCAAGACTCCTCACCTCTGACCCCCTTTATAGCCACTGTATTGATATGGCTAGTCCAGTACTGGTCAGTGGTAACATCCAGAATTTTGTTACTGAAAGATTCTGTGATAGGAAACCCACTTATTGTTTGATTGATTGATTTGTTCAAAATATCGCCAAAATGAGCTTGGACTGACTTAACAGGGCTTTTTGACAAATCTTTTGGCCACTTTCAGCCAACCTGCACTTCTCAGGACTTAGCCAGTTGAGGTCAGAATGGAGTTTGGAGAAAGCCCTTTGATTATTTATGCACTCTATGCACACAGTTTGCTGCAGCTCTGCAGGGAACTGTTTAAAATTCTCATCATTTCACAACATTTCTCAGCCTGTCTTAGATTTCACCAATCCTTTCTGACTTACTCCTCCAATTCCACAGCTACTCTTAATAGCATATGTGTCCTCTGTTCACACAGAGCAATTAAATGATCAGCAACCTGGTACTGCAGTCTTCTCAGTCAATTAATTTTATGGCAGGTTTAAAAAGGATGCTTAGGAAATGTATGCTGGGGGTCTGTAAACTCTTGTCTTGGCTCAGTTGTTCATTATCTTTTGCAGATTGTTAGTGAAACAGTTTGCAATTCGATTTTTCCCTGCTTGGTGCAAAAGTACAACTTTAGCAAGAACCATAAGGACAGACTTATGTACAAATACGAAAGTAGCGATAGCAGATCAGTGAATCTGATTTACAAACACATATGTAGATTGTATACTTAGTTATCTGCACTTGCATACATCATTGCATCTCTCCACTGATGTTGCTCAACCTGCTAAATATTTCCAGCAGCTTTTGGATAAAATTGTGATATTCAATACATGTTCTGGCCATTGTACTGGAACAGAGGAGGCAGAATGGATAGTTTTGCCTGTTAATTCAGAAAGGATCAAATGCAAACTTTGAGTCCATGGTTGATTCTGGTGATCTGTGAGCAAGGATCTAACAGCAATTTTGGCTGGAATTGGGAGACGAAACCAGAGGGTGGAGGGATGGAAATTTTAGCTGTAACAACAACCTTAGGTGAATTTCATGCACAAATTGTGGTGAAAACCCCTGAAGTCCAGCATCCAGTACAGCTTCCAATTATTTTCAAAAACACACCCACTAAAACATCATTTTACCATTTATCATCTTGCAGTAAATAAAATCAATAATGTACTGTTTGAAAAGTGGGACAAGTATGTAATAAGTATTTTATTATACTCAATGTTAGTGTAGCTCTGCCTGTTTTACAAAGACTGCCCCAAAACAATCCTTTCCTTACATTTCTAGGCAACAGATTTTAAAAAATGCTAAGTGCAAAATTTATTGTGGGTTCAAATAATTTAACTACATATGTTTCTTTTGAAAAGAAACTATTAGTTCAGCTAGCAAAATATTACTCATATTTCATGAGCCAGGAAGGACAAAGTAGATAGGGTGAAGCTGTTTCCATTGTGAAAGCAGTAAGAACAAATAGGCATGGATTCAACATGATGTCCAAACGGATCATGGGTGGTATGAGAAAAACCTGTTTAACACAGTGAGTGGTTAGGGCATGGAATGCACTACCTGGAAATGTGGAAGAGGAACATGCAATTCAGGCATTCGAGAAGGTACTGGATGATTACTTGGAAAATTAATGGTGTGCAGGACAAAGATCAAAGATAGGCATTAAATAATGTAGATAAAAGAGTCATTACAGATCCAATGGGCCAAATGGCCTCCTTTTCCATCATTATAAATCTGTGGTTTTGGATGTGATAGAACTCTCACAGTTGTTTTACTGACTAACTATAATCTAAGCAAAGAGTCTGAATTCAGTTTAATATCTTCTGGAAATAAAAAGTGACACCATTAATATATATGCTATAGGTGCCATGGGCTAGTGAGGCTAGGAATAGATAATGAGTGCAGATGAACACGTGGCTCCAGGACTGGTGTAGGAGGGATATCTTCAGATATGTGGATCATTGGTATACCTTGTGGGGAAGGTGGGACCTCTACAAGAAGAATGGGTTGCAGCTGAACTGGAGGGAGGTTTGTTAGAGTTCTTCGGGAGGATTTAATCTAGATTGGCAGGGGGTTGGAAAACTGAGCTACAGATCAGATGCTAGTGTAGGTAGTGAACAGCCAGATACAGTGTGCAGAGAGTTAGTGAGGAGGGGTAGGGACTTGATAGGACAAAGGTGCAGTCAGTGTGATGGTTGAAGTGTGTCTGTTTTAATGCAAGTACTATCAGGAATAAGGGTGCCAAACTTAAAGCATGGATCAGTACTTTGAACTATGTTGCTGAGGCCATTATAGAAACTTGGATATCAAATGGGCAGGAATGGTTGTTGGATGTTCCAGAGTTTAAATGTTTCAAAAGGAATGGGGTTGGGGGGTAAAAGAGGCAGATGAATGGCATTGCAAATCAAGGACAGAATCACAGCTGCAGAAAGGGAGGTTGTCGAGGCGGGTTTGTCTACAGAGTGTATGCGTGGAAGTCAGAAACAGGAAAGGTGCGGTCACTTTACTGGGAGTATTCTACAGAACCCCCAGTAGCAACAGGGACACAGAGGAGCAGATTGGGAAGCAGATTTTGGAAAGGTGCAGAAGTAACAGGGTTGTTGTCATGGCTGGTTTTAAGTTCCCTAATATTGACTGGAATCTCCTTAGTTCAACTATTTTGGTGGAGCAGTTCTTGCCAGGTGTCTCCAGAAAGGGTTCCTGATGCAATGTGTAGATAGGCCGTCTAGAGGGGAGGCCATATTAGATTTGGTTTCTTGGCAATGAACCATGCCAGCTTTCAGATATCTCTGTGGGTCAGCATTTTGGTGATAGTGATCACAACTCCCTGACCTTTACTATACTCATGGAGAGGGATAGGAACAGACAATATGAAAAAGTATTTAATTGGGGGAAGAAGCAATTACAATGCTATTAGGCTGGAACTGGGGCAACTAAACTGGGAATAGATGTTCTCAGGGAAACGCATGATAGAAATTTGGAGGTTGTTTAGAAAGCATTTGCTGAAAGTGCTGGGCAGGTTTGTCCCTCTGTGGCAAGGAAGGGCAGGTAGGTTGAAAGAACCTTGGATGATAAGGCATGTGGAACATCTAGTCAACAGGAAGAAGGAAGCTTACTTAAGGTTGAAGAGGCAAGAATCAGACAGGGCTCTAGAAGGTTACGAGGTAGCCAGGATGGAGCTTAAGAATGGACTTAGGAGAGCTAGAAGGGGGCATGAGAAAGTTTTAGCGGTTAGGATTAAGGAAAACCCAAAGGCTTTATTAGCAATAACAGGATGGTCAGAGTGAAGGTAGGGTCATTCAGGGATAGTGGAGGGAATTTGCACCTGGAGTTGGAGAAGGTAGGAGAGGTCCTTAATGAATACTTTGCTGCAGTATTCATTATTAAAAGGGACCTTGATGTTTCTGAGGACAACGTGAAACACAGTGATACACATGAACAGGTTGATGTTAGGAAAGAGGATGTGTTGAAAATTTTGAAAAACCTAAGGATAGATAAATCCCCTGGGCCAGACAGGATATTCGCTAGGTTACTACAGGAAGTGAGGAAAGAGATTGCTGCACTTTGACGAAGATCTTTGCATCCTCACTGTCTACTGGAGTCGTGCCAGATGATCAGAGGGTAGCAAATATTATTCCCCTATTCAAAAAAGGGAATAGGGATAGCCAAGGGAATTATAAAACAGTCAGTCTTACATCTGTGGTGGGCAAAGTATTACAGAGGATTCTGAAAGACAGGTTTTATGATTACTTGGAAACCCACGGTTTGATTAGAGATAGTCAGCATGGCTTTGAAAGGGGCAGGCCATGCCTCACAAGTCTTATTGAAATCTTTGAGGATGTGACAAAACACCTTGATGAAGGAAAAGAGCGGATGTGATGTACATGGATTTTAGCAAGACATTTGACAAAGTGTCCCATGGTCAGCTCATTCAAAAAGAGGCATGGGATACAGAATTGGCTGGCCCATAGAAGACAGAGGGTGGCGGTAAATGGAAAGTATTCAGCCTGGAGCTTGGTGACCAGAGATGTTCCACAGGGATCAGCTCTGGTACCTCTGCTCTTTGTGAATTTTATAAATGACTTGGATGAGGAAGTGGAAGGATGGGTTAGTAAGTTTGTTGATGACACGAAGGTTAGTGGAGTTGTGGATAGTCTGGAGAGTTTTTGTAGGTTACAACAGGACATTGACAGAATGCAGAACTGGGCTGATAAGTGGCAGATGGAGTTTAACCTGGAGAAGTGTGAAGTGATTCAATTTGGAAAGTCAAATTTGAATGCAAAATATAGGGTTGAAGGCAGGATTTTTGGCAGTGTGGAGGAACAAAGAGATCTTGGGGTCCATGCCCATAGATCCCTCAAAGTTGCCACCCACGTTGATAGGGTTGTTAAGAAGGTGTATGGTGTGTTGGTTTTCATTAGCAGGGGGATTGAGTTTAAGGGCCAGAAGGTTATGCTGCAGCTCTATCGAGCCCTGGTCAGATCACACTTGGAATATTGCATTCAGTTCAAGCCTTATTAAAGGAAAGATGTGAAAGCTTTATATAGGGTGCAGAGGAGATTTTCTAGGATGCTGCCTGGACTGGAGCATATGTCTTATGAAGAAAGGTTGAGGGAGCTAGGACGTTTCTCATTGGAGCGAAAGAGGATGAGTGGTGACTTGACAGAGGTGTACAAGATGCTAAGAGGCACAGATAGAGTGGATAGCTAGAGACTTTTTTTCATGCAGAAATGTCTATCATGAAAGGGCATAAATGTTAAGGTAATTGGAGGAAGGTTTAGGGGAAATGTCAGAGGTAGGTTCTTTACACAGAACATGGTGGGTGCATGGAGTGCAATACCAGCAGTGGTAATAGAGTCAGATACATTAGGGACATTTAAGCAATTCTTGGATAGACACATGGAAGATAGTACAATGAAGGGTATGTAGGTTAGTCTGATCTTAGAGTAGGACAAAAGGCTGGCACAACATCGAAGGCCGAATGTTCTATGAATATCAAACTGCCAGGTTGTGTTAAAATCCAGTTGGTTGAGGAGATTCAACATGGTGGCAATCTGAACAGTCTGCTGGGTTGGGATCTGTGCCATACTCCAGGCAAGGTGGGCTGCTAACCCCCTCCCCTCCATTAGCCACCCTTGAGGAAAGTTTGTAATAAAAAATAGGTAGAATACCTAGAGCCCTTTTAAATTAAGATTTGACAAATCTGGAGCTGAATTGAAGATATTCAAGGGAAAGGGAGCACAGCAGGTAGGGCACTACCCTACTATGTCAGGCACACCCGCAGCCGTTATCTTGATTCCTGTGGCGGCACTCTTAAGTTCAGTGGAGCAACTGAACTTACTAACAGAGTTCGCAAAATTCCATGAAAAAAAGTCGAGGGAGTGATGGAACCAATTACTGCCAAGCTGACAAAGTATGAGCAGGAGATCCAGGTTTTGGATCAGCGTGTAGAAGAGGTGGAACAGAGGACTGTGGCCGCGACGGAGAGCTCCGAGGGGCGGGTCCAAACCTTGGAAGGCCAGGTTCGAGCCCTGCTGGAACAAGTAAACAACCTTGAAAAGAGAGGTTGGAGAATAGAATCTACAGATCTTGGGCTTACTGGAGTGTGAACAAGGTGAAAACCCTGCTGATTTTCTCGAGAGATGGCTTCTGGAGTTGCTGGGGCTGGAGATTGAGTTGGGCCAGGTTTGTGTGGGCCGGGCCCACTGGATCACAATGCACAGGTCTGGGCCAGCCCAGTGGCCCTGCCCAGTCCTAGTGTGACTCCAGCATTACAAGGAAACACAATTAATAATAGAAGACTGGAAGAAGATCTACACGGTTTGGCTTATAAAGGCTCAAAGATAATGCTTTTTTCATGACGTTTCTGGGGCTATAATTTAGAAAAGGAAGACTTTTGATGATATAAAGAAAAATTAAGTGGTATAAACATTTAGTCTTCTCTGAGGTACCTGGCAGTACTATGTTTCAATTACGGGGGAGCTGTCTACGACTTTGACTCAGCGGAAAAAGTGCAAGAATTTTTGAACTCGCTGAAATGATAGAATTTGGCCAAAGGGGAAGGAGGAAAAGATGCCTGTGTACAATTGCAAAATATATATTTTTTAAATCTTCTCTCTCTTTGTTCTTTTCACTTTTGGCGTTTCATGCCTAATAGGTTTGGTATTGCTATAGTGAAAAATCCTGTATGTTTTATATTATATCTGTTTGGTGGATATCTGTTATTCTATTGTTCTGCTTTGCTGGATGACGGATTGTTACTCTTTTGATGTAAAGATGTGTGGGATTGAGGTGTGGAGGGGGAGGGGTGGGCAGCCATTGTTAACTTGTAGGAGTGTGAGTAATATGTTTTTTTTCCCCATTGCTTGGGTTTTGGATACAGCCTTAACTGGAAGGTGCTAGAATGGTTGTGAGATTGGGTCTGAAAGCCCTATGGGCAAGAGGGGAGATCTCTGGAGATTTATGTTTTTTGAGTTTATTTGTTCAAGGTAGGAGTAGAGGTTAGTCTTTAAGTTTTGGTAGTTGTGGTAGTGTTTGTAGGAATAGTCTTCAGATTTGATAAAGTTCTGTTTTTACTCCATTTGCAATGGGCTTCTTCCTCTCTAGGGACTGCGGGCTGTAGTGTGCAGTCATGGCTAGTGATCTGTTCAGGTGGTGTACCTGGAATATTAAGGGCAGCCACTCCCCGATTAAAAGTAAAAAGGTGCGCTCAAATTAAGGATGAGGTTTCTAAATTCTTGGAAGAGCAGGGTCGGATTAGAACAAGTCAACATGGATTTAGTAAGGGGAGGTCATGCCTGATAAACCTGTTGGAGTTCTTTGAAGAGGCGACAAGTAGGTTAGGCCGGGGAAACCCAGTGGATGTGGTCTACCTAGACTTCCAAAAGGCCTTTGATAAGGCGCCACACGGGAGGCTGCTGAGCAAGGTGAGGGCCCATGGTTTCGAGGTGAGCTACTGGTATGGATAGAGGATTGCCTGTCTGACAGAAGGCAGAGAGTTGGGATAAAAGGTTCTTTTTCGGAATGGCAGCCGGTGACGAGCAGGGTTCAGTGTTGGGGCCGCAGCTGTTCACATTATATATTCATGATCTGGATGAAGGGACTGGGGGCATTCTAGCGAAGTTTGCCAATGATACAAAGTTAGGTGGACAAGCAGGTAGGACTGAGGAAGTGGGGAGGCTGCAGAAGGATCTAGATATTTTTGGAGAGTGGTCCAGGAAATGGCTGATGGAATTCAATGTGAGCAAATGCGAGGTCTTGCACTTTGGAAAAAAGAATACAAGCATGGACTACTTTCTAAACGGTGAAAAAATTGGTAAAACCAAAGTACAGAGGGATCTGGGAGTGCTAGTTGAGGATTCTCTAAAGGTAAACATGTAGGTTGAGTCCGTGATTAAGAAAGCGAATGCAATGATGTCATTTACCTCAAGAGGGTTGGAATATAAAAGCACCATTGTGCTACTGAGATTTTATAAAACTCTGGTTAGGCCACATTTGGAGTACTGTGTCCAGTTTTGGTCCCCACACCTCAGGAAGGACAAACTGGCACTGGAGCGTGTCCAGCGGAGATTCACATGGATGATCCCTGGAATGGTAGGTCTAACATATGAGGAACGGCTGAGGATCCTGGGATTGTATTCATTGGAGCTTAGAAGATTAAGAGGAGATCTAATAGAAACTTACAAAATACATGGCTTGGAGAGTGTGGACGCTAGGAAATTGTTTCTGTTAGGCGAGGAGACTAGGACCCGTGGACACAGCCATGGAATTAGAGGGAGTAAATTCAAAACAGAAATGCGGAGACATTTCTTCAGCCAGAGAGTGGTGGGCCTGTGGAATTCATTGCCGCAGAGTGCAGTGGAGGCTGGGATGCTAAATGTCTTCAAGGCAGAAATTGATAAATTCTTGATGTCACAAGGAATTAAGGGCTATGGGGAGAATGCGGGTAAGGGGAGTTGAAATGCCCATCAGCCATGATTGAATGGCGGAGTGGACTCGATGGGCCGAATGGCCTTACTTGCACTCCAATGTCTTATGGTCTTAAATCTTAGGAAGGATTGACTTTTTGCTGTTGCAAGAGACACATTTGACTGATGGGGAGCATCTGAAGTTACAGCAGGGAAGATATGATAAGGTATTCTTTTTCTCCTTTAACTCCAAAAGCAAAGGTGTGGCCATACTGGTACGAAAGAACCGCCCATTTCAGGTGACAGATCAAATCAAGGATGAGTATGGACGGTTCGCCATTCTCAAGGCACTGATACAGAGAGAAGAGTACGGCATCCTGAACATTTACTGTCCCCCGGCACATCATCTCGAACTTTTAATTGGTGCAGTCTCCAAATTAATGGCTCTTGGGGTGCACCATACGATTATATGAGGAGACTTGAATTGTCTCATGGCATCCTGTCTACCCCAGGGTCCAAGAGGGCTATCGGGTACACCTCAGCAGTCCAGACAGTTCGGGGACTTGTGTGAGGAGTTGGGCTAGTGGATGTGTGGAGGTTCCTCCACCCAAATGGGAGGAACTGTACCTTATACTCTAACCCACACAAAAACTGAAATGTTCTTTGTTTCATCGCTTTGTTTGGACTTGGTGCTGGCCCGCAGGATTGGAAGCGGTAATATATTTAGATGTTAAGACTAAATGTAATGGAGTAGGCAAGCGCCACTGCCGCATGGATCAGTTTGTTGGAGGATGACAACTTTATACAGTATCTCGCAAGGGAGTTAAGGGCTTTCTGGGACATCAATTGGGATATGGCAAGTAACCCATCAGGACTCTGGGAGACCACCAAGCATTCTTAAGGGGTATGATTGTTGCATACTCGAATACGAGAAGGAGGCCAGGAGGAGAGCAGCGGTGGATGCTTGAGGCCTGGCTGAAGGCAGTTAAATCGGCATTTCTGGTCAAATTGCAATGGGTCACAGCTCTCCAGGCTGCTCTGGACATAGCGCTCACACAAGTGGCGAAGACAGGGGTCTCTCTTTTGAATACGGGATAAGCCAGGTAGATACTGGGAGTTTCTGCCAGATTCTGGGAGTTCCATGCAGGGTTATACCTGTTGGAGGGCTGTGGGGATGGAGAAGCGAGAATGGAGTCCTTTTTTGAAAACTTGGACCTCCCCAGTATAAATGCAGATTAGGACTCCCTTTTAAATGCACCTCAGACAGTACATGAGGTGCAAAAGGCAGTAAGGCAGCTCCAAGGTGGTAAGGCACCCGGTCCGGACGGATTCCTAAGTGAATTTTACAAAGAGCTCATATGCGTTAACTGAACCACTGTTGGAGATGTATAGTCATTCATATAGCCAGGTCTGCATTCTGCCCTCTCTTAAGAAGGTTATTATCTCCCTTATTTTAAAGAAAGGGAAAGACCCTGAGGATTGTGCATCATATAGACCCATCTTGTTGTTGAATGTGGATTTTAAAATTCAATCAAAGGTGTTGGCTCTGAAGTTGGAGAAGATGCTGCCCGTTATTATAAAAGGCGACCAGACAGGTTTTCTCAAGGGCCGCAGCTCCTCCCACAATATCAGACTGGTATTGAATATAGTGCAAATATGTCAGCAGAGAATGATTCTGGGTTTGGTGGTCTCCCTGGATGCAGAAAAGGCTTTTGATCGGGTGGAATGGTCATATCTCTTTGCTGTTCTAGATCATTTTGGTTTGGGAGGGGCCTTCGCCAGGTGGGTGACAGTGTTATACAAAGACCTCAAGGCGGCAGTTATCATGAATGGGGTTAAATCGAGCAATTTTGGTGTGGGGAGGGGCAGCCGACAGGGCTGTCCCCTGTCACCGCTACTGTTTACCTTGGTACTTGAACCACTAATGGAGGCTATCCGAAAGGACCCTGAAATAATGACACCCCAAGGTGAGAGTTGGGGAACACAAAATAACTCAATACGGAAAATGTCCTTCCGTATTTGGCTCACCCCAAGAAGTCCATACCCTGGCTAATACAAAAACTTAAATTATTTGGCAGCTTTTTGGGATACAGGATAAATTTCACAAAATCGGAAATCACATCCATGGGGGAGCTGCCGAAGCTAGAGGACAGAATGGCGTTTCCTTTTAGATGGTCTACCCAGATCATGGCTAGGCTATATAACCTTGATTAAAATGAATGTCCTTCCTCGGTTGCTATACCCTATGAGGATGTTCCCGTTGTTGTTACTTATAGAGGTTTACCAGATGTCTTGGATCATTTATTTGGTGCTGTAGGCACCCCTTAATTAAATTTACCAAACTGCAACTTCCGCAGAATATGGGTGGGGGGAACAGACCTCTCAGATCTGAACAGATACCAAATAGGCACCATGTTGTCATATGTAGACAAATTGGTGCGCAATGACTCAATGTCAATATGGCTTGATGTAGTCAATATGGCTTGATGTAGATATCTCACAGGCAAGATGCCCCTCATAAACTTACTATTTATGGATAAGATGAGATCTGTAGTTGAGCACTGTGAGAGTCTGATTATCAGAAATACGGTAAAAGTGAGGGCTGGGTGAGGGCAATTTCCTTAAGACTTCATCATTCACCCAGTTGATGGGAGCCCCAGGATTTAGACTGGGGTCAATGGACTCTGGCTTCAGAGTATGGGACAGTAAAGGAATCTCCTGTCTGGGAAATTTATCTGAGGGGATGCCTTGATGTTTCAGCCAATTAGGTTGAGAAATATGGAATTCTTAAAAGAGATATTTTCCGATATTTCCACGTTAGGGATTACATACAGAAGACCACGTTCTTGACCCAGCCCTACAAGTCAGATATAGAATGAAGAGTGATCCAATGTGGGCATGGTCTTTCAGTTAGTACCATATATCACCTGTAGGGAAGGAATGCCTTGGGGGATATGGAGAGACTCCATGAATTTGAAATCAGGAGTTAGGGGAAGAAATCTCTTTGGAAACACAGGAGGATATATGGGGGAATGTAAAGAAAATTCCAATATGCAATAAGGCACAAGCAATGCAATTTAAGATCCCCCACAGGGCCCACGAGGCACCAGAGAGGTTAGCAAATTTGAAGAAAGGATCTTCCCTGAAATGTTCCAAATGTAAAACCAGTACTGGCACCCTTACACATTGCTTTTGGTCCTGTTACAAGATCCGCGGATACTGGACACATAGTGAAAGAGCTGGAGAGGATCCTGGGAATGGAAATTAGGGAGGATCCAGTATTCCTACTTTTGTGACTACCGAATCTTCCCTCTTTGGGTGAGCACAAAAAGAGGTTATTCAATATTCTTACACACTGTGCTAGGATGAACATCCTAATGAATTGGGTATCAGAAAAGCCTCCAGGTCTTGCAGGTTGGCACAGACTTGTGATGAAACACGTTCCTCAAGATTACCTGACAAGTACAGTGCACCACGGAATGGAGCAATTTTATAAGACATGGATCTGTCGGTGGTACTGATTAGGGCCTTTATATAGCCACGAGGACCATATATGGTGGTCTGGGGGGCAGTAAGGCCGAGTAAATACGGGTGAAAGAACTGTTGCTCCTGTGGACGGGAGCCTTGATGAGGGTGCGTCAAGTGAAGTAATGTAATATAGTACAATGTAGTGTAATTTAATTTTAGTGGATGGTGATTTAATTTATTATTTTATTTGATTTGAGTTTATGCTAATTTGATTTAAGTTAGGTATATATGAGACAACTGCATTCTGCAAGCTACATGAACAAGGAGAGAATAGGATCAATGCACCTCACAAGGTTCGACATCCTCCTCAAACTCTGATTCTCTGGCCTCAGTAGTGCCAAGGATTCATTAGTGGACACCTGTCAGTACTGCCGGTACCAAGAACAAGGATGCACAGAGCCTCGATCAAGAGTCTGGGGATGGCAATGGCTGAGTGGTAGTATCACTAGACTATTAATCCAGAAACCTAGATAATGTTCTCGGGGCCTGGGTCCAAATTCCATCATGATGGGATGATGGCTACAAAAACAGTTGCTGATTGTCAGGAAAAAAAACATTCAATTCCTTTAGGGAAGGAATTCTGCCATTCTTATCTGTTCTGACCTCCAGGTCCACAGCAATGTGGCTGACTCATAACTTGTTACTGGGCAATTAGGAATGCACAGACTACTCCTCGGCAGTAATGCCCTTGTTCTGTGAATGAAAAGTATGCACAGGATGTTGGATGGTTATCAGACTTTAGGATTGTGGGGGCATTGGGAACCAAGCAAGTAGGAATGATACTAACCCTGGGGAATGTTGGTATTAGTTTAATAGTGGCCTCAATATATAAAGTTAACACCCCTCTGTCCTGCTTAAGAAGACAGAACAACATCAACCTGACCATTTTAAAAAAAATTAACTTACTTTCCTAATCACCTATTCAGAGATAATACATATCTGTGGAGCAGATGGGTCTTGAACCCAGGCCTGCAGGCTCAGAGACAGGAACACTCCTACTGTGCCAGAAGATCCCTTGCCCATCTTTTTAAAGTCAGTTGACCTCTTAATAAGCCCAACTGACCTTTAATGATTTATTTATATTTGATGAGCAGGCACTGATTTCTGTGCCTGCCCACTTCTCAAACTGGAAAACATAGCCAATACTTCATACTGATGAACACTCTACTCCCATTTAAATTCTATTCTGTAGCATCATTTGCACTGCATAGAAATTACTTAGCTGTCCTTTCATCACAATGATTCACAAAGCTGTTGTAATTTGCCAATAAAATTTACAGCACCGGTTGATGAATTAGTGATTAATGCTTGATGGCAACAAAGCAGTTGCTTGCCATTTTGGTGTCAAGTCATGGAAATTAGTCAGAACTAAAATGTACAGATTTTGTTTGCATCAAGCATCAGGTGCAGGTTTGGCTCTGTGTTTGCACCGGAGATTAGAAAGCTCCAGAAATACTTGACATTTCAAGATTTGCTAACAAACCCTTGATGGCACAAAGCTAGTTGACTATATTATGCATACTTACTGAAGCATTTTTTTTATTTTATTGATTTGGTTGGCAAATATCTTATAAACAAGGCCATTATATTCTCAACAACTTGAATATAATCCCTTCACTTCATGTCGCAATGAGTTTTTGATGCTTTCCTCATTGATTATTATCAATGCTCGACAGAAAAGTTTTATTCCATGTTTCAAAATATGTTTTGATAAATTCTGTAAAAGGATTCCCTATTACACTGAAGCACTGAAAATATCAGTTTTCATCCTTATTTATTCAAGCATCTAATCATTTTGTAAACTCTTTACTGAATACTTCAAAGGTTTTGCCAACTGCACACTTATAGACCTTTTGCAACAGATCCTTTATGACTGATCTTATGTGATCTGGTTTGGCTGTCTTTTGGCAGAAAAGCATCTTGATTACTCACCAGAGTAAAGTGAATATAATCATTTTGTTTTGGTCAATTCACTCTTACTTACCATAAACAAGTGACAAGACGACAATCGGAACAGATGTTGCAGAATAACAGAACATATGTGGTGCTGATGTGAACACATCTTTCTGAATGCTTTGCCTTGAATATTGTGATAATGTGCACTTATTCATGTTCCAAAAGAACCGTTCATTCACTTGTCTGTGAAATAAAACTCATTGACCTGTATCAAGTTAAAAAATCCAAGTGAAACAGTCAGGGTGAAATACTTATGCAACACTATAAGCTTGTGTTATCACAGTGCACTTGTCGAACTAAATTGTCTCCCTTCCCACCAACACGTTTTAAAAATGTGTGTTCTTATTTTCAAACTCTGTGTGGTCTCATCCCCATTTCCCTACATCTATAATCTAATTCGACTGTCAGAGATCTCTGCATTCTCCAGGTCTGGCCTCTGGTGTAATTCCAATGATGCTTCCAATTCACTGGATCCACAGTTCTTAATTCCTCTCTATCTCACCACCTCTGTCGTCTTTTTTAAGATGCTGATTAAAAGCCATCACTTTGATCAAGCTTTGGGCATACTGCCCAATGTGATTCACCGTCAAATTTGGTCAAATCTCCTTTGAATTGTCTGGTACATTTTATTACATTAAAGGTAGTATGTAAATGGAAGTTGTTATTATTGTCAGCTCATTCAACAAAACAAACCAGACCCATCGCTACCACCCAGCCAACAACATAATCTATGTGCTGCTAATCAGTTGCTGCAAGATTCCAAATGATTCTGTACATTATAGGATGGGTTTGCTTCCTTCTTTTAGCCTGGAGTGTCAGTGAATTTGTCAAATGATCACTACAATGGTGCTCCCCCATCTCCTGACAATATTGCTGCCATTTCTGTTGTGCTTAACTCCAACATTTTCATCTATGCTACACAACATTTTTGTTAGCAATCAACAATCTAGAAGCAAGGCAGGAAATTACATACAGCAATAAAATAAAACACTGGTGCTCTGACTTTCACCCATCAATTTTAGCCAGAAATGCCCCACAAGTTAAATTTCATGTACATTTTCAGAGCCAATATGAAAATCAAGATCAGATAAGCATATGATGGTGCCTATTCCTAACTTTTTATTCCACAATTTAAAAAATGCAATTATCCACTACCTGGATTCCCAACTAGCTGCACACGGTTACTAGCTAACATTGTGGACAACACTGCAATGAAATATGCTGAACAATATGCTAGTAAGGGTCTATAATACAACAAGCTTTTTGAGAGGGTGAATGGCATGAAGCTCATGCCAAGTGCAGCAGCAATTCAAATCAGCATAGTTACTGCCTCAAACATCTTAAGTAACAAAGTGAAACATATGTGTGCATGCATGTCCAAATGTGGTTATCATTTGACAATGACTGAGATCCTAAAAATATGAACTTTTTCAAACATAAACCCTCTTATTTACCTGTGCATTTGGCTCAAAATATCATCTAGCAGACTGTAGGTGCAGCTAATACACCACCTAGATTGCAGAGGTCCAAGGCAACAGTTAGGGATGGTCAATAAATGAGTCAATGGTCAACAGCATGTACTCCCTATGAATAAAAATCTTTAGAATCACATGACAATATTACTCTGTACACTCTGGTTATTCAATGCCTATGCAAAGTCGTGAGCTGTCAGAAATCAAGTAATCACCTTTCCCTGAGAAAACATTGAATGAAGAGTGTAGCTCTGGTGGCAATTTCTATTTAAATATAGTTGCAAGCAACAGAGTCGAGATAAAAATGTATCACAGGAATAGAATACTATGGTTCAGATTATGCTGCCTCGTTTGTGAGGCTCTGTTAATGTAAATACGGTTTTATTATTAAAATATCCAATGCCAAGTGAGTTATCTTATCTGGAACCATATACAGTATCGCATTTACAGCACTGTTACTATGTCTGACTTTCTGCTGGAGGACACAAGATTACCAGTTTTCTGATAGCTTCTGCACTATAATTCACTCTGCAGCAAATATAAATTCAGAGTAAATCACAACATGATAAGGGTCATCTTAGCTGTGGTTATTAGTGCACAGAGAGCACTTTAAAACAGGTAGAGTGAGCATGGGTTTGAAACAAGGAGGAGCAGCATAGTGTCACTGGAAAGAGACATAGTGACAGAGTCTGAGAGCTCTTCACTCATCAGCCATCTAAGAGACCATGTAGGAAGCTGCAAGATCTTAGTGGAAGCACAGTGTTAATATTGGGAGAAAGAGGGAGGGCTGGGGATGTCCAAATCTGGGCAAAACTTGACACTGAGAACATAGCAGGGTTTAACGTGCTTGTAAGTAAACTTCAGAAATCGTATTCTCCAGATTTAAGTAGAAATCTTGGATCATTTCTCCACCACAGCCATAAGCAAACTGCCACATTGTACCCCATGGTATGTTAATAGTCAATAACAGTACTGAACCAAATACTGGAGCAAGAATTCTCTGAAGATCCATTTTCACAAGTCACATTGTTCCTTGTTACCTTTTAAAGCAAATTAAAATATATTGTGAGCCTAAGCTCTGAATTACATTAAAATAAAAGGAACAACCGCAAACTGTTAAAATGCACACATCTGACTGAGGTACTGTCCTATTCTCTGAGCCTGAAATTCCATCTTAACAAGGCACAGACCCTGTCTGTTTATTGTATGTCATCTAACTTAAACAGTATTACAAAATGTAATGGCTAGATTTCATTGTGGGAAATGGATGGGGTGCAGGGTAAATAAAACATTTTTTTCTAAATTCCACATTGACCCATTGGGTTTCCTTTATCTGTGCTTCCTTGTTAAGCTTCACAATTCTGTAGTTATGCTTGAGTGTCTTTTTTTGAAATCCATGCTAAAAAGGTATTTCCAAGTACACTTTTACCACAAGAGTACAGATTAACAGGCCAATAATTTGCTATGCTGTAATAAGGTGTGAAATTCCACCTAAATTCCAATACTATTAGAATCTTTAGGCTTTTAAATAAAAAAAACTTGCACAGCATGCGCATAGTGCTTGAATTCAGAACTTCCCAAATCTCTTCAGAAGCAGTGAAGTATTGGAGAAGTGCTGTCACTGATGCAAAGTTGGAATTGTGGCAGCCAATTTGCATTCAGCCAGCTCCCACAAACAGCAAAATGATCATGAGTATATCATCTACATTTGTAATGTCAACTGAGGAATAAATATTGATCAGAACACTGGGTATAACTGCCCTCCTCTTTTTTACTATAGTGCCAGGAACTATTTTACAATTTCAAATAGGTACATGGGGTTTTATGTAGCATAGAAGGCACTTATGACAATGCAGTATTCCCTGAGTACTGTTAATTTGTCTTGGTGCTGTTAGTGGTGGGAACAAACCACAGCACATTAATGATAAAAAGTCATTTAAAATTTGAACAGAGAAACCCTTGAAGCATGTTAATGACTTATCAGGTTAGGTAATTTGGAGAACAAGCCACTGGACTCAGGGTGCACATGGAATTGCTAAACTTAATCTTTCCCCCAACTATCCCTCATCATGGCATGGATGAGTTGGACCAAAGGGTCTGTTTGTGTGCTGCATGTCTCTATGACCCTATGATCCTTGGAAAAGGAAGCAGTGTGTCAGTTAAACTTCAATATCTGTGTGAGATGCTTGGTAGTAGGACTCAGTCTCCTGAATTAACATATACTGAATTAGTGGTGCTGGAAGAGCACAGCAGTTCAGGCAGCATCCACGTTGGATGCTGCCTGAACTGCTGTGCTCTTCCAGCACCACTAATCCAGTATTTGCTTTCTAGCATCTGCAGTTATTGTTTTTACCTCCTGAATTAATACCCAATTTTTCAAATGCTGTCCATCAAGTCCAAACGAAATCAGTGCCAAATGAATTAATGTATATCAGGACTGCAATAATTCCAGGAAATAGCCATGACATTAGACTTTTCAAACATTTGAACTGCCTCCACTCTTTCGCTAAAAATGAAATTAGAATCATTTCAAAGGGGAAAAAAAAATACACATTATAAACAAAAAAGAAACAAATCAATCCATTCAGCCTAAGGCTGTTTTTCTGCAGCAAATGTTTCACAGGAAACAAGCAAAAGGTAGAAATCTGTTTGGGTAGCTGGGTGTGTAAAGAGAGCAATCTCAGACACCTTCCTCCCCTTTCTTGACCTCTTCATTTCCATTTCCAGCAACAGTCTCCAGAGAGACATTTACTACAAACCCACAGACTCCCATAACTACCTGGATTACATCTCCTCTCACCCAATATCCAGCAAGAATTCCACCCCATTCTCCCAATTCCTCCGCCTCCCCTCGGATGAGAGGACATTCCATTAGCAAGCATCCCAGATGTCCACTTATTTGTAAGATTTGTAGCTCAGGTTGAGGTTTAGGGTGTAAGTTTGCTCGCTGAGCTGTAGGTTTGATATCCAAATGTTTCATTACCTGGCTAGGTAACATCATCAGTGGCGACCTCCAAGTGAAGCGAAGCAGTTGTCTCCTGCTTTATTTTATATCTTTCTCCTGGATGGGGTTCCTGGGGTTTGTGGTGATGTCATTTCCTGTTCGTTTTCGGAGGGGCTGATAGATGGCATCTAGATCTATGCATTTGTTTATGGTGTTGTGGTTGGAGTGCCAGGCCTGTAGGAATTCTCTGGCATGTCTTTGCTTAGCCTGTCCCAGAATAGATGTGTTGTCCCAGTCAAAATGGTGGTTTTTTTCATCCGTGTGTAGGGCTACGAGGGAGAGAGGGTCGTGTCTTTTTGTGGCTAGCTGGTGTTCTTGTATCCTGGTAGCTAACTTTCTTCCTGTTTGTTCTATATAGTGTTTGTGGCAGTCCTTGCATGGAATTTTGTAGATGACGTTGATTTTGTCCATGGGTTGTACTGGGTCTTTTAAGTTTGTTAGTTTTTGTTTGAGAGTGTTGGTGGGTTTGTGTGCTACTAGGATTCCGAGGGGTCTTAGTAGTCTGGCTGTCATTTCTGAAACTTCTTTGATGTATGGTAAGATGGTTAGGGTTTCTGGCCACAATGCCATAAGCAAATGCATAGATCTAGATACCATCTATTAACCCCTCAGAAAACGAACAGGAAATGGCATCACCATAAACCCCAGGAGAATGATATAAATAGAAAGCAGAAGACAACAGCTTCGCTTCACTTGGAGGTTGCCACTGATGAGGTTACCTAACCAGGTAATGAAATGTCTGGATATCAAACCTACAGCTCAGCGAGCAAACCTACACCCTAATGTCCACTTATTTCAAACAACGTGCTTTTCCTCCCTCTGTCATCCAGACAACACCCCCACCATACCACGTCCATTCCCCATTCCACTGCTCGGAACCAACCTCCTCCAAATGCGATAAAGACATTGTCCTCACCCACCACCCCACCAGTCTCCACATCTAACGCATCATCCTTAAATACTTCTACCAACTCCAACTAGATCCCACCACCAAGAACATCTTCCCCTCCCCACCCCTCTCTGCCTTCCGCAAGGACCACTCCCTTTTGCAATCCTTGGTTTGCGCCACTCTCCCCACCAACCCCCTTGAATCCCCAGGTACCTTCCCCTGCAACCGGAAAAGATGCAAAACCTGCCAGTACACCACCTCTCTCACCTCCATCCAGGGCCCCAAACAGTCCTTCCAGTGAGACAAAGTTTCATCTACCTCTCTTCCAACCTAGTTAACTTCATCAGGTGTGGTCTTCTCTACATCAAGGAGACCAAATGTAAACTTAGGGAGCGGTTCGCCAAGCATCTCAGCCGGGCCTGTAGGGGCCAACCAGACCTCCCAGTCACTGCCCATTTTAATTCCCCTTCCCACTCCCTTTTCAACATGAACATCCTTGGCCTCCTCCATTACCACAATGAACCAAGCTGAAAACTGGAGGAACAACACCTCATCTTCCACCTGAAGCAGCCTACAGCCTGGAGGACTCAACACTCAGTTCTCCAATTTCAAACAACCTACCTTCCCATCTCCAGACTCCCTTCCCAGCCCCTCCTCCCTCCCTTCCACCTACCGGATTCATCCCTCCGATTGACCAACCAGTTTGTACCCTCTTTGTGTCTTCACTTACCCCACTTCACCACCTTGCCCCTATCACCCCCTTTATCTGCAACTCCCCCTCCACCCACTCTCAGTCCTGAATAAGGGTCATACCCCGAAACGTTGATTTCTCCACCTCCTGATGCTGCCTGGCTTGTTGTGTTGTTTCAGCTTCCTGCCTGTCTACTTTGGATTCCAGCACGTGCAGTGCTTTTTGTCTGTAACTATGGGTAATGAGCACATCAACAGACATCAAATAATAGACTAAGGGCAGAGATGAAAAATTACAGTGGTGTCTGCCACTTTGCTTCAATACTATTCTATTCTTTGATTTAACATTACTATAAACAAAACACTAAATTAAAAACAAAATGTCAAAACTGCACTTGTGTTGCTGTAAGCTTTTCTCTTTGGATTTTAAACTCAAAGACATGGTCTTTTTTTGTAATAACGCCAATCACTTCCAAGTAAATGGAGAATTTGAGTGCAGAACTGTCCACGTGAGAAACCTTTGATTAATATAATAAGCTAAAAGGCACCTCACTGAAAATGCTACAATACATTGAAGACAGTAGCTCAAGTTGCAAATAGTCTCTTTGCTTTATTGCTGTGCACTGCACGAGAGGCCATTGATTAAAAATCTAACAAATTGACAGATTAGTAAAGAACAACAGGCAAGGACTTTTCCATCACAAGTACTGAAGGATCAGCATAGCACAGGTTCTGAGTTTTCCTTTTATATTGTGGCACACATTTGAGAAATTCAGCATCGGTATCATGATTTTATTTTCCAGATTTAGAACATAGAACATTACACGCACATTTGTCAGGTTTACATAAAAATAACAAAATCTTATTTAGTTATTGAAATAAAATTATAGCTTATTTTTAGCCCAGAAAGAAACAATTTTATTTATGTAATTTTTTCACATATATCAGACCTGGCAAAGTGGTTCACAGACAATGAAAAATGTCTGAAATACAGGCGCTCTATAATGTGGGAAACACAGCAGCCAATTTGCACACACCAGCTCACAGCAATATGAGAATGATCAGTTTGCCAGAATAACATTTGCACAAATGACAGTGACCATTCAACATGGCCTTTCGTCAAAATCTAAAATATGCCCATAACTCAGTTATTGTGATTCTTTTTTTCAGTTTTAATGATGATAGGTCTGTCAGCCTTTGCACAAAAAAGCAATGTTTCATCTGTTTAGTGATTTCTAATTTAATACAGTCTGGCAAACCTCAACAACATAAAAGCATCCTCTAGAGAAGATAGGGATCACTTGTATTCATATTTTAGACCCCAGAAATTGCTGTTCGATGGAGGATAAACGATGGCAAATGCTGACAGTCTTGCTGTCATTGTAAATGCAGACTCGGGACGAAAAGCCTGCATTCATTTAGGGTATTTCCTGTCATCAATGCATCCCATGATATTTCATAGGCAATGACAATCTTACAAAATGAAAATGAAATGCAAGTTATGATTAGTCTGAATAAACGCTGGTTCAATGTCAAATGGAGTATTGCATCCAGTTCTGTGCACCACAGATGCACATACGAACACATAAACAAGGAACTAATAGGCCACTCGGCCCTTCGAGCCTGCTTCACCATTCAATACATTCATGGCCGAACTCATTTTGACTTCAATTCTACATTCTTGCACATAACAATAATCTTTCAACCTCAAGGTAATCAAGATATATCAAAACATTTAAAGATTCTGTATCCACTGCCCGTTGAGGAAGGGAATTTTAAATGCTCACAACTATCAAAGAAAATAAATTACCTTAACACTGTCTTAAATGGGTGACCTCTTATTTTTAAACTATGAACCCTAGTTCTAGATTCTCCCATTAGAGGAACAACATTCACATGCTCAAGACCTCTCAGGACCTTATATGCTTCAATTAAGTCACCTCTGACTCTTCTAAATTCCAGAGGATACGGGCTAAGCTTACCTACCTTTTCCTCATGGAGGAACAATTAAGGAAGAATGTGAAGGCATTAGACACAGTAAACAAGATTGATGAGAATGTCTTCAGGGATGAGAAACCTCTACTCAGTTGATATATTGCTAAGGCCGACACTGTGAATGTTTCCTACAATCACCCCAAGTAAGCTCATCTAAATCAACAGTGATCATAGATGCGATATCTATTCCACATGGCTTGAAGCACTCTACACTGCACAATATAGTCGAAAAGTGTGACGCTGGAAAAGCATTGCAGGTTAGGGAGCACCTGAGGAGCAGGAGAATCGACGTTTCGGGCACAAGCCCTTCATCAGGAATGTGGGGGTGAGGGCTGATAGATAAATAGAAGAATGGGGTTGGGGCTTGGGGGAAGGTAGCTGGGAAGGCAATAGGTGGATGGAGGTGGAGGGTGATGGTGATAGGTTGGAGGGGAGGGTGGAGTGGATAGGTGGGAAGGAAGATGGACAGGTAGGATATTTCAAAAGGGTGGTGCCGAGTTAGAGGGTTGGATTTGGGATGAGGTGGGGGGAGGGGAGATGAGAAAACAGGTGAAATCGACGTTGATGCCGAGTCGTTGGAGGGTCCCAAGGCAGAACGTGAGGCGTTCTTCCTCCAAGCACCTGGTGGGTTGGATTTGGTAGTGGAGGCTGCCCAGGACTTGCATGTTCTTGACGGAGTGGGAGCAGGAAATGAAGTGGTCAGTGAGATTGTTTGGTGCGTGCCCCAGAGGTGCTCCCTTTTCGACTCTGATCTCCAGCACCTACAGTCTTCACTTTCTCCACTGCATATGGCCCATGAACATCTTCACCTGGAATGACATAAGGGTCTTCCAGATCTGTCCATTTAATTGCAGCGGGCGTTCTCAGCAAACAACAGAATGATATTACAAAAGGCTTGGGGTTCCTCCCAACTTACATCAGGAAACTGACTGAACCCCAAAGAAATTTGCCCTCACTTCTGAATAATACCCATAGAAACTTAACTGCATAAATCCTATCAAAAAGACATAAACAAAGCAATGACGGCAAGGACAGTTAAACAGGAAAGAAACCATTACTTTCAAATGTTAACACAAACTGCTTTTGCTAATGATCAATTTTTGGTTACACTGCTGACATATACTATCAAAATTTTAAGTTATTTGGAAATCCTATCATGATCAAGTTTATTTTCTTGAAAGACCATCTTAACAAATAACTTTGGTGGATAAAATTAGACAGACACAAAAAAAGTTCTTGTCTGAAGGAAGTACAGAGTTTCTGATGAATTGGTGTCAATTCTGGACATGAAAACCCAAATGAAAGTGAATGAAATTTCTGGTCTTTTTATTCCTGTCTAACCACAATAACCTGTGAATCACATAAATGTCTGAATAGGATCTTCATGGCTGCAAATCAAGTCTGATGCTCCAATCAATTAGTCTTACAGCCCAAATGATTCGCTGTAACAGCACACTGACATTTCAGAACAATTTAATTTCCTTCCAGAATACTTTCATTTATTACTAATAAATACGGACAAATCTTATTGCCCCTAACTAGTCAAAATGTTAATGCTCTGATTACAACAGTCAGGTGAAGGGCATGCACAATATGATCATTGAGAAAGGCAAATGTTCTAAATAATTCTGAGCCAGTGTCAAAAAGAAATTAAAAATGAAATTGTTTCAAAGTAATATTGGAAGGGTATAGTTTTTACAGAGACTGGTCAGAACTAATTTAACTTTCAAGTTCAGAATTTGGTTTTATAGTATTAAATTCATACAGTCAGTAAAGACTTGATGGGCTGAAGGACCTCCTCTACTGGGGCGACACGGTGGCACAGTGGTTAGCACCGGTGCCTCACAGCAGCAAGGCCTCAGGTTTGATTCCAGCCTCAGGTGACGGTCTGTGTGGAGTTTGCACATTCTCCCCGTGTCTGCATGGGTTTCCTCCGGATGTTTCCGGTTTCCAAAGATGTACAGGTTAGGTGAATTGGCCAAAGCTAAATTGGCCATAGTGTTAGGTGCATTCGTCAGAGGGAAATGGGTCTGGGTGGGTTACTCTTCGGAGGGTTGGTGTGGACTTGTTGGGCCAAATGGCCTGTTCCCATACTGTAGGGAATCTAATCTACTATATGATCCTATATCATTCCAAGTTTCTGCCCCTTCTCATTTCAAGACAAACATTCTGGTTCTGTGTAAGATTAACAATTTGGATTCAAATAGCATTTCGCATGATAGTAGCCTAGTGATACTATCATGGGATTTGAGCGGAACAGCAGAGTCCCAATACATGCCTTGTGCCCAGACCATCTCTATAGCCAGCTGCCTCTGCTTTATTACCAGAATGAGTTCAAGGTCAGATTCCTCCAGAATGTAGCCACCACTGATATCAACCCCTCACTCCCTGAACTGAAAATCCAACCTCGGGCGAGATAGACAGATATTTTTAAAGTGAGGTTTTCAGACCCTACAACTGTCTCGCACACATGGACAAAAGTCCAGGGAAGACATACATACCAATTCTCACTTTAAGAGAGCACTTGCAATCATGTGGCACCTTCTCACCTCCTTGGAGTGTCAAAGGAACTTACAACAGCTAATTTTTTTTTAAATCCATAAACAGGCAGCACGGTGGCTCAGTGGTTAACACTGCTGCCTCACAGCGCCAGGGTCCCAAGTTCAATTCCAGCCTTGGGCGACTGTCTATGTTGGTTTCTTCCGGGTGCCCTGCTTTCCTCCCACAATCCAAAGACGCGCAGGTTAGGTTAATTTGCCATGCTAAATTGCCCAGTGTGTTCAGGATGTGTAGGTTAGACACATTAGTCGGGGCAAATATAGGACAGGGGAATAAGTTTGGGTGGGTTACTCTTTGGAGGGGCAAATATAGGACAGGGGAATAAGTTTGGGTGGGTTACTCTTTGGAGGGTCGGTGTGGACTTGTTGTGCTGAAGGGCCTGTTTCCACACTGCAGGAATTCTAATTCTAAAAAAAAACTTCTAACTCAGAGGTGAAAATTCAACTTAAATGGGAAAATCTGACAAAAAAACCAAAAGAACTGTGGATGCTATAAATCAGAAACAAAAACAGAAGTAGCTGGAAAAGCTCAGCAGGCCCGGCAGCATCTGTGAAGAGAAATCAAAGTTAACATTTTAGGTCCAGTGACTCTTGCTCAGTTTTTGTTTGAGAAAAGCTGAGATTTAGTGGTCAAAAGGATATGCTATTAGGCTGAAGTGAGGTGCTTCTTAACTTTATAGATTTCTTTCTGCATGTATCACTCGCCTTAAATCCACACGGAGTCACTGATAAATGCAAAGCTCACTGAAAACTTCATTTTTTTTGTTAATATTCCTCCATGGGGTGAGGGCATTGCTGGTTTGGCCACTACTACTGGCCATCCCTAGATTCCTTCTATTACAACTTCGCTTTCTGAATTTGAAAAATGATTGACGAAAACAAAGCATAATCAATTGGTTGCAATCAATTCGAATACATGATGAGTCATGGCTTTCTGTTTTGATAAACTGCCTCTCACTCAGTCACAGTAGGCATTTTTTTCTCATTTTTTTGCACACCACTATCATACATTAATTAAATTTAGTTAACCAGATCAAAAATGAAGGACAGTTAATTCCATGTGTAATCTGAATCACTTATTTTCTTGCACTACAAGAATCACAGTCTCAAACATGCTACATTCAAAATTACAGTGTAGGAAACTCAATGTTCAATTTATTTTCACCCATTTTCCTTCAATCTTCACTTCTGACATATTACATTCTCCTTTTTAAAAGGCAATTACCACTCAAATGGTCATATAATCTTTATCTCACTTGTGGCAAGGCATGTCTTGGGCTGAATTATGCTCCACCACCTCCTAAAACCCCGCCCACAATCCAGGTGGGCATGTTTTCAGTGGGGGGGGGCTCATAAAATGGACGGGGGGAAGCTATCCCACTATTTTCCTGTTTAACAGCTCACTCACCCTCAAAACACAATAAATTGATGGGTGCCAAATTGACAGCTGCCCACATGAATTTTCCTTCTGGGAGGAATGTACAACATAATCACCAGCCAACACCCCCTTTCCCCCATCAGCACACCATATTCCAAAATCAATCTTCCCTATTAATCGTTCTAGTGATACTCTTGTTTTATTTGGATATCTTATTGCAATTGCATAGGTTCTTGTTGAGACCACACAGAGTATTAAGTGCAGTTTTGGTCTCTTGAGAAAGGTGCTCCTGCTATGAAGACAGTGCAACAGAAATTTACCAGACTAATTGCAGCACTGATATATGAAGAGTGACTGGCTCAGTTAGGACTACAGAACAACCTCGCTTATCCAAACGTCAATTATCTGAGTTTTGGATTAATTGAAAAAGATCTTAAGGTCCCATAAAAACATTATCAGCTATCTGAATAATCAGTCATCCAAACAAAACACTCGCCACTCATCTCATTCTGATAATAGAGGTTGTTCTGTATATTCACTAGAGTTTAGTAGAATAAGGGTCTTTCATAGAAACTTATAATGGGTCGAGATGAGATGAATGTAGTTAGGTTGTTCCCTTTGACTAGGAGTTCAGAACCTGGGGTCACAGTCTAAGGGACTGAGGTGAGGAGAAATTATTCCTGCCACATGAAGCAGTTGAGATTAAAACATCGATTGTTTTCAAGAACGAGTTAGGTATAGTTCTTCAGGCGAAAAGGTCAAATGTTATGGGGAGAAAGCAGCAACTGTGTACTGTGTTGGATCATATTCAATGGTGAAGCAGGCCCAAATGCAGAATGACCCCTCCGATTCCAATTTTCTGCATTTCTAAGTTTCTAGTTCTCCTGTATGTTACCAATAATATCAAGGAACCCAAGTTCCAAATTTTAAGAAGGGTTATAATCATACAGGAGGAGAACATGAATTAAATTTGACTGTCTTGAATTGAATTTGTAGTCAACATGAATGGTGTTATTTTGAAAATTATGTTGTGAGAATCAGCTTTTGAAAAAAAAAGCTGAAAATCCAGAATCAACACAATCAAGGACTATGTTGTGGACAGCGACTGCTCTGTGGCGAAAGAATGGATTTTTGAATTAATATAAATGTCATGGAAAACTCGCCTGTGGGTAGCTTCTGGGAACTGTTTGAATCTGTTAAGATTTAGGATTTTCTCATTAACTGCTCACAATCATCAGAAAGACTGACAAGATAATGCCCGCAAAAATGTTTCTTTTGTAACCCTTCCTGAAGTCTGCAAACTAAGAGCTTTGCTAGAAATCTGATCATTCTTTGAATATGAAGTAAATCACAAGCTAAAATCTAATAATCTGCAAATCTGAAATTCTGCCTTTGTGATTATCCCCCTTTTCTTTCACAGAAATCACATGCAAGAGGAAAAATAGGCTTCAGAAAGTGATCAGAGACACTTTGCAATGTAGTGTCACAAGCAACATCTATAATATATATTTATATAGCATCTTTATCATACCAAAATATTCTCAAGGCATTTCACATTGGGTTGTTGTAGGAATATAGGAGCAGGAGGCAGCCTTTTTCTGCTCTTTGTCCAATCGATACTCAAAAGGACCTTGGAAAAAGTGAGGACTGCATATGTTGGAGATCAAAGTCGATAGTGAGGTGCTGGAAAAGCACAGCAGGTCAGACAGCATCCGAGGAGCATCTGATGAAGGGATTATGCCCGAAACATCGATTTTCCTGCTCCTCGGATGCTGCCTGATCTGCTGTGCTTTTCCAGCACCCCACTCGCGATTCAATAGGATCTTAGCCTGATTTGTGGCCACCAACATTTGTGCAATACCTCTGACAACAAAGACATCAAAATGCGACACTAAGTGCATATCATGAGGTGTTAAGCAAGAGGATCAAAACATTCACTCAGAAAGATAGACTGTAAGGAACATTTGAAAGGTAGAATGGTGGAGAGATTTAGGGAGGGAATTCCAGAGGCGAGAACCCAGACAGCTAAATGCCTGCCAATTGTTAAAAATGTTAAAGATCCATGAAACATCCTGTCATTCTTGACTCATCGGAATTAGAAATAAATCAATGCACATTTACAACTGTAGCTAAAATATTCTGCAACAACCTAGTGTACTAAAGCATTGATAATGACTAACTTTTATCATTCTTCTCCAAAACGAGCAGAAATCTGGCATTTGCTGTTCATTTCTAATTGCTCTGTAAGAGGCAGTGAGCCATCTCTTGAATTTCTGCCATCCATGCTGCTACTACTAGCTTCCATTAAAACAAACCTGAATCACAGTTTTATTCCTTGTATTCCTTGTTGTCCAAAAGAGAATCATTTTGTAGTCCATATAACGTCAGGAAGATGATAAATGCTGAAAAAACATTTAAGGCAATGGACGCAATTTTTCAAAAATAATTCTAAGTGGAGGGGGCAAGTGTGTTAGGTGGTGACTAACCTGACTTCGGGGATTACCCATGAATCAGCTCATTATGAGTTGACACGCAAGAAATGGTCAGTCACTTCCTTAATACAGGCCACCAGAAGCTGCAAGCATTTGGGTCCTCAAGTCCGTTGGTCAAAGCAGTCTGCTCACGAGCATGCAAGAAGGTCAGTCTTATTTTTCTGCTTAGTGGGTGGAGATTATGAAAAAGGGTTATCAATGAGGTTGGAGGCCAGGGGATGGGAATGGCTTTCACATACCTCCCAACTGGCTCCCATCTGTTCCCCTGACTGGCCCAGATTAGAAATATTGGGACTTGCCCTCTTACATGGCAGGCAAATTGGCACGATTCCCAGCCTGGAAACCAATCACCTTTCTCAGCTGCCAGGAAGGCAGATGATCAGGGAGTCAGCAAGGTTAGCCCGTTTAAGTGACTATTAATTTACCAATTACAGGCTTTAACTTCTGGTGAATCAAAAAATTATGGACCCAGTGTGGGCACAATGGGCCAAATAACTTTTTCCTGCTCTGGAACAATTCTGTAATTTCTCTCATTCTGAAATTCATTGCTGAGGTAGCAAGAAAGGTTTCCATGCAAACTCACCTGATTATTTACCTATCTCACCACCTCTCTCACCAGCAGTGAGAAGAACATGCAACCTGACCTACAGGAGACAATGATTTAGTGATATCTCCAGGTTAAATAATATGAGCTAGGGAAAAAATATATGTCACAAATGTGAGCCAGGAAAAATGTGCCTCATTTGCGTAGCACCTTAAAATATCAGCACCTGTTCTCTGCCACCTAGGTTTTCTCTGTAGTTCTCCATAGCAGAAATTATGTTCATGTGTAGCATGCAGCCTGTAAATCCAGCCTTTTCAACCTCGCCCTCAGTCATTCTCCTCTAAAGTCAGGCACTTCACAGGTGGATAAAAAGCCAGTTAATGCCAGTTAAGTGATTTGTTAACTGCTTGAGAAATGCTTAAGGATCACTATTGATCACCAGTTTCTCACTGCTGCTAAAAAAATTGCATTCTTACGAATCAAGTTTTCATGAGTCTTTAATTATGCTGAAAATACAGGCATGTGTGTTGGAAGATGATACCTCTTCAAGTATATACAACCTGTATCAAATTTGTTGTTTACTTTCCATGATGCCTGTAATTTTTACAGGTTCGGAATTGAATCATGTAAGACTGGTCCATAAATGTGTTAACGTTTTGAAGATGGCAATAAGTTTTGTTCTTTCTATACCAACAAAAGACAACAAGAGAAGAAAATCACAAAGGCTTATGATCTGAATTCTTAAAGGGAAAATCACTATTTCTTCATTGTCACAGTCAAAATACTGAAAACACCTAGTTGATTGCATTGTGGAAAGATGTTCATCACTAGGATAGTGGCAATTCAAGAAAGCATGTCACCATAATTGTCACAATAGAACCTAGAGAAGGTCAATGGCCTGAACACCGAAAGAAATATTGGAAGTGCACAAATGACGAGACAACATCAAGCCCTGTCTGGTTTTCATAGCAAATGGAAGTCTGGTTTATTAATTTCAAGAATATTGAAGAAGTGCTCCTTCATAGTCCACTGCCATCTGAACCTTGATTGAATGTTACAATGTTAGCTTTCAGAAGTATGCTTTATACTATAGATTCTTTTATGCACACTGACACACTTTAGGGTTCATTATAAAAGGCTGAATTTACACTGTTCCTGATCTGTTCTGCCAGTAAGAGACTCAATCAGTTCATTGAACCGCCACTATCAATTAAAGGACTAATTTCTACAACCAGCAGCATAATGATCTCCAAATGGACATCGATAACTTTTGAACAAGGTGATTTGAATGCCAAGTGACTGAGTAAAGGGAGACAAAATCACATTTCAACTTTTAAGACCTTTACCATAAAAATAAATAACATTGACGAAACACTACATAGCAGTCAACTAATATGCCAAAGTACAGCCTCTTTTAACTTTTCAAAAATGATTAAAAACCCAACAGCAGCTACACTTTACTGTACTTATTTTTCATCACAGACGAACAATTTTCACAATGGCCAGCCCAGCATCATTCCCAGCTTCCAAAAAGCTCACTTATTCCCATTTTACTGAGTCATCGAGTGAGCATGTTTCTCTTGGTCATGAACCTAACATCAACAGTAAAACACATTTTCAGCAAATACCCCAAATGGGCACAGTTATACCAAAACCAATCCCTTAGAATCCTTGGATAGGCTAACAGCATGTTTCTTTGACCAGAGACTGTCTTCCCTTCAGAATCTTGCTTGCTGACAGAGAACTCACAGCTTGTTCTCTTTGCTCGCTATCACCTTAGTTTTCCTCTGAGAGACCTGAGCCTCTCTTTTTCTAACCCTAACCATTTTCTGTCCAAATATTTGAAGATTGAAAGTATATCCACAGTCAGCACAGGCGCTCTTGTTTTTGTTTTCAGGTGTGAACTTTTACATCTTGTTTCCAGTAATCAAATCTTTAGCCCCCGCCCCCAAATAAAAAACAGAAATTAATGGCAAAACTCAGTAGGTCTAGCAGCATATGTGGGGAGAAAGCAGACTTAAAGCATCGAATCTGGTGACTCTTCATCAAAACCCTTAAGCTCTCTGTTCCTGTTGTAACCAAGCCACTTAAGGCTTGTTACTGGACAGAACTTCTACCAGTTCCATCTTCACTACTCCAATTCACCTGAAATTAAAGAGTCAGTTTAAAACATAACAATCTTAATAACTTTATAATTCGAAGAGGGGACTTCAATACCAATGGAAGCAAAGAATGCTTGCCTTCATTGGTCAGTGCACTGAGTACAGAAGTTGGGACATCATGTATCAGCTGTACAGGACGTTGGTGAGGCCATTTTTAGAATCATGCAATCAATTCTGGTCTCCCTGCTATAGGAAAAATGTTGTTAAACTTGAGAGAGTTTACGCAGAAAAGATTTACAAGGATGTTGCCAGGACTGGAGAGTTTAAGCTATCGGGAGAGGCTGAATAGGTTGGGTTTTTTATCCCTGGACTGTTGGAGGCAGAGGGGTGAATTTATAGAGGGTATAAAATCATGAGGACATGGATAAAGTGCAAGTCAAGGTCTTTTTCCCAGGCTAGGGGAGTCTAAAACTAGAGGGCAGAGGTTTAAGGTGAGAGGGGAAAGATTTTAAAGAGACCTGATGAGCAACTTTTTCACACAGAGGGAGTGTGTGTATGAATGAGCTGCCAGAGATGGTGCTGGAGATGGGAACAATTACAACTTTTAAAAGACTTCTGGATGGGTATATGAATTGGAGGGTTTAGAGGGATATGGGTTAAATGTAGGTAAATGGGATTAAATTTAGGATATCTGGTCAGCACAGGCAAGTTGGAATTAAAGGTCTGTTTCTGTGCTGTATAACTCAATGAAACTAATAACTACTTGGCAAAGCGATAGATAGTTTCTTTACTCAGAGAGTAGTAAGGGTGTGGAAATCACTGTCTGCAATAGTCATAGACTCGCCACCTTTAAGGGCATTTAAATGGTCATTGGATAAACATATGGATGAAAATGGAATCATGCAGGATAGATTGACTTCAGATGAGTTCCACAGGTCAGCACTACATTAAGGGCCAAAGGGCCTATACTGCACTGTCATGCTCTATATGTGATTAAATTAGTGAAACACTCACAGATATTATGGGAAAATAAACCACGTTGCCGTTCTATAAAAAAAAATTGGCAGATATTCAGCTCCTGAAGTAGTAACATAAAAATATCTCTAACTTTTAATTTCATGGCACTCTGCGTAAATTTATTGGAAATCCTGGACCTTTTTAACACCACACTCTCTACAAACATATTCTAATAAGACTGAATCAATTTCTCATCTCTGAATTTTCAGAGGGGAAGAGAATCAACTTGTTTCTATAGTAACCAGTGTGGAAGCTGTATGCCATTGCTGCCCTTATTACCTGCTTGAGGCAATAGCTTTAACCTTGGCACCATCATCTGTCCTCTCTCTGTTCGAAACCAATGATTCAGAAAAAGAGCCATTTCCGATGAACACCTGGTGCTGTTTTTAAAATGTCACCTTCAATACAGGCAGAAGAAATTGTGAAAATGCGAAAATAAAACCTTCCAAAAGAGAGACAGTCAAAAGTCAGCTCAAATGCAGCAAAATTATTGGCAAATCTACTGATAAATCCTGTTTAACAGTCTGGGTTTGAAACTGGCCACAAGAAGAAGGGAAAGTGACTCTTGGGGTCTGAATCTTACCTTTATGTGGCATATTTGATTTATACAGTAATAGAGTCATACAGCACAGAAACAGACCCTTCAGTCCAACTCGTTGACGCCAACCAAGTTTCCCAAGCTAAACTAGTCCTACTTACCTGCATTTGGCCCATATCGCTCTAAACCATTGCTATTCATGTACCTATCCAAATGTCTTTTAAATATTATATCTGGACCTGCATCCACCACCACTTCCGGCAGTTCATTCCACAAAGTAAGGAGTGAGAATAGAAAAGCGCAAGCGGTAGGAGACTCAATAGTTAGAGGAATGGACAGGAGATTCTGTGGTCACAAACTAGACTCCCGGGAGATATGTTGCCTCTCAGGTGCCAGGGTCCAGGATGTGTCTGATTGAGTCTACAAGAATCTGGAGGGAGAGGGTGAGCAGCCAAAAGTCATGGGGCACAGTGACACTAATGACATAGCTAGGAAAAGGGATGAGGCTCTTAAAAAGTGATTTCAGGGAGTTAGGTTGGAAGCTAAAAAGCAGGATGAGCAGAGTAGTAATCTCAGGATTACTACCGGTGTCACATGCTAGTGAGGTAGTGAACAGAGAGCGAGTGCAGCTAAACATGTGGCTACAGGGCTGGTGCAGGAGGGAGGGCTTCAGACACATCAATCATTGGGGTAGCTTTTGGGGAAGGTGGGACCTGTACATAAAGGACGAGTTGCACTTAAGCTGGAGGGGCATCAATGTCCTGGGCAGGACATTCGCTAGAGCACTTTGGGAGAGGTTAAACTAGTTTGGTAGGGGGATGGGAACTAGAGCTACAAATCAAAGGCAAGGGTAGTTGTTGAACCGGCAGCAATAGAATACAGAGCGACTGTCAGGAAGGATACACAGTTGATGGGTCAAAGAGGTGGGTTAAAATGTGTTTGTTTCAATGCAAGGAGTGTCAGGAATAAGACTGATGAACTTAGAGCATGGATCAGAACTTGGAACAATGACGTTGTGGTCATAGTGGAAACATGGGTGTCACAGGGACAGAAATGGTTGCTGAATGTTCCATTCCTTTAGATCGTTTAAAATGAACAGGGATGGGGTAAAAAAGGAGGGGGAGTAGCATTGTTAATTAGAGAAAATTACGATGTTGAGGAAGTCTGCCTACTGAGTCAGTATGGGTGAAAGTCAGTAATAGGAAAGGAGCAGTCACTTTATTGGGTGTTTATTTTTATATAGCGCCCTCAATAGTAGCAGAGAGATGGAAAAGCAGATTGGACAGCAGATCTTGGAAAGATACAGATGTATCTTTTGTGAAGGGCAGGTCGTGCCTCACAAACCTTATTGAGTTCTTTGAGAAGGTGGACGAGGGTAAAGTAGTAGATGTGGTGTATATGGATTTTAGCAAGGCGTTCGATAAGGTACCCCATGGTAGGCTACTGCAGAAATTACGGAGGTATGGCATTGAGGGTGCATTAGAGGTTTTGATTAGGAATTGGCTGGCTGGAAGGAGACAGAGGGTAGTAGTTGATGGTAAAGGCTCATCTTGGAGTGCAGTTACTAGCGGTGTTCCACAAGGATCTGTTTTGGGACCATTGCTGTTTGTCATTTTTATAAATGACCTGGAGGAGGAGCTTGAAGGCTGGGTGAGCAAGTTTGCGGATGATACGAAAGTCGGGGGAGTGGTGGACAGCGAAGAAGGATGTGGCAGGTTACAGCAGGATATAGATAGGTTGCAGAGCTGGGCAGAAAGGTGGCAAATGGAGTTCAATGTAGCTAAGTGTGAAGTCATTCACTTTGGTAGGAGTAACAAGAAGATGGATTACTGGGCTAATGGTAGGCTACTTGGTAGTGTGGATGAGCAGAGGGATCTTGGTGTCCATGTACACAGATCTCTGAAAGTTGCCACCTAGGTAAATAGTGCTGTGAAGAAGGCATATGGCGTACTGGGCTTTATTGGTAGAGGAATTGAGTTCCAGAGTTCCGAGGTCATGTTGCAATTGTATAAGACTCTGGTGTGGCCTTATCTGGAGTATTGTGTACAGTTTTGGTCGCCATACTATAGGAAGGATGTGGAGGCACTGGATCGGGTACAGAGGAGGTTTACCAGGATGTTGCCTGGCATGGTAGGAAGATCGTATGAGGAGAGGCTGAGGCACTTGGGGCTGTTCTCATTGGAGAAAAGAAGGTTTAGGGGCGATTTGATAGAGGTGTACAAGATGATTAGGGGTTTAGATAGGGTTGACAGTGAGAACCTTTTTCCGCGTATGGAGTCAGCTGTTACTAGGGGACACAGCTTTAAATTAAGGGGAGGTTGGTATAGGACAAATGTTAGGGATAGATTCTTTACTCAGCGGGTTGTGAGTTCATGGAATGCCCTGCCAGTATCAGTGGTGGACTCTCCCTCTTTATGGTCATTCAAGCGGGCATTGGATAAGCATATGGAGGTTATTGGGCTAGTGTAGGTTAGGTAGGCTTCAGTCGGTGCAACATCGAGGGCCGAAGGGCCTGTACTGCGCTGTATTTTTCTATGTTCTATGTTCTATGTAACAGAGGTGTTGCTATGGGTGACTTCAACTTCCCCGATATTGATTGAAATCTCCATAGTGGAGATGGTCTGGATGGAGCTGATTTTGTCAGGTGTGTCCTGGAAGAATTACTGACTCAATATGTAAATAGGCCGACTGGGGAGAGACCATATTGGATTTAGCACTTGGCAACGTGCCAGGCCAAGTGTCAGATCCCTAGGTGGAGAGCATTTCGGTGACAGTGACCACAACTGCCTCACCTTTCCCATAGCCATGGAGCGAGATAGGATCAGACAGAATGGGAAGGTATTTAATTGGGGGAGGGGAAATTATAGTGCTATTAGACAGGAGCTGTGGAGTGTAAATTGGTAACAATTGTTCTACAGGAAATGTGGAGGTTGTTTAAGGAGCATTTGTTGCGAGCGTTGGATAACTTTGTCCCACCGAGTTAGGCAAGGAATAGTAAGGTTAAGGAGCCTTGGATAACAAGATAAAAGGACTTCTCATCAAGAGGAAGAAGGAAGCTCACTTAAGGCTGAGGAAGCAAGGATCTGGCACAGCTTTACAGGAGTACAGGGTAGCTAGGAAAGAACTAAAAATGGACTGAGGACACCTAGGAAGAGGCACAAAAAAGCCTTGGTGTGAAGGATTAAGGAAAACTCAAAGGTGTTCCACATTTACAAGAGTAATGAGAGAATGATCAGAGAGAGGGTAGAGTTGATCAAGAACAGTGGAGGGAACTTGTGCCTGAAGTCTGAAGAGGTAGGGGAGACCCAAAATAAGTTTTTTGCTTCAATATTCATTAGAGAGATTAGATTGCTTACAGTGCGGAAACAGGCCCTTCGGCCCAACAAGTCCACACCAACCCTCCGAACAGCAACCCACCCAGACCCATTCCCCTACATTTACCCCTTCACCTAACACTGCGGGCAAATTACCATGACCAATTCACCTAACCTGCACATCTTTGGACTGTGGAAGGAAACCGGAGCACCCAGAGGAAACCCACGCAGACACGGGGCAATATGGTGGCTCAGTGGCTATCTCTGCTGCCTCACAGCACCAGGGACCCAGGTTCAATTCCCGCCTTGGGAAACTGTCTGTGTGGAGCTTGCACGTTCTCCCAGTGTCTGTGTGGGTTTCCTCCGGGTGCTCCGGTTACCTCCCACAGTCCAAAGATATGCAGGTGAGGTAAATTGGCCATACTAAGTTGTCCGTAGTGTTTGGTGCATTAGTCAGGGGTGAGTGTACGGGAATGGGTCTGCGTGGACTTGTTGGGCCGAAGGGCCTGTTTCCACACTGTAGGAGAAAGTGAGGACTGCAGATGCTGGAGATCAGAGCTGAAAAATGTGTTGCTGGAAAAGCGCAGCAGGTCAGGCAGCATCCAAGGAACAGGAGAATCGACGTTTCGCGCATAACCCCTTCTTCAGGAATGAGGAAGGTGTGCCAAGCAGGCTCAGATAAAAGGTAGGGAAGATGGACTTGGGGGAGGGGCGTTGGGAATGCGATAGGTGGAAGGAGGTTAAGGTGAGGGTGATAGGCTGGAGAGGGGGTGGGGGCGGAGAGGTCGGGAAAAAGATTGCAGGTCAAGAAGGCGGTGCTGAGTCTGTGGGTTGGGATTAAGAAAAGGTGGGGGAGGGGAAATGAGGCCACATCAGGTGCAGCGGATGCAGTAAATGATGCATGTGGAGGTGCAGGTGAATTTGTGACGGATATGGAAGGATCCCTTGGGGCCTTGGAGGGAAGTGAGGGGGGAGGTGTGTGCTCCCACGAGGAGGTTGAAGAGTTCATCCACTTTACTAACACCTTCCACCCCGACCTCAAATTTACCTGGACCGTCTCAGACTCCTCCCTCTCCTTCCTAGACCTCTCCATTTCTAGTTCGGGCGACCAACTCAACACGGACATTTACTATAAACCAACCGATTCCCACAGCTACCTAGATTACACCTCTTCCCACCCTGCCCCCTGTAAAAGCACCTCCGCCGCATCTGCTCCCAGGAGGACCAATTTCAATACCGAACAACCCAGATGGCCTCCTTCTTCAAAGATCGCAATTTCCCCTCAGACGTGGTTGACGATGCTCTCCACCACATCTCCTCCACTTCCCGCTCCTCCGCCCTTGAACCCCGCCCCTCCAATCACGACCAGGACAGAACCCCACTGGTCCTCACCTACCACCCCACCAACCTCCAGATACATCGTATCATCCTTCGTCAGTTCCGCCACCTCCAAACAGACCCCACCACCAAGGATATATTTCCCTCCCCTCCCCTATCAGCTTTCCGGAAAGACCAATCCCTCTGCGACTCCCTCATCAGGTCCACACCCCCCACCAACCCAACCTCCACTCCCAGCACCTTCCCCTGCAACGCAAGAAATGCAAACCTTGTGCCCACACCTCCCCCCCTCACTTCCCTCCAAGGCCCCAAGGGATCTTTCCATATCCGTCAGAAATTCACCTGCACCTCCACACGCATCATTTGTTGCATCTGCTGCACCCGATGTGGCCTCTTCTACATTAGGGAGACAGGCCGCCTACTTGCGGAATGTTTCAGAGAACATCTCTGGGACACCCGCACCAACCAACCCAACCGCCCTAAGCTGAATACTTTAACTCCCTCTCCCACTCCGCCAATGACATGCAGGTCCTTGGCCTCCTCCATCGCCAGACCATGGCAACACGATGCCTGGAGGAAGAGCGCCTCATCTTCCACCTAGGAACCCTCCAACCACAAGGGATGAATGCAGATTTCTCCAGCTTCCTCATTTCCCCTCCCCCCACCTTTTTTCAGTCCCAACCCTCAGACTCAGCACTGCCTTCTTGCCCTGCAATCTTCTTCCCAACCTCTCCGGCCTATCACCCTCACCTTAACCTCCTTCCACCTATCACATTTCCAATGCCCCGCCCCCAAGTCCCTCCTCCCTACCTTGTATCTGAGCCTGCTTGGCACACCCTCCTCATTCCTGAAGAAGGGTCTATGCCCAAAACGTCAATTCTGCTGCTCCTTGGATGCTGCCTGATCTGCTGCACTTTTCCAGCAACACATTTTTCAGCTCCACACTGTAGGGAACCTAATCTAGAGAGAGGGACCTTTTTGATAGTAAAAACACCATGGACCAGGTTAATAGGCTTTGACAGATTGATATTAGGAAAGTGGATGTGCTAGAAACTTTGGGAAGCATTAAGATGGATAGGTCCCAGGGCCAGACCCGATATATCCAGGGTAGCTTTGGGAAGCAAGGAATGAGATTACTGCACCACTGATGATAATCTTTGCATCCTCACTCTTCACGAGAGTAGTACTGGATGATATGAGGGAAACAAATGTTGTTCCTCTGTTCAAGAAAGGGAATAGAGAAATCCCTGGGAATTACAGACCAGTCAGTCTTACATCTGTGGTAAGCAAGGAACTGGAAAGAATCCTGAGAGATAGGATTTAAGACTATTTGGAAAAACGTAGTTTGATTAAAGATAGTCAGCATGGCTTTGGAAGGGGCAGGTCATGTCTAAAAGCCTTATTGAGTTCTTTGAGGATGTGACAAGACAAGTTGATGAAATTCGAGCAGTAGATGTGGTGTATATGGGTTTCAGTAAGGCATTTGATAAGGTCCCCCTCGATAGGCTCATTCAGAAAGTTAGGAGATACAGGGAAATTTAGCTGTCAGGTTACAGAATTGGCTGGCCAAAATGAGAGAGCAAGTGGTAGTGGATAGAAAGTATTCTGTCTGGACATCGGTGATCAGTGATGTCCCGCAGAGAACTGTTCTTGGGCCTCTGCTCTTTGTAGCATTTATAAGTGACTTGGATGACCAAGTGGAAGGGTGGGTTAGTAAGTTTGCCAATGGCACAAAGGTTGGGGATGTTGATGATAGTGTTGAGGGCTGTTGCATCCTACAACAAGACATTGACAGGATGCAGAGCGAGGCTGAGAAGTGGCAGGTGGAGTTCAACTTGGATAAATGTGAGGTGATTCATTTTGGAAGGTCAAATTTGAATGGTGAATATAGGGTTAAAGACAGGATTCTTCACAGTGTGAAGGAACAGCAGGATCTTGGGATCCATGTACATAAATCCCTCAAAGTTACCCCCCAAGTTGATGTGGTTGCTAAGAAGGCATATGGTGTTTTAGCTTTCATTAGCAGGGGAATTGAGTTTAAGAGCCACAAGGTTTTGCTGCAATTAGGCCTCAGAGAAAGACTCTTAATGAAGAGATATGGGCAATATTAAATTACTTAATTCAACAGTTAGAATTTGTAAACGCTTAAAATGTAATAACTATCTTGAGATGCAGTGGTAGTATTCCCACTTCCAGATGAAGAGTTCCAAGTTCAAATCCCACTGCCCCAGTGAAACATCCTGAACAAGATGATTAAAAAGCTCACTATGAAAAGTATATCAAGATTTAACATTAGTAGCAACATTTTAGTGAGCATAGGAAAGCATTTTATTTAAATACACACTAGCACCATCACCCAACTCCCAGCCAACTCATTTACAGTGAATGACGAATGAAACCTCCCAGGGAAATTTTTTAAAATTTCTCACAGCCCACATGCTGATCCCACATGCTGGAAACTATGATGAATCTGGCAAATAATCTTCCTGCTCAATTATTTAATGAGCAAGGGCTCCACTTCACATCAGGGCCAGAAGGGATGCACCTCGTGGGCAGTGTTTTCATACTAACCTCCCCCCCCCCCGCTATTCATATTGTGGGAGGTGAGTAGGTGGGCAGGAAAATTCATATTGCCAGTTGGTGGATAGTTTGCTGATACCACTTGTTCTCTCTCATGCCCAGCTTCCAGACCCCCACAATTGCACATCCCCACCCCATGCCATCCTCCTAGACTCAAGATGAACAACCAAAGTGGAGACTAGATTCAGGATTAATAATCCTGCTGAGGTGTGGGATATCAGGGTAGTTGCTTTGAGACAGACTCCCAGCTGCAGACTGTGGAAGACCAACACCTCAGGCAGGTTAACTAGTCATTTCTCCCTTGGTTTCCCTCCTCTGTGGTAGCCTGGCTTTGATGTGATGTTATTAAATAAAAAATTGTCTTAATTACTTTTTAACATTCTCAAATTTAGGAAGTTGTAGAGAGGTTGCATCAAAGGAGGCATTTTGTTTCCCACTGGGCCGAGTTACAGAGTTTCTTGCCTTTCAGATTAGAATGTCTCTTATTGTACCGCCGCCCCCCCCCAACCAATATCCTAGTTTTCGAGAACCTGCCATCTGCCCTCATATGGTGAGCTGACTTTCCAGCAACTAACTGGGCAATTCAGGGAAAAAAAGCTATTCCTGCAGGGTTTCTCACAGTGTGGGAGTGGCAGCTTTCATTGACCCCTAGGTTAAGGTTCCAACCCAAAAAGACAAAATACCACTCAAGACTCAACTTGCCATTGTCCAGCCTAAGGGCAACTGCGTTCCTAATGGTGAAAACAATGAGGTCTTGAAAAGCTAAGGGGAGGAACACAGGAAATAGGAACAGGCCTTTCAGCTCCTTTCGCATGTTATACCATTCAATCAGATCATGCTGGTCTTCTATCACAATGCCACTGTCCAGCAATTAAAGTATTTATCAACACAGAAATAGGTTACTTGGATAAACAGATCTCGACAGGTATTCATGCTCCACACAAGTCTCCCGAAAAAGATTATTTTTCTACCATCCTTAAGATTTCCTTTCTCCATTTTGTCTATTATGGTTCCATCCAAATACATGCATGCTTCAACTACTCTGTTCTATATTCAACATTCAAAGTAGTTTATTATAAACTCCCTGTTAGATTGATTAGTGACTGTCCATCTTAGTCTAGTTCTGCCCACAAGTGGCTGTCTGAATAAGACACTTCGGAATCATGAAGACTCCAAGTAGGTCACCCCTCAGCTTTTCCTCTTTGAATGAAAGGAATTGCAGGACTGTCACAGACTTTAAAAAAATGTTTTCTCCAATGCACCAAAATGATTGTGTGGCCAGCCCCAATAGAATCCACACTGACAGAGAAACATTTCATATAACGGCACAAAGAAGCGACACCTGAGAATTTCAGTATTAGTGGCACTGAATAGTGAAAAGGCTATGTACTTTGACAACATTTCAGCAACAGTACTGAAGACTTGTGCTCTATAACTTGTTGCACCTCTAAACAAGCTCTTTTGGTACAGCTACAACTCTGGTATCCATCCAGCCATGTGGAAAATTGCCCAGGTCTGTCCTGGGCAAAAAAAGCAGGATAAATTCAACCTAGTCAAGTACTGCTGCATCAGTCTACTCACAACAATCTATAAAGCGGTGGAAGATATCATTATACAAGCCCCATACTGCCGTAACATGACCTCCCAAATCCTAAACTGACCAATGAAAGCAAGCCTGCCAACACCTTTTTTACCACCCTGTCTATCTGTGACTCCACTTTCAAAGATCTATGTACCTGCATCCCTTGGCCTCTTTGCTTGGCAACACTTCCTGGGGCCCAACGATTAAGTGTATAAGTCCTGCCCTGATTTGTCTTACCAAAATGCAATACCCCACATTTATCTAAATTAAACTGCATCTGCCACTCTTTGGCCCATTGGCCTACCTGATCAAGATCCCATTTTACACGGAGATAACTTTCATCCCTGTCCACTACACCACCAATTTTGTATCATCTGCAAACTTATTTACTGCACCTTCTATATTCACATCCAAATCATTTAGATACATGAGCAAAAGCGGTGAACCCAGCCCCAATCCTGATAATCATACCACTAGTCACAGGAGTACGGTATGAAAAACAAATCTCTCATATCACCCTCTGTCTCCTACCTACAAGCCAATCTTGCATCCAAGTGGCTAGTTCCTCTGGTTTCCATGTGATCTAACCTTGCAAACCAGTCTACTGTGAGGAACCTTGTTAAACTCCTTGCTGAAGTCTATATAGACAACGTCTATCACTCTGCCTTCAATCTTTTTGTCATTTCTTCAAAAACTTCAAGAAACACTTGCTTAGTAATACCCTGTTCACTAATGCTCAGTTTGGAATCCACCAGGGCCACTTAACTCCTGACCTCATTAAAGTCTTGGTTCAAATATGGACAAAAATGTTGAAGTCCAGAGGTGAGATGACAGTGACAGCATTGTTGGATATCAGACAGTTCGGTTGCAGGACATCTACACACGGGTTCCTCAGTGTCATGTCCTAGGCCCAACCATTTCCATCAATGCTTCATCAATGATTTTCCCTCCATAAGGTCAGAAATGGGGATGCTTGCTAATCAGTACACAATGATCAGTGTCATTCGCAACTTCTTAGGTGCCTTTGGTGTTACCATCAGTGAATCCCCTACTATTGGCAACCTTGAGGCAACCATTAATCAGAAATTCAACTGGATTCACCATATAAACACAGTGGCTACAAGAGCAGGTAAGAATCTAGGAATACTGTGGTGAGTAACTTGCCTCCTCATTTGCCAAAGCTTGTCCACAAGGCATAAGTCAGAAGTGTGATGGAATATCCCCTACTTGTCTGGATGAGTACAGCTCTAAAAACACTCAAGTTTGACGCTATTCAGAGCAAAGCAGCCTGTTGACTGGCGCCACATCCATAAGAATCCATTCACTCAGTGACACTCAGTACATGTTGCTGCTACCATTTGCAAGGTGCATTGCACAAATTCACTAAGACTCCTTAGATAGCACCCTCCAACCCAGAACTATTTTCATCTAGAAGGACAAGGGTAGTATGTTCATGGTAATTCCCCAGCTGAAAAAATCCCTCCAAGCCAGTCATCTTCCTGACATGGAAATATATCGTTGTTCCTTCAGTGTCGCTGGGTCAAAATTGTGAAATTCCTTCCCAAACATCAGTGTGGGTTTGCCTACAATAAAGAAGCTGCAGCGGTTCAACAAGGCAGCTCACCACCACCTTCTCAATAGTTACTGGGGATGGACAATAAATGCTGGGCCAGCCAGTGACACCTGCATCCTCTGAATGAATCGATGAAGTCACACACATCATGGGAAATCAGCTACGAAGATTATGATGACATGAAATTTAAGTTGATTTGCTAACATCTTTTAATCTTGAAATCAGTTATACTTTTAATGTGTAATAATTAGAGCACTGATCGTCTAGATGTCCAACAAACTGACATGCCCTCATGTGGATTCCCATACTATATAACAAATGAGAGTAGTTTTGATCTGCCACTCATCTAGCTGGTTTGTGGTCACCACAAAATTTTAGTGAAGCAAACCGCAAATTTCAGTCAGTGATGAGCCTAAGGCACCTCCTTCGTCAACCTCCTAGGAGTTCCTAATGAATCAAACACCTCCTTTGTGGCTTTACTCTGCTGCTATTTAATACTCTAACCACCAGCGACAGATAAACCTGTAAATTACTTTTTACATTGCTCATTATTATCACTCCTCCATGAAACTCCATCCTGGGAGTGAGTGTTTCCTAGTTTTCTAACAGCATGCATCATCTGTCAACTTTGGAAATTACAGCAGATGGTCAAAGTTAAACATTACCAAACGCATGGTTAAAATTAGGACCGTCAACAAGGCTTCAACCAGCAAAGATCAAAATTCGGTCTTACGTTTCTCCCTCACTTTACAATAAGGTGAGAAGGCCGTGACTGCATTTTTGCACATTTTCCCAACTTTACAACCCTAGAACTCATGTCTGTTTTCTTTTTGCTAAATTTAGCAGAGACAAGAACATTAGGCTCCAGATTTTCAAATGAATTTGGAGTTACATCCTGCTGTTTCTAAAGTAGTTGATTCAACATATGGCAATGACAGCATTCGCTGAACCTGGGATTCATGCAGGATGAAAGTATAATTAAAACTCGTGAAATCAGGCAGTGCGTCACCCACATGCCGTTCAAGATTGTGAGACACATCATGGTGCTCAGTTCCAATAACCCATCAAGACCCTGAAGATAGAATGGAGAAATTGATATCAAATGTCAACATGTTTACTACTTAAATGAAATTGAATGATAAAAGCTGATGAAGAACTAATATGCAAATCTTCTCACCAGATTTCAATTACTTTGTTAGCAAGGGCATATTGAATGGACAATGGTGAAACGAAGGTCAAACAATATTTGGTCCATCGTATCAGCGATAAGCAAAGAGATTTGCATTTTTGTAGTGCCTTTCATGAAGACTGGATATTCCAATATATTTCTGTTGTAATACAGAAAATATGGCAGCCAATTTGAGGACAGCAAGCTCCCACTAAACAGCTATGAAAACTGACCAAATTATCTCCACATTTGAAGGATAAATATTGGCGAGGAGGATTACCATAATTCCCCAATGCTTCTTCCAAATAGTCTTCTTGAATCATTTTTGCTCATTTGAGAGGGCAGAAGTGATCTGGGATTAATGTCTCAACAGAAAGATTGCAGTGCAGCATGCCTTTATATCTGAACATAACTCCTGGACGGGAGACAAGATCCCACAACCTTCTGACTCAAGGCACAAGGGTTATAATCTGAGCCACTGGCTGACATTTGACATACCACTATTACTCATTCGTACAACTGCCAGGCTCCTTCAACAATGAAAGGAATTACAGTTACTGTTATAGTAATGATAAGGCCTTAGTACCTCAGATAAAATGTTGCAACCAACTATTTGACCTGTGCAAGTCAAGGGGGTCTTCAGTGCTATGGAATAAAGCATGAACTGCAAGTAAGATTCTTAAGAAGAAGCACTATCTTTCAGTAACAAGATACAGTTAAATGAATAACAATGAGTTTGAGAAATTAAAAACAAGTTCCATTATGCGGATGATATAATAAGGGGCAGGATACATGGGTGATTCCAACTGGAGAATCACGGTTGCCTACAATTTGCCCCAAATACTGCCCTTTTGCTCTACTGAATGGCTGTGTTATACATCAGAGTACACAGAGCTTTAGCTTTCCTCACTGCTCAACTATTTGATATCCAGTACCTTATACAAAAGTACTGGGAGCTCATGTCTTTCTAAAGTTTAAAAATGTCAATGGAAGGCAAAAAGTGATGTAAGCCAATGAGTTCACATGCTGCCAGCATCACCAACAACTCCAGAAGGTTCAGGGCATGCAGCAGGCCCACAAGGCTAACATCTGACCATTACAACATTTGGTAGCTACCTCAAAAGATGTGTTATTCTGATGGATGTCAAAATGTTTCAGAATTTCAGCTTTTGTCTTTTTTATGTTTATCTATACTGGAAAAATTGCTTACTTTTTTTCTTTCTAGTACTGTTGATGCAATATTTAGGAATAAGAAGCCAAAGCATAAAATTGCTTGCCAGTATCTTTTAGCCAATCATCATTGTAGGTTCTGCTGAATTAATTCATGTGAGTCCTCTCACCGTCTTGTACTTCGTTTGTGCACTCCACATTAGACAGAATGGGTCATACAGGCCACATGTACAGATCATTAAGTGTGACCATTAACATAGGCATGGATTGTCCGTCCTCAAAGAATTAGCCTCAGAATTTTGACCACATCTGTTGAACTTTCCAACTATAACTTACATTTATATAGTGTCATTAAGGTAATGAATATCCCAAGGTGCTTCGCAAGACTGTTACTTAAAACAAAAAGTCATGGAAAGATATGTTAGGTCTCATGGCTAAACAGATAGGATTCAAGCAACATTTTTAAGGTAGGAAGTGTGATTGGCATGTTGCAGAAATTAAGGGACCGGCTGTACTTCAGGTAAAAGCAAATTACCTGGAAATCAGAAACAAACAGAGAGATTACTGGAGAAACTCAGCAGGTTCTGCAGCATCTGTAGAGAGAGAAAAACCAAGTTAATATTTTAAGTTTGGTATGACTCTTCTTCAGATATTATAGCTTTGGGCTTGGACTATCAAAGGGAAGTGTTACAATTATAACTGGCAATGCACGTAAGATTAGAATTCAAGTAGTGCAGATATAGAGACATAGAGTCATAGAAATGTGCAGCATGGAAACAGACCCTTTGGTCCAACCCGTCCATGCTGACTAGATAAGCCAACCTAATCTAGTCCCACCTGCCAGCACCCTGCCCATATCCCTCCAAACCCTTCCTATTCATATACCTATCCAAATGCCTCTTAAATGTTGCAATTGTACCACCTCCTCCATATCCTCTGGCAGCTCATTCCAGACACATACCACCCTCTGCGTGAAAAAGTTGCCCCTTAGGTCTCTTTTATATCTTTCCCCTCTCACCCTAAACCTATGCCCTCTAGTTCTGGACTCCCCGACCCCAAGGAAAAGACTTTGTCTATTTATCCTATCCATGCCCCTCATAATTTTGTAAACCTCTATAAGGTCACCCCTCAGCCTCCGATGCTCCAGGGAAAACAGCCCCAGCCTGTTCAGCCTCTCCCTGTAGCTCAGATCCTCCAACCCTGGCAACATCCTTGTTAATCTTTTCTGAACCCTTTCAAGTTTCACAACATTTTTCCGATAGGAAGGAGACCAGAATTGCACGCAATATTCCAACAGTGGCCTAACCAATGTCCTGTACAGCCGCAACATGACATCCCAACTCCTGTACTCAATATTCTGACCAATAAGGAGTGCATACCAAACGCCTTCTTCACTATCCTATCTATCTGTGACTCCACTTTCAAGGAGCTATGAACCTGCACTCCAAGGACTCTTTGTTCAGCAACACTCCCTAGGACCTTACCATTAAGTGTATAAGTCCTGATAAGATTTGCTTTCCCAAAATGCAGCACCTCACGTTTATCTGAATTAAACTCCATCTGCCACTTCTCAGTCCATCTGGTCCAGATCCTGTTGTAATCTGAGGTCGCCCTCTTCGTTGTCCACTACACCTCCAACTTTGGTGTCATCTGCAAACTTACTAACTGTACCTCTTATGTTCGCATCCAAATCATTTATGTAAATGACAAAAAGTAGAGGGCCCTGCACTGATCCTTGTGGCACTCCACTGGTCACAGGCCTCCAGTCTGAAAAACAATCCTCCACCACCACCCTCTGTCTTCTACCTTTGAGCCAGCTCTGTATCCAAATGGCTAGTTCTCCCTGTATTTCATGAGATCTAACCTTGCTAATCAGTCTCTCATGGGGAGCCTTGTCGAATGCCTTACTGAAGTCCATATAGATCACATCTACTGCTCTGCCCTCATCAATCTTCTTTGTTACTTCTTCAAAAATCTCAATCAAGTTTTTGAGACATGATTTCCCACGGACAAAGCCATGTTGACTATCTCGAATCAGTCCTTGCCTTTCCAAATACATGTACATCCTGTCCCTCAGGATTTCCTCCAACAACTTGCCCACCACCGACGTCAGGCTCACTGGTCTATAGTTCCCTGACTTGTCTTTACCGCCCTTCTTTAACAGTGGCACCACGTTTGCCAACCTCCAGTCTTCCGACACCTCACCTGTGACTATTGATGATACAAATATCTCAGAAAGAGGCCCAGCAATCACTTCTCTAGCTTCCCACAGAGTTCTCGGGTACACCTGATCAGGTCCTGCTGATTTATCCACTTTTACCCGTTTCAAGACATCCAGTACTTCCTCCTCTGTAATCTGGACATTTTGCAAGATGTCACCATCTATTTCCCTACAGTCTATATCTTCCATATCCTTTTCCACAGTAAATACTGATGCAAAAGATTCATTTAGTATCTCCCCCATTTTCTGTGGCTCCACACAAAGGCCACCTTGCTGATCTTTGAGGGACCCTATTCTCTCCCTAGTTACCCTTTTGTCCTTAATATATTTGTAAAAACCCTTTGGATTCTCCTTACTTCTATTTGCCAAAGCTATCTCATGGCCCGGTTTTGCCCTCCTGATTTCCCTCTTAAGTATACTCCTACTTTCTTTATACTCTTCTGAGGATTCACTCGATCTATTCTGTCTATACCTGACATATGCTTCCTTCTTTTTCTTAATCAAACCCTCAATTTCTATCGTCATCCAGCATTCCCTATATCTACCAGCCTTCCCTTTCACCCTGACAGGAATATACCTTCTCTGGATTCTTGGATATCTTGGAGGATTGTGGGCAAAAGGGCATTACAGCTGCAAAGGAACAGAATTCACAGAGGGATCTGAAATCCAGGATGAAACTTTTAAAATTGTGACTTTGGTTGTCAATGTAGAGTAGTTAGCGTAGGAGTATCACAGGGATGGAACTTGCTACAAGTTAAGATACAGGCAGTAGAGTTTTGGCTAACCTCATGTTGCTAAAGGTAAAATGTAAGAGACCAACTGGTTTTGCATTGGAAGAGTTAAATCTAGAGGTAATCAAGGTATGAATGAAAGTGGGGCAGGGCATGGAACAGAGAGAGATGCATGGTACAGAGAGGATGAGACAACTATGGCTGACTAGGGAAGTCAGGGATAGCATAAAAGCAAAACTAAAAACATCTAAAATAGCAAAGAACAATGGGAGACCAGAGGATTGGGAAGGTTACAAAAACCAGAGGGCAACAAAAAAAAAATAAGGATCGAGAAGACTAAGTCGGAGGGTAAGCTAGTCAGTATTATAAAGGAAGACTATAAGAGTTTCTTTAGATATATAAAAAGCAAAAGAGAGACAAAAGTGGACATTGGGCTATTGGAAAATGACACAGGAGACACAGTAGTGGAGAACAAGGAAATGGCTGAGGTATTAAATAAGTACTTTGCATCAGTCTTCACAGTGGAAGACGTGAGTAATTTCCCAAAAATTCAAGAGAGTGAGGGGGCACAGCTGAGTATGGTGGCCATTATCAAGGAAAAGGTGTGAGAAAAACGAATGACCTGAAGGTGGATAAGGCACTTGGACCAGATGGACTGCACCCCAGAGTTCTAAAGGAGATAGCTGAAGAGGTAGTGGAGGCATTAGTGGTAATCTTTCAGGAATCACGAGAATTAGGGAGGATGCCAGAGGACTGGAAAATCACTAATGTAACACCCCTGTTTAAAAAGGGAGTAAATTAGAAGATAGAAAATTACAGAACAATTCGCCTAACCTCAGCCATGGGTAAGATCCTGGAATCCATCATGAAGGATGATATTTTCTGAATACTTAGAAGTGTATGGTAAAATAAGACAAAGTCAGCACGGTTTCGTCAAGGGTAGGTCATGCAGTTTGTTAGGAAGAATAGAGGCATGGACTACTTTCTAAATGAGGAGAACATTCAGAAGGCTGAAGTCCAAAGAGACTTGGGAGTTCTATTCCAGAATTCTCTCCAAGCAAATTTGCAGGCTGAGTCAGTAATTTCCTGAAGAAGGGCTCGTGCCCAAAACGCCGATTCTCCTGCTCCTTGGATGCTGCCTGACTTGCTGCGCTTTTCCAGCAACACATTTTCAGCTCTGATCTCCAGCACCTGCAGTCCTCACCTTCTCCGCGTCAGTAATTAGGAAGGTAAATGCAATGATGGCATTTATTTTGAAACTACTTGAATATAAAAGTAGGGATGTACTTCTGAGGCTCTACAAGGCTCTGGTAAGGCCACATATGGAGTATTGTTCACAGTTTTAAGCCCCATATCTCAGGAAGGATGTCCTGGCCCTGCAACGTGTTCAGAGAAGATTCATAAGAATGGTCCCAGGAATGAACCGTTTAATGTATAAGAAATGTTTGAGGACTCTGGGTCTATATTCAATCAAGTTTAGAAGGATGAGGGGTGATCTAATTGAAATTTACATAATACTGAATGGCCTAGACACAGCGGATGTTGGGAAGATGTTTCCATTGGTAGGAGAGGATTCAAGGGCACAGCTTTAGAGTAAAGGGGTACAGCCTTAGAGTAAAGGTAAGACCTTTTGGAAAAGAAGGAAGGAGAAGCTTCTTCAGCCAGAGAGTGGTGAGTCTATGGGATTCACTGCCATAGAAAACTATGAAGACCAGATCATTGAGTAAATTTAAGACAGAGTTAGATAGATTCTTGATTGCAAAGGGGATCAAGGATAACGGGGAGAAAGCAGGAGAATAGGGTAGACAAACTCATCAGCCATGATTGAATGGCAGAGCAGATGCGATGGGTGAATGACCTAATTTCTGCTCCTATGTCTTATGGTCTTCATGTCTTAATTACATAAAACATATCATGTATAAACATGTGTTTGACCCATTCAGGCCATACTGATGCTTATGAGCCATATGTGCATCACCCAACCCCTTTTCATCTCACTCCACCAACGTACTTTTACATTCTCAAGTGCTGATGTAGCATGCTCTGAATACCATCAATATTCTTCGCTTCAACTAATTTAGTCTTCAGCTTTGAGGGAGCAAAACATTTCAAGGCATTGAATGAAAAAGAAATTCTATGCAAATTACAGCATTTGAAAAGGTGAATGTCTCTGAAGTCTGACCTCCAATGTACGGTGAATAGAGAAAATTGGCTGGGGTTAGAATCCCTCACTCTCTCCTACTCTGCCAGTGTATGCATTGTTTTTACAAAGAAATAGCTGACCAAGAGATGAACAAATCAGCTTATGGTAACCAATGTAACTATTTCATGCTTAGTGCTCCTGAAAATTAGGGACATTTTATTACTTTTGGTTGCAGATACAAAGGTACATTTATGCCTGGATCATGGCTTGAGCACCACTTTGCAGAATACAAGTAATGATGGCTATTATTTGCAAAATAGTGCTCCAAAGAGACAGCAGCAATATCAAAGCTTTTGAATCACTGGTAGCTCATTACAACAGCATTTTCAATCACTTTTATGGACATACCAGCAATGGCCCCATAGTGCCTACACCATCATGCACGAAGTTATGAAATCTGAAGTTAAAAATGTAAAAACAAACTTCCTCGTACACCTTTTCTACTTCGGCTTTTGATTTACAGCTTAGAGTTGAAATTCAAAATAGCCTGGTTGAGAGGCCAACAAAAGAACTGCTTTCAAACTTAGGCTTTTGTCGAACTTTGGTGTTGCATATTAACATTATGTACATGGTAGCCTGAGAGACACCAGGTTCGGAGCTTATTATTACATTATTACAGAAGAAACTGTTCACTCCATATGTTGTGGCTCTTCACTCTGGTTTAAATCTGGTTATCTCCCTCCCACTATGTTCAATCCATAACTCTATGATCATCAACATAAGATTGCTCCAGGGTCCTAAGGCTCTGACACAACAGTCCGAGTCTCAAATATTTTCATTGCATTCCCTTGAAACTAACATTCCAGCTATGGCTATTAGAGGCAATGCAGTGTGTCTCAAATTCCTGAGGACACTTCTTGTCAATGGGCAACAATTTCCTCTAGACTTCATGCCCTACTACGAGGAACAGAGGCATGACCCCAACACTGCACTTGGTAGGAGCCAAACCATTGAAACTAACTTCTTGGAGACAGTCTCCTAATTTAATCAAAGTCTCGCCATTTAATTAAAGAAGGGGGCAGGCTCTGGGTGTTGCCAGCTCAACCAGAGAGAGCCAGATGCTTTAAGAACTCAATGGCCACATCAGGAGTGATGGGTGCTGCTGAGGCAACTAGGGGGATGTGAAGGCACCTAATAAAAGGCTATTTGCCTTTTCACTAGCCACATTAATACTTCTTGTGGTTATCAACCTGTCAGTGGAAACCATTTCTCCATAGTAACTCTTCTTCTCCTGAAAACTACCACAATTTAGAAAAAACTGAAAATAATTGTCCAATAATATTTACTTTCAAATCCCAGAGCTATTAATTTATGTAGTGAGCACACTATCATGCCTGGACTTACCTCTATTATTGCCCACAGAGCAAGAACATATGCGTCATTTCTAAGCCAGCATCACCACTCATGCATCATGCCATGTGCAGTAGGGTATGGTCCCTTGCATACAAAATAGGAGGAGAAAGCATTCAGCCCATCAAGCCTGCTCCAGCACACCATCTAATCATGACTGATCACCTGCCTCTACAACATTCACCCCTACATCCCTACAGCTCTTCGGTATCATTGGTGTCCAAAAATATATTAATTTCTGTCGACGGCATACTCAATAATTGAGCTTCTATCACCCTCTGGCAAAGAGAATTCTAAAAAAAAACTCCTGAATAACAAAAATTCCTGTTCATCTGAGTGTTAAATGGCCTGCTCCTAATTTGCAGACTGTCTTTCCAGTGGCCCATGAACAGCCAAGTTTACCTCTCCTTTGATAAGTAGACCAAAACTACATAATTACCATCCTTACATGTTAACCTGAACTCAGTGTTAACATTTGTCTCTAAATCAGAAGGACATGGGTTTCATTCTAAGGACTGGAGCACGAAATCCAAGCTGACACTTCCAGTGGGATATTGAGGGTTAGCCTATTGAACATGCTGTCTTCCAAACAGATGTTAAACCTCTACAATATAAAGAGGAGGCAAGTCTTGATATTGTCTACTTACCACATTGCTGATAGTGAGAGCTTGTATTTCCCGCATCACAATATGACTACCCTTCCAAAGTATTTCAATTGTCTATGAAGCTCTTTCAGGCACCCTAAGAATGTGAAAGTTGTTATACAAGTATTTGGTTTCTGCCAATCAAAATGCTTCAAAAAGAAACATCATGCAATGTAAATGGGGCTGCACTCTTGCCACACAGGCCATGAAGAAACGCAGCTTCGCAAGTAGCAGCTAAGGGAATTGCTAAAGCACGCTTGAACTGAAGTAGCAATCCCATTCGCAAAGACCAGAATGGTTTGTATTGCCGGAGTGTATTGCATGCACCCAGAAAGTAAGAACCCCAATCTTGGATCTGTGAAAACACCTTGGAATATCCATTTTCAGCAGTGTCGCTGATAACAATATATGGAATCAAAATAAATTTTTGTCCACTCAAACCTTACTGACTCATTCTGTTCCAGGCAAGAGTCCACATCATGGAATGTCACTCACAGTCAGAAAACTGCATTCCCTCAAATTTTCAATTTTCTATCCATTTAAACTGCAGGGCAAAAAGTCAAGTTTGGCACAGCCACAATTTACTGGCGCAAACACTTGTTTGGAAAACCAATCCTCCTGCAACTAACAAAAGAATTTTAGAAATTTCTTCCCCCTGGTAACAGTGTGTTGCATCACCAGCCATCCTTGTACCCTTTCCTCAATAATTGCCACACTCTGTTCGGATAGATGAGAATACAATGAGACAGCAGATCCCTTTCTATTTAATTCAGGATCACTAATGTCTTTTTTTATTGTTGCAGAACGTCCAGTTGAGCATAAGCAAAGTCAGCAAGAGTATGAAATGCAGCTTGTGTGCTTATTCACATTGTCCAAACATATAGGTCACCTCCTAGATAGACAATGTTGTGTGTGAGGAAATGGTAATATTGTTGGGCAGGGAAGAATTTGCCTGGAGCACTTCCCAGCAAGATGATGGATAGGTTATCAAAACAATCCTTTATAGATGGCTCCTAAATCTGGAAGAATTATGAGACTTGTCAGACCATATTGTGCAGAATTAGGTCACATTAATAATTTTTTAATATAATAATACTGGTCATGCTCTTGCTGACCTGCATAAACCATCTGTGAGCTTCGAAATGTGCAGCTTCATTGCTGATGAAAACATTTACATGCCTCAAAAGTACAGAATTAGGTCACATTAATAATTTTTTCATGTAATAATACTGGTCATGCTCTTGCTGACCTGCATAAACCATCTGTGAGCTTCATTATGAAATGTGCAGCTTCATTGCTGATGAAAACATTTACATGCCTCAAAAGGTCTTTCAGGAATTTACCATCATCATCTTCAAAAAATACAGTCAAATTCCAAAACACCTGATAGGATTTCGAAGCAGGAAATTTCCATATTTATACTTCATAAAAGGGGTCATGGAGTCTCTGTTGGTTCTTTGAGCTATCCAATTAAGATTACTCCTTTGCTCTTTTCCTGCAGCCCTCTTTTTTTTTCCTTTTCAACTATTTATCCAATTCCCTTTGAAAATGGCTTGAGTGCGAAGATCAAGGCTGGCAATCCATTGCAAATCTAAGGGAATTTTACACTGTTGGAAGTGCTGTCCTTGAGGTGAGATATTAAATCCAGACCTTGTCGGCACTTTCAAGCAAATGCAAAAGATCTCATCACATGTTTCTTACAAGAGCAGGGGAGTTATCTCTGTGAATTGGTTAGTTTTTATTTCTTATTCCATATCATAAGAATACCATCATTTTGCTGCTTCTAGGAGCTTGCAGTGTGCAAGCTGAGTTAGGTATGTCCTGTTTTAACGCAGTGACTACACCACAAAAGTACATATTAGGCTGTAAAGTGCACTGGGGCATGCAGTGGCCATGAAAGGCGCGATAGGACTTCCTTCCTTTTCGACTGAATTTGTCTCTACAACCCTTTCAGGTAGCGTATTCCTTTGGACCTCTCAATTAAATCCTATCTGGTTACAAATGAATAATATCAGTCTCTCCAATCACCCTATATCAGTGTAATCTCCCATTCTTCATACCGTTCTAGTAAATTTGCTTTGCACACTCTATGCAAAGTGTTCACAATGCAGAATTGGCCATAGTATTCCAGCTGAGTCTCTGGACACCCTCAGATTAGTGCTCCAGATTCAAAAGCCAACCTGATGTCCCTCATTGGAGAATGAGCTCTTCCTCTGGCCATTAAATGGTCACAAGAGGAAAAAGTACAATGATTGTTTTTCCACATTCTGTAGGTATCTGAAACCCATTTCAGCCTTACAATGGGATCCAAAAGCTCTCAGGGAAAATACTGTCGTAGGTAGACACGGTAGTGAAGATGATGTTTGGGATGCTTGCCTTCAGTGGAGAGAGCACTGAGTATAGGAGTTGGGGCCTCATGTTGTGGCTGCACAGAACATTGGTAAGGGAAAAGATTCAAAAAGGACCGATGGGATAACTTTCTCATGCAGAGGTTGGTGCATGTATGGATCGAGCTGTCAGAGGAAATTGTGGAGATTGGTACAATTACAACACTTAAAAGGCATTTGGATGGGTATATGGATAGGAAAGATTGAGGGATATGGCCCAAACGCTGGCAAATGGACTATATCAGTTGAGGATACTTAGTCAGCACAGACAAGTTGGACCAAATGGTCGGTTTTGTGCTTATGTCTCCATGGCTCTAATCTCACCTGCTGATTAGAAGGTTTACTAAAGGAATAAAACACCCAACTCCTTGCAGATTACAGAGCCAGGATCAAACTGCATTGCCTTAGTTCTGTCAACTTTGATATGGTGCATTCCCATTTTCTTTTACCAGGATCACTCACAGCACATTGACAGATGATGAACATATCATCAATAGCTACTCTTTGCATCACAACTGTGGATAAAGTGCACAACCTGGAGATTTTCATATAACCTTTGTACTACCTCTGTGTGTTTGGAAAGAGAACATAGAGCCATACAGCGCAGTATAGGCCCTTCGGTCCTCGATGTTATGCCAACCTGTGGAAGCAATCTGAAGCCCATCTAACCTACACTATTCTATTTTCATCCATATGTTTATCCAATGACCATTTAAATGCCCTTAAAGTAAGCAAATCTACTACTGACACTGGCAAAGTGTTCCACACCCCTACTAATCTCTCAGTAAAAAAATCTACCTCTGACATCTGTCCTATATTTATCACTCTTCAATTTAAAGCTATGTTCCCTCGTGCTAGCTATCAACTGTAAAAGGAAAAAGGCTCTCACTGTCCACCCTATCTAACCCTCTGATAATCTTGTATGTCACAACTAAGTCACCTCTCAACCTTCTTCTCTCTAACGAAAACAACCTCAAGTCCCTCGGCCTTTCCGCATAAGACCTTCCCTCCATAACAGGTAACATCCTGGTAAATCTCCTCTGCACCCATTCCAACGCTTTCACATCTTTCCTATAATGCAGCGACCAGAACTGTACGCAATACTTCAAGTGCAGCCACATCAGAGTTTTGGACATCTGCAATATGACCTCATGGCTCTATGCACACGGACACCGAGATCTCTCTGCTCATCTGCACTACCAAAAATCTTACCATGAGCCCAGTACTCTTTATTCCTATTGCTCCTTCCAAAGTGAATCACCTCACATGTTTCCATATTAAACTCAAATTGTCACCTCTCAGCCCAGCTCTGCAGCTTATCTATGTGCCTCTTAACCTGTAACATCCTTCAGCATTATCTGCAACTCCACCAACCTTAATGTCATCTGCAAATTTACTAACCCATCCTTCTACACCCTCATGCAGTGGACCCAAAACAGATCCTTGTGGTACACCACTAGTAACTGAAGTTCAGGATGACCATTTCCCACCAACCATCACACTTTGTCTTCTTTTAGATCGCCAACTTCTGATCCAAACCATTAAATCACCCTCAATCTCATGCCTCCATGTTTTGTGCAATAGCGTACCGTGGGGAACCTTATCAAATTCCTTACTGAAATCCATATACACCACATCAACCACTTTACCCTCATCCACCTATTTGGTCACCTTCTCAAAGAACGCAATAATGTTCGTGAAGCATGATCTATCCTTCACAAAACTGTTGACTATCCCTAATCAACTTATTCCTTTCTAAATGACAATAAATCCCCTTTCTTATAAGCTTTTCCAAAGCTTCACCCACAACTGAAGTAAGGCTCACTGGTCTATAATTATCAGGTTGTCTCTACTCCCCTTCTTGAACAAAGGGACATTTGTACTCCTCTAGTCTTCTGGCACTATTCCTGTCGATTAAATCTCATCTCAGTAATGGGATACAGCTCTCATTGCATAGTCTGAGACCAAATGAGCACAAAATTTTACATACAATTGCAGGGTCCAGGCTGAAATTGTCAATGGGCCATGATTTCATGTGTTAAACTCATGATCGAAAAAGGAAACATGGTTACTTTTGTTTAAGTATGATTTGGAGGTGCCTGTGTTGGACTGGGGTATACAAAGTTAAAAATCACACAATACCAGGTTATAGTCCAACAGGTTTAATTGGAAGCACTAGCTTTTGGAGCACTGCTCCTTCATCAGGTGGCTGTAGAGTATAAGGTCGTAAGACATAGAATTTATAGCAAAAGTTTATAGTGTGATGCAACTGGAATGATATATTGAAAGAGACCTGGATTGCCTGTGAAGCCTAAATTTTCTTTAGAAATAGAATCAGTCTGAACATTGGGACACAGACAGACAGAATTTAGCCTCACACTTTCAATGCATTATCTGAGCTGATATGGCACTTATTGTTAAAGTTCACTTGAAAATTAACTTTTGAAAAAAGTTCTGAGATTTACTTAAGAAAGAACTTTAACCAATATCATCATTCTAAAAGAAGAGAGACTTAAACAATCTAGGTCTTTTTCAATGTATCATTTCAGTTGCGTTACACTGTAAAATTTGGCTATAAATTCTGTGTCTTACGATCTTATACTCCACAACCACCAGATGAAGGGGCAGCGCTCCGAAAGCTAGTGCTTCCAAATAAACCTGTTGGACTATAACCTGGTGTTGTGTGATTTTTAACTTTGTTTAAGTATGTAGAGAAATCACTTTAAAAGCCAAAAGCGCTTCCTCTTCAACTTCACCTCCACTTGCCTTTCCCTCTCCACATCACCATATCCAAGTACACATTACGAGATACTCAGTCAAGTTTCCAGATTACCAAAACCATTCTGTGACTACCTGCACAGAAGGTCTTATGACAAATATCCAGGTTATAGTCCAACAGGCTTATTTGGAAGCACTAGCTTTCAGAGCGCTGCTCCTTCATCAGGTGGTTGTGGAGTGTAAGATTGTAATACACAGAACTTATAGCAAAAGTTTACAGTGTGATGTAACTGAAATTATATATTGAAAAAGACCTGGATTGTTTGTTAAGTCTCTCATCTTTTAGAATGATGACAGCTGCCTATGTTATTCCTTCTGGCTCAGTAATGAGAACAAATGCAAGCTTCCAAAAACTCAAGAGTACAGGAAATAGCGCATTTAAAGTTACAAACCACAATCTAATTACAGCTTAATTTGGCTCCTGTTCACTGTGATGGGAGACTACACCAACTGGAATCTTCTTCAAACACTCTATTTCTTGCAGAAAATAGCTCTGTCCTAAAAAACAATTGTTGTGGTGAAAGAATGCTAAGTGCAATATTTGCAACAAATGCAAATGTATCTAATCTTTCACTGACAATATGAGGTGATGTCCAATATTAAATAAAACATTACCTTTTAAATAGCATTATTCTACTTCAGTTTTATACATTTATAAGCAATTGCAGATTACAAATTCATTATGCGCTCCCTTCTAATTTAAACCACACAAAAAACTTTTTCAAGCCCAGTACTATGAACATGATTGTTAAAATATTAATACCAGGAGTGAAAAGGTAACCCCATGAATGCTTCTATTATTATTATAACCATTTTTCCGTTTTAAAAAATCATGAATCTTTCCGAAACAAATAATTTCATCCTGACTACAGGGCTATAATGTCTTTACTCATAAGACTGTAAGACGTAATTTTACGACACTGCATACTTGCATTTGAGAGCAATACTTGCTTTAAATGTCATCAAACTCGATACTTGTCATAAGACTTTAATAAAGAAAAGCAAGGCTCACTGGCTACATTTTTTTAATGTTCCACATAAGCATAGAGTCTATTTTACCATCACACAAATCTTGGTTAAACAACAATGCATAGTTTTGGTGTCCTCACTGAAGGATAGATATACTTGCCTTAGACAAAGTGTAATTTAGGCTTACAAGACTGACTCCTGGGCTGAATCAACTGCTCTTTAAGGAAAGAGCTGATAAGACGAGGTCTATTTTCCTCAAAACACCAGCAGATAGAGTCAGAGTCATACAGGTGTACTGTATGGAAACAGACAGGTCCATCTAACTCATCCATGGCGATCAGATATCCTAACCTAATCTAGTACCATTTGCCAGCACTTGGCCTATATCTCTCTAAACTCTTCCTGTTCATATATCCATCCAGATGCCTCTTAAATGTTGTAATTGTAACAGCCTCCACCACATCATCTGGCAGCTTATTCCATGCATGCACCACCCTCTGTGTGAAAAAGTTACCCCTTAGCTCCCTTTTAAATTTTTCCCCACCTCACCGCAAACCTATGCCCTTTAATTCTGGACTCCACCACTCCAGGGAAAAGACCTTGTTTATTTACCCTATCTATGCATCTCATGATTTTATAAGGTGAACCCTCAGCGTCCGACTAGAAGCTTAAAAATCCTTACATGGCTTGAGAGGTTTGATGCTGTGAGCATGTCTCCCTGGAATTGGGTATCAAAGACAAGACAAGAGCGTTGGGCTTTTAGGGTTGAGGTGGGAAGACATTACTTCACTTGAAGACTTGCTAATCTTCTGAATTCTGTATGCCAGAGGACTATGGATGGATATTCACCGAATATATTCAAGTTAGAAATTGATAGTTTCTTTGCGTACTAAGGGAAATAAGACAAACAATGGTCATAACACTTAACCAAATTTACTGCACTGTTTACAGGTCTGAGCAATTATCTTTCCTACATTTTTTGTTGATATCAATATATTCAGTGATGCAAAAAAAAACTGCAATATAATTTGGGACCTTTATAAATTCAGGTTCAATGACATTAACCAGTGAGCAGTCAGAATAGTTCACTATCATCCACCACCTCTCACTGCCCTCTATTGACCTGTACAAAGACATAACACAGCCAGGAATTAATAGGCTCCCTTAGGATTGTGTGTGTGGAATTTTCCTTTTTTTCAAAACTGCGTAAGTGAGTGTGTTAGGTAATGACTAACGCCTCATCTGCACTCCTGAGAAAATTTACCTTATTGCCTGGCAATCAATTCGTTAGAGGCAGATCTTAGGCTAGTTTCTTGGTGAATCACAGGCCTCAGTACTGGTGTTCTGGGTCACCAGAAACTACAAATTAATTAAAGGCTCAGAGCTATTGGGTCCTAAAATCCACAAGTTAACACCTAACTCCAGAGCATAGCAGTCAGAAGACAAGTAGTTTTTGTTTTAATTGTTACATCAGGTGGGCATCACAGAGAGGAAGGTGAGTGATGTTTTTTTAGATGCCACCCCTCTTGCCATTCAGCTGTGCCTCCAATTGCCTCTTAACTCTACAGTTGGGTCGCCTTGTTTCCCAATCAACAAGGTAGCAACGCTTCGTGGATAACAAGGGATAAGTAATCAGAGAGATGGCAAAGTGAGAGCCTTAAGAGTCCCTCTTCAGGACTTTAATGGATAACAGCTTGAAAAGGTTGCCTGTGGTTCTTCTCACCCAGTTTGTGTGGTGATGGGAAAAGGGTCAGTTTCTCTCCAGGACAAACATGTCCCATTATTTCCCCTTTGCACCACCTTTGGAGAAGGGAGAATATCATGCCCTCCGTCCAATAGTACTCAATATGAACAGTGACCAGCCATTTGTATAATAAATCAGTTGTACTTTGCCCTGTAATGAATCATGTTACATGACTTTGACTTGCATTAAGATAAATCATGACTTTGTAAAGTCATCTGCTATGAATCAAGATCTTCTTCCTTTTCAGCATAAAATAACAGATTTACTCAACACCATTCCAGTCCTCTGGTTGCTTGTTCCTATGTCATTGTCTTTATACATAGAAAGCATTTCAATTCTGCTATCTGTAGTGTAATTGGTTTCTGTGTTGCAAACCAAAGGGTTAAACATACTCTGACATCTTGCACCCTGAACCAATTTTCTCAATGTTTTATAGTCTGCTGGATATTTGCCAGCAATTTTACTTTCTTTGTCTTGTACCTGAAACAATTCATGTAACTGCCAACAATGGCTATCCTCATTGTTCTCTTAATAAACTGAGGACTTGTGATAATTAATAGGGTCAGTCACTGAACTCTAAAACAATCTAGGAGTTTTCAGTTAACATGGGAAAACACAACACCCACACTCAACAGACAAGAAAGAATGATTTGCTATTTTGTCAGACAATAGTGTTACTTGATCCCTTAAAGCCACACTACCAGTTACTTTGTGTAGCATATAACAAGGTGTGAGCCACTTACATGTGTGGCTACAACAGTCAGAAGCTCAAAGCTTCCAAAACAGAGCAGCAGTTTCATTGCCACATTTACCATTCAATTTGATAACCATGCTCTCCCACAGCATCATAATTGCCTGTGACTTTTCCCACCAAGAGCTGCGTGTGGGAATTTCATTGTTTCCAAGTTCAATATGTGAGTAGAACATATACTGTCACAGTTCTTCATCCTTGCTGTATAATATCACCCACTAGGATTGCTATCAATACAAAAAGTGGTTCATGTAAAAGGCGCACCACCACACTCAGAGCAAATAGGTGGGTGGAAAATAAATGCAGTAATGCCCATATTCTAAAAATAAATAATACAAAAATGTACTGCTTTCTTGTCACTCTTTTTGATAATAAGCTGCACAGTGAACTATAATATTTTGTATGTGAATATATCTTACATTGACCACTTATTCCATTTCACTTGAATATTCAGTGCACCCTAGAGAAGCTCTCCATCAGACTATTCGATAATTACCTTCTCAAACTGATGGCAACCTAGGCATCCTGTTTCTACAATGCCAACACAAGTACAGAATATAACAAAAATGGGAAGCAAGGCTATCTGTTAACGCTGTTCAGGAATGAAATGACTTCGAATTTCACTATGGTTTCCCACCAGTAAAATAAATAAAGAGCATTTGCCTTTACACTCAGCGTATATCAAAAAGGTAAGATAGCACATTTTCTACAATGTTAAAAAAAGCCTTCAGGCATGTAATCATGTATAGTTGGAGAGCTACATTATAAAACCAGTAACACTCTTCATTCTACATCATCTTCTACCACCATCTCCAAATATGTTCTTTGCAAATCCAATTAAGGCATGCAGTGAAAGCATTGCTATAAAATACAAGTTAATGGCGTACTGGGATAAAACCAACTCAACAATACAGTCCAATGTCTTAAACAGAGCTGCACAACCAGTAACTAATGTATGCTCTTATACTGAACACATGGAGTGTTCTGATCTCAGCTGATGTTAGTAATGTTTATGTTGGACAAGTCAGATCCCAAAGTAAGGACTGCTAATGCTGAATCCTAACTTTATTTTAATTTAAATGTGGTTTCAGCTTTTGAACACACTCAAAAACAATAAATAAAATTTAAGAAAATAAATAATGTTACAACAGACAAGGCAAAAGGTTGGAAAGATTTGATGACAGATATCAGAAAAGGATTCAAAACAGAAAGTGCTAGAGAAACTCAGCCAGTTTGACAGCATGTCTGGAGAGGAAGAACAGTTAACATTTCAGGTCCAACAGGACTCCGCTGGAAAAGAAGTTGAATAAGCATGTCTCTTGAAGAAGAAAACAAAACCTTCCCTGAAAAATTCATTTTCTTTTAGGAAAGGCATCAGTGACTCCAAGAAAGCTTCAAAAAGAATAGCAAGTGGAAAGAGTTTGTTTCCTTGCTGTGCATGCTCAATCAACTCTGAGCCAGCACTGACTTGGATGGCATAACTTAGCAGTTGCATTTCAGTGCTTTTCGACTTTTAAACGTTAGCCCGAATCGTGCAGAACCTTGGATTTTAAAACATTTCCAAGTTGACACTTTCAGAAAGATGATGCCAGAACAAATTAAGATTTTACTATCTCCATTTGGCTTTCTTCTGTGTTGTTCCTTTAGCTTCAGAACCATATCTCGCATTACTACATCTAAATGGTATCCAGTGCTGTTACTCAATCATAAGTGCCAAGGATCATAAAATTATCACTAACTGCCAATCTAAATGGACAAATGTAAGCCAATTTAAGATGCTGTACCACTTACTAAATTACAGCACATAAAAACGAATAGAAATATAGAAGCAGAAGCAGATCATTCTGCCGTCCAAGCCTGTTCCACCATTCAAGAACATGGCTGATCATCTTCCTCAATGCTATGAATTCTCTTGACGACATTAATATGTAGGAATTTATCAATCTCAGTCTTGAACAAGCTCAATGATTGAGCTTCCACAGTCCTCAGGAGTAGACAATTCCCAAGATTCACTAGGCTCCGAGTGAAGAAATCCCTCGTTATTTTGGTCATCGAGTCATACAGCATGGAAAAGGACCCTTCTGTCCAGCTAATCCAGGTTGACTATAACCCAAAACTAGCTTCACCTGCCTGCACTTGGTCCATAACCGTCCAAACATTTTTTCTCCAAATGTCTTCTAACCGCTGTAACTGTACCTGCATCCACCACTTCCTCTGGAAATTCATTCCACATACAAACCACTTGTGCATAAAGATATTGCATATCATGTCTTTTTTAAAACTTTCTCCTACTAGTTTTGAAATCCCCACCCGAGGCAAAAGGCACCTGCCATTCACCTTTTCACTGCCCTTATGATTTTATAAACCTCTAAAAGGTCACCCTCAACCTCCAATGCTCCAGTGACAAAAGTCCCAATTTATTTCAGCCTCTTCTAATAAAATAACTTCCTAAGTTGCCCTTGATTTTGAGACTCTGGCCCGTGGATCTGGATGCCTGCATTAGCTCTAGCCACCAGCGAGGTGAAACAACTTTTCTGCTTCAACACTATCCATCCCTTTCAGAATTTTGAAACTTTCAAGTAGACCACTTCTCATTCTGCTAAACTCCACAGAATACAACCCAAGTCATTTAATTCAAGCGCATCTCTTTTTGACAGAAATGCTTAGCAACGATTTGGAAATATACGTGACATAAAACAGTTCACCGATGGATAAAACTATTGGGATTTCTTATTTTGACTTCAAGCAGTCTGTCAGCTGCACAACATTGCTAAAACAATCAGGATGCATTTATTAAAAGATGAACAAAACCAACTTCAATTTGCACAGTACATCCATGCAAGAACTCCACAGTATATTTTACAAGGCAAAAAGTTGGGCACAAACCAAGAAAGTAAGATTTTATGAGAAGGAGATCATAGGGCCAAATGACCTTCATGACATAGGGAAGACCACTGGTACATGGAGATACAGATCATTCACACTCACAGATAATCAAAAACAAACACAAAGATTAACTCATTTCTCTATTACACGTTTCATCAACTCCAAATGCAAAATTCGGCTTCTTTTCACTACTCTGTGGGTTTGAAAATTATGTTTGTAGTCACGAGGTTTGAGCAGATTCAGATTCCATCAAATGAATTTGAAGAGACCTGCCTAGGATAAGAATGGAGCTGGATGGCCCAAAAAAAATCAGGGCCGAGCAGATTCCAGTTTCCCAACCCAATACTGCCTAAGTTTTTGGATGTAGGTTTGCTCACTGAGCTGGAAGGTTCATTTTCAGACATTTCGTCACCATACTAGATAACATTTTCAGTGAGCCTTCGGATGAAGCAATGGAGGTGAAGCCCACTTTACATGTTTGGGTTTCCTTGCGTTGGTGATGTAATTTCCTGTGGTGATGTCATTTCCTATTCTTTGTCTCAGGGGGTGGTAAATGGGATCTAAGTCAATGTGTTTGTTGATAGAGTTCTAATTGGAATGCCAAGCTTCTAGGAATGCTCATGCGTGTGTCTCTGTTTGGCTTGTCCTAGGAAGGATGTGTTGTCCCAGTCAAACTGGTGTCCCTGTTCATCTGTATGTAAGGATACTAGTCATGTGTTTTTGTGGCTAGTTGATGTTCATGTATCCTGATGGTTAGTTTTCTGCCTGTTTGTCCAATGTAGTGTTTGCTACAGTTCTTGCAAGGTATTTTGTTAATAATGTTCTTTTTCCTTGTTGTCTGTATAGGGTCTTTTTTGTTAGCCCACAAACACACCAACACATGAAAACAGCAGTTATTGAACTTAAAATATTCTATATAGACAACAAGCAAAACAAACATCATTTACAAAGTTGAAAATGTGTTGCTGGAAAAGCGCAGCAGGTCAGGCAGCATCCAAGGAACAGGAGAATCAACGTTTCGGGCATAAGCCCTTCTTCACGAAACGTCGATTCTCCTGTTCCTTGGATGCTGCCTGACCTGCTGCGCTTTTCCAGCAACACATTTTCAGCTCTGATCTCCAGCATCTGCAGTCCTCATTTTCTCCCCGATCATTTACAAAGTACATTGCAAGAACTGTATCAAACACTACATTGGACAAACAGGCAGAAAACTAACCACCTGGACACATGAACACCAACTAGCCACAGAAACACATGACTCACTATCACTACTATCCTTACACACATATGAGGAAAGATTCCACTTTGACTGGGATAACACATCCATCCTCGGACAAGCCAAACAGAGACATGCACGAGAATTCCTAGAAGCATGGCTTTCCAAATGGACCTCTATCAGCACACACATTGACTTGGATCCCATTTATAATCCCCTGAGAAAAAGAACAGGAAATTACATCACCAATCCAAGGATATCTAAACACATCAAACAGAAAGCAGGACAAAACACCAGTACTTCACTGGAGGCTCACGGATGATGTTACCTAGTATGGTGACAAAACATCTGAAAATGCACCTTCCAGCTCAGCGAGCAAACATATCCAGAACCTCAAACTAAGCTACAAATTTTCTCAAAACTCGCTATCGGACAGCACTGTAAAGTTGAAGGAGGTTATAGAGAAGGTGGGGTCGGGGGAGTGAGTGTATTGAGGGTTGATCATGGATAGGTAGGGCAGCAACAGTTGACAAACTGGAAAATCAGGTGGCAGAAATCAAACATCCACGTTCTGTCCCTTGAGCTGAGGAATACCTCACTAAGTGACTGCACAGTTACTTTCTTGCCTTCTCCAGTCCCTTTGTTACAAATCTCTTGAAATGCTGATCTCTGAGATCTTTCAGGAGCAAGGATGGGTCCACACGCAAAGTGTATTGTCTGTTCTTTCCACAGCTGCTGCATGATCTCTGGTTATTTCCAGTATTTACTGCATATACTCAGATAACAATCACATTTTCAAGACCAAACGTTGAGGCAAAACATTGAAGGGGCTAGTGGTGAGGTGTTAATCTTCGAAACTTTCGAAGGTTTGAAATCCATGCCGTATCTTAGGAACTGATTAAAACACTGACACAATTTGCCAGCCATGGTGCAGAGTTCAGCAGGGAATGGCTGCCCCAAGTTATCTACGAGTATCTCTTATGTTTGAAAGAGAAACAAACAATTGGAAGAAAGACACTGGTCTTTTCCTACCAACCCACAAAACCAGCACAAGAAATGTTAAAAATGGATCAAAAAGTAAGGTTGACTCTTTTACAGAAGCCAGTATTTGAGTATGTATGGTACCTCCTAATAATCACTGCTGTGGCTACTACTCATAGCATTAGGAATGCATCGGCCATTCCAAAGGATCGAGCTGGAGCCCCAACTCCAACGTGGTTACATTTGAAAATATTCCAAAGACTCCAAACCATAAACATGAAACTGGGCTGAAATTGCTTAAAGCAAAGGAAATGGGAGAAATTCAACGCTGATGAATAATAGCAATTTCAGCATTAAAACTGGAGAGCAGTAACTTCTGCTAGGTTTTCACATATGTATTATAGTAGAATGGAAAGGATTACCAGAGGCCAAGACTAATGGCATGCTTTCTTTCAAATTGGAGGAATCAAATATACAAGAAAGAATATTACGTTGTACTTATACTTAAGACTACAATACTGTGGACGAATACTATGTGCAGTTTGGTTTTCTTTAAGGATGTTAGTGAATTGGAGGTATTCAGGAGAAGGTGTACAAAACTGATACCTTAAATGAACAATTTATCTTACGAGTAAAGAATGGACAGACTGGGCTTAGTTTCACTCCAGTACAGAAGTGCAAAGGTTGATTTAATTGAAATTTAAAAGATCCTGTACAGTTGTAAAAGTAGCATAAGGAAAGGATGTTTCATTTTGTAGGTGAGTCCAGATGAGCAGGCACAGTCTTAAAATTGGTATCACGCTTTTAGGACAAAGGGAACTTTTTGTTTCCTCAGGTGGTTGTGTGACTTTGAAACTCTCTACGTCCGTTTATGGTGGAGGAAGGATCACTGAATATTTCTAAGACTGTGGTTTTTAGATTCTTGTTTGGCAAGTATATCAAATTTTAATCGGGGAAGGTGGGATTTTGAAATTCAAGACAAATTGATCAAACATTTACTGAATGGCAGAGCAGCCTTGAGGGTTAGAACAGACAAATTCTGTTTCTAATCCATACATAGACACGTTAAACTCAACAGAAAAGTGGAAACAGATGACAATGAAGTAAGAAACAAAAACAAATACAAGTATTAATCCAATGTGAAGGTGAAAATGAGTGGGAGAGTCTCAGGGTCTTTGAGACATGCCTCTCCATCACAACCGCCAGCTCAGGCAAAAACCACTGAGCTGATAGCAGATTTAGCAGTGGTGTACAAGAGTAGGATAACAGTATCACAAAAATGTCCTTCTTGAAATTTACATGACCCTTTGATCTTTGTTCAACAAGGTACCAGTGTTAACACTTGACAAGAAGCATGCAGTCTCAGTTTTGAACGCTCTAAAGTCAGCACTGGTCATCATCCATCAGCCTGTCAGATTTCATCAAGGTAGGTGAGACTCTGTGACTGCAGTACACTCAGACAGTGATGAATGAATGGCGCTTCACCATTTGGCAGTAAAGGGAGGTAATTGGTAACAACATAACAAAACAAATCTATTTTATGTGACATCACAAAAAATTGATTCCTGGAAATACAATGTCACAAAATGCATCAATGTCACATTAATTATTTATCAAAACTCTGTATCAAACTAGGTCGTGCTCAGAGTCTGAAGAAAATGTTGACAGGCAAATCATCCAAGCTCTCTCCGTTAAATTGCTGGGTTAAACCTATATCTAAAATTTTGGGAGATGCTAATTGTCTCAGTTGTAGCCAGACTCTCACTGCACCAGAACGCAGAAGCTGTATCAAACAGAGAAAGTTGAGCAGATCATGCTCTTTTCTCCAGAAAGCTGAGGGGCTGATCTTAAGATTGAGAGGGGCTTTGATAGGGTTGACCTAGAGAGATTTTTCCCCTAATGCAAAAGATAAATGTTAGGAGACTTAAATATAGTCAGGAATGTAGAAAGTGATCAGAAATAGAACCCCATGCCACATGGAGTAATTGAAACAAATGACAAAAGGAGGTAGATAAACACATCAAGGTTTATTTTATTCTCTTTTGGCAATTTACAGCAGAGGGGATGGAAGTTAGGGCAGTTGTGTGCTACTCTTGCAGGATGTGGCAGGTAAGGGTCATCACTAGTGTCCCTGCTGACTTCACCTGTGAAGAGTGCATCCAACTCCAGCTCCTCACAGACTGTGTTAGGGATCATTTGGGAGGCTGAGGGGGTGATAGAGAGGAGCTATAGGGTGGTAGTCACACCTGAGTTAGAGGATAAATGTAGCTGAGTGACCATCAGGAGAGGGAAAAGGGAATAAGCAGACAGTGCAGGGATTCCCCATGTGGCTGTTCCCCTCAATAGTAATATCATTTTGAATACTGTTGGGGGTGATAATCTACCGAGGGAAAGCCAAAGTGGCCAGGTTCTGGCACTGACCCTGGCTCGATGGCTCAGAAGGGAAGGGGGAGAATAGGAAAACAATAGTGATAGCAGATTCAATTGTTAGAGAAATAGACAGGAGATTTTGTGGTCACAAACGAAACTCCTGGATGGTATGCTGCCTCCAAGGTGCCAAAGTCAGGTATGCCTTGAATCGAGTCTACAGAGTTCTTGAGGGGGAGGGGCTAGAAATTGTGGCACACTTCACTAGGTAAAAAAGCTAGGAAAAGGGATGAAGACCTGAAAAATGAAGATGGGAGTTAGGTTGGAAGGTAAAAGGCAGGATGGCTACCGGTGCCACAGGCTAGTGAGGCGAGGAACAGAGAGTGAGTGCCAGTGAACATGCAGCTGCAGGACTGGTGTAGGAGGGAGACCTTTAGATATGTGGATCACTGGAATACCTTCCAGGGAAGGTGGGACCAGTATAAGAAGGGCAGGTTGCACCTGAACTAAAGGGGCACCAATATGCTGGGTAGGAGATTTGCTAGAGCTCTTCGGGAGGGTTTAAACTAGTTTAGCAGGGGAATGGAAACCAGAGATACAGATCAGAGGATGGGATGACTGCTGAACATGCAGATACAGCATGCACAGAGTCTGTGAGGAAGGATAGACAGTTAATAGGCCAAAGTTGCAGTCAGTGTGATGGGCTGAAGTGTGTCTACTTTAACGCAAGAAGTGTCAGGAAACGGGGTGATGAATTTTACAGCATGAATCAGTACTTGGGATTACAATGTTGTGGCCATTTCAGAGACTTGGATATCACAGGGGCAGGAATGGTTGTTAGATGTTCCGGTGTTTAGATGTTTCAAAAGGAATAGGGAGGGAGGTAAAACAGCTGAGGACGTGGCATTGCTAATCAAAGATGGTATCACAGTAGCAGAAAGGGAACTCGTCGAGGTGGGTTTGTCTATTGAGTCAGTATGGGTGGAAGTGAAAAACAGGAAAAGAGCAGTCACTTCACTGGGAGTTTTCTACTGACCCCCCCAATAGCAACAGAGGAGCAGATTGGTAGGCAGATTTGGAAAGGTACCAAAGTAACAGAGTTGTTGTCAGGGGTGACTTCAACTTCCCAAATATTCATTGGAACCTCCTTAATGTAAATACTTTGGATGGAGCACGTTTCATCAGATGTGTCCAGGAAGGGCTCCTGACTCAATATGTAGATAGGCCGACTAGAGGGGAGGCTATATTGGATTTGGTGCTTGTCAACGAACCAGGTCAGGTTCAGAACTCTCGGTGGGAGAACACTTCGGTAATAGTGACAATTCCCTGACCTTTACTAAACTCATGGAGGGGGATAGGAGCAGACGGTGTGGGAAAGTATTTAATTGGGGGAGGGGGAAATACATTGCTATTAGGCAGGAACTGTGGAACATAAATTGGGAACAGAAGTTCTCAAAAAAATGCACAACAGAAATGTGGAGGTTGTTTAGGGAGCACTTGCTGAGAGTACTGGATAGGATTGTCCCACTGAGGCATGGAAGGGATAATAGACTGAAGGAACCACGGATGACAAGAAATGTGAATATCCAGTCAAGAGGAAGAATGAAGCTTACTTAAGGTGGAGGGAGCAAGGATCAGACAGGGCTCTATACGGTTACAAGGTAGCCAGGAAGGAACTGAATAATGGACTTGCGAGCTCGAAGGGGGCATGAAAAGAAGGTAGGGGAGGTCCTTAATGAATACTTTGCTGTAGTATTCATGACGAAGAGGACCTTGTCATTTGTGAAGACAGTGTGAAACAGGCCGATATGCTCAAACAGGTTGATGTCAAGGAGGAGAATGTGCTGGAAATTTTGAAAACCATGAGGATAAATAAATCCCCTGGGCCAGACGGGATATGCCCAAGATTCCTAAGGGAAGTGAGGGAAGAGATTGTTGCACCTTTAGTGATGATCTTTGCGTCCTCACTGTCCAGTGGAGTAGTACAAGTTGATTGGAGGGTGGCAAATGTTATTCCCTTGTTCAAAAAAAGGAATAGGGATAACCCTGGGAATTATAAACCAGTCTTACATTGGTGGTGGGAAAATTATCAGAGAGGATTCTGAAAGAAAGGATTTATGATTATTTGAAAAAGCAGACAGTCAGCATGGTTTTGTGAGGGGCAGGTCGTGCCTCACAAGCCTTATTAAATTATTTGAGGATGTGACAAAACACGGATGAAGATGGAGCAGTGAATATGGTTTATCTGGATTTTAACAAAGCGTTTGATAAATTTCCCCATGGTAGGCTCATTCAGAAAATAAAGAGGCATGGGATACAGGGAAATCTGGCTGTCAGGATACTGAATTAGCTAGCCAATAGAAAACAGAGGGTGGTGGTAGATGGAAAGTATTCAGCCTGGTGCTCGGTGACCAATGATGTTCCACAGGGATCTGTTCTGGGACCTCTGCTCTTGTTGAGGAAGTAGAAGGGTGGGTGAGTAAGTTTGCTGATGACATGAAGGTTGGTGGAGTTGTGGATTGTGTGGAGGGTGTTGTAGATTGAATCAGCACATTACAGGATGCAGAACTGGGCTGATAAGTGACAGATGGAGTTCAACCTGGAAAAGTGTGAACTGATTCATTTCAGAAGGTCAAATTTGAATGCAGATTACAAGGTTAAAGCTGGATTCTTGGCAGTGTGGAATAACAGAAGGAACTCAGGGTCCATGTCCACAAATCCCTCAAAATTGCCAAATAGTTGGTAGGGTTGTTAAGAAGGCATATGGTATGTTGGCTTTCATTAGCAAGGGGATTGAGTTTAAGAGCCATCAGGTTATGCTGCAGCTCTACAAAGTCCTGGTTAGACCACATTTGGAATATCAAATTTCAGTTCTGATTGCCTCATTATAGGAAGGATTTAGAAGGTTTAGAGAGTGTGCAGAGGAGAATTTCCAGGTTGCTGCCTGGACTGGAGGGCATGTCTTATGAAGAAAGGTTCAGGGAGCTTGGGTTTTTCTCATTGAAATTAAGAAGGATGCGTAGTAGCTTGACAGAGGTGTCAAGAGGCATGGATAGCCAGAGACATTTTCCCTGGGCAGAAATGGCTATCATGAAGGGGTATAATTTTAAGGTGATTGGAGGCAGCTTTAGGAGATGTCAGAGGTAGGTTCTTTACACTGAATGGTGGGTGCATGCAATGCACTGCCTGCAGTGGTAATACAGTCAGAAACATTAGGGACATTGAAGCGACTCTTGGATAGGCACATGGATGATAGTAAAATGAAGGGTACGTAGGTTATCCAGGATGGGTATATGAATAGGAAGGGTTTGGAGGGATATGGGCCAGGTGCTGGCAGGTGGGACGAGATTGGGTTGGGATATCTGGTCAGCATGGACGGGTTGGACCAAAGGATCTGTTTCCATGCTGTACTTCTCTATGACTCTATGATAAAAGATAGGCACAACATTGAGGACCAAAGGGCCTATACTGTGCTGCACTGTTCTTTATTCTAGAAAGAAATATAAAAAATATATTTACAGGTATAATTCAAGAGGAGGCTCAAGAGGAGCATGGAACATTGACATTAAACTAGTTGGGCTAGATGGCATGATTCTGTGCTGTATTTGTTAGAAAATACTACATAATGAGAAAAAGGTGCACCTTGTGCTGCTCAAAGTAAAATAATTACTTGACTTTCTTCAACTTACATTCCCTCAGAGGAGTATGGCGGTGCAGGAGGTGCCCGCTTTGAGGCGAGATATTAAACCAATGTCTAGTTATGCTCGCTCAGATGGATAAGAAGATCTCATGTCAATATTTGAAATACAGATAGTTCTCCCTAAATTCTAGTTATAATTTTTCCTTTACAATTTTCATCTAAATTTTTATCTTATTCCCAACTGTGGAAGCTTGCTGCTTACTGGCTCCCATAGCTCCTCCTCTACAACAGAGACTAAACTTCCAAACTATTCCGTTGACTGTAAAGCACTTAGAGTTGTGCTGTCGCTATGAATGGCACCACATGAATGCTAGTTATTCTTTGTACGTGTGGGAAAACTGATTTCAGGCCAAGGCAATAGGAAAAATGTAAAGAATTGAATTATTTCTCACTGTCATAAATATTGCATTATTTTGTTTTGCCATTATGGGACATAAAAGACTACAAATACTAATGTGAAATATTAAAAGAAACATAAATTTTGAAAGAACAATATTGAATGATTATACAATCCATCTTCTTCATGCTCTTAGTCATCACTTTCATCACAAATATTGAGGCTGGCTTTCATCACAACCTCAAGACTAGAGCTGCTTTCAGTTTACAATAGAGAGAGGAAACATGGACTGATGCTCAAATTGTCCCTGTTATTGCCATTTTCCAAACCATAACAGCTTCTGTGAACATTTCTGAGTAACAAAAGGATGAATGTCCATCGACAAGACAAGGTCAGCAATTGAAGAATGCACCAACATGTCTTAATACACACATAAGGGACATGCCCATCACATGATCACAAAAATGTATCTGTGTTATGTAAATACCTCAACAACTCAAGCAATTTCATTTCCAAGGACAGGAAAGCCATGCGAAACTCTGGTCTGTCAAAAACAGCTGAGTATTTCCACAGATGGAGACTGCACCAAACCCAACCAGGACCATCATCTCTATATTCCACCTTGAAATTACACAAAGCACAAGACACTATAAAAGTTACCCCTTATACAGAAAAGGTTGGCATGGCATTATTTCCGCTTCCCTCCAAGTGATCCTTGCACACTGCCAAGCTTACCATTACCATCTCAGAAAGACTTCCAAAAAGACCAAGGTATCAGTGAACAGCAACCGCAAGATGACCAGCCTGAGCTAGAGAGTAAAAAGCACATTCCTCTGCATGTCCACTGTTGGTCTAGTCTTCTCAACAACTGAGAACTGTGCACATATACAGGGCTCAAGCTATTAGAGCAGACTCATCAAGATACAATTTCTCTCAGTAGCAAAGATAATCACTGGAGATCACAGATAAATTCCAGCTCAGTTACCTCTCCTCTCAAAAATCACTCCTCCCTCCATTTGAAAGGACATGGCAATGCAAAGAGAAATTACTCTGATCAACAGCAACTTGTACCTCCCCATCCACAAGGACGTTCCCAAGGTCAATATGCTGCATGATTCTTCGAAATGCCTCCTGGACATAAATTAAAGAATTTTAACTCCATAACACTGAAAAGTTGAAGAAAATCTTGAGCAGAAAGTGCAATCCCAAATAATGAGACTTTCTCCCACCCAATATCTCAAGAATTAGGCCTCAACCTCCACTGGACCACATGGACAACACTTGATAAGTATATGGACTGCATGTGGCCAACATAGCTACCTAATGGACAAGTAGAACATAGAACATTACAGTGCAGGACAGGCCCTTCAGTCGTCGATGTTGCGCTGACCTGTGGTACCAATCTGAAACCAACTAACCTACACTATTCCATTTTCATCCAAATGTTAATCCAATGACCATTTAAATGCCCTTAAAGTTGGCGAGTCTACTACATTAAATACATGACAACAGCGTTTGCTTCTAAAGCCATATAAAAGGGGGAGAAGACAATCATATTCAACACTTGATGCATGCCACCCGTGATGGCTGCTGGGTTTAAAGGAATTATTAGTTATACTGTATTCTTAGGGCATTTCTAATATACTAAGTATTGTGTATTTTAAAGAGCACAATTGTATATCGTCAAAGTCACACTATTCAGTCCAAGTGGCGACATAGCTCTCAGTACAGATGCCACAGCAATCATAAAGTGACTGAGCTTTTTGTGTGTCCTGGATTCATGTCAGGTCTAGTTTGATATGAAGCTTCTGTAATGAATGCAGGATCATAGCTTGTAAAGTGATAGCAAGTTACAGAAACTTCCATTTCAGAAGGTGTTGTACTGACACTTATACAACAAGCCCTTGTTGACAGGTAGGCATGGGTTTGATAGATTGCCTGTAAGGATGGCTCTAACTGGGGACTGATGGAGCACTGTGTGTCTTGGTGTACTTCTGTATGCATACCCTCCAAGCCAAAAACCAAGGAACTTTTAATGTGATGAAAGTATACAGCATACATATGACAGCAGAGAACTCAATACACAGGAAAAATTATTTTTTCAGACATTCAGTGGAAATGTTTTTAAAATGTTATCTTTGAGTAGAATCAACAAGTAAGTGATAAAGCAAAGCAATGCAGTAGCATTTCCAGGGCTTCGTTCCAAAGAATTCATAGAGCTTTCAGCTAAAGTCATATTAAAGTTTTTAGATCTATGCAAAGCAATTTTACGTTATTGCACATAGTGTATTATAACTGGTCCATTACACAGTTCCTTGACTGAATATTAGAACCATCTTTAAATAAATGTGTAAAACAAAATCACCCATGTTCTAGACTGAGTATGTGAACTAATTTAAGCTGAATACTTTATCCCAGGTGATTTCCTTTAACACGTACCATTTAAACCCATTGCCAGGGTTTTTGAGGCACAGTGGTAATGTCCCTACCACTGGAATAGGTGGCCATGGCTCAAGTTAACATCTCTGAATGGGTTGATTCGACAATATCAAACACACAGCCATTACTACCTAGATGGGCAAGCAGCAGATCCATGGGAACATCACCGCCAGAAAGATCCCCTTCATGCCACACATCATCCTGACTTGGAACTACATCACTGTTCCTTCATTGATACTGGATCAAATTCCAGGAATTCCCTCAATTCCAGATATTATATCTATCCACACTATGTGGACTGCAGCAATCCAAGAAAATGGTTCACCAACACTCCCAACAAGTGTAAATATAAAGACAGTTATTGTCTTTGCCTTCTCCCTGACCACAATCTTTTTAATTCATGGAATGTGGTGATCACTAGCTAAGCCAGTATTTATTAGCTATCACTATTGCCTTTGAAAAGTGGATGGTGGACCTAAATTCAGTGTGGCATCAAATTACACAATAAGACCGTCTACCTGAAATAACTCGACAGAGGCCAATTTCCTGTCACCATTTAATTCACACACAGAGAATCCTTGACACCGATCCAGCTTCCTTAGAGTCGGCTCTTAGAGTGAACTGGATGTCTGATACTCTTGTTCTTATCTGTCAGGCAGAGCTCCCTGATTGGACAAGATTTACAGCCCCAATCAAGGAACTCATATTCTACGAGGGCCAACTGCAGACCTTCTTACAATCACATCACCCTCATCTCAAATTCACTGCAGTATCATACTCTCATTATTCTGCAAGCACGTTCATAACGTTCACACCAAAATCAAAAACAGACTATTCATGAGTATGGTACAAATCACAGCCAAGAAGAGTAACTGAAAAACAGGTCTGTGCATTAAATAGTCCTCTTCCAAGATGAGACAGGCTATCTCAAATAGCCCTTTCCCATCCCTGACCTCCTCTTCCAATCTCCAACCACAACCCCTCCAACCAAAATCAAACTTTGCCTAGTTTCTAATGATCACAGCTGAAAGTGGAATGTGTGCAAAGTTGAGTTCAGTAATGATACAACTATACACAAATAGGTTCCTGAATTCAATGTTAGGTTTGGGGTAATAAAAATACCGACTTCCAAAATGTGCTAGATCAACTTACTTGCAAAGGTTTGCCCTAAATAACGAAGAAGAAAAAACGAAGGTGGTGGTGGAAAAGGAAGTGCAGAAATAAACTATGTCATGAACGGAAATAGCTTCTCTGGTAAGGATTGAAGGATTGACAGGATTGAAGAGTTCATCCAATCTAAGACTAAGCTAAAGAGATTGATACCTGCATTCAGTTTTGAATTTCCACTCACTACATTTGGGCTGGCAAGAATTCCCAATTAGAAAAGTAATCATGAATACTGAAGGCTATGAAGAGTGGAGATATGACCACAGTCTCACTGAAGCATCAACACAGGCACAAAGAGGTTGGTTCGTTCCCTTGGCTCAACTGACAAATGTCCACTACATGAACGGCAAAAGTTGTGAATACATGAAATGAAACCTGTCTACTAAATTGCTTAGACTGCACTGCAGTATTTAAATTTGATACATTTATATTAATATGTACGAATTTTAATTTAACTCCAGGACTGAAGATCTCTCAATGAGATTGTATTATGCTGCTGCACATCTCACATTCCAGTCCATCATGAGAGGCTGAAATATGTCAGGATCGTGATGAGAATGTTAATAAAATTTAGTTCACTAAACAGTCTTCTTGAGGCAAGATTGGAAATTGATCTTCAGCTACCTGTGTCATGTTGTACAGAGCTTAACTGAGTTGTGGTTGGACCAGAGGCCACATGTCTAGGAAATAAACGTTCATTATTCTGTTCTCTTTTACCTATTTGGAACTACACTGAATATTCAAAAATTAATTTAAAGCTTAAATATTCAAATCCCTGTAATTAGACAGGTTAAGATAGGGAAAAAGAAGTCAACACATACAATGAAGTATATATTTCTAATAATATTTTGCCAAGCAATTGACAGTATCTGTTCAACTGATAACAAAATATAATTTTCCACACTGCAATTAAAATGCCATAGACCTAAGTATTGAGCAACTTCCTGCACAGTCAGTACATGAAGAAATATACGTTTGCACAATGAAGTAACTACATCTACAATAATTAATTCAATGGAAATAAAGACACTTTAATTAAATTAATTATTTCTTCAGTAGGCATCCTTGTTATATTTCTAATTGGTTTCACATTCAAGTATCTAAGATTGTGCAGTTTCATATCAAACTTTGAAATAAATTCAAGATCATTCCTTCAAAATGAGGGCAAATCTTTTTGCGAATCAACAAAATAAATGAGTATTGATGTCATATCTAAACAATGCCATGATTTAGTTTCAAACAGCGCTGCATTATATTATGAGCTTTGTACTATTTCACCGTTTCATAAGCACTGAGTCAATGACTTGATTAAGGAGATTTCAACCAGATAAATGCTCAAAATAGTTTAGAAAATACGAACAAGAGTAGGCCCAGTTGGAACTTTTAAGTCTGCTCCACCATTCAATGTGATTCTGATCATCCAATATCCTGTTCCTGCCTTCTCCCTATACCCTGTGATTCCTTTAGCCCGAAGAAATATATCTAACTCTTTGAAAACATGCAATGTTTTGGCCTCAACTGGTTTCTGCAGCAACGAATTCCACAGGCTCACCATCCTCTGCTGAAGGATCAATCATCACAGAAGAATAGATTAAATTGGAGCTGGAGGAGGTCATTCAACCCTTCAGGCCTGCCACAAGGTCACGGCTGATCTTCCACTTTAACTCTATCTTTCTGAACTATTTCCATATCCTGTCATTCCCTTAGAATCCAAACCTTTCATGTCCACAGAGGGTGGTTCATGTATGGAATGAACTGCCAAAGGAAGTGACAGATACAGATACAGTTATAACATTTAAAAGACATTTGAACAGGAACATGAATAGGAAAGTTTAGAGGAATATTGGCCAAATGCAGGCAAATGACACTAGTTTAATTTGTAAAATTTAGCCGGCATGGATGAGTTGGACCAAAGGGTCTGTTTCAATGCCACATGACTCAATGACTCTGCTTTGAATCAATAACTGAACAACCACAGCTGTCTGGATTCAAAATGCTAAAGACCCCCAACTCTTTGTGTGGAGCAATATCTCTTCAGCTCGATCCTCAAGGGCTGGCATCTTATTCTGAGACTTTGGGCTGAATATCTTAGACCTACAGAAGATGGAGGTTGGAGGGCAACATGTTGGCCATGAATGCAGAAAGTGGTGTGTTGCGAAGCGGGCTAAAGAGGTCCACTTGGGCAGATGATCACCTGTCTGCTGCATGGATAGTGGATTCAAACAAGTACAGCTACAATTAGGAGTTGCCTTCCACCAATGACATTTTACATGCAGAAAATGTCTGCTCCTTGCAATGCAAGGGAGGTTCTGAGTCATAGTCTCCCTCCCAAAGAGGGGAGGTAAGGTTAGAAGGTAAGGTATACTCCACAGCCCCAACAATCTAACTGAAGGGGTTTCCTCTCCAGTCCAGAAGGGACTGCAGTTTTTCCCCATTCTAAAATATTTATGCTTATGCCTTCAATGACAGTACCTCCACTTTGGGGTACTGATCCCATCTCACTGAGGGAGATTGCTGGAAATCTAGCCCAACTACTCCTGATGTTGTCACAAAAGTTAAAGATTTTGAAAGGAATGCAAGGATTGTCTAAATTTATTGACTCCCAGGTTGATAGAAAGCACACACCAGGTTTCTGTACTTAACAGGAATGATTATTTATTACAGTTTACGTAGACTCTAGCTACAGGCTAACAGTTAAAAACATTGTATGTTTTCAAAGAGTTAGATATATTTCTTCAGGCTAAAGGAATCACAGGGTATAGGGAGAAGGCAGGAACAGGATATCGGATGATCAGAATCACATTGAATGGTGGAGCATACTTAAAAGTTCTAACTGGGCCTACTCTTGTTCGTATTTTCTAAACTATTTTGAGCATTTATCTGGTTGAAACCAACTTAATCAAGTCAATTAGCAATAAGTTGCTGATTTAAATTCTAATACCCTTATGAACTCCTCCTTACACACACAAAATAAAAATGGGCAAGCATTTCAGTGGTTTTCATTCACAGGATCTGTTGAGATGATTCTTGTACTGGCCAGTAAGCTGCTTCTCAGTTCTCCTTCTCTGGATGCTTCCACAGGTTTGCAGGAGGCACAAGGTGGCTAGTTCATTTCTAAAAGGTATCTTCCTTTTTCATTTAAAGTCACAGCTTACAGCAACTGTTGAAGGAAAGGTAAATTGGTTCTCTTCAGGATAAAAGTGGTTTACTTTAGAGAACAGTTACTCGGGGTCTGAAGGCTTCACTGCATCTTATTCCCAGTCCCAAGCTGTTCAGTTACCTGGGGACCAATTACATGGTTTTTGGCAAGCAGAAGGCCTTTGTCATTTATAAACAGTCTCTAGTCCTCAAACCAATTAGCTCCTTGTTGCTAACCAAAAGTCCATCTCCACACAACCCCATAGCTCCAGTTTGTCTGCAAACACTGCTGTCGCCTAAAGGTATCGGGACAATGTTCAGAATAAGTATCAAATGGCTTATTTTCAAACCATACAGCAATCTTTGACATTTAAAATAGTTATTTTCTCATTTTAGTCCACAATTGAAAATCACAAATAATAAAAAGATATGGTCTTCACAGTATCCTTGTGTTCCCCTACCGACCTCAACTGCACCCAGCTCGCCAGGAGAGTTGAGAGCTGCTGTCTCTGATTAAGCATGGTCCTTGATTCAGCACAAAGGCAGCCAGTTCAAAGGTCATGTCCAGGAAATCTGCTCCACCACATTATCTCTCAGCGACCATTAGGGCAGGATTCTCATTTGTCCGAATCAGGGTCCCAAAGCCCACCAGAATACTCTGCCTCGTAACTATCAAGTTCTAGATTCCTGAGCTGAGGAAACATTTCACAGCATCTACCTATTAAGAGCTTTGGCTCCTTAAGTCCTGGTGCTGATCTCGTTCCTACCTGGAATTAAATACTCCTTCTGAGAGATTATTCCACGTGTCCATTGAGCTGCAAAGAGATAAATTGCTTCTGATCTCGCCTGAGGATTATTACATTTCTAACTGTGTTTGAGGCTTTGTATTTATTCGTTGAATTTAAATAGCCTGTGTCTCTTCACTGGAGCTACAAAGTGTAATATTTGGAAGGTTTATATTACCTCACCTTGCAGTTTTTCTTTCAGCAGAAAATAACCCTTGTCTTTCTTCATAAACTACTCCCTCAAGGCCAGAATTTGTCTCTTTCTGGACCCTTGAGCAGGTAAGTAAAACTGCCTGCCACTCTTTAGGGAACTGACTTTATTCAGGACTAACAGAATGCCTTTTTAAAATAATGCATCACCTTTCACTGCTTCAATTTAACAATAATTCAGCCAGGTAGGTTTCCCCAAAAGCATTTCTGAGGTGGAAGTAAGCTTAAGAGATAAGGTCTGATCTTTGCTCTGTGCTAAGTTAATTCATGCAAAATATTTATTTATCTAAGCCAGGGAGAAATATACTGTTCCCACTCCTGAGTGAGTCTTAGCGAAAGCATGTATGTACAGATGGGGCTTAAGTGAGGCAAGCCTGTTGGGATCCTGCCCTGACAGATCTAAAAAACTGTAGAAAGTGAGGACTGCAGATGCTGGAGATCAGAGTCAAGAGTATGGTGCTGGAAGAGCACAGCAAATCACGCAGCATCCAAGGAGCAGAAGGATTGACGTTCCAAGCATCATTCCTGATGAAGGACTTATGCCCGAAACATCGATTCTCCTCCTACTCGAAATGCTGTCTGACCTGCTGTGCTTTTCTAGCACCAAACTCTCGAGGGCTGACAAAATCCATTGCACCAGAAAACATTAGGTTCAGATGCAAAGCAACTTGCCAGTGCTGGGCTTGTCAACATGCACTGTCACTCTTATCAGATTCATGTATCAGATAAGTGTGTCATTGGCAAGGCCAGCACTTATTGCTGATCCTGAACTGCCCTGGAGGTGGTGGTAGGCACCTGCCCCTGTGAACTATTCCCAGAGTGCAGCCATGTGTGACATTCCTGAATTTTCACCCAGCAGCAAGGATAGAACTGGAGTGAACATCCAGTCAAGGATATGCATATCTTGTGGGAGACTTGCATTTATTACCCATGTCTTTGTGGATGGGAGACATCACAGGTTTGTAGATGACCAACTGGACTTGGTAGCAAGGTTAAATCATAGGAAACGCAAGACTTGATACCAACAGCAGGTCATTCAGCCCAATAGGTCTACTCCATCATTCAACTAAATCATCTAAATGATCTGAGTGATCTTCTAAATCATCCCCATATCCCCCAAACATCTTCAGTATTACTATGAATACTTTATCGAGCATTTTCCAAAATTAAGATATCGTATGGCTTCAGGTTATCACAGCAGTTCCTTCAGGTTACTTTGGATTTCAAATTCAGCTCAGCACTCAGTACCAATTCTTGGTTTTCCGTCGTAACTTAAGATACGAGGAACAGACATTGTGGTACTGAAGAATTCAACAGACTTCCATTGTAACTACTGATTAGGTACAAATGTTACATTAACATGCACTTAGGTGTCAGCAGTAACAAAGTTATTACATAACAACATTCTTCTAGGAGCATGGCATGCTCCAAGTGATCCCTGGTTAAGATGGATTATGAGATGATTATATTCTCACATCACATATTATGTGATAGTGATGCTATCATGACTATGTCACTTAAAGACATATTGACCACGAGACATAACACAGAAGCAACTATTTCTTCCTCAATTGAAATGCACCAATTTGCATTAAAGCCAAGAGTCAACACTGGACTGAGGAGCAACAAGTTTCTCTCACTTGAAGATTCATTTAGTCAGACTGATTTTATATACTGACACTGCAGTCCCTGACAAACAGTGACAAACATACTGTACCTAACTGCAGAAGAGCCACAGCTCCGAGGTGTCATGAAGACACTTGGAAATAGTAATTGTTGCAAGAAACAGTCAAATGGATTACATCAATGCAGACATGGAAATAAATTCCTAAGATGAGGAAATCTTAGAATACGGGCACACAAGTGTTCTGCATCACAGTGTGGAGGAAAGCTAGGTAAAATGTTGAAGAGAAAAAGCTATTTTCTATACAATGTCACCAATTAAACAAAGTGGATTGTGATAATGTGACAGTTCAGTTTGAAACGTGCAGACAAGATGTCAGGAAAGATTGCCATCTAATGGATCTTAAACACATCACAACAATGCCTCATCAATCTAAGTACATAAAATTCTGAGATGCCTCTTTTAACATAAAGGTAGTGGCTCTAAATAGAAGCTAAGACTTGCTGGTTCAAGTCCCACCTACTCCAGTGATACTTCAGAGAACGTTTAAGTGCAAAATATAAAATTCTGGGGCAGTTGAGAGATGTAGTAGCAACCTAATGAGCCCACAATAGGTTGAAACTATTCTCTGGGGCTCGAAGTAGTAGCAGTATCCCTATTTTTAAGTCAGAAGGCCTGAGTTCATGCCTCACATGCTCCAGATGTGTACTATAAATGTTGATTAAAAATATCTGTAGAATTTTGGAAAATGTTTGGAAGCATCCAATTTTTCAAGCCTGTTCCAATACGGAGTGGGATGTGAATATATCGGACAGAATGCAGATGAGGCTAACAAGTACACCTCCAAAGATGAGATACTTCAGTCAGGAAGACAAATTGAAGAGATTGGGATTGTTTTTCTCAGAAAGGAGGTGAGATTTGATAATAGTTTCCAAAATTGTGAGGAGCCTGGATAGAGCGAATAAGAAGTTGTTACCATATGTAATAAGATTGAGAACCAGAGAGTATAGTGTTGAAGTGCTTTACAAAAGAAATAAATACAAGATGAGATTAGAACATTTTCACACATCAAGTACTTCAGGTCTGGAATGCACTACCTAGCAATGCAGTTTAGGCAGGCTCAGCTGAAACATTTAAGAGGACATATTTAAATAGAAACAACATTCAGAGTCATAGGGAAAAGACAAGGGACTGGTAGTAAGATAAGATGCTCAAAGAGCCAGTGCAGTCATAATGGGCCAAATGATCTCCTTCTATACTGTAACAACACAAGCATAGCAATGTTGAGAGCTCAGGTTCAAAATTGTTAATTGAGCTATTGAGCTGACATCTCTTCCTTTTGTCAGAGAGAGTTTGCACAAAGTAATGTTTTCTGACCTCTCTCCTAAATGGTCTGGCTCTGATTTTAAAGTCATCACCCCTTCATCTCAACTTGCCTTCCAGTGCAAAAGGCTTTTCTCTCCCAAATGCAATAATTTTTCTCCAAATTACAATTATTAGAAACAAAAGCATGAACATAAATGGAATGAAATAAGGGCAACAGAGAGCAGGGAGTGCCATTAAAACTGGCAGCACCCCCTGTCAACCACAATCTCTCAGAGCCCCTGAGGTAATGTGGTCCCTACAAATGGCAATGGGAATCTTGCCATCAGGGTCCTCAGCTCCATGTGGAGCATTTAATTACCGGGTATCCCCCAGTGTGACAGAAATACCAACCACAAAGATCAGCCAGGCAATCACAGGCTGGCTCCATTACCCACGAGGAAGGGACATTACTGATAATTCACCTAAACAGTCATCCTCTTCCCAATGCTGGATCTCTCAACCAAGTGAGGTAATAACTACGTTTGAATGAGGAAAACCCCACAATCCACAACCAAAAGACGACCTGTTTGCCAAATTACAACATGAGGCCCATGAGTGGGCATTAATTGCTCAATTTGGGAGTGGAGGAATTTTCAATTGCTCACAAGCCTTTCCCCCCATTCTCACACAGAGAAGGAAAGACAACAATGGGAAAAATGAAAACTCCTTCTCCAGTACAATAACATTGTAATTGTCACATCAAACTACATTTTCAAGTGCCCTTCCTAATAAATCATTCCAAATGGTTATTTACTATTCTTTGTACTGTAGATACTTTGAATTATCAAGATTCCCACATTTTCAGCAAATGAATCTGCTGTGCAGCTGATAAAATTTGGTCTCCAGTGAATTTACCTCTAAGCAGGTTGATTTTATCTGATGTAGCAATTTTTATATTATCTCTTAGAGCATAAAAAACTAAGTATGGGTAATATGGTGTTGAAAAATCGAACAGTCATTTATGACAACTATTAGTTAAATCATTGCATGTGGCAGACACACAAGTATGTGGGCTAATATTAAGCTATGACACTATAGCATAGGAGCCTGCTTCCAGGAGAATGATCCAAGGATGGTGGATGAGATTGTTATAACTTCAGGTCATGCTATGATGCATAGCATGACTGTGCGTATTAAAGCTATGCTGACAGACTACCTGTAACACAACTCAATTTCCTGGATACAGATAACATATTTACAAAGTAACAGTGGGTGGGGGGGGGGCGATTTTAAACATAAAATAGAGAAAAAGACTCTTCACCTTATTTCAATTGTGCTGGTCAAAAACAACCACTATTCTAATTCCATGTTCCAGCACTTGGCCCAAAGCTTTGCATGCCTTGGCATCGCAAGTGCACACCAAAATGCTTCTTAAATGTTATGGAGGTTTCAACCTCTATCACTTCCATGCAGTGAGTTGTAGACCCCCACCCCACTCTGGGTGTTAAGGATTTATCTGCTCTAAACCTTTTAGCCCTTACATTAAATCTCTACCCCCAGTTAATAATCCCTCCATTAAGGAAAAAAAGTTTCTTCCAGTCTATCCTATTTTTGCCTCTCATACTTTTATTGATTGGTTGATCTATTGTTGCCATATGTACAGAGATACAGTGAAGTTTTTTGCATTCTGTACAGACAGATCGTATCATAAAAAGTACATTAGGTTATCAGCACAGAGTTCAGAATAATGTTACAGCCACAGAGAAGGTACACAGAGAGAGGGAGAGAGAGAGAGAGATCAGAATTAATGTTTGATTGAAACATTTCAATCTTCACTGCTCAAAGGAAAACAATCCCTACCTGTCCAATCTCTCTTCATAACTACAGGAGTCCAGCTCAGGCAACACCCTGGCTAATCGCCACTGAACCCTCTTCAGTGCAATCACATCCCTCTTATAATTGAATTCCTGAACTGCACACAATATTCTAGCTGTGGCCCAAACATAACCACCCTGCTCTAATAAATTCATGTAAAACTCTCTGGAACTGCAAGAGTTCTAATCACAACTGAAATAATAAATTTACAAAAATGTAATAAACAACAAAGATGGAAAAGCAAACACAGAATGTTGAAGAAACTCAGCAGGTCTGGCAGCATCTATGGAGAGAGGAGCAGAGTTAACATTTTGAGGCCAATACGTTGACATAAAATAGAGAAAAAGCACTTCGGATAGCAAAGTGCTGAAACCAACAGGGATTCATCAATATAAAAGTAGGGAACTAAGATTCGAGCTTTGGTTTTGGCTCTGTGACAGAATCATTCTACAGTCAGAATAATGCATCGGTCTTTGCAGTTCCTACTTACATATCTTTAAAGTGTAAATAAAAATTTTGGTCTTCCTCGGATTAAAACATTTTCGAAGAATACTAATTTGGAGAAAACTCTGCAACCTTCCACATCTTAAGCAGAGAACAGACTATAGTAAATGTGCAATATGACCTATATAATGATGGTAAGTCTCAAATCATGAAACCCATTTGATTTTCTACTAAATCACACTGGAGATGAACATTTACTGAAATGCGTTTTTGTCTCTAAAATTAACTCTAAACATACAATGCGAAATAACATAACTGCATTGATCACACCAGGAATGTCACAGAATGACCTTGCCTTTTACTTAATGCAGTCAGAGTCAGAGTCATTCATGTTCAGCTGTGAAAGCATCTCAAGGAACAAAGTACGTGTTCCATGTGTGTGTCATCATCATGTACGGTGAACTCATTTTGCCTGAAAGGGTCAACCTATTTGTTTCTGATTGGCCTCAAGGATTTTAGATCAATTCTACCATCATAAACTGTTCCACACAAACATTCATAAACAATTAAATGATTGGCCTCTTTGATGCACTGTACAAACAAATCAATTCTCAATGCAGCAACAGAACGAGTAAAAACTCAAATAGGGTTGCCATTAATTTAAAAAAGAGCAAATATGTGGGCTTCTCTTTTATTCATTTTTTATTTCCAATCGATGCAGCTCTCAATCATTTTAGATAAATCTTTTATGCTTCCTGAGTTGACAAGTGTTCTTGTCCTGTACAAGTTGGATATCCTCAATGTGCAACATGAGCCTTGTGGATTCAAATTAAAATGGGATTTTAGAAGGAGGTATTAGGGAGTTAAGGAATCAGTCAGATCACTGGTGACTAGTAAACACATTTAATTATTTCAATATCCATCACAATTACTGGTTGAGAAGCACCACAGCTAACTAAATTGGGTGAGTTCTAACAGACCTAGCTGCAAGACTGGGTCTGTTGCAAATGGTGAGAGAACTAAGCAGATGGAAAATGCTTTTTGACCTCATCTTCACCCATCCACCTGTTATAGAGGTATTCATCCATTTTTTATGAGTAACCACACAGCCCTTACAGACGCAAAGTTTCATTGAGGATACCCTCCATGCTATGTGGTACTACCACTGTTAAAGTGGACAAATCTCCACAAATCTACCACTGTGGAAAATGGAAAAGACTTCAACGAGACCTAGCAACTGGAAGCTGGGGCATCCACAGGCACTGTGGGTCATCAGGATTATACTTAACCAAAATCTGTTCAGGCATATCCAATACTCAACCATTATCATCTAGTAGGTCGACCTACACTGGTTCAAAGAAGATTGTAAGAGGATGTGCCAGGAGTGGTGGCAGGCATTCCTAAAAGTGAGTCTTAAACCTGATGAAGCAAGAACCCCACAATACTTAGAGGAAATTCTGCACATGATCTTGTGAATTCCTAGTGTTCGACAACCACCTACATGGCACAATTCAGGTGTGAGATGGAATACTAGCCACTTGCAGCTCCATGAATACTCAAGAAGCTTGATGCCATCCATGACAAAGCAGCCTGTTATCACCTAAACCACCACCTTCAACATTCACTCCTTTCACGACTGACACAAAGTAGTATTATCATCTACCATCCATAAATTGCAGTGGACCAACTCATCAAGACTCCTTTGACAACACTTCCAAACATGCAACCTCTACATCCTAGATTGACAAGAACAGACATACATGATAACACCACCATGTAAAAGTTCCCCTCCAGGTCACACACATTCCATCACTGTTGCTGGTTCAAAGTCCAGGGACTCTTCCTGACAGCAGTGACAGCACCGACAGCACCTCTACATCCCAAGGACTACAGCAGTTTAAGAAAGTTGCACAATCGACATCTCCTCCTTGGCAATTAGAGACAACAATTAATGCTGGACGAGCCAGTGATGTCCACATCCCAACGAATGAATAAACAAATATATAAATGGGTGTGTAATGTATGATTAATGTTTTGCTCCCCACCCATGAACAATTTCACTCCCCGTTATTTTAATGTGTCCTTTATTTTCCTTTTAATATGGTGCATAAAAGGTGGTGATATGGAATTTGTAGGCGAAATAAGATACACAAAAGGGTTAACATCTCTGGCAGTAAGCCAGTAACAAGGGACATAGCTTCATTAACTTAGATGTGCACTTTTATGCTGGAAAACGTAGATCATTGTGCACAATGATTAATGGACTCACTGCTCTCAATTCTGCTGCTAAGAGACAGAAAGTGTGCTAATGATAGTAAACTACTGAAACAAATGCAGCCGTCTCTGTGATACATGGAGCTTGCTATGAACTAGGGGTGAATTTTAATGTGCAGGAAAGTTGGGTATGAGAGAGGGTGAGTTGCTAAATCCAAGGGTATCTTTGGGAAGTGGGTTCCAACTTCCCAGGACATTCATTTCACTGGAGTGTGTTGGCCTATATAGCAGCAGTCTCATCTGAACACAATCACATGAAAATACTATGAACATGGGAATTAGGAGCTGGAGAAGGTAATTCAGCCCCTCAAATCTGTTCTGCCATTTAATAAGATCATTGCTAATCTAATTACCCGAAATTCCCCTCTCTTCTGACAACCCTTCACCTGTTTTGATTATCAAGAATCCATCTACCTGTCATAGAAGCAACACTGCAAAATGGGTCAAATGTGACTGCTGGAGTTCTGAAGAAGGGTCACTGGACTCAAAGCATTAACTCTACTTTGTTTCCATAGATACTGCCAGATCTGTCAAGTTTTTCCAACAATTTCTCTTTTTGTTTCAGATATTCAGCTTCTGCAATTCTTTGTTTTATTGTAACAGGCAACAATATCAGTTTAAGTACTGGATTCAAAATAAACTCAAGTGGAATGTCTTTGTGTCAATAATCCAATGTGAAAAAGCGAAAGATGAGGAGGTACATGATGATGTACTCTCTGACATCAACCGTCACATGCTATCAAGAGTTTGAGAAGAGAGAAATGTGGGAAACTGCATAAGACCGCTGGAATCAGTGAATATACAAAAATGCAAATAAAGAGTATATTGGCACTTAATACCAGCATTGGAGGCAGTCCAGTGAAGGTGCAGTAGGCCAACTGAAGTTATGGAGGGACTGTCTCATGAGGGGAGATTGAGTAGATTGGGCTTGTACTCATTTGCAATATTGAAAAATGACAGACAATCTCACTAAAACATACAAGATTCTTAAAAGAATTAACATGGTAGATGTGGAAAGGTTGCCTCCCCTCGAGTGTGGAGCAGAGGACATAATCTCAGAATAACAATCACACATTTAAGACAGAAATGAGGAGGAATTTATTCTCTCAGAGACGGTAGAGAATCTGTGGAATACTTTACAACAGAGGATTGTTGAGGCTGGGTCATTAAATATATTCAAAGCAGAGACTTTGAATCAATAAAGGAATCAAAGGTTATGGGGAAAAGACAACAAAGTGCAGTTGAAGATTATCAGACATGATCAGATCTCATTGAATGGCGATTCAATGCATCTTATGGTCTTCTCAGTCAGACGTGCATGGAATGAGCTGCTAGAGGAAGTGGTGGAGGATAGTACTATTGCAACATTTAAAAGGTATCTGGATAGGTATTTGAATAGGAAGGGTTTGGAAGGATATGGCCAGGTGCTGGCAGGTGGGACTAGATTGGGTTGGGATGACCGAAGTACTGTACATCTCTATGACTCTACGACTATGAAAACAGTCACACATGGATAAGGTAGAGACAGAGAGAAAGCAGACTCTAAATAAGGGGCAGTCTAGCAAAGTAAGGGCAGCTCAGAGAGCAGTGCTGATGTTGAACAACCGGACTCTTGGGTGGCAGAAGCCTTGTGGACAGAACAGTATTGGACTGAATCCATGGAAGCAGCTCAAACCAACATCTGGGTATGAAAATTGATCAGGAAACCTGGACAAAGTAGGTTAATATCCACCAACAGATCAATTGCTTTTGGATTTCTCACCTACTACTGAGGGCTCCTTCCCATCACCCACGCAACAGGTCAGAAACTAAAATTCAACACCTAGTTTTCGTTATGCCAATTTGAAAAGTAACTTAGAGAAAGTTAGAGACAGAGAGAGACAGAGAGAGAGAGAGAGAGAGAGAGAGAGCGAGAAAACAGGAAGGAATCCTACTTTTCATTTTTACAGGATCTTTAACCCCATTCATTGATAATGTGATATCCAGCCTATGTTGTTTTGCTGGCTGTTTGAAAGGGTTACCTTACTGAACTCACTCCACTGTTTTTTAACCCCGTTTTTCACTTGTCAAAGGCAAAGGCAAAAGCTATTAGTGAGTACAGTACTTGCAGTGCTGCTTCTGATTAGTGTCACAATGCAATGTCCTTCACTGTTGAAACTAAAGCAAAATACTACAGATGCTTAAAATCTGCAGCAAACACACAGAATGTTGAAAAACTCAGCAGGTTTGTCGGCATCTGTGGAGAGAGAAACAGAGTTAAACGTTTCGAGTCCAGTATGTCTCTTGTTCTTTAATACAGGATATCTGGATGGACAAAACAAAATAATATCCAGACAGCTGAAAGAATTCTAAATGTTTTCTCAAGCCCTTCACTGATCAACTTAAGAGTATAGTGTTACAGACAGGCCAGTCCCCCTCAAAACATTTCAAGAGGGCAGCCTGGAGTCTAACTTGTCCAGTTGTTTTAAGCAGATGTGAGGTGGTATTCCAGGATGGACGCATCTAGTCAAATCACTCAGTTAAAAAATAAAAGAATTCATTTACAGACTACTAAATGAAACACAAGCAAAAGAAAGCAGAATTTAGAATAACAACTATTTAAAAACGCGACCAACACAATATCTCTCCCAACTTCACAAAGAGCTGTTTTGATTTCCTGCAACATACCATAAACACACCCCTTGGTAAAAAGGTAAATTCAACACAGGTTCTTACAGGAGAGAGAGAGATTGCAGAGAGGATCCCCCAGGGATCACTGGCTGAAACATGGAACCTCTTTTACTCAGCAGCTTCTCAGGGTCCCTAGCTAAAACTAAACCAAACTAGAAGATTTCCCTGAGCTGGGAGAACTGGTCACTCCTTTTCCATTGTACATGTATTTTTTAAAAAAAAAACAAACCAAAAAGCCCTTTTCTCGGATTGTTGCCTCATGCAATATCTATTAGCCATAATCAAAGTAGCACGGTGGCTCAGTGGTTAGCACTGCTGCCTCACAGCTCCAGGGTCCCAGGTTTGATTCCAGCCTCGGGTGACTGTCTGTGTGGAGTTTGCACATTCTCCCCGTGTCTGCATGGGTTTCCTCTAGGTGCTCCGGTTTCCCCCCACAATCCAAAGATGTGCAGATTAGGGTGGATTGGCTGTGCTCAATTGTCCATAGTGTTAGGTGCATTAATCAGAGGGAAAATGGGTCTGAGTGGGTTACTCTTCAGAGGGCCAGTGTGGACTGGTTGGGCCGAAAGGGCCTGTTTCCACACTACAGAGAATCTAATCTTACCCCAGACAAATCACCAACCAGTTTTTTGAAAAAAAAAGGACAATATAACCTTGTTAAAAGAGCAACACTGGCCCTAGTGACTCCAAAACCTATTAGTTAATGACTGCCTGTGCTATCCTGGTAAAAGTTTAGCATCAAAAGTTGGAGTCTCTGCAGTGGATAGCCTACTGTATAAGCTAATGGTCCTGAAGAGGCTAATGCTTCACCCATGAGACTGTGAGGTCTGTAGATGCTGGAGATCAGAGTTGAGAGTGTGTTGCTGGAAAAACACAGCAGGTCAGGAAACTCGATGTTTTGGGCTGGAGCCCTTCATCAGGAATGAGGCTGGGAGCCTTGAGGTTGAAGAGATAAATGGGAGGAGGGTGAGGTAGAGGAGAAGTTAACCGAGAGTGCAATAGGTAGATGGAGGTGGGATTAAAGGTCATAGGTCGGAGAGGAGGGTGGAGCAGATAGGCGGGAAGGTGGATTGACAGGTGGGACAGGTCATGTGCTGGAACTTTGGAACTGGGGTAAGGTGGGGGGAGGGAAATGAGGAAACTGGTGAAGTCCACATTGATGCACTGGGGTTAAAGGGTCCCAAGAGGGAAGATGAGGCTTCATTCCTTCAGGCGTCGGGTGGTGAGGGAGTAGCAATGTAGGAGGTCCAGGACCTGCATGTCCTCAGCAGAGTGGGACAAGGAATTGAAACATTCGGCCATGGGGTGGTGGGGTTGATTGGTGCGGGTGTCCCAGAGATGTTCTCTAAAGCGCTCTGCAAGAAGGTGTCCCGTCTTCCCAATGTAAAGGAGACTGCATCGGGACCAATGGATACAGTAAATCACATGTATGAAAGTGCAGGTGAAACTTTGATGGATGAGGAAGACTCCTTTGGGGCCTTGGACAGAGGTAAGGGGGGCAGTGTGGGTGCAGGTTTTGCAATTCCTGCGGTGGCAGGGGAAGGTGCCAGGAGGGGAGGGTGGCTTGTTAGGGGGCGTGGACCTGACCAGGCAGTCACAAAGGGAATAGTCTTTGTGGAAAGGGAAATATACCCCTGGTAGTGAGGTCCATTTATAGTTGGAGGAAATGTCGGCGGATGATGAGATTTATGCGGAGGTTGGTGGGGTGGAAGGTGAGGACCATGGGTGGGGGGGGTTCTGTCCTTGTTGCAGTTGAAAGGGTGGGGCTCGAGGGCAGAGGTGCTGGAAGTGGATGAGATACATTTGGGGGCATCAACAACCAAGTTGGAGGGGAAATTTTGGTCTTTAAAGAAGAAGGCCACCTGATGTGTTCTATGGTGGAACTGGTCCTCCTGGGAGCAGATACGGCAGAGGTGGAGGATTTGGGGATACTCCTCCTTCGAGCACCCAGGCTGCTCCACCCATTCTATTGATTTCACATTGAGTCTGTGGGTAGAAACAGGGAGATCCACTCTAACATTCACTAGGGAGGCTTGTGTCTCTGTACTAAGTCTGTAAGGGCCAAGCAATTATATCTAAGACCAAATGTAGCTGTATTTAGTGCTATCATGCAGTAACCCTTCTCATTAACAAAGAATAATGCGTCTTCTGCAGATACTCTATGGTGGTATATCCTCGACCACAAATCACCAGATAGGCCCAATATAATAGCAAACTGTCTCAAACAACCCTTACCTAACAACCTGGTTAGAGTTGACAAATAACACTGGGTACGGGGAGTGCTCACCTGGGATTTATCATTTAGCCAATTAGCTCAATGCATGTTCTTGCAACTGGACCAATACAAGAGACCAATAGGTAGGTTAGTGTAGTCTTCACAGGCATCTGAATTTCAACTTTTAGAATCTTCAACAGTTTAAAGCTAAGAAGTCAACAAGTTTCAAAATGAAATTTCTAACATGTTCCAAAAAGGATCATTTCAATTTAACATAATTTAACAAATTTTAACAGGGTACAGCAATTAATCTTTCCAAATCTGGCATCAGCCTTTCTCAACTGGAGAAGTGCAAATGTCATCGCTTTGTTCAAAAGAGGATAATCCGAGCAATTACAGATCAATCAGTTTAACTTTGGTTGTGGGGAAGCTTCTACAAACAATTATTCAGCTAGAAATAGTAATCACACAGGAAAAAAGTTGGGTTGATTCAGGGAAGTCAGCAAGAATTTCTAAAGGGAAATTTATATTTGACTAACTTGCTGGAGATTTTTGAAGAGGGAACAGAAAGATTCGATGAGGCGAGCAATGCTGATATGATCTACATGGATTTCCAGAAGGCATTTGATACAGTATCACACGACAGACTTGAGAAAAAAGTCATAGGTCATGGGATAAAAGGGACAGTAGCAACAAATTGGTTGAGAGATAGGAAACGGATAATTTTCAGGTTCGAGGAAGGTTTGCAGTGGAGCTCTTTAGGGGTTATTGGGTCGCTTGCTTTTCCTGATACCTATTAATGATCCAGATCCTGCTGTGCAGGGGCCAATTTCAGAGTTTTCAGATGACACAAAAATTGAAAAGAATTATAAACTGTAAGGGCCATAATATGGAGCTCTAAAAGTACATTGATAAGTTGGTGGACTGCACGTGTAGGTGGCAGACGAGAATCAATGCAGAGAAATGTGAGGTGATCATAGTGCAAACACTTAAGAGACAATATGAAAACGGGATACAATTTTGAAGGGGCTGCAAAAGCAGGGGGTTCTGAACGTACATGTGCACAGATCATTGAAGGTGACAAAACAGGTGGAAAGAGAAGTTTAAAAAACACACAACTTCCTCAGCTTTATTAGTGCACAGAGTATGAGAGCAAGAAAGTGATGTTGAACCTAGATAACAACCTTGTTAGACCTCAGCTAGAGTATTTGCAGAGTTTTGATGTCACATATAGAAAAAACGTGAATACATTTAACAGCGTGCAGAAGCAACGTACAAGAGTGGTTCCAGGAATGGGAAATTTAAGTTATGAGGATAAATTGAACAAGTTAGGACAGTTCTTCCTGGAGAGAAGGTGGCTGAGAGGAGGGGTTTTAGAGATTTTCAAATTCATGAGTAGGCTGGATAGATGACATAGGGAGGCACATTCTTACCATTTGAAAAAGGAACAAGAATGAAAGGGCACAGATAAGAAATGCTTTCACCACAGATATAAAGTGATGTGCAAAAGAAGCAACAGGATGCAAGAAGAAATGCTTTCACTCAGTGAGGAGTCAGGACCTGGAATGCACTGCCTGGAAGTATGGTACAGGAAGATTCAATTTGAGGCAATCAAGAGGTCAATGGATATAAATCCAAAAGAAGTAGAAATCTATTTAGATAGAAATAATGTGCAAGGCTACGGAGAAAGGGCAGAAGTTCTCAATAAGTAACAGTGCTCACTCAGACGCATAGAGATTTACAGCAGGTAAACAGACCTCTGGTCCAACTTGTCCATGCCGATCAGATATCCTAAATTGATCGAGTCCCATTTTCTATCATTTGGCCCATATCCCTCTAAATTCTTCCTATTCATATACTCATCCAGATGCCTTTTAAACGTTGTAAGTTGTACCAGCCTCCACCACCTCCTCTGGCAGCTTAATAGAATATGGAACATAATAGCACAGTACAGGCCTTTCAAGCCCTTGAGGTTGCACCAACCTGTGGAACCAATCTGAAGCCTATCTATCCTATACTTTTCCATTTTCATCCATATGTCTATCCAGTCTCCATTTAAATGCCCTTAAAGTTGGCAAGTCTACTACTGGTGCAGGCAGGGCATTCTACACCCCTACTACTCTCGGAGTAAAGAAACTATGTGCGACATCTATCACCCCTCAATTTAAATCTACATCACTCATGCTAGGCATCACCATCCGAGGACAAAGGCTCTTACTGTCCACCCTACCTTAATTTTCTGATCATCTTGTATTCTCTATTAAGTCATCTCTCAACCTTCTTCTCTCTAATGAAAACAGCCTCAAGACCCTCAGCCTTTCCTCATAAGACCTTCCCTCCATACCAGTCAACATCCTCATAAATCTCCTCTGAACCCTTTACAAAGCTTCCACATCCTTCCTATAATGTTGAGACCAGAACTGTATGCAATACTCCAAGTACAGCTGCACCAGGGTTTTATACAACTGCAGCATGACCTTGTGGCTCCAAAACTCAATCCTTCTACCAATAAAAGCTAGCACACTGTATGCCTTTTTAATCCTATCAAACTGGGTGGCAACTTTCAGCGATCTATATATCTGGAGGCTGAAATCTCTCTGCTCATCTACACTGCCAAGCACCTTACTATTAGCTCAGTACTTTTTATTCCTGTTGCTCTTTTCAAAGTGAATCACCTCACACTTTTCTGCATTAAACTCCATTTGCCATCTCTCGGCCCAGCTCTGCAGTTCATCTATGTCCCTCTGTAACCTGCAACATCTTTCAAAACTCCCCACGACTCCACCGACTTTAGTGTCATCCGCAAATGTACTAACCTACCCTCATCCAGGTTGTTTATAAAAATTATAAACAGCACTAAATCCAAAACAGATCCTTGCAGTTCATCACTAGTAACATCTCCAGGATGAACATTTCCCAGGATGAACCACCACCCAATCTTTTTTTAGCTAGCCAATTTCTGATCCAAATCATTAAATCACCCTCAATCCCATGCCTCCGTATTTTGTGTAATAGCCTACCTAGCAATAATGATGAACGTTATCAAATGCCTTACTGAAATCCATATACACCACATCAACACCTTTACCCTCATCCACCTGTTTGGTCACCTTCTCAAAGAACTCAATAAAGTTTGCAAGGCACAACCTACCCTTCACAAAACCGTGTTGACTGTCCCTAATCTACTTATTCCTCTCCAGATGATTACAAATCCTATCTCTTATAACCTTTTCCAACACTTTACCCACAACCGAAGTAAGGCTCACTGGTCTATAATTACCAGGGATGTCTCTCACCCCTTCTTGAACAATATTTGCTATCCTCCAGTATTCTGGCACTATTCTTGTAGGCAATGACATCAAAGATCAAAGCCAAAGGCTCTGCAATTTTCTCGCTGGCTTCCAGAGAATCCTCGGATAAATCACATCTGGTCCCTATTTTCACACTTTCCAGAATTGCTAACACCTCTTCCTTACTAACAAATTCCATCAAGTCTAGTAACCTGTATCTCAGTATTCTCCTCGACAACAGTGCCTTGTTCCAGTGTGACTACTGGAATTCTCTATAACAATTCTCTAGTTCTAATATTTTGTTCTTAACCTTGTTTTTCGCAAACTTAAGAGAGGTCAGCGGATCCTAGGATAGATGTATCAGAATTTAGGTATCATGTGATCGCCTTGGCAAAAACCCATTAATTGCTCAGATTTGCCTTCAAATGAGTGGGGAAATGTTACACTCTCCATCACTTCAAGTGGAAATGTGATCGGCACTTAAATGGAATATGTCATTTCTAGAGTTCGATCTGTCAGCAGCCCACCAGAATTCGAGGATCATTCTTTCCTATGTGATCAAACTTTTCATGTAAAAATGTATTCCTCTCTCCCACACCCCTAACTGAAACATGAAATCACTATTTTCCATGCTTGTCCCAGACATACCATTCTTGATAAACAATTGCAGCTAAGGTCAATATTCTCTAGTAAAAGCAATTTGTTTTAAAATCATTCATATGAGATTGTACTGAATGCAGTGGCACTGTTTTTCTAAGCAGTAAGGCATTATAATCGTCACAATTGATTGAGACTGGTGTATCTCATTAACCTGCCTGAATCATGGTATGCATTCTATACAGTGGAAAAACTTATTGCATGATTGCATCTCAATGGAGAATGTACATCTCTGGATCTGTTTATCTTTCACTCACTCCTTATGGCCACTATAATTATTAGCATGCCAATAAAGGGAGGAAAAAGGCATAATTTCTCTAATCATGCAGATTGCTAAGTTTATTTCTTGCTTTTCACCTTCTGTCCATATGGCCAGTGAACTGCTTTTAGTTAATCAAAAGCCACTTTGCAAGAGGAGAGGGAGGAATTGGTGCCTTCTTTCAATCAGGATGCTGAAAGCGAGGGCAAGAAGGGAAAAGCAACTTCAACAATGCAACCATGGCAGACAGGAGAAATTAATATCAATTTTCTTTTAGTTGTTTTAGTTAAGCAGAACAGAATTAGTATGGCATTCAAGTATGGGTACTATTTCAGTGACTTTATTGCTATTTTTGTTTAAGCATCACAGTAGATCAAGTGACAAAATGATTAATGAAAACAGAAAATGCTGGATCAAGTCAGCATATCTGGCAGGAAAAATGGATAGAGACATAGAGATTCTTGTATGAAGTCCATTTCTTCGGAATTGGCAAAATGACTAGAGACTATACTTGTTAGCACTTTAATCTCCCAGGTCGAGAGCTACTAGTTATGGTTCATGTCATGACTTTTTTAAGCTATAATTTCATGCTAAATAACAGCCCTTCATCACCAAGGTATTACAGAAAGGCAATGGGGAAAAAAAGGACTTAAGCACAGCACTTAAATTTCATCTTACACAATGGGAGTTCACTTCCACTTTTTAAGATAATTGTTTGCCCTCAAGCTGCTCATTAAAGTTTCTCACCTTTCCCTCAGCGATGACCTCCCCCATCAATACAAATGTCATGACTCAAACTTATTATGCTGTCTTCAACAACAAAGACTTTGGAGTTGAATGATTACCGCACTCTCCTCCATAATGCTTTTGCTCAGGTTACTCCATCAAAGAGTCCAGTGACAAATGACTAAAATAATTACAAAATGGAGGTGAGTGGACATTATCAAATATTTCTGCATCTGAAGGGAAATTAAGTGATTATTTTAACTAGCGGATTGTCTGAAGCTCAGTGAAATGCTGCATAATTATTGTGAATTGAAGCCAGGGAAGATAACCTCCTTAAATGAACCCAGAAGATTATAGAACAGAGCAGATATAATTTTCTTTTCATCAAAGCTTGCTGGAACCTAAATCATCACGGATGTTAAACCATCACTTTTGTCAATAAACTTTCATGGGCTGATTTGGGATTACAGAATATCTTGCGCAAGTGAAGGGATGAACTATAATCCGATTAATTGAGGCAGAGAGATAATTCCAAAAAATTAAAACTAAGGTGGTGTTGGAGACAAACCAAGTGACTGGAATAACATGATAGGCATCAGAATTGCATGCCGAGGGTCCAACCAAAGTAACAAGTAATCCAAAACTGTACACCTAATTTAAGTAGAGAGGTCATAAGTTATCCAAGTGATGGTGTCAAAACAGGTGAGGAAGAAGACTTGTACAGATACAGATCAGTATGGTGGGGTCACATGTCGTACAATGTGAACCCAAGATCATGGCTGAGGCAGCCTTCATGGGTATAGAACTTGGCTATCAGGTTCTGTTCGGTGATTCTGCGTTGTTGTATGCAAAGGCTGTCTTGGAGAATGCTTATCTGAAGAGCGGAGGAAGAATGTCCGATGACTCCCGAAGTGTTCCCCAACTGGAAGGGAACATTCCTGTCTGGCGATTGTTGCGCAGTGTCCATTCATCCATTGTTGTGACATCTGCGTGGTCTCACCAATACACCATGCCTCAGAGCATCCTTGCCTGCAGCGTATGTGGTAGGCAACATTAGTCAAGTCACTTGAGTATCTGTCCTGTACATGGTGGGTGGTGTTCCCACGTGCAATGGTAGTATCCATATGTTACAGCTGTCCATGAAAGAACAGCAAAAAAAAGGCTGACAACAGCCTCAACAGCCTTAACAGCAACTACAGAGTGTGGGAAAGGCTTGCAGTCTCAGCACTTAGAACAATAGCTGTTCTGTTTAAGATTGGTTGTGCAATATACTTTGCCTATCCTGAAGATAAGAATATTTCCCACCATTTAATTGTTTCTCATAAAACTTCTCTAATCAATCAGCTATAATACTCCAAGTAGGTTTTAATTAAGATTCTCCAAGCTAATGATAGATACAGATTCCGAAAATCAGAGTCGAGAGATAAAATAAATCAGTAGAAAATATTAGAAAGGTTTAAAAACTAATTACAAGGGGCCTCCCTTATTCATTACTGTCTGGCCTGGTTGGGAGATAAAAGGTAATTCGTAGTCACGTACAGTTCAGATTTCCCATATACCAAAAGAGGTCATTCAGATCACGGCAACAAACTATTACTAATAGAGTGATATACTGGAATCCCAATCATAATTGAACAACTCAGCATTAATTAACCAATAGTATACAGGGGGAGGGAGTATGAACCACCATGTTAATGTTAGAAGAAAAATGTATGAAGGACAATTTACTTGTATTTAACATTAGTGTGTCATTGACTTTTCTTTCAATCTGAAATGAATATTAAGGGGGCAATTGGACCCTCATGTCGAGGCCAGATTTGAAGTGGTCGTTGGCCTCAACCCTGCATTGTACCAGCAAATGCATGAATAAATTACCATGCGCCTTGAACTCTGCCATTTCCTGAAAATTTATTACCTCTGTGAACTCTCTCCTACATCGTGTTGATGACCTGGCATGTCTTGCAGAAGTTGCTTTGACAGGATTGTGAGATAGTGTGGTCAATGCCATCCAGAAGGCTGGGCAGTTGGTTGCGAACGATGGTCTGTTTAAGGTTTGGCAGTTTTTTGAAGGGGAGAAGTGGAGGCATAGAGATGAGCTTGGTGAGATGTTGGGTATCATCTATGACATGTCGGGTATCATCTCTGACATGTCAAAAGCTGCGAAGAAATTGGCATAGTTTTTCCACTCAGGGGAAGAAATGCACGATGAAGGGTACTCCATAGTTCATATCCTGTGTCTGTCTTCTGAGGAGGTCATTGTGGTTTTTCACTGTGGCATTGGGAACTGGCCATCGATGAGTTCAGCAAATATTTTACAATGTACGTTTGCCAATTTTATGAATAAAGTCCATTTTTGGGTAAGTAAAATCCTGCAAGACAGCATCTTTGACAAGGTACCACACCCTGACTATTCCAAAGGATCAGACTAGATGATCTGCTCAAATTCCTGGAGTGAGTCTTGAGCTCACAACCTTCTAATCGAGAGGCAAGAACTCTGCTCTTGCCACAGACTGTGATAGTCTCCTTTTGAAGATTTTATAGCTTTGGCAGAAAAGGACCATTTTCCTCCAACAAATCCATCAGCTGGATTGTGTACACATAAGAAAAAGGGGTATTTGCAATGATATGACAAATAGAGCAGGGACTGTTAACACTCCCAGATCCGACATCTGCGCGCCATCGGTTTATCAACTGATCAGACTGAACTTCTCCAGATATCATCAACAACTCTTGGAGATCTTAACAACTTCATTAAAACCGAGGGGAGAAAAAGCTTTGCCCCTTTTCTTCTGAAGGAGATGACACATTCTATTCTCAAATTCAAGTTTCTTCCAGATTCATTTTTAGTGAAGGGCCACTCTACATGACAGTGAAGCTATTCTGACTTGAGACACCTTTCAATAGGAAGACAGAGGAGACCACATCTTTGGAAAGTATAAATAGAAGCAAAATAGCAAGGCACAGTGTGATCTCGGGTACAAATAACATTACCTACACATGTTTATAAAGTCATCAATATCAAGCACAAAGTGGGAATCATTTTTAGAGGAAATGCAGAGGCACTATATTGAATTTGTAGAGAACATAACACATAAATGGAAGGTACCATGTAAGTGAAGAGTTCTGGCCTCTATTTTTCAAGGGTACATCATGCCATTGGTGAAACTGAAAAATGATTTGCAAGGATGATATTGGAGTCACAAGGTTATTCATATCCAGAAATATTGAACAGGCTAGAAAAAAATGCAGTGAAGAAGTGATTTGTTAAGTGGTCTTTAAGATTTTGAAAAGGGTGATTGTAGAGAAACTGTTTTTGTTTGTAAGGACCTGCAATAAGCTGAACAAGGAATACAGGAAAAACACCTTTACAACAATGAGTGGAATTCTCTGCAACATGAAATTGTTTAAATGAAAAGCACAGATGTTGTGATGGGGCTGTTATCTTGACGTATGAGGTGAGGTCAATTAGCTGAGTTGGCTGGATGACTAGTGCGTTCTATTGAATGATGCCAATAGTGTAGGCTCCATTCTTGTACTGGCTGCACATGAAGGCTTACCTCTTTACCTTGCCTCACAATTGCATATGGTGTCTCTCAAACTATATATAAACTGCTTTTCCTTAATGGAGAGATGGTCCATTATGGACTATGGCTAAGCAATACTTATGTTTGGGGAACATGAAGAAAGGAGGGAAGAAAATGGCCTGATGCCATGTTGTACATTCTATGTCACCATCATTGCAGAGAGTGAGTGTAGTTCAGCAACCCTAACTGTTCCTTCCCCACCCAGAGATGAGGCCTATTGTAATACCTATATCCAAACCATACAGACATCAGCTCACATAGAAATCATGGGGTAGAAATTTATTTCAGGCTTTGCAGTCAATGAAAATGAATATCAGTGGCTGCATATATTAGACAACAGATGCAACAACATCCGTTTTGAGTCCGTGACAAATTTTATGCCATAACACTGTGTCTCAAACATAAAATATTAAAGATGGTCCAACAGGGTATCATTGATTAACAGATTTATCAGTTAAAAGGTACAAAATGCACAATGAGTTTCTCCCATCTTGGTTTTTAAACAAAATTTTAAAGCCTATTTTTGCAAAACTGAACATATCTAACACTAAAAATCCAAGGGAAGACTTCATTTTACTGCAAGCCGTAGCACTGATAATCCAGGGATTGTTTTTCTTTATATAAAAAGTCACTTTGAAGATTGCACAGGATATTTACAGTAATATAAATTTGTACATCCATTAAGATTTGATTTCCAGAGACTTTAAGAACCATCCATGTTTCTAACTCTAATGAGCAAGTGCAGCATTAAAAAAAATCAGAACATTAACTGAACCAGCTAACAGGCAAACAAACAACACTCACAAATTGACATTTTAAAATAAACATCACACAAAGGAATGCTAGTTTGCAAATTCATTCCTAGCTACAATTGAACAATTTCACTCTGGTTAAATATATGTACTGACATTGACAGATTTGATGGTTTAAAATACCAATTTAAAATGAACTGCAGGCTTCTGCTTAAATGGACAATCTCCCTTAATATTTACTTTTTAGCTAATTGCAAAAGAATGGTCCAGAATTGACAAATTTCGACAGTCCTTCTCTGGTCACTCATGAGAAGCAGGTAAGACAGGGGCTGAAAAAGAAGAAAAGGGAATAAATTTTGAATTCAATTGCTGCATAATCAAAAGGATGACTACAGAACAATCTGTCCTCCGAGTTAAGACTCAGGATAAAGCAGACATTCTCGCCTCGAGACTAATTATTAAGGGCCTTTTTAATGTGCCTTGAGGGTTGGAGAATTTCTGGGTGATGTAATCAGATTTGTTAAAGTTAGCAAGTGGGGCTGGGGGTGAGAAGGGGGTCTTGAATTCAACGAAATAAAAACAGTCAGAGCAAATCTTCTCAACTCTGTGCGACTCAGGTGCATTGATCTTGTCTACAGAAATAATTTGACTGGACTTTTCCCCACAGCCTGCATCTGCATCAATCTTGTTCTGTCCCAAAGTTTCTACTTCAACAATAACCTCGTAAAAAGTAACTGGAAGTATTTTCATTCCTTTTAAAAACTGGTATAAATCACATGCAATGGCAATGTCTGCATGTTTCTTGCTGTTTCACCAAACTATAATAAATATCTGTTTGCATGCTTTTATTGTTTTATTGTTCAGACTGTCACTAAATGATCAAGCTCTCGTCCCTTAATCGCTATAATTTTCACTGACTGTCGTGGACTGACGATTTAATGGTATGATAAAGGAACATGGAATGTTCCAGTTCCACTATATTTGTAGTATCTATTCTTAAAACAAATTTATGGGGATAGGTACCCACTTGGTACACGCTAATTGCAGATCTGGCTTTAAAGATTATCCATACTTTCCTCCATTGTGATCAGCATATGTGCCACTGGAGAGAGTACAGTATGCGTTACTACTCAGAACTTGTTCAGATCCAAAATTGGGCAAAAGACCTACATAAGATTAACATTTTGCTCCAAGGTTAAGCATTGGAGTTGCAATCAAGGTGGCTGAGGATTGTATGAGAATGACAGCCATAGAATGTTTTTCAGAATGTAACTCAAAAATGTTGGATTATAGAACTTATTAGTTCCTTTTAAAACCTCAGGAATTAGCAACTTTATGGTTTAGGAAGCAAATGCACAAAAGTTGAGGTTGTTGATCCCATTTGATGGGGCTTACACAAAAGTGTGCTTCATTGCATTTCTTCAATAATTGCTGAAGAGAAGCGATGTTCATCACATTCGTCACACTCGGCAAATTTTGTCTTCCTACTATGGCTTAAAAGCAGTGATTAAACAGGAGCAGAGCTGATCTCACCTGACATGAACTTGAACTACTTTCAAGCAGACTAAAGAAGACAACAAGCAAGTTTACTCGCCGGGTCTTATGACCATAAGAGAAGATCTTGGAAATCACTTTCCTCAAAATGCAAGTGACCACACTGTTTAAGGGAGCACCAAAGCAGAGAAGATGTTTATAGCTAATTAGTAACAATTGCACATCTTACTTAATATGTTTTTGTTTACTTCTGCACACCTTGATTATATTATTTGAATAGTGTTATCAAAACAATTTTCAACCTATGCTGGGAGAAAGGCTGACATACAGCGCATTTGTATAAAAGAGGCGCTTTTTGTCTGACCTTACTTTTGCTCATGTGTTGTCTGATACTGAGTGAGAAATCTGCCAGAGCTTTCTCCCATTATTTTCAGTACGAATTAAAAACAAGCACATACAGTGTCAAAAGAGGTCAGGCATTGCTAGTCATAAAGCAAACTGCAAAGGCAAGAAATTAGAACATAATGATCGCATTGCCTTGTGTAAATGAACTCTGAAAAAGCTGCTATGTTGCTTCATTAGGATTACATTTTTAGAAATGATTTTATCTCCAAATGAAGCAGCTCTCCGATGATAATAGAGCAATCATACTCTGCAGGATTATTCATTTAAGTGACCTTTCATGCACCCATGCCATTAGCTTGCATCCAAGCAGTTCAACCAGATTAATGTAGCCCCCTAATGACTGACTGGAAAGGTTGTGTCCTTACTCTTCAACTACTGCATTCATTCCTCACAATACTTGATCATTCAATGCACCATAACAAGTTATATGGAAGCAAAAAAAAGCACTGCCTGAAATACAAAACACAATGTTTTACTTGCTGCAATATTATAAGCATGGCTAATTTACTGAGAAGGGCTCCAATAGGATGCTGACAGATAATGCTAAAATAGAAAGCTTAACAAACACCCTAGACAGGGAAACAAAACAGCAATATTTGGAAACGAATCTACTGGTTGCACCGGACTCCATTTTGAATTATGCAAATGAGTGGGACAATTCAGTCTCATTCACAGTTTTTTTTTGTCCCTTTCTGCAACAACATGACAAGCTCCCTTTTTGAATTTTCATTAACAGCTTTTTACCAAAATCAAGATTTAAAACTATGGAAGTCTACTTTCCTTCAACTGGTATCTGTGAGAACAATTATGTTCACTCTTCAAAAGAAAATTAATGGGATAAAAAGGAATATGTGAAGATCACATTCTGACTGAGTTCAAGACTACATTGAACTTTGAAAAACTGTGATTCTGTTGACATTCATTTTAGTGCAGGAAAGAAACCTCTCTCAAAGAATCAATACCAACTGATAATTTTCTCACAACATATTTTGGGACAGAGGACAGGTTGTTTGCTTCAACACAAAGGCAATATCTCTGATCATCTACTGTTTTAATACATTCTTTCAGTAAAAATTGATTTAGAAGGATTTCAATTTGAAGTTTATTAAAATATATTTTATTTTTCCTCATCCCAGGATCCTTCAAGTTGTTACACTTCTGTTATCAGGGCTGTAGGATCATCCATTTTATTTTCTGGATCAGAGCAGAAATGGATGCTGTAATCATAGATCACAGAAATTTAACGGAATACAGTGCTAAGGATGATTCCACAATCAAGACAGCTTCTTTTCTTGTCCATCATGGAAGAAAAAACAAAATAAGTACTGGAAAAACTACAGTCAGGTGTTTTATTGAGAATGACAGTGCTGAGATGCCAAGGCAAGGGACTAAAATCTTATGCAGTGGAATCATCCAAGTTCATAGCAGAAGTCCATTCAACCCTACAGGAACAACTCAAAACGTATCCTATTAACCTGCACTCTTCACAAAGGTTTCATTTTTTTTCACTTTCATTATATTTTCCATCCCTGCTTGGATCGTTCCAAAGCAAAGAGAATCCACCCTTTACCAATCCTGTATAAAAGAATATTTCTCATTACTCTGTTAGCCCTTAGCGATCATTTTAAACTGATCACAACATGTCCTCGGCTCCCCAGCTAGAGGAAATAGTCCTTCAGAATTGACCATCAAAAACTCAGTGGTGGTGACTATCTCAACCCAAGAATGACATTTACTTAAGGTTGTGAGGTTTCGCCTCGGGTCATCATGCAACTGAACAGACTGATTCTTGACCCACAGACCATCACAGCAGAGAGATCCAGAGTGTGGGATAAGCTTCTTTTTCCTTCCTACTATTAACATGTACAAAGTTTGAAAAGACCTCTATTAAATCTTCTTTCCTCTTTCTCTGATCCATTTGAAACCATCCCAGCATGTCACTCATAACTGCTCAGGAGTGCTGTTGCCTCTTGATGCTCAGCAGTGCCAGTCTTTATGAGGCTGAATGGTCCCTATTTCATAAAGTTTGGGAATGAAGCCAAGGTCCAGGAGCTATGGCATAGGAACAGCAAGGGGCTAACAGGCCCCTGCTCTCACAAGCTGACACCCTTCCTCATCAATCCTCTCTCAGTGCCCACGCTGAGGGATTACAACAGTTTCCAAGTCTTGAATGGGATCACAGTGGGAAGAAGTTTGGGAAGGACAACCAAGGATTGTCAGAAGTTAATGTCCAGATCAAAAAAAGGAACACCAACAGTAGGAAAGGCTGGTCCAACGATATTCAGCAGACAAGGAAAGAAATGGGATTCGGGTGGTCAAGGAATGGAATTTACAGTGGCACTGAATACATCAGCTATAGTTTACCAAATATTAATTGATGGAACTTTCTGTTCATCTGATAACAAATGTTGAATTCATAACAGAAAGAAATACCATAGGAAATGGTAGTGAGGCAGCTTCAGTATACTTCCAGAATCAGACATTGCATGCTCAGATTCTCTTACCTCATAGCTTTTACTAAATTTGACCTTGAGAAATGATCATTGGCAAGACCAGCATTTATTTTTTATCCCTAATTTCCCTTGAGAAGCTAGTGGTGAAGCACCTTCTTGAACCACTGCTGTCTTTGTGGATGAAGGCACTCACATAGCCGTTAGGTTAAAATTGTGGAACAGTGATCTATTTCCAAGCTCGTTTACAGCCTGAAGGAGAACATGCAGTTGGTCTGGCTCCCATTTATCTGTCCTTCTATGTGGTAGAGGTTGAGGATTTGGAAGATTAATGGTTAAAAATATTGAGTGCCTTTGATAGGTATGTCCCTGTCAGGCAGGGAGGAAGTGATAAGGTAAGGGAATCATGGTTTATTAAATAAATGGTATCTCTTCTTAAGTATAAGAGGGAGGCTTATGTGACGTTGAGGCGAGATAGTTCAGATGAGGTGATGGAGAGTTACAGAGTAGCTAGGAAGGATTTAAAGAGAGAGTTAAGAGAAGCAAGGAGAGGCTATGAGCAGTCCTTAGCAGGGAGATTAAAAAAGAACCCTAAAGTTTTCTACAGGTATGTGAGGTGTAAAAGGATGACGAGGGTAGGAATAGGGTCTGCCGAAGACAGAAGTGGGAAGTTGCTTGTGAATCCTGTGGAGATTGGAGAGGTGCGAAACAAATATTTCTCATCTGTTTTCACTCAGGAAAAGGAAAATATTGTAAAGGAGAAGACCGAGAAAGGGCTATTAGACTTGAAAGGACTGATGTTAGTAAGGTAAAGGTGTTATCAATCCTAGAAGGTGTGACAGTAGATAAGTCCCCTGGGCTGGATGGGATTTTTCAGAGAATTCTCTGGGAAGCTAGAGAGGAGACATTGGAGCCTTTGGCCTTGATCTTTGAGTCGACATTGTCTACAGGTTTCGTACCAGAGGACAGGAGGATTGCAAATGTTGTTCCCTTGTTCAAGGGCAGTAGAAATGACCTAGGTAATTATAGACCAGTGCGCCTTACATCTGTTGTAGGAAAGGTTGTGGAAAGGATTCTAAGAGATAGGATTTATAATCATCTCGCAATGAGCAATTTTATCGGAAATAATCAACACGGATTCATCAAGGGCAGGTTGTGTCTCACAAACCTCATTTGAGTTTTTTGAGAAAGTGATCAAACATGTGGGAGGGTAGGGCAGTTGATGTGGTGCACATGGAGTCAAGATTAGAGTGATGCTGGAAAAGCACAGCAGGTCAGGCAGCATCCGAGGAGCAGGAAAATCGATATTTCATCAGGCCCTTCATCAGGAATGAGGCTGGAAGCCTCGGGGGTGGAGAAATAAAAACTGTCTCTCCACCCCAGAGGTAGTGTGGATGTGCAGAGGGATCTTGGTGTCCATGTACACAGATCCCTGAAAGTTGCCACCCAGTTTGATACTGCTGTTAAGAGGGTATATGGTGTGTCAGGTTTTATTGGTAGAGGGACTGAGTTCCGGAGCCGTAATGTCATGCTGCAACTGTATAAAATGCTAGTGTGGCCTCACTTAGAGTATTGTGCGCAGTTCTGGTCACCCCATTACAGAAAGGATGTGGAAGTATTGGAAAAGGTGCAGAGGAGACTTATCAGGATGTTGCCTGGTCTGGAGGAAAGGTCTTATGAGGAGAGCCTGAGACACTTGGGTCTGGTGTCATTGGAGAGAAGGCAGCTAAGAGGGGATTTAATAGAGACATACAAGATGATCAGAGGATTAGATAGGGTGGACAGTGAGAGTCTTTTTCATGGATGATGACATCTGCTTGTACAAGGGGACATAGCTACAAATTGAGGGCTGATAGATTTAAGCCAGATGTTAGAGAAAGGTTCTTTACTCAGCGAGTGGTAAGGGTACGGAATGCCCTGCCTGCCAACGTAGTTAACTCAACCACATTACGGGCATTTAAACAATCCTTGTTTAAGCATATGGATGATGATGGGATAATGTAAGGGGGTGAGCTTAGATTAGTTCACAGGTCAGCATAACATCGAGGGCCGAAGGGCCTGTTCTGCACTGTATTGTTCTATGCTCTATGCTCTATAAAGCAGGAGATTGGATGCTGATCTAATGGGATGCTTTATCTCTGATGGTATCAAGCTTCTTGAGCATTGTTAGAACTGCAGTCAACGGAGCAGTGGACAGTATTCCATCACACACCTCACCGGTGTCTTTAGATAATGCACAAGCTTTGAGGAGTCAAGTGAATTGTGCAGTGCAGAATTCCCAGCCTCTGAACTGTTGTTATAGCCACTGTAAAGCTGGTCCAGTTAGGACCCAAGATATTGATAGAGGAGATTCAATGATTGAATGTCAAGGGAAATGATTAGGCTCCCCAAGTTTGACATGATCATTCCCTAGCACTTGCACAGCACAAATGGTATGTGCCATTTATCAGTCCAAGGTCTCAATGTTATGCAGGATTTGATGCAAGTATACATGGATTGCTTTAATATCAGAGGTATTATGGATGGTATTGAGTACTATTATCATCAGCAAAAACAGCAAGTTCTGACCTATGAAGGCAGAAATCTCATTGATAAAGCGGGTGAACATGATTTGACTCAGAGGCTTTCTTGAGACATTCTTGTAATGATGCCTTGATACTGTGGGATCGTGTTCAAATAATTACCAAAATCAATAAATGGTGAAAATAACCTCTTTATTCAGCAACTCCAATAGCACAAGTTCAATGCGGCAACGGAATCCCAAAATACAGTTCTTACAACAGCCTCTTTATACACAGTTCTTACATATATTAAGGTTCCATTACAACCATGTTATATTGTTTTATCTATAGTACACAAAGGTTGAGGGGTTTCTGTCCTGGGAGTCAGCACATGTTTTAACCCATTTCCTGAGTGCTGACTGCTGCTCCTGATAGGATTAATAGCATCAGTCCAGTCTGCTTGCATAACTAAAACATGTTAGTCTTTTTATCTTCTAAGTTAGTAAACATTAGTAAAAGATACTAGGCCCTATATGCTCTAAATAAGGTAGAAATTGTACCTGTACTTAATAAAATAATAAAGGATACTAAACTAATTAAGGCAGCTGGATTGTGAGATTTGTTTACTATTTGTCGGTGTGAATTTCATTCATTCATGCAATTTCATATAAGCACTGTTTTGACGGTTATTTTGTAAAAGGGATAAGGCCCAGTTAAAGGTATTTAACAAGTTCTTACTAACTGGGGAAAATGTTAGCTATTCTGTAATCTATTCAGGTCCAAAAGACAGGTGGTAAGGGCTGATTAATATTTTAATCTTTCCATAGTTTCAGGTAGGTCATGATGGCAGGGGAGGTATTATTCTGAATAGATTAGTAATTTTTGATATTTATTCAGAAGTAGATTTTGATGTAAGGGTTACAGGTTGAAGGAGCAGTAATGAGTTTGGAAGTATTGTTTTAATTTTACTCTGTCTTGCAAAATGTCCTTCAGAACTGCAGTTTTTTGAATGAATGAATTAAACCCCATGTTATAGTAAATAACGGGTTAATAAAAGGTTATGAATGAATGCATTAACACAATCCGGTATTAATGAATATAGCGAGCTGGTAAATGAGTTAGAGATAACCTATAATACAATATCTCATGATACCAAGGACTGCAAGAACCAGAATCATCTTCCTTCTTACTTGGTATAACTTGAACCAGTTGCATTTTACCAACGATTTCTACGCATTTCAATTTTATTCGGGCTCTTAATGCCACATTGAGTCAAATGCTGACTTGCTTTCAAGGGCGATCACTCTCAACTCAACTTTGGAATTCAACTCTCTTGTCTAAATTTGGACCAGAGTTGTCATGAGGTCAGGTGCTGAGTGACTGGAACCCAAACAGCACAGGTGAGTAGATTATTACTGAGTTTCTTGATAGGTCTGTCAACAACATGCCCGATCACTCTGCAGATTATTGAGAATCGACTAATACAGTTTCCCCTGCATTTTTACATTTCTTTTGTAGCTAGGACATTACCCAATATTATGGAAAATTGCCCAGGTTCAGTCCAGTGTTATAGGCACCATGAAACAGTTTTGCTCAGGGTATGGCTAGTTCTGGAGACGTCTTCAGTACTTTTGTCAAGGCTTTCAGCCATTTCTTGATGCGTCAGTGGGATTGAGTAAAAGTGGCTCAAGACTAGCGTGTGTGATAATGAGGAACTTAAAAGGAGAACAAAATGGTTCATCCACTCTGCACTTCTAGCTGGTGGTCATGAAAAACAAACTTGGGAAGAGCACAATTGATTATTATAAAGAATCTCAAAGAGGATACAAGGACAGATGCAGAACAAGGTTTTCTTTTGAGAAGTTTGGTCTTGTCAACCAGGGGTCAGGGAGAAAAGCTGGGGTCTGTCTCCTTGAGACAAAGGCGATTAAGGGAAGATTTTATAAGTTTGGATAAGGTAGACAAAGAAAAGCTGTTCCTACTAAGTGATATTACAAGAACTACTAGTCATAGATCTAAGATTCCAAGCAGAAGATAAGTAGAGAGAAGAGCACAGCCAGTGATAATAACCTGAAACTCAATGACTATGAAGATGGTCGAAGCAAAGATGATGAAAACAAAAAATGCTGGAGATCACAGTTGGTCAGGCAGCATCCATGAAGAGAGAGCAAGCTAACTCTTCAAGTCGAGATGACTCTTCATCAGCGTTGAAGTGAAATGGAGAGGTAGCAGAGAATATCATGGATTCGAAATAAATTGGAAAGACTCAAGGAAACAAACTTGCAGGCTACAAAGTCACAGCAGTAGAACTGGACTGAATGATTGTTCTACAAGGAGCTATCACCAACTTGATGGGCTGAATAGCCTTTTTCTATGTTGTATTAATTCTGGCGAAGCAACAGAGGCAAGTGAATGCATGATTTCAATCGTTGTGACAAGACCATCAGCTTCTCATGTTTGTCAGTGGGAGCTGATGGAAAAGGTAGCAGGATATGGCAGACAAAGAATATACCTTCGTTCTGGTAAAGAGAGGATACCGAGGCGTATTCTTTACACTCCAGAATGCCCTCAGAATGAGCAGATAGTTTTGGCAAAGGAAAGCAGGATTCTGTATCATTTTATATGTGTAACCAAATCTGGCAATAAATGGCTTTGCCTGATGTCCAATTTCTGGGTCCCTTGGATTTATAGGAGTGGAGATGAGGGGCATTCAGAATGAGAAAGAAATAGTTTTAAGTGGAACAAGAGCATCAAATGTGACAGTGGGAGTAAAATTTAACAAGAATTTGATGAGATATCAGTATGAATCCAATGATGTAACACCAACCAGAAGGAATGAGATTGGGGAGAAAATTGAAAACAGAATAATGAAGTTCTGTGCAAATTTTTAAGCAAGTGAAAAAAAATACGTAGAATAATAAACTGCTTAATAAAACATCACAATCATCTTTCACGGGCTTTGAGAAATCAGAGAAGACGACAACATTCATTTCAGATACAATAAATAATGAAAAAAGGCTTTTCTTTGAAGCCCATTTTTCCTTATTAAAAAAAAGTAACAATTTTCCAAGCATAAATAAGCTGATTTAAAACATCAACTTGACCTAAAAATGAATCATTGAAGAGGGAAGTTGAAATTCAATGGATTTTTATTGACAGGGTTATTTTGCTGTTAATGCTTTGCCACAAAAGCAGTGAAAGGGCAAATGAGCGTTTATCATGAATTTTTCACTTGCTAGAAGCCAATTAAAATCTTCCTCAACTCTGCAACAAATCTAATTGCTGCTGTGCCATTAGAATATCTGTCATCAATTCATCACAATGCATTGAAACCATCCAAGTGCTACACAAATATTCAGTGGGCAGTTTATTTCCCATCAGCTCCAATTATTTATAGCCTGAGAATCACTTTCTAACATAACATAACCCATCATGTTGCTGCTCACAATACTGGCGTTATATATGAAGCTAAAGTGATCTGTCAACTATATATCCAAGCCATCAGTAAGACTGCTTTTTTTTAACCTCTGTAACATCACAAACACTACCACTGTCACAGGCATCCTGCTGCTAAAATCCTTAACCATGCCTTTGTTAACCCTCAATTTAACTATCCCAGTGTATATCTGGTTATTCTCCGATACTCTCTCCTCTACAAACTTGAGTTCATCCAAAATTCAGCAGCCTGTGTTGTAAGTTGCACTAAGTCCTGTTCATCCACTCTCCCCACACCCTCTGACATCGCGGTTTCAGATAATATTATTTTTAAATCAGCAATAAAGTTCATGGAAACTCTAGTGAGGTTTTATTTTAATTCTCTTAAAAATCAAATTACACTGGTCCATCTGATTTCTCCTAAATTATGTTGATAGAACAAGTGCAAACCCCACCTCACCATTTTTTAAAAAAGTATTATAAGCAGCTTGGAAAGAAGTCATCCATTGCTTTCAAAGGATGCATTCAATTGCCAGCATGAAGATAACTGACCTTCTGAATATCATCTTTCTGTCTAGGTTAATATGATTGCCAACTCCTTTCCCATCGCTACTTTCATGCTTCCGGTGAATTCCACAGAAAATAAATTGGTATCATTAAACTCTCCAAATTAATAATTTCAACACTGATGCTAATGATGATTGTAGATATCTACATGCCTGACAACTGCAATCTGTAAATGCCTTTAAATCATTTCTCTATCTTGCTTATGCTGTTACTGTGGAGTCTTGAATATGGTTGTTATCAGGCAAATAAAATTATTCAACTTCTTTCCCTTTTTTAAAAACTGTTTCATGGGATATAGACATCGCTGGCAAGACCAGCATGTGTTGCCCATCACTAATTGCCATGAAATGAATGGCTTGCTAGAACCATTTCAGAGGACAATTAAGAGCCATGCACATTGCTGCATGGGTCTGGAGTCACATTACACCAAGCCAGGAAAGAATGGCAGATCTTCTTCCTATTAGGACATAATGAACCAGATAGGTTTTTACAACAATCAATGGTAGAATATAGGTGCTATGACAACTAGCTTTCAGTTTTAGATTACTGAAGATAACGTGTTGGGATTTGAAACAATGTCCCCACAGCATTAACCTGGGTGTCCAGATTAGTAGTCCAATGATGTTAGCACCACACCACCATCTGTAGCTGAGTTGTAGTGAGCAGCAACAAGAAAACATTGAAGGAGCAAACCCAGGTCAAGATCTAGAAAACAAGTGACAGTGCTGTGTTAACATGCAGAGCTTACAGATCAAAATGAGCCCCTGACTTGAAGAGGCAAATGCCAGAGTACCAAAAGTATGAAGAGTGACACAGATCACAAAAGAAGTTCCAATATAATTGGCTGTCCTTTCCCAAATAATAAAGAGAATCAACATTCACCCTAAACGATTCTCACAATTTGGGTATAAGAGGGGTCTGTAACACTGACTCAGAAAAGGGCCATTTATTTGAATTCCAGAAATATATTATAAAGTCTCTCAGCCATTCTGTTTATTATACAACACTGATGGGTCTCTCCTAAAAATTAAATCCAACAAAAAAAAACTTCTTTGCATGATACCAAAATAGTGCGAAAAGAGTCAATTATTATTATTCTGGTCATCAGCAAGCATTTTTCTAATGAGAAAAACAGATTCAACACCACGGTGAATAATGCCCCCCTTGTGAAGTTGAGAGAGTCAAATTGAATTACAGAAAGATGATTTTTCCATTAACACAGGAATTCGTTTATTCTAATAACGTCATTATAATTCACTCTGCATGCTACTTGATAAGACTCTGCATTGTCATTTACAAATGACTAGAAATTTGTATGAAAGTTTCCATAGACACACACAGCCGGATGCTGAATCACATTATTAGACAATAAAAGTTGGAACATGTACTCAGTGGTAGCCGGTAGTTCAAAACCTCTGAAGTTGCTAACAGGAAATAATAATTGGATCTTATATCAAGCAATATCTGAAGGCAAAGCTGGCTGGCACTAACAAGGCAATTTGGGAAAGGCACTCAAAAATTAAAATAAAATTTCAACAGCTTGGCAGAAAGTAAAGACATTAGACAGTCTACATCTTCCTAGTTTCAGTATTTTCTCATCAAACTATTTTGAGATAATTTGACACACCCCTAGACCAGGTGGGACCTGAACCCCAGTCTCCTGACTCAGATGTAGGAACACTACTTCTGCACTAAAATAACTCCCCATGTTCCCAGATTATGTTAATATTAATGTTAATTAAGGATCTTATTAAAATACTGATTTAGATACTGAGTTTGATGTAGTTAACTCCATTTTATTGTTTCTTTTTAATTGGCCTGCCACAATTGATTTCCAAATCAATATTTACTCAGATATGCTTGGAATCCAATTGGAAGGATCACTTGCAAACTTACAAACCAGTAATGCCGATACTGAGATGTCTCCAACCCGCTCCATGCTTTCAAGTCAATCTTCTCTCTTTCCCCTGTTTGGCGACAAATTCTAAATCAGCTGAGTTCATATCCAACCTCTCCACTTCTGCATTTTTGAAGAATACTCCACGTTCCATTTCAACAGTGATTCCCAATGAAAAGATCCCACCCAATGCTGAAAAGTCCAAACTGTCCCACTGGCAGTACTATCCTAGTATGACCAATTTTGTCCTCCTTCCTTATTCTATCCAGTACTGTTCCATCCTAGATATCAAGCTCTAACAGCTGCATCTTGCAGACAACTTTGTTGCATGCTCTTAACTTTAAAACAGATAAAGGTTGGAAACTAAGTACAGATATCTTTTTCTTGGGGTCTTTGAATGAAAGTAGGCTTGTTCCAAAGCACCTTCATCTGCACCACGGGGACAGTAAGCAGACATGGCCCAAGTCTACCCAAGCTAAAATGGGAATCAAACCATGTGCCACCAATATGATCTGTAACATACATTCAGCCAACTTTCTGGTTACCTGAATTATGAATGAACCGCCCTTGTCCATTGAGTCCTGCTGTGGGACTTGAACTCTGGCTCACAGGCAGGAATGCTAGAAAGGCCTCTGAGTCAACATCCCAAAGTACTTGTGCACAGCACGATGGCTCAGTGGTTAGCACTGCTGCCTCACAGCACTAGGGTCCCAGGTTTGATTTCAGACTCGAGTGACTGTCTGTGTGGAGTTTGCACGTTCTCCCAGTTTCAGCGTGGGTTTCCTCCAGGTGCTCCGGTTTCCTCCCACAGTCCAAAGATGTGAAGGTCAGGTGATTTGGCAGTGCTAAATTGTCCATAGTGTTAGGTGTATTAGTCAAGGGAAATTGGTCTGGGTGGGTTACTCTTCAGAGGATCAGTGTCAACTCTTTGGGCCTGTTTCTAATCTACTGGAAATTCAATTAATATAAATGGTGCTGAACAGAATTAGTCATTGTTAACCAGTGCTCTTTGCATCATTCCCAACCTAAAATAAATATGGTGACTGCTTTAAAACAATCCAAGCCCATCTCACCATAGGATAATACATCTTCATAATCAGGTGAATATCTCAGTGCATCCTAAGAAGCATTTTGTAAGCTTGTGGAAAAAACTCTGCAGATTACTATAAATGGGGGACTCCTCGTCTATTTCTTTCTGAGCAGGTTTGTGGTACTGCCTGACATCAGACAGACTCAGCTAATATACTAAGGCAAGGTAAAGTCACCATAGTCTTAGCAGACCATAGGGCTACTCTCTCATGATAGTTTTAACATGTGGGTAAGCCACACCTCTAGCTAAAGGACAATTTAAGGAGGAGAGTCCTTCATGTAAAACCCAGCCAGTGAAGCATTGCAAAGCAGCCATCCAGTCAACTGAGCTAACCCATAACTTCTGCAATATCCAGTGTTTTCAGCCTTCTTTTGGCATCATGTGGAGTGAATGGACTTGGTTGAAGGCTGGCACTTAGGAGTGTGGAGACCTCAAGTGGAACTGAGATTAATTTCCTACTCAGCACCTCTGGCTAAAAATGCTTGCAAATCCTCCAGCCTTGTCTAATTTGGAGTCTAGCTCCTCACTATTAGTGTCATTTGGCTAATATTCATTCTGAGTAGGTCTGTGCTTTCAGATTTGAGGGGCTTGCTGATTAGCATTTGAGCAGTGAACTATTCCATAAACAATACAGCTGGCAGCATTTCCTTCACCCATAAGCTCCATCTTAGAGGACTGGTAATGGCATATAGGGCTGCAATAAATAATTTACTTACAATTAGACTGCAGTTCCCTAACAACTAATATAGCTACGTGCGCTCACCCTCCAGCAACATTATTTATGTAGTTTTGAGACACCAATCGTGCTTGGTAGGAGGACATCATCCACGCAGTTTGTGTTTCAGTGGAAAAGTCTCTGGTTTTTTGTTCACCCTTGGCCAAGGGGCAGAGGTTTGTAGTTAACTTAAATTGGTGGACTCAGCGCTCAATTCAAATTCAAACCATGGATCACGGATACAGAACTGGCTCAAAGGTGGAAAACAGAGGGTGGTGATGGAGGGTTGTTTTTCAAACTGGAGGCCTGTGACCAGTGAAGAATGTCAGCGGAAATTGCCGAGTGTACATGTGTTTTCAAATGCAAACATCACAAAAGCCATATTAGATTAGATTAGATTACTTACAGTGTGGAAACAGGCCCTTCGGCCCAACAAGTCCACACCGCCCCGCCGAAGCGCAACCCACCCATACCCCTACATTTACCCTTTTACCTAACACTACGGGCAATTTAGCATGGCCAATTCACCTGACCTGCACATCTTTGGACTGTGGGAGGAAACCCGAGCACCCAGAGGAAACGCACGCAGACACGGGGAGAACGTGCAAACTCCACACAGTTCGTCGCCTGAGGCGGGAATTGAACCCGGATCTCTGGCGCAATAACAGCACAACTCTGAGCCAATCTCCTACTCCAACAAAAAATGGTTAGTTTGAAGCTTCACAGCTTTATCTAACAATGTAACATTGTTATCGACCTTTAAGCATTCCATCTGCTGTGATTGATGGACGTTTCTTATGAAAGCTGCAAGCAAGTCACACGGTCAAGAACATGGAAGAATATAGATACAACAAACAATTACTTTGATACCATTCCCTTCTCGAGGATCTCATGATGCTTAAGGTCTGCTCAAAGATACAAGTTCTTTGTTCAAAATTATGATCTCATTTTATGGCACAAACACTTCATTTTTAATGTTGACAGGATTGACAACAACAAATGCTGGAGATCACAGCAGGTCAGGTCAGGCTGCATCCACAAAGAGCGAACAAGCTAATGTTTCAAGGCTATATGAAGAGTTGTGTTGCTCTCTCTCCATGGATGCCTCCTGACCCACTGATCTCCAGCATTTGTTGTTTTCAGTATGGATTACTGCAGTAATTTGCTCCTATCACACTTAATTTGTTCACTTTAGTCCTTGTTTCTCACACAGTTTCCCCTCCTTCAACAACTGTTATATTTGAAGATGAATTATCCTATCACTCCTTTAATACTTTTTATTACCATGCACTGAAATCATGCCAGGCAAGGAGGCAGTTTTGAGCCAATGTTGTGGCACCCAACCCCACACCCATCACCTTCCCAGTTCTTCATACCTCAACTGTACAGCGCAGCTGGAATATACAAGTCAGAGTTCAGGGACTCTAAATGGCACACATCCATCCCCTGTCTCTTCACGGTTCAGGCTGCATGAAGTGATCTTGCTAGGGATGATATATTGCTATCAGCTTCCCTTTCTACATTTGTAACGGTAAAATATACTATAATCCTACTGGACTACAGCATCAGTCTCTCACATGACAGAGAGAGATAGAGAGGGGGAATTGATAGTGATTTTAACTTGGGGGTTACCATGCCTCAGGTGAGGGCAAAGAATGAGAATGCAGGACCCCAATAGTGATTTCATCCAGCATGGGAATTGAACCTCCGACGTTTGTGACACATTGCATTGTAAACCAGGCATCCAGCCAAATGAGGTAATTGACGCCCTCTATATCTGTACATGTTTATACAGGCAATCAGGAAGATGGGAATCTGGTCTGGAGGGATTGAGTGAACCAGGTGTGTTTTCTTACAAATCGCCCAACTTCCATGGTCATTTGCTAGTGCTCACTTGCAAATTAATAAATTTAATTTCACAATCCAGAATAAAGGAATATGAGTGCATAGTCTCACCACTGAGAGTCCAGATTCATAACCACTTCACTGCCCAACTCAGCACACACTTCCTGATAATGGACAGTAAAACAGCCAGCTACCTTAACACACCTATAAAGAGCCTTGAAGAAAATAGACTGTACACAATAAATGAGAATGGCAGAAGCAGCCCTATAAACAAGGTTAATTGATGAAAATCATAGCAAATTATTAAATAAAAGACATATTTTTAAAAAAATAAAAGGACACCATGGTTAATCGAACATTGATTTTAATGTAAAGTTCCTCATCAGATTAAATAACAATTGAGTTGTTGCTATGGACTGTTATGGTGACCATATTTCCTGCTAATGTAATAATCACAAAAGAGCAAATAGATAAATCCGACTATTACATCTGGAGATCAATATACTTGCACAGATAACTTGGTCATTCAAACTTATTTTGTTTTGAAATAATGAAATATACTGCAGTCATAGCTCTTTAGAGTCTTATGTAATTATTTTAAGCACTATAATGGAGGGCTGGTGTGTTAAATTGTCAGCTGTGGCTTTTGGAGATCACGGAGAATAAAAATTAATATTTGTCACCTAAGGCTGGCGACATGGGTTCAAAGCAAAGCTCTCTGCTGCAATAGATGGAACAGTAAATCTATCTCACAGCCATCAACTCCCCCCAGTTTCTATTTCACTATAGCTTTTGACTTAAATTTATTAAAAAACATTCCGATCAAAAACAGGACTGAGTGGACAGTGGAGGGAATGCACGTTCAAAACAATGGTACTGGAATGGAACTAGGGTCATTTTCACAGCATGACACAATAACATCATGAGAAACCAAAATTTTATAGTTTTGCCTTTGTTAAATCAGGAAGCTGTGGTCGCAGCTCCATTGCCAGGCAACGACAGTATGTCCCAATGACTTGTGACTGGCAACCAGCTAGAGTGCAGGAAATCAGAAGATACCGATATAAGCAGAAGGGAGATGTTCAGTAGGATATTGCATCAGTCTGTGATGAATCCCTTTGTGTATTTTTTTGGTATGTTGTGGTTCTGTTCGCCGAGCTGGGAATTTGTGTTGCAAACGTTTCGTCCCCTGTCTAGGTGACATCCTCAGTGCTTGGGAGCCTCCTGTGAAGCTCTTCTGTGATCTTTCCTCCGGCATTTGTAGTGGTTCGAATCTGCCGCTTCCGGCTGTCAGTTCCAGCTGTCCGCTGCAGTGGTTGGTATATTGGGTCCGGGTCAATGTGCTTATTGATTGAATCTGTGGATGAGTGCCATGCCTCTAGGAATTCCCTGGCTGTTCTGTTTGGCTTGTCCTATAATAGTAGTGTTGTCCCAGTCGAATTCATGTTGCTTGACATCTGCGCGTGGAGCTACTAAGGATAGCTGGTCGTGTCGTTTCGTGGCTAGTTGGTGTTCATGGATGCGGATCGTTAGCTGTCTTCCTGTTTGTCCTATGTAGTGTTTTGTGCAGTTCTTGCATGGGATTTTGTACACTACCCTGGTTTTGCAATGCAGATGTATACAATGTATAATTTCAGTTACATCACACTGCAAACTTTCGCTATAAATTCTTTGTTACGATCGAGCCCTCCACTATCACCTGATGAAGGAGCGTCGCTCCGAAAGCTAGTGTGCATCCAATTAAACCTGTTGGACTATAACCTGGTGTTGTGTGATTTTTTAACTTTGTACTCCTCAGTCCGACACCGGCATCTCCAAATCATGAATGCATGCAGATAGACAGCCCATAACTTCATTATGGTTTGATACCAACAGTGCTATCCTGGAGCACAATCCTCCAGCTAACATCTTCTCTTCGCCTCACACAGCTTTATAACCTATTAAGCAGCAGGAAGGAAACCCCCTCTCTGCCCCAAAACCAACAGTAAGTGTTACATCAAGCATACAGATAAATGCAGAGTGATGTGAAGGTTTCGACAATAGCCTGTTCACAATAACTGGCATGTGTTCCCCTTGGTACCTACAATGACTGGGAGAATGAGAAAATGCAACACAATGCAGAGCAAGCTGCCAAGAGGGGAAGAGAGAGGAGAGCAGAGGGAACGGCTCCCATCAGAAAGTCAGACATGCCCAGAGTATACCAGAAGCAAGTCTTCAACCTGAACCACAAGGAGGAGCAATATGTAAGATGTCTGTACTTTAATAAGGACTCCTTCTCACTGAAATCTATCATCTGCTGCATGTTACAACCGCTGCCAGAGACAGGGCAAGGAACACACTGTCAATAGTCATGATGAATTTTTATGTTTTATGTTTTAGGCTGCTTCTAGGGCTGGGTTTATTAGCTACACTTTTCAGTTTGTCATCCACAATTGGAGCGGGGAGCAGGGAGAATGGAAACAGAAAACATAGGAGCATGAGTAAACCATTCAGCCCTTCAAGCCTACTCTGCCATTCACTATGATCATGGCTGATCATCCAATTCAACAGCCTATTCCCATTTTCCTCCTATATCCTTTGATTTATTCAACCCAAATGCAATTACTTGAAATCATACAATGTTTTGGCCTCAACTGTTTTCTCTGGTAGTGAACTCTACAGGGTCACTACTCCCTGGGTGAAGAAATTGCTCCTTATCTCAATCCCAAATGGTTTATATCGTAACCTCAAACTGTAAGCCCTGGTTCTAGGCTCCTTTTACCCTGTCCATTCCTGTTAGGGAACTCCATTGAATATAACCCGTACCAATTCAACCACCAATTCAATGAAGGTGCAGAGCTCCGAAAGCGAGTGCTTCCAAATAAACATGTTGGGCTATAACCTGGTGTTGTGCAATTTTGAACTCTCCTCATACATCAATCCTGACATTCCAAGAAGCAGTCTAGTAAATATTCACTTACTCCCTCAATATCAAGAACATCTTTCTTCATGTCGGAGACCAAGACAGCACACAACCATAACAGGGGTCTTGTTTTAGTGCAAGCTAATTACATTCCCTTTCTTGCTCAAGGGAAATAAAAGTAAAAGCCTGCAGATATTGGAAATCTGAAACAATACCAAAAAAATACTTGCAGCATCTGTGGATAGAGAGCCGGAGTTAACACATAACTCGAATGACATCTTCAGAACTCCAGTTCTAAAGAAGTCATGAAAATTATAATAAAGCAAAGAACTGTGAATGCTGGAAATCTGAAACAAAAACAGAAATTGCTGGAGAAACAATGCAGGTTTGGCAGCATCTGTGAGAAAAAGCAGAATTAACTAGTTCATGAAAAAAAGGGTCACTGGACTCAAAATGTTAACTCCGTTTCTCTCCACAGGTGATGCGAAACTTGCTGAGTTTCTCCAGCACTGTCAGCTTTGTCCCTTTATGACATACAGGCTAGCTTTAAGTGGTGCTCTGAGGTTAGAACTGAGTCTCATCTGTAGATTCTTGATCAAATCTAACCTGTCACCCCCTCATCCTCCCAATGCATGTTCATTAATTACTGTTTCAGTCTGACTCTTCTTACAAATTACAACATCAATTTAATTGCAAAATGAGTGATGTGGTGGGACTATCCTAATCAGCAAAATATTGCTTGGCAATTTAAGGCTAACTTTTTCAACATGCTTTAACTTTACTCAACAGAACCTCAAGGACATTGGCATACTTCTCAGGCTTGTAAAGGCACAATAAATTTTGATTAATAATGTTATCAGTGTCGTGCAGGAAGAAGGCCCCATTTTCCAAGCAAAGGTACCGCTAAATTTATCAGCATACTAACAAGAGTCATTCTTGTGCTGGAAATGAAAGACAGAACTGTTTCAAGAGGAGCTAGGTATGTTGGCCATATAAGCTAGAAGTGGAGGTTCAATTATAAGTATGTTGAAAGGTCTATAATGTTGTACCTGACTGAGAATGCTCTAGGCAATTAAGAGGCTTGTAGTTAAATACTTTTCTAACTGAATGCGGTGTCACAATTTGTTCTGTTAGCATTGCATACATAGTCTTCAGTTTACAGGCTTTGATAGTTTTCCTGTGCAGGACTCTCTAGCTTTTGATTCCGTTGGCATACAACTTTACCCACCTTGACAGAGTTCTATTTTAACTTGGGGAAAGTGGGTCACAATGAATAGCTACCTGGGAGGGGTGAAGATAGGAAGACTTCGACTGATTTTAATGGACAAGACTCCATTAGGTTTTTCACATCTGTCTCTCACTCAAAGTCAATAGGGACGACATCCAGGATAGGAGTTGAGAATGGGAATAGGTCCAGAAATTCGAGGAATCCTGATCCACACCTCAGACCTGAAGGAACAGTCTGAAAGTGGCGTCGGAGAAATGGCAGGTGGTTTTAGTTGGAAATTGGAGCAGGAAAAACTGAAGATCAGAGGAGGGGAACTTGCATTATCTGCTACCCCTGTCCTAGATGGAAGTGGTCATGAGTTTGAAAAATGCTGTCGTAGGAGCCTTAATGAATTTCTGCAATGCAACTTGCAGATGGTACACCTTCTACTACTACTACTACTACTAAGTGTTGGTGATGGAGGGAATAGATGTAATGCCAATCAAGTGGACTGCTTTTTCCTGGATGGTGTCAAGCTTCTTGAGTGTTGTTGGAGCTGCATCATCCAGGCAATTGGGGAGTATTCCATCATAATATTGACTTGTGCACTGTAGAGAGTGCATAGCCTTTGGAAAGCCAGGAGGTGAGTTACTCACCACTGCATTCCTAGCCTCTGATCTACTCTTGTAGCTACTGTGTTTACGTGGCAAATTTAGTTGATTTTTATTCAACAGTAACCCCAAGGATGTTGATAGTGAGGCACTTAGTGATGGTAACACTATTGAATGCCAAGGGGCAGTGGTTAGATTGTTCCCTATTGGAGATGGTCATTGTCTGCCACTTATGTTGCACAAATGTTCTTTGTCACCTGTCAACCCCTAAGCCCGGAGATTGTCCAAACCCTGTTGCATTTGAACACAGACTGCTTCATTATCTGAGGAATTGTGAATGGTGCTGACCGTTATGCAATCAATCATTAACGAACTTCCCCACTGCTGACCTTGTAACAGGGAAGGTCATTGGTGAAGCAGCTGAAGGCGGTTGGGCCGAGGACACGACCGTGAGGAATTTCTGCAGTGATGACCTGGAGTTGAGATGACTGACCTCCAACAACCACAACTATCTGTGCCAGGTATAACTCCAACCAGCAAAGAGTTTGCCTGATGTCCAATGATTCCAGTTTGCTAGGGCCCTTGAAGTCATCTTGTCAAATGGTGAGAATGAAAACTGAATTTCCCCCTTCCTTCCTCTCCCTCACCAAATGGTCTGTCAACAGCTTAGTGTTGGGGGCTACCCAATGTTCCTGATTGGGTGATGTAATTAAATATGAATATATATTAATACAATATTTTGGAATTTGAATTTCAAAACAGTTGGGTACCGGTTAGTTTTGTGAAAGGTTTTCTTTTCTCAAGACAGATCACAAAATGTTTCCAGTACAGCTATGTAAACCCAACATTTTCTCAGAAGGCAGTTGACTGTGAACCCCTGTGTGTATTGTGAGGTTTACAACAAACAACGTCAGGCCATTTGCTTTGTTTTCAGTTCAGAAGAATTTAGGAAGAGTAAACATTGGGATTAAGTTCAGAAGTCGGTTAGGCTCTCCACTGGAAGCAGTTCTCGGAACCAGTTACCACTGTAGAAGGATTTAGTTTCCAGTCTGTTCAGAAACCTGCAGGTTATTAGTACTGAGAAAGTATAGGTTCTCAGTTGTGGAAAAGTTCACGTTGACAGACTTGGAAAGGACTCAAATTGTTTAGTCAGACTAAGAAACTGTCAGCATTCAATTAAAACCCTAAAATGTTGAGATAGGTTTTTAATTTCTCTGCACACAATTCTCTATAATGGACAGTGTTGTTGGGAGTTTTGCTTTGTGTCTTACATCTTATGAACAGTCTCAGTACTTAATAATTTTTCTTGTTTATGCAATGAACTTCTCTGTTGTTGAAGAAAACCTTCAACCTCATATGAATATCTCATTGATTAACTTCCTCATTAACTAACTACAGCAAATGAAAACATTCTGGAATCTGACATGCCTAATAGTAGCCTCAGCTAGGATCACAACTGGTAGGCAGGTCATCTATTTTAGGCATTATTTTGAGAATGAAGTGTTGGGCAGGACATCAGGAGAACTGCATTGGGATTCTTCACATAGTGTTGTTTGTCGGAACAGATAATGTGTGTCTCAGATCAAAGTCTCAACTGAAAAATGACAACTTTAAAAAATCCTTCAGAACAATGGACCAACCTTCTGTGGGAAGTATGCTTGCAACAGTCACCTACATTAGTCAGCAACTAAAACATAAAAACATCCAAGATTACATTTGAGAGCAGTGTTGCGTATATAGGGGCAGTAGGAGAAATGGACCAAGCGTGGTTAGTGAATTATGAAGAATAGAGAACATAATTCCTTGGGGTGACTAAAATATTCAAAGAAAGAAAAGACCAGATTTATAAAGTGGGAGGGAAAATAAATATATTGCAGTTTAGTGAGAAGATTCCTGTGAGCAGATTGAGTATCATGACTGAAGGTCATCTCATCAAAGGTGAGCGAGGGTTCTAGTGATACATAACAAGCCCTTGTTAGATAATTAAAAATTAGAGTAGACATACTTTTGTAGAAGGATCCAGAGATAGAGGAATGAAGTGAAGCGCAAAGAGATTGATTTGAAGCCAAATAGCCAAATAAGTTTGGTTCAGTTGGGAGAACAGATTTCGACGTGGGTCAGTTTGGATGAAGGTGTTTCATGAATGAGAGTTAATGTGGGACAGAATATTTAGGCTTCAACAAAATTGCAATTCAATGTTATGATGTTAGATCAAATCTATAGCTTTATAATGGTGACTCAAAGGATTAACCAGTGTTTTTGGGAGAATAAAACAGTTGAGTTTTTAGAATGTGATAGAGCAAATCTTAGTCATTTCCAATACATACATACAGTAAGTGCCAGTTTCTGTAATTTTTGTCCTTTTCTTTCTCACCATATACTTTGTGTTTAACTAGTCTTCTATATCTGTCCACATTCAAACACAAAAACCATTCGTGCACAATGCAACAAGACAAACACAGAGCAACAGTTAATACATAGTGTTACAATAATCAGACACACAGTGTTGCATTATTAAACAATGTTAAAATGCACATAATACAGGATTTAATCTCAGAGGAGCTGGTTAAAACATGAAAGCCACTCATACCAAAATATATTCCTCAGCCATTGATTTTCCCAGAGTTTGTCAACTACACATCAATTTTAATCACCAGAAGCTAATTATTTGCACACACTCTTTAATTTATTAACTTTGGGATGGAAAGAAAACTACAGAGTGAATAAGGAAATGGACAATAGTTTTCAAAAGAAACCCTGAACCAAATGTGTGGAGATTTTCACCCTGGCTCAGGATATATCCGTCTGCCTGTGCAAGTGAGAATCTGAGGGCTGACGTTCAACTAAGGCTAAAGTGTAGCATGGATAATTACAAACCAACAGCCAAAATTAAAATACTAAAAAATTACATTTTTCATTCACTTTAATAGAAAGCAAAATGGGCTGTCATGTTGGAAGGTTTGGAAGATACTGAATCTACTTGTACCACCCTGTCAAACAGTGCATTTCAAATCATAAATTATTATGTGCAAAATAATTCTACTCAACCTTTCCCTTCAGCTCTCTTCTTAATTATCTCAAATTTGTACTCTCTGTTTAACACCATAATAGGAAACCTATGCTGTAGTTTCCAGACTGCTTTCAGTCTTCAATGCCATTTATGGGCCCAGAGCCAGTCAATTGTCCAAACAGTAACCAATCAGCGGCCGTGCACAGCTGTGCTGTCCCATTCGAGGTGGTCCAATTAGCTGTCTGGCAGCCTTCAATACGGCTAAATGTGTCATTGTGAAGTGAATACTTCAAAAACAGAGGACTGAGCAAAACAACACCAAACAAAGACCAAGGGAATAACAGTCATTGGTGACCTGTGAGCACTTTTGTTCGTCTTCCAGTGGTGAGCATCAGGCTTTTCACTTGCACCATTAAATGGTTAGATTGCAATTAATCTTTCATGCTGCTACAAACTCCTCCCACTGCCACCACCTCCAAATTTCCAAAGTTCTCACTATATGCAGTCCACGAGACAAAATTACATCAGTCCTTGGAAATTTGCTGTTTATTGCTCATTTACCAAGTATAATTGGCTTCCTATTGCTGCCAAGAGAAAGTGAGGTCTGCAGATGCTGGAGATTAGAGCTGAAAATGTGTTGCTGGAAAAGCGCAGCAGGTCAGGCAGCATCCAAGGAGCAGGAGAATTGACGTTTCGGGCATGAGCCCTTCTTCAGGAATGAGGAAAGTGTGCCAAGCAGGCTAAGATAAAAGGTAGGGAGGAGGGACTTGGGGGAGGGGCATTGGAAATGCGATAGGTGGAAGGAGGTTAAGGTGAGGGTGATAGGCCAGAGTGAGGGTGGGGGCGGACAGGTCAGGAAGAAGATTGCAGGTTAGGAAGGTGGTGCTGAGTTCGAGGGTTGGGACTAAGACAAGGTGGGGGGAGAGGAAATGAGGAAACTGGAGAAATCTGAGTTCATCCCTTGTGGTTGGAGGGTTCCTAGGCGGAAGATGAGGCGCTCTTCCTCCAGCCATTGTGTTGCTATGGTCTTGTGATGGAGTCGTCCAAGGACCTGCATGTCCTTGGTGGAGTGGGAGGGGGAGTTGAAGTGTTGAGCCACGGGGTTGTTGGGTTGGTTGGTCCAGGTGTCCCAGAGGTGTTCTCTGAAACGTTCCGCATGTAGGCGGCCTGTCTCCCCAATAAAGAGGAGGCCACATCGGGTGCAGCGGATGCAGTAAATGATGTGTGTGGAGGTGCAGGTGAATTTGTGGTGGACATGAAAGGATCCCTTGGGGCCTTGGAGGGAAGTAAAGGGGCGATGAGATTTGCATTTCTTGCGGTTGCAGGGGAAGGTGCCGGGAGTGGAGGTTGGGTTGGTGGGGGGTGTGGACCTGACGAGGGAGTCACGGAGGGAGTGGTCTTTTCGGAATGCTGATAGGGGAGGGAAGGGAAATATATCCCTGGTAGTAGAGTCCGTTTGGAGGTGGCGGAAATGATGACGGATGATATGATGTATATGGAAGTTGGTGGGTGAGGACCAGTGGGGTTCTGTCCTGGTGGCGATTGGAGGGGTGGGGTTCAAGGGCGGAGGAGCGGGAAGTGGGGAGATGCGGTGGAGAGCATCGTCGATCACATCTGGGCGGAAATTGCGGTCTTTGAAGGAGGCCACCACCTGGGTTGTACGGTATTGGAACTGGTCCTCCTGGGAGCAGATGCGGCGCAGATGAAGGAATTGGGAATATGGGATGGCGTTTTTACAAGGGGCAGGGTGGGAGGAGGTGTAGTCTAGGTAGCTGGGGGAGTCAGTTGGTTTATAGTAAATGTCCGTGTTGATTCAGTCGCCTGAGATAGAAATGGAGAGGTCTAGGAAGGGGAGGGAAGAGTCTGAGACGGTCCAGGTAAATTTGAGGTCGGGGTGGAAGGTGTTGGTAAAGTGGATGAACTGTTCAACCTCCTCATGGGAGCACGAGGCAGCGCTGATACAGTCATCGATGTAGCGAAGGAAATGGTGGGGGGTGGTGCCAGTGTAGCTTCCTATTGCTGCCAGACAGGTTGGTGTCACTGTGCAGAAGCTGCTTCTGGAAGAACTGGAAGGAGGTAAAGAAAAATGTGGGGTAACTAGCATTATGCTTTCAGCTCCAGTCTTGCTCATCAGCCCTCCCTCCAACAACCTGGTGAAATCCATCTCTTAACATATACCTATCTAATCTATTGAAACACTTCCTAATTTTTCACGCCTATAGTAAATCTTTCCTTACCTTTCCCTATTTTAAGGTAAACAACCTGAGTTTCTCCAGACCCTGTACATAAGTGAAGTTCCTTACCCCTTAGTATCACTTCAGTGAATCTCCTCTGTACCCTCCCTAACTTGCCTTCTTGAACAGCTGCAGTTCTCGGGGTGCGGGTATACCCACAGTGCACATTAGGAAAGAGTTCCAGCATTTTAACCCAGTCACGGTGAAGGAAAGACGATATAGTTCCAAGTCAGGTTGGTGAGTAGCTTGCAAGGGAACCATTGTACCTGCTGCCCATGTCTTTTTAGATGGTAGGGATCATGCCTTTGTAAGACGTTGTTTAGGGAGCCTTGGTTAGTTTCCTAGAACTTACTTTCTAACAGTGCCATGAATGTTCCTACACCAAACAGACTGCAGCAGTTCGAGAAGATACCTCACCACTATCTCTCAAGGACAACTAGAGAAGAACATTAAATGCTGGGCCAACCAGTGACACCCACAATGTGTAATGAATAAAGAAAAATTAAAATAACACATCCGCAGGGAAACTAAATTGCAATCTCAGCCAATCAAGTCTCAAAAAGGTCATTCTATACTGCGTCTTGGGGAATCATTCATTCAGTCCAAAACCAAATGTATCGTTATTACCAATACAGCACAGCGAATCGAATACTAATAAATGGTTAGCAACGCATTAGAATATATATCAGTTCTGTCACATATCTGCCAAAAATGGTAGAATGATTCCAGGACTGAGGGATTTCGCATAGCCTGAGAGACTAGAGAAGCTGGTATTGTCATTCTTTGAGTATATACAGTTACAGAGGGCTTTTATAAAGCTGTTCTAAATGAAGGAATATCACAGTGAAGGAAAGGTAATATAGTTCCAAGTCAAGTTGGTGAGTGGCTTGCTGGGGAACTTGTCTGGGTGTGATGCTCTTCGGAGGATCAGTGTGAACACGATATACCAACTGGCCTGACTCCACACTATAGAGATTGTATGATATTGGGGATTGGTGACAATATTGAATCACCATTGCAGCCATATTCTTATTGAATGGTGGAGCAAGCTTGTGGGACTGAATAGCCGACTCTTGCTCGAAATTTATATGTTCCTATGTTCATTGAACTGGCAAGAAAGTCAGTAATTGGACAGAACAGACATTTAAGACAATTGCCAAAAACTATGAGGGAGGTGAAGAGAAATAGTGCATTCCTGTGTTAAATTGTCTATAAAAATGGGAAAGAAGATTCAAAAATTAATTAATTAAGCACGTGAAGTCAAAACAATTGCAAGGCTATTGAGAAAGAACAGAGAAGTAGGACTATTTGTTAAATCTTTCACAGGCACAATGGGCCAAATGGCTTCATTCTGTGCTGTAAGATTTTTTAGTTTTCTGACAAGCTGTAATTAAAACTAAAATCAATTGCAATGAACATCCAACATTGCAGTTAGAGGAGGACGTACAGATTTTTTTCTCATCTTTATCCTTTCCCTTCTGCATGAGGTAAGTAAGGACTGATGCATCGGTGGTTTAATGACGCTATGCTGAATGTCCTCCAAGATAGTAGTCATAGAGTCAGACGGACGGACAGCACGGAAACAGACTTTAGGTCCAACCTGTCCATGCCAACGAAGCTTTCTAAATTGAAGTAGTGTATTTGGCGCATTTACCTCCAAACCTTTCCTTTTCATGTAAATGTCTTTTAAATGCTGTAATTGTACCAGCCTCCACCACTTCCTCTGGTAGCTTGTTCCATATACGCACCATCTTCTGTGTGAAAACGTTTCCCCAGAGGACCCTTTAAATCTTGCCCCTCTCAACTTAAACCTATGCTGTCTAGTTTTGGATTCCCCAACCCTAGGAAAAAAACCTTGGCTATTTACCTTATCTATGCCTGTCATGATTTTATAAATCTCTATAAAGTCACACTTCTGCTTCCAATGCTTCAGCGAAACAGTCTATTCTATCCTAACATCTATCGTCTCTCTATAACTCAAACCATCCAGGCCCAGCAAGATCCTGGTCAACTTTTTCTGTACTCTTTCTAATTTAACAATAGTCCTCCCAAAGCAGGGTGACTAGAATTGTACGCAGTAATCTAAAAGTGCCCTCACCAATGTCTTGTACCGACACATGATGTCCCAACCCCAGGTCCCTCTGTTCAACAATATTCACTACAATCCTACCATTTACTGTGCAAGTCCTGGCCTGGTTTGCCTTACCAAAACGCAATGCCCTACATTTATTTAAATTAAACTCCTTCTGCCTCTTCTCCTTGTTCTCATTGATAATCCTCTTCACAGTCAACTATACCACCAATTTTGTTGTCATCTGCAAAATTGTTAACCACACTTCTGAAATTCTCATGCAATACGTTGATATAAATGAGAAACAACAATGGATCCAAGATTGATCCTTGCACACTCTGCTGGTCACATGCCTTCAAGTCCAAATAATAATCCTTTATAACCAACCTCTATCTTCTACCATCAAGTTAATGTTGTTTCCTAATTGGCCCTCTCTCCCTGCATCCTATCTGATCTAACCTTACTAACCAGTCTACCATATGGGACCTTGTATATGAAAGGAAAAAAAAGATTAAAGCGATGGATAGACTGAAAGAATGAGAGGCAGAACTGGGTACTGCGGATGCTGGAGATCAGAGTCAAGATTAGAGTGGTACTGGAAAAGCACAGCAGGTCAGGCAGTATCCGAGGAGTACAAAAATCGATATTTCGGGCAAAAGCCCTTCATCAGGAAAGAATGAGAGAACGAAAAGTGGACACAAAGTGAAAAAGATTGAAGGGAAATGCTGAACACAGAAAACAGGAATCAGTGAGTGAGTTCATCTCAGCTAGAGTAAAAGCAAGTGTAACAATTGATCTATATGAACATCGGGCAAGAGGGTTGTGTTCACAGTTTCCCCTCTTGAACACAAATGAGTTATCCTGAAGAGAGCCTTTTGTCACCGAGTTCCTACTGTTTAATCCGACTTCACTTGATCTTTCCTTGGTCATTGAGCCCGTACAAAAGTCTATAAAGCTAACAAAAAAGCAGCAATATGACACAGAAGTCAATAAGAATGGTCCACAGAGAAATGAGAAATTTTGCATTAAACTTGCACGGTCTTTTGGAAGTTGCTGTTAAGGTATATTACTGATTGAAATGGGAAAGAAAACTTGGTCTTGCATCAAAACATTATATCTCACCTGGAAGTTCTTGACTCTGATTTTGAGATCCAAAAATATGCCATTTTCTAACATCAACATTATTTAACTAGCTAAGTTCAAAATTCAGTAAAAATGGACTTAAAAATAGATATTTTGATGATTTTTGACAAGTTATGGTTGCATTGGTATGTTTAATCACACTTTCTGATATTGTCACTAAATCTAATTATATTCCGAAGTGCTCTGGGATACCACAAAGTCCATGACTAGATCAAGATCTCCTCAAACCCTCTCACGCCTCCATGCGGCTTATCAGAACTATGACTTCTTTTTAGGTTGTTTGTTTTTTTTTCCACTTTTAAATTCCCTACAGTGTCAAAACAGACCCTTCGGCCCAACAAGTCCACACTGACCCTCCAAAGAGTGACCCACCCAGACCCATTCCCGACCCTATATTTCCCCCTGACTAATGCACCTAACACTATGAGCAATTTAACATGGCCAATTCACCTGACGTGCATATTTTTGCAACGTGGGAAGAAACCAGAGCACCCGGAGGAAACCCACGCAGACACAGGGAGAATGTACAAACTCCACACAGAGAATTGCCTCACAGGCAGGAATTGAACTTGGGTCCCTGGTGCAGTGAGGCAGCAGTGCTAACCACTGAGCCACCATGCCGCCCTCACTTATGCCTGAAATGTAGAGACTGACAAAGCACACATCAAGCAGCAAAATAATACCTTCTTCCCTCTCCTCTCTTTTCCACAAAGGTAGAACCTTATCCTTGTCCATCTAAATTTATAATTCAGCCATTAACAGTGGAGGTGGTAGCATAGTGGTAATATCACTGGATTACTAATGTTCTGGGGGGCATGGGTTTGAACCCTACAGTGGCAGATGGTGAAATGTGAATTCAATGAAAATATGGAATTTAACAAAAAACTGGCCTAATGGCAACAGCTGATTGTTGCAAAAACCCATATGGTTCATCTTGGGGAAGGAAACCTGCCATCCTTACCTGGTCCAGCCTACACATGACCCCAGACACAGCAATGTTGTTGACTCTTAACTGCCCTCTGGGCAACTAGGGATGGGCAATAAATGCTGACCTATCCATAAATAATCGTAAAACTGTCTAATATGGAATCTGTTTGCTATTAATAAATGTATTTTTAAATGAACAGCAAATTTCAATTATAATCTAAAGATCAGGTATGTCTCATCTACATTTTTTCCTGAGAACAGCAAGGACAGAATAATGTAACAACAGAAGAATTGTTTCACCAGAAAAGGCACTGGTTCAATTAACTAGCCTTCCACCAACCTGATAACCAACTGAAACAAACTCTAAAAGAATTATTAACTGAGCTTTGCAATGAATCACAGTCAGCAAAATGACATAGCACAAAGAAAGCTCCAGAGATTGAGAGCATTGGGACTTTAAGTTAAAATGTATATGTTCCTTCCAAGCATGGTGCATTTACCACAAATCAAGCTGCAAAATTGCTTGTATCCAAAATCCCAAAATGGACTTGCATTTTATAATCGATTCTGACAATAACTACCTATTTCCATTTGACTATCCACTTTTTAAAATTTTGATCTAATGCTGTTATAGTATTTTATTATTTTATTAATCTGTCCTCAGATTGAGTTTCCATGCTGAAAATAGGTTATCCACGTGCCAGCCTTATTAAAATATACATGGGTCTCATTATTTCTTAACACTAATTAAATAAGATAGCATCGTAAGTCACAGGAAGACTGTTTCCATCCAAAACACAACCTGGCTTTACTCAAACATTTTGCACAAATATGAAAGGAAATCACTTAGAACTTACAGTAACATTAGATTTAAGAGTGAATTAAAGCCTTTGGAGCCCCTCAGGCCTATTCCATCCGATCCTATGATTATTCTGATATTGTTTGCCTGCTTGTCAACACATATGGTAAATATGCACCCACCAATCCTTCTTAGTGGTATTAATTATGAATTTTCACTTCCAAATACACAAGCTAGTTAAATGTCTGCCTTCAGCAGTTGTACTTATAACGCTGTAAGCAAACTCGATGTGTTTCTCCATTCTCATTATATTTAGATTTAATTGATTTATTTAAAATCTGTTGCAGGATTTTTTTTAACAGGTGCAGCTGATTTTACTGTTCTGCATTTTAAATTGTTCAATCACTTCAATTGTATCAAATGTTGAATCTCGGTCAGCAAATTTTCTACGGATTGTAATTATTTTCTTTAATTGCTGGATAATGAAGATGCATTGCTAACAAAGCTTCATCCTAAAAAGCTTTGTTGTTTAATGAAGACTCTTAAGTTCTGCTCTATCATTTTCCTTTGCAGAAAGTGTCTTTCATTTCTTGTCAAGTTGAAAATCCTCTAAAGGTTTCTACATTATCCTATTTTGCTGTAAAAATCTTTTAGAAGAATTTAAATGTCATTTAAATTCTTTTAATTTTAAGTATTTGTTTTCCTATATTAATTCATTGTTGCTGTATCTTTAATCTCCTTATTTCCTTATTATGGGTTTAAACTAGCTCAGCAGAGGAATGGGAACCTAAGGTGTAGTTCCAGTGCACAGGAGGTTGACAGTAGGAAGGGCATGGACAGGATTTCACAGTCACAGAAATGTGCTGGCAGACAGCAAGCTGGTTTGAAGTGGGTCTACTTCAATGCCAGAAGTATCCGAAATAAGGTAGGTGAGCTTGCAGCATGGATAGGTACCTGGGTCTTCGATGTTGTGGCCACTTTGGAGACATGGATAGAGCAGAGTCAGGAATGAATGTTGCAGGTTCCAGAGTTTAGATCTCTCATTAGGATCAGGGAAAGCAGTAAAAGAGAGGGAGGTGTGGCCTTGTTAGTCAAGGACAGTACAACAGTGGCTGAAAGAACTTTTGATGAGGACTCGTCTACTGAGGTGGTATGGGCTGAGGTTAGACACAGGAGAGGAGAGGTCACACTGCTGGGAATTTTTTTAGGCCTCCGCAGAGTTTCAGGGATGTGGAGGAGAGGATCTGCCAAACAATTCTGGGTCGGGGTGAAAGGAACAGGGTGGTCATTATGGGGCTTTTAACTTCCCCAACATTGACTGGAAATGTTATAACTCTCGGAAGTCAGATGAATCAGTTTTTGTCCAATGTGTGCAGGAGGGTTTCCTGACACAGAATGTTGAAGGACCGACAAGAGGGAGGCCACACTGGATCTGGTGCTTGGTAATGAACCAGGCTAGGTGTTTGATTTAGTGGTAGGTGAACACTTTGGAGAGAGTGACCATAATTCGGTTACGTTTGGTTTAGCGATTGAAAGAGGTAGGTACATGTCACAGGGCAAGAGTTATAGATGGAGGAAGGGCAATTATAAAGCAATTAGGCAAAACTTGGTTTGCATGGACGGGTTGACCGAAGGGTCTGTTTCCATGCTGTACATCTCTATGACTCTATGACATAGGATGCATAGTATAGGGTAGCAAAATACAGGGGATGAGGACAATCGAAATGTGGAGCTGGTTTAAGGAATAGATATCACGTGCCCATGACAGGTGTATCCCTGCCAGACACGGAGGAAATGATATGGTAAGGGAACCTTGGTTTACTAAAGAAACTGCATCTCTTGTTAAGTGGAAGAAGGAGACTTATGTGACATTGAGAAGAGATGGTTCAGATGAAATGATGGAGAGTTATAGAGTAGCTCGGAAGGATTGAAAGAGATAGTTAAGAACAGGAAGTAGAGAACATGACCAATCTTTATTCTACCTGCTAAAGGACAACCCTAAAGCGTTCTATAGATTTGTGAGGAATAAAAGGATGAAGAGGGTAGGAATAGGGCCACTCAAAGACAGAAGTGGGAAGTTGTGTGTGGACCCTGTGGAGATCAGACAGGTGCTAAACGAATATTTCTCATCTGTTTACGTTTAAGAAAAGGAGAATATTGTAGAGGAGATGAATGAGATACGCGATATTAGACTAGAAACGATCAAGGTTTGTAAGGAAGGGGTGTTATCAATTCTAGAAGGAATGAAAATAGACAAGTCCCCTGGGCCGGATGGGATTTATACGAGAATTTTCTGGGAAGCTAGAGAGGAGATGTTGGAGCTTTTGGCCTTGATCTTTGAGTCGTCATTGGAACTAAACCTGTAGACAGAGGACAGGAGGATTGCAAATGTTGTGCCCTTGTTCAAGAAGGGCAGTAGAGATAACCCAGGTAATTATAGACCAGTGAGCCTTACGTCTGTTGCAGGAAAAGTTCTGGAAAGGATGATAAGAAATAGGATTTATAATTAACTAGCAAGCAACAATTTGATTGCAGATAGTCAACATGGTTTCATCAAGGGCAGGTCATGTCTCACAAACGTCATTATGTTTTTGAGAAGGTGACCAAGAATGTGGATGAGGGTAGGGCTGTTGACATGGTGTACATGGACCTTAGTAAGGCTTTTGATAAGTTCCACATGGTAGCCTGTTGGAGAAAATACAGAGGCATGGGATTGAGGGTGATTTAGCAGTTTGGATTAGACACTGGCTTTCTGTAAGAAGGCAACGAATGGTTGTTGATGGAAAATATTCAGCCTGGAGTCCAGTTACTAGTGGTATGCCACAAGGATCTGTTTTGGGACCAACATTACTTGTCATTTTTATAAATGACTTGGACACAGGCATGGATGGATGGCTTAGTAAGTTTGTGGGTGACACTAAAGTCGGTGGAGTGGTGGACAGTGTGGAAGAATGTTGCAGTTTGCAGGCGGACTTGGATAAATTGCAGAATTGGGCTGAAAGGTGACAAATGGAGTTCAATGTAAGCAAATGTAAGGTGATTCACTTTGGGAAGAATAACAGGAAGGCAGTCAATGGAAAGATCCTTGGCAGTGTGGATGTGCAGAGGGATCTTGGTGTCCATGTACATATATCCCTGAAAGTTGCCACCCAGGTTGATATTGCTGTTAAGAAGGCATACGGTGTGTTAGGTGTTATTGGTAGAGGGACTGAGTTCTGGAATTGTGATATCATGCTGCAACTATACAGAACGCGGCCGCACTTGGAGTATTGTGTACAGTTCTGGTCGCCCCATTATAGGAAGGATATGGAAGCATTGGAAAAGGCACAGAGGAGATTTACCAGGATGTTGCCTGGTCTGGAGGGAAGGTTTTATGAGAAAACCCTGAGACACTTGGGTCTGTTCTCATTGGAGAGAAGGCAGCTAAAAGAAGATTTGATGGAGATACACACAATGATCAGAGAATTAGATAGGGTAGACAGTGAAAGTCTTTTCCTAGGATGATGACGTCAGCTTGTAAGAGGGGGCATTGCTATAAATTAAGGGGTGATAGATTTAAGACAGATGTTAGAGGAAGGTTCTTTACTCAGTGAGTGGTAAGGGCATGGAATGCCCTGCCTGCCAATGTAGTTAACTCAGTCAAGTTAGGGACATTTAAACAATCCTTGGATAAGCACATGGATGATGATGGGATAGTGTAGGGGGGTGGGCTTAGATTAGTTCACAGGTCGGCGCAACTTCGAGGGTCAAAGGGCTGTTCTGCACTGTATTGTCCTATGTTCTGTATCCTTAGAAGTTGCTTCCAGCATTAATGCTTCGTGATACATTGGCTGGATGCAATAAAACATTGAAATTTATTTTAATTCTTATGTCTTTGCATTTTGCTAAGTTACTTTCTTTTGTTTTTTTAAAATCTCAGTCTGTAAATAACGATTCCTTCCAGGTCTGCTGCTTCCAAGGACCATTGACACTTTATGCCCACACTGGTGGAATTGCACTATTTTGCTATCTTCACATGATGATTAGTATCTTGTCCAGTTTTTAACAAGACACATCCCATCAAGTAGCTTTTCTTTTTGAAGACAATTCTGATTTCTACAAAAGTATTTCCAAGTCTCACAAAGGGATTGTTAGTCACAAATCATCTTGTCTGAGCTTTTGTATTGTTTTACATTGAAAACAATTGGCTCCATACTGATCATGTCTTAAAGTAATAATTTTAGTTGAACAGCAGATTCTTGTTTACCTCTAACACTTTCTTAAATAAGCTGTTATGCTGCGTTCATTTGTCCATTCTAATTAGTCAAGTTATAATGTTTTAACAATTTTCCTAAGGTGGGTCATTTTAAAGATTTCTCGTGTGGCTTTACAATTTTGAAAGAACTTAGCAATTTTGATTTGCTTGATGTTGTATTTTGAGCCTTTTATTAACATCTCAGCCTGAACTGCCAAATGAAGTAGTGGAGGCTGGTACAATTACAACAGTTAAAAGGCATCTGGATGAGTATATGAATCAGAAGGATTTAGAGAGATATGGGCCAAATGCTTGCAAATGGGACCAGATTAATTTAGGATATCAGTTTGGCATGGACAAGTTAGAACAAAAGGTCTGTTTCCGTGCTGTACATTCCTATGATTCTAAATGTAAAATATTTTATCCTTCTTCTAAGGGACTTACTCCCAGTCGGCATCCATTATCAACCACAATATATGGGTTCATGATCTGGATTTCTCCCCTTGTGGCAGTGGAACTGTCTGGTTTTCAATAGCTTCTGTCAATATTTTTTATTTCTTCCAACAAATTTCAGCTTTCATATATAGGTCTACAGCTGCTAACTCTTTAAAAAAAAAACACTTTTGCTGCCAGTCTGTGTGCTTTTCAGCGGCTGTCAATTTGAAAATAAGTTCAAAGCTCACGTTTCCGGCTGGAATGTGGAATCTATTTGGAATCAGGTGGTTTTGGCTTTTGTACATTTGAAAATTTTTTTCAGGTGGATTATCACTGCTACAGAATAAAACCTTCAGATTCAAATCACTGCTTATGTTTTACGATGCTGGTTCAGTGTATCTCATCACGTCAAAATCTTGCAATGTCTGTTCAATGGATACCACTGCTACCACCAACGTATAACATTAGTTGCCTGCCCACCATCTTCTTGTGGATAGTTAGACTGCTACCAATCCATCTTATTGGTATTAGTTGAGTTACCAATGGCAAAAGATGCCAGCATCTTCGGCAGAAAATTGGATCAGGCTTGATGAAAACTCAGCACTTATTATGTTTGACTGTTAGCTAGTTACATTATGCAAGATTCTATTTTTTGATTCATTCACAGGAATTTCATGACACTGACTACGCCAGCATTTATTGCCCATCCTTAACTGCCCAGAGCAGCAGCTAAGAGATAATCACATTACACATATCCACCGGACTACGTAAGTAGGGCAGATGTCCTTCCCAGTGGACTTTGGTGAACCAGGCTTTTCCTGACAATCATCAACAGTTTCATTGTCAAATTTCACCAGCTGCCATGGCAGGATTCAAACCCTTGTCCCAGAAAAATCACCTTCACCACTGGATTAATAGTCCAACAATACCACCGCTTGGCCATCACTGTACCCCAAAATATATGAAGATTTCTTATAGAGTTGCACAGGATAGAAACAGGCTCAACATGAGAAACCAACCACAACCTAAGGCAATAGCAATTGGTAGACAGAGAACAGGAAAACTGGCTAGATCCTCAAAGGAACAGTCCTTTGTGGAGCAGCACACTTTGTGATGCTAGTTGACCCTTTCATTTCATAACTGCCTTCTGTAACAAACATGAATGACTTTCTCCATCAGCTCCATTTCTCCCACCCATTCCTCAGCTCCCTCAAATTCCTGAATGAACAAAAATCTGCTTATCTGATGAAAATACACAAATGCCATGAGGAAACTCATGAACATTTACCGGAGACAATGTCAAGAAACCTGCAGTATTTCCCAGCAGGGATTAAAATATCAAACAGAAGGTAAAGGTTAGAGTCATTGAGTCATAGAGACATAACCACAGAAACAGACCTTAAGTCCAACTCATCCCAGCCAACCAGATATCCTATATAAATCTAGACCCATTTGTCAGCACTTGGCCCATATCGCTCTAAACCTTTCCTATTCACATACCTATCCAGAAGCCTTTTTACATGTTGCAATCATACCAGCCTCCGTCATTTTCTCTGGCAACTTAGTCCATACAGGCGCTACCCTCTGCATGAAAACATTGCTACTTAGGTTCCTTTTAAGTCTTTCCCCTCTCACCTTAAACCTATGCCCTCTCGTTTTGGACTCCCCCACCCCAGGGAAAAGACCTTGCCTATTTACCCTATCCATGTCCCTTATGATTTTATAAACTTCTATATGGTGACCCCTCAGCCTCCGATGCTCCAGGGAAAACAGCCCCAGCCTATTCAGCCTCTCCCTGTAGCTCAAAACACCCCCCCCCCCCAAAAAAACCTGGTAACATCCTTGTAAATCTTTTCTGAACCCTTTCAAGTTTCACAACATATTTCCTATAGGAGGGAGACCAGAATTGCATGTAATACTCCAAAAGGGGCCAAACCAATGCCCTGTACAGCTGCAACATGACCACCCAAATCCTATGCTCAGTGCACTGACCAATAAAAGTAAGCATACAAAACACCTTCTTAACTATCCTATTTACCAGAGACTCCATTGTTCACAGGAATCAACAGTTTTGAACCATGTTTTAGTTAATATGGTAGACTATTAGGTGGAAAGCAAGACATCTTAGCTCAGATAATTCAATCACAATGCAGTTCTGTAAATGATCCTTGGGAGCAGACATCAGCAAATGATTTGACTGTGAAGGTGAAGAGCGCTGAGCATTGGTCCAGGAGGAGGAATAAGGGCTAATGTTGAAATAAAAAAGGCAACTACTGGAAATCTGGAAGAAAAATCAGAAGGATGTTGAAATTGCTCAGCAGGGCAGTCAGCATCTGTGGAGAGAGAAAAATCATTGACCTTTTGCCAGAGGAAGTTCCAACTCACAATTATTAACCCAAAAGGTTAACCTGACATTCCTCTCATCAAAGATGCACCCATCAGATGGGCTTACATCTTTTCATCGCTCAGATGCTAAGACTGGATGCAGTGGTCTGATTGCTTCCCTGAACGGCAAAAACTTAGATCATTGAGCAGTACTACAAAGTCAGAGTACCTATTGTCTGTCCAGTTTTTGTTCTTTAGTCAGTTAGCTTATTTCAATCTCTGCAATATGTAAAAACTTTTATAAAATGCAAGGAAACCATGAGGGTTATTTCAATTCTCTGTTAAAATCAATTAGTTCATTACAGAATGGCATTGCCATCAACTATAAGATTACTTTACTCATCAATGTGCTGACAGAGCACACTGGGATCATTAAATCTGCATTACTTGGAAGCATGCAGAATATTATGAAGGCTGGCAAAATGTCACCACAAAAATCATGGAAGAACGGGCAATTTTGCAATATATTGCATTTATATGGAACCTTCGCTATGGAAAAGTGAGTCTATGCGCTTCACAGACAAAAGCTATCTCTGAGCCAAAGTAGGCGATATCTGAAGTGGTGAGTCAAAACCTGGTCAAAGAGGTCAGTTTTGGATTTGGAATAGAAGGGGCTAGAATGGGAATTCTAGATTAGATAGTTTAAGGATGGCTTCCAAAGTCCCTTTGCATCTTTAAATTCCCTCTATTCTTTTCTCTTTCATTGGTTCTTCTCTCAGAGGGTTGAGTGTCTTTTGAACTCCTTGCCAAATAGATCTGTGGAAAGTTTAAACAGCCTACACCTGTGCCCATTTCTCATGGTGTAATGTGTTTATGTTTTAAGGGGTTGACAGTGAATCAGGTGAAGCATTCATCAGAGGCAAGGTTTAGCGAATGAGTGTTCTCCAAAAGCTGAATGGATCAAAGCCATTTCACAGCTCTTTCCCTGTGACAACTAACACTGGTCTCATTCTTCCAAATATTAGGAGTACTGCTCACACCTCCATGTGACAGGGTACAAATTAAACAATGAGCAGACATGAAAAGAACCTAATCTTTCTTTCATCTCATTCACTGCTATGTGACTACAACGGTCTCCTTCCCCAAACTCAATTTGCTTCAGTTCCATCTTCCATCATCATATGGGTCAAGTAGAAGTTGAACCATCTGGTTGCACTGAAAAGTCTTCTAAATGCAAAAAAAAATGATGTTAACATGAAAAAAGTAAATACAAATCATGTTGGTTCTATGCTGCTTATCTGTCACCTTCATGTGTCTGCCCTCCTGCTCCCTCACTGCCCAGTTAAATGGGTTCAATATCTCCCTGTGACTTCCATTAAAGAGACAGAATCAAGTCACCATTATTGGCTATTTCAAATAAACTGGTCTTATCATGGATTGACAACACTAATTTAAAGTATAAAAAGTAACAATTTTCCTTCATCACTAATTGTGTGCAGTGGGATATCGTGGTGGGTGATTTCTAGTATCTCACTTGGATATTTAATAATCAAAAAAATGTGAGTGAAATTGTGTGAATATGTAAATATTTCCAAGAAAGGCACTGCACTACGATTTAATCTTCAGCACCTTTTAGTACAGAGTATGAACTACAAAAAGCCAAACCATTCCTGGGAAATCTAAGGCGCAACAGCCATCAGTTTTGCAATTTCAACAGCAGTCCTGACAACTTTGCACATGAAAAAATGTCCACTCCTCCTCTCTCCCCACACCCCCAAACCCCTTCGGCTCACTCTTGGAGACAAGGACATGTCACCCATTAGGGAACAGTCCCTTCAAATGCTCCTTTCTATATGCAAGCTCCCTGACTTCCCACAGAGATTACTCTTTGACTCGAGTAATTCCTTGGGAAAACACAAGTATAATTGAACACACTGCTCTGATATTGTTCACCCATTACTTTCAATACAAAGCTAATTCTGTATTTAGGGCTTAAACATCTAGACAGCTTGGCTCATTGGCTCTTCAGGTGGTATGCCATAAGACTATCCAAGACTACCAGAATGTTTTATACAAAGATAGTGAAAATCAATACAAAACATATTTCACGCGTCGATGCATTTGATCTTTCTTTAATTTATTGCATGCACCTCTCCAGCAAAACCATGAGCATAGTAAATGCAAGTAATGATGACATTCATGAGCAAACAATTCAGCTAAAGAAAGTGGGTGTGCCGTGGAATCAGTTATCTCATTGAAGAGCACTGTGTCACTTCAAAGGTTAGGAATCAATGGATGAGCAAATTTATGCACACGTAACATTGAGCCAAATCTGCTAAGTTTGATCACTTTCCTTGATAGCAAGCCCTGAAATTACTGAGGAGGGGCTTGTGGGGGCACGTAAATAACATGAGTATTTTTGTACCAGAGGAATGAGGAAAAAAAACAATTAGGTTCCTCCTCCGAATCGTGAACGGTAATTCCAGATGAAAACACGCACATATATCAGGTGGAAACCTTTTTTTGACTTGCTGCAATACTCCTTATTATCTAAGATCACGTCTGAAGCACAGTCACTTGAGAAATATTTTGGTCCCGATTACACATCAGTGATGACATGCTCAAGACCAAAGGAAACAGAGTGAAGGCAAATGTGCACAGAATTGTTGAACTGCTATAGGTTAGAGAGAGGGGAAGGAAACAAAAACCAAAAAAAAAAATTACCAAGACCTCAGCCGTTCAAGGAAAACAGCAAAGTTCAGCAGCAAATTTAAGGGGCAGATTGACAAGTATTAATTACTGATTAGTTTTTTTTAAAGAATCATTACTTCTTGGATCATTACTACTTTTACAGAACAGATGAAGATCAAGCCGATAGAAGCACCCAACAAAACTTTACAAATAAGGGGTGACCTTATAGAGGGTTATAAAATCATGAGGGGCATGGATAGGATAAATGGACAAAATCTTTTCCCTGGGGTGGGGTAGTCCAGAACTATAGGGCATAGGTTTAGGGTGAGAGGAGAAAGAAATAAAAGAGACCTAAGGGGTAATTTTTTTTCACGCAGAGGATGATATGTGTATGGAATGAGCTGCCAGAAGAAGTGGTGGAGGTTAGTACAATTGCAATATTTAAAAGGCATCTGGATGGGTATATCATTAGGAAGGGTTTGGAGGGATATGGGCCAGATGTGGCCAAGTGGGTCTAGATTAGGTTCGGATATCTGGTTGTCATTGAGGAGTTGGACTGAAGGGTCCGTTCCATGCTGTACATCTGTATGACTCTACGACTGCACAATTACTTTCTTTCTGCATTTTGTAATGTACATTTTGGGGAAATCTTTGAATTCATGGCTTGGGATTTGCTTTCTACCACTAGAAGTTGATGGGTGTTGATATTTCATACCTTTGAAAACATACAACACAAGAGGAGATGACTTTTAGCTCATGGGGTCTGTGTCAACACTTTGTTAAAGTGCTATCCAATTTGTTCCATTTTTCTGCTCACTCTATAGCCAGCAGATTTTGTTTTCTTTTAAATATGACTGAATGGGCTTTCAGCACCACTTCAAGCAGTGCATTCCAAGTCTTCATAATTCATTGCATAATGTGAAAGAAATCTTCCTAGTGTTTATCCAATCACACCCACACCACCACTCCACCCAAACCCCTCCCACCTTCATTGCTTTTTTGCCAATTGGTTGTCAGTACTTGGTTCACCCTACTCGCTCAGAGATTTGAATGCTTCCACTAAACCTTCCCTCAATCTTCTCTACACCAAGGGCAACAATCCCTGTTTCTCCAGCTCCACATAGGTCTCTCACCATCCAAGTGAATCTTTTCTTCAATGCCTTGGCATCTTTCTGAAAGATTGGTGCCCAGAACTGAGCACAAAACTGAGGCTAATAGCGGATTTACCGATGTCCATCATAACTTCCCAGTTTATTTACTCTATACCTTTATCTATAAAGAGCAGGTTCCAAAATGTTTATTTCTAACTGCAGAGTAATAATGTAGCGATGATATAATTGTGGCATCAGCAGTAATGCCTTAAGACTGTGGGACACAGAAGGAACAGTCTGTACTCGAGAAGGAGACAGGAGTTCTCAGTAGAACATATATCACAGAATAAATAAAAGGAGCTATGCAGAAACCTGGACCACAGACACTCTGAGGTAATGACAATCTGGCGAATATACTTAGGCCATAAATTACCCAAAACTACATCCAAATGGGATGTATAAGTGAAACCAAACCACAAACTAGAAAAATAAATCCTGATCAACTTGTCCTGGCACCTTCAAAGATTTGTGCATATGAACACATAGAGGCCTCTCTGTTCCTGCACTCTATTTAAAATTGTCCTTTTCCACTATTATACGGTAGCTTGCAAACACTCTTCAAGGAGACATCTGAATTTACATAGCAATATGAATACAAGATTAGTTTATCATTTGATACCTAAATGCCATTTATCCAAAACAATGTCCCCTCTGAAGTATTGTTAGGCATGCAGAAATTCTGACCACAAGGCCCATCCTGTTGCAGCAAAGTTTGCATTGACATCTTCTCACAGAGATGGGCACGGGGGTAAACATTTTAAACAGCCATGAACTAATACAAAATTAACCTTGCATAGAATACACAAGGAGAAAGGATTCACCTCCTTCCAATGAGCTGATTGCATAACTACACTTGAGAGACTCTCAATTACACAATGTAAAGTCTCATTAGTTATATGTTATCCACATCAAGGCCATTGTAAATATTTTGGCAACAGTATTCTTTTAAGTAATACTTTCTTGTGGCGTATATGCAGCATTTACTGATCAGTGTTATATTCATGCCAAAGCAACCTCAGTTCAAACAAAGAGGAGCACTGTATGCAGTTTGGGTTCCACACAATTGGGAGAATTTTAACGACTAGGCCTTATTATCATGCTGCCAGCTGATTTTTCACCAGAATTAAGGCCTGGAAGGAGACAGGAAACAGTTGCCAGTCTGTGAGAAATCAAATAACTCTTTCCAAATGCCTAACTCCTGTGACCAGTTGGATTATTGGTGGGCAAAATCACAGTTGAATAGACAGAGTCTAAGAAGGCTTTAAAAGCAGGGGGAAGCCAGCAGCTTGAAGGAGTGGTTCTGTAAGCCATATATCTATGGCCAGATTTCTTTTCAGAGAGATGAGAAACATAAGGCAGGCACCACTGTAGTTCCCAATCTGTGAGCCTAGCACCGAAGTCACACTGTGTTGTATTTTTTTCTCTCTGACAGATAGGGGCACAGGAGAACAGTGGATTTGTAGACATGATGGTTCGGAGGCTTGCTTTAGTTCTCAGGAGAGCAGCATAGCTCCCACCGTGCCCTCAAAACCTCAACTCTTAATCCCTGTATCCCCAATATGCCCTGAATACAACCCATGCTCTCTCCAGTCCCCTTCATCCACAACATGTCTCTTCAAGTGGTCAATCTCTTGTTAAAAAAACACGAACACGTCCAGTTAATCACTTATCCACAAAGAGAGATAATCTTTCAATTATCTTTAAAGCTGTCAATTAAAATGTGAACAAGCTCCCACCACCCTGCTAGAAAGTGTGGTCCTGCAGCTTTTGAAACTCATTCGTAATAGACTCAGTTGTAGTAAAGATCCTTAGAAATCCCCTTTATGTTCAACGGCACTATATGGCTGCCCCACCCAACATCAACATACTGGGGGTTACCAGTGACAAAGAACTATACCAGTCCAATACTGTAGTTACAAGAGCCAAAGGCTGTAGATTCTGCAGCAACTAACTCACCCCCCTTGTCCTAAGATCCCATCTACTATCTCAAGACAGAAAGAGTTCAATGGAATATCCCCATTTATCTGAATGGGAATAGCTCCAACAAAATTCACAAAGTTCAACACTATTAAGGGCAAGCAACACATTTGACTGGCACCTCATCCACCTCCTTCACTCTTTGCAAACTTCATCAACTATAACTCTATTACAGTGGCAGCAGTGTATGACAGCTACAATATGCACCAAGGCTCCTAAGACAGAACGTTCCAAACCCACAAATTTTACCACCTAAGAAGGACAGCTGCAGTAGGTATATGGGGGCACCACCTCCAGGTTCTCCTCACCATCCTGACTTGGATATATAATCAGTATTTCTTCACTTTCACTGTGTCAAAACCCTGCGTCACTCCCCCGACCTGCAGCGATTCAAGCTCATCACTACTTAAATCAACTACAATTAAGGATGGGATATAATACTAGCCTAGCTAATGACACCTACATCTGTGAAAGAAAAAATGAAAACAATAGAGTCTAGTGAAACTAACAAAAAGACACAGACTCTTATTTTCAACTTGTCCATGACATTTCATTTTCATTTCAAAGCACAATGACAAGACAATCAATGGAGTATAGTTTAAGCAGCCTACAACCGATTTTTTTTCCCATTTCTGCAGTTTTGAATGTATTTTGACATTTTTCTTAATGGAAAAAGTACTCTAATCCATCTCAACACTAAGACAATGCAGGCCAATGCAATGGCCAATCTACTGTTTCAAGATAGAACACACTCACCAGTCAAAATGTGCCTGATTCCTCAAGCAAATTCTTCTTGGATGCATACACTGCTATAAGGCAGGATTATTTTTTACTCTGGTTTCCAAACTTGAACCAGCACAAGATAATGACAGGGGTAGAAATTCAAATTTTCTAGAGAGACCGCAATAGTAACTTTGACCTCAGAAGAGGTGCACGGGATTGCAACCCAAGGCCTTCCTGACCCAGAAAAATACCATGTAAAAGTAATGCAGGGTCAAGAAGGGACAGAAATTGCATTTTTCAGTCAAAAACTCCAAGGAGTTCATATTTCACAACAATGTTCTCATCTACATTGGAGGATGAAATCCAGGCCTGCATGTTGAAAAAAAAGTGACTCGTTGTAGGGAGCAAGGAACTGATAGTGAGCTGATCATCAATGAACTAAATGGTTAAGGTGTTGAGATGAACAATCGGAGGACATCAAGATGAAGTGAGACAAAATCTTGATCAGACATTTCCTTTGCCTGTTGGGCATTTGAGCGGTCCTATCCAGATTCCAAAAGAAACATGTATTTTTACAGCATCTTTAACTTAATACAACATCCAAAGCATTTCAAGAGTGTCCCAGAACAAAAATGTTGACATTGAGCCACATTAAGAGGCATTTGGACAGATGATCAAAAGGATGGTTAAAGAGGCAGGTTTTAAGATTCTGCTTGAAGAAGGAGAGAGAGGGAGCGAGATGCAAAGATGGCAAAATTCAGGGAGAAAATTCTACAGCTTAAGATCATGGCAACTGCAGGTATAGCCAAATACTGGAGTGGTTAAAAGTAAGAATGGTGAAGAGGTTAAAAATACAGACTAGCCAGAAATTAAACTTAACACAGAATGAACCAGAATAAGCCCAGTTTTCAGTGTTGGTCATTCAACAGCATAAAACGTTCCTCATTAGTCATTAATGAGCTACCAAAATATCAAAGCAGCTCAGAACAGCCACACAATGAATGATATGGGAAATATTACAGGCTGTTCTTTTGTGGTGAGGATTCTAGTCACATTGTTACATTAGAATAGACAATGCCTTCCTCTGCAAAAAACTTTGTTGTGTCCTACATTAATGAATTTAATGCCAATTTTCATTTTTTAAGATTGAAAACCATTGCAACGCACAGCATTAACATTTACATGAGAAGTATAAAACATTTTGCACAATTAGATTTTACATTTGTATTTCAATTCTAGTGGCCATGTGATATTGAAATGAAATTCTTCCTGATATTAGAACAGCTTTACTGCTTTAATATTGCTTTAATATCTTAAAGCTTTTAGTACAGAAGATCAAAGGAGTTAAATTGGATGGCCCATTGACACAGGATTCGTTTTCGATCTGCTGTTTAATCTAATGAGAAGATATTTAGAGAGACAAAGTAAATGAATATTATAAAAGTATTGTTTGCTGAAAAGTGATTTAATGTTTTAATATCCATCAATTTAACAGTAAAAGTTAAAACAAAAAGTAAAATAAACAAAATGTGATTTAGGAAATGTTCTTTTAAAGAGCATTATCAATCTTTTTGTTGCATTTGTTCAAAAACATCATTTTTAATACACTTATATTAAGGTTTATACTAACCCTGATATAATCTTCAAAACCAAATGTAATAAGTTATTTGCTGCATATTCTGAACAATAAGACATCAACACCAACCATGAGACAAAGCTGAGGGTTTATCTTAAGTTATTTTCTAATCAATCTGCTCAGATGTAATAATGCACCTCTGAAGCTGAACCACTAAGGGCACTTCTTCTCCATCACAACAGCCCTCAGGGTTAGTGAATATTGTACCACCCCTGGTCAGGAACAGAAAGTGGCCTTTCAGCTCTTGACTTCGCTCCATCATTCAACTGGATTATCAATTTGGGTAATTTCCTGTACTAACCTGCCCTCCATAACTCCTAACACCCTTAGTTATGAATCTCGTTTGTGAGGTTATAAATTCACTTAATGTTAACAGCTTTTGTATACGGTGGGCATAGAGATTCCTTTTTTTAAATTTTTGCATGGGGAAGCCAGCATTTGTTATTCTTTTCTGATTGTCCTTGAGAAAGAGTTCATGAGTGTTCTTGAACCACTACAGACCATCTGGTGAGGATACATCTAAAGCACTGGTCAGAAGGGGGTTGCAGGAATTTGATCCAGTAATCAGCAAAAGAATTGTTATATATTATCAAACCAAAGCAACAGAATTGGTGAGTTATGTGGGCTATAGCATGTTAGGTCTGGCTGGATTTTCAATATGGATTCAGTAATGTGATACTACCTTTTCGAAAAAGCCCTCAGTTGAATAAGAGGCAAGCTAGCATCCAATTAGTGGCAGAGAGTGCTGCCTTGGCTCAGGAACTGGCATTCGAATTGAAAACTCAAAGGCAACAATGGCAGAACTTTTTTTTTTCCTTTTAAACGAAACAGGAGTACACAGGACCAGCTGTTTGACAGTCCACACAATTGGCCAGTTATTCCCAAAGCAATTTGCACCGCTTTAGCGATGATTGACCTTGGTCCAGTGCGTGCGCACTAATATGAACCACAACTTCCACTCTTCATACTTGCTACTTTGAATGGTTTCTTCTGACTCTCTTCAGACCATTAATAAGCTCATTGACAAGGTTGACAGGCTCTTAACTGAATGTCTGCAGGTTGGTGTCTCCTCCTCCCGGCCCTCATTTTGAAAACTGCAACACATTCTGGAAGCAGCGGAAAGTTGTTAAGTCATCCAAAAGTACTATCCTTACCTAGTCTAGACTACACGTGACTCCTGTCCCATAGCAATATGGTTGACTCTTAACTGCCTTTCTCCATTCAAGTCATGTAGAGATGGGACACAAATGTTGGCCTTGCTGATATCACCCAAGAAAATATAAACTTCTAAAAATGAGTGAACAGCACATGGTGTGTGTATATGACAGATTACAGTAGAGTTTTACACTTATGAAAGCTGGCAGAGAGCCAGGAGAGATTGGAAGAGTCAAGTCCGAGTACAGAGAACAGTCACAGGATTGAGCCATTGCTAGAGGTTTAAGGAAAGAAAATCTGGAGCTCGTCATCCTGGAAAGGACATGCCTGCGAAGTGGACTTTTCCAGATTTACAAAATTATTAACTGTATGACAACGTTAAAGTCAGAAAATGACTTTGGACAAAGGACCGCTATTTCAAATAAGGAAAAGGCAAATTAGGACGTCCATCTGGGACATTTTTGATGCAAAATGCCATAATACTTCCTCAACCAGCAGAGGTGTAAAGCTGAGAATTATGTAAGTTCTTATTTGTTATTACTTTGTGCTATGGCACCAACAATCACAGAATATATAATCTGGGGACAGTAGGTAGAGGAATTATGAAACTGAGTCCTAATATTAAAGATCTGACAGTGAAGGGAAAACAGGAGTAGTGGGCTTGTCTGAATTTTTTTAATTCTCTCATGCCCTTGAGAAAGTGGTGGTGAAATGCCTTCGTAAAAAACGACATCTATGTGCAACATTTAGACCCACAATAACACTGGGGAGGGAATTCCAGGATTTTGACCCAGTGACAGCGAAAGAACAGTAACGCATTTCCACATCAGGATGGTGAGTGGCCTGGAGGGCTACTTTGTGTGCTGATACTCCCATATATGTGCTGCCCTCGTCCTTCTAGATGGAATTGGTTGTGGGTTTAGAAGGTGCTGTCTAAGGATCTTTGGAGAATTTCTGCAGTGAATTTTCTAGATAATGCAGACTGCTGCTGCTGCTGCATGTTGGTGGTGGAGGGAATGGATGCTTTGTGAATGTGGTGCCAATGAAGCATGCTGCTTTGTCCCAGATGGTGTCAACCTTCTTTAGTGTTGTCACAGCTACACTCATCCAAGCAAGATGTGAGTGCCATCCTCTGGGATAAGATCTCATTGAAATATCTGCAATGGTAAAAGTTAAGCAAAAGGTAGAAAAAATGTTTGAATAGGAAGGGCTTAGGGGGATACAGGCCAAATGTTGGCAAATGGGACTAGATTAATTTAGGATATCTGGTCAGCATGGACGAGTTGGACCCAAGAGTCTGTTACCATGCTGTACATTTCTTTGAATCTATAACAAAAGAAAGATGATTTTACTCAAAAGATCTAATTTGAGACATATTCACACTATGTTACGTGGGAGCTGAAAGAAAGATAACCACTTTTCCTCTTCTGGCATACAGCAAGTAGAATTAGACCGCGCAGGGCAGATGGTAGAAAGTATGAAAAAGTAACAAAAGATCAACAGTTGTGAAACTCATCTTTACTCTGTTAAATCCTAGGAACAGTTATCTCCCTGGGACTGGACCTAAATGAAATGAAGCAGACAATCGAAACTTGGTTCTTTATTTCTTTCTTCCCCAGAATGAATTATTAAGGCATGACAAATATTGACCATCTGTTCTCTACCATTTCATCTTGAAAGGTCCACTGTTGTAGAACTCACTGTAGCATTTCAGCAGAAATTAATTTGTTGTTTCATTTGTTCCACCCCACTTTATTCATGTCGGAAAAGAATAAGTGAAATACAGATGGGAAACATTGTTTGTTGGAATCTGTGAATTCTCTTATTTTGTGAGGATAGCAAACTCATTTTGAAAAGGAAATGACTTCAATTTCTAACCAATGCAGTAGAGATAAAGAGGGATTACTGATTACATACAAATCACAGCACAGGATGCAACTGATTTCTATAGGTGTTTCTGCTCCACGAGTCTCTTTGTACTTCTCATCTGTCCCAGTCAACAATCCCTTCCCTTTGGTTCTTCCTCACCTATCTGATTAGCTTACATGTATCTGTGCTGAAAATGTGGTGCTGGAAAAGCACAGCAGGTCAGGCAGCATCCAAGGAACAGGAGAATCAACGTTTCGGGCATGAGCCCTTCTTCAGGTGGCAGCAAGTTCCACAGTAAGACACTCTGCAGATAGGTTGCTCCAGATGTATTTATTGGATCTGCTATGGTGATTGTGTCCCAGGTTGTTTGATTCCAAGGCAATCTTCTCTATACCTTTACCAAATACCTTTTATAATTTCATGAGCATTTCAGCATTCCCTTCACTGGAGAAAAAAGCTCCATGGTATTCAGTCTTTCCAAATAGTTTCGCTCACTGAGTTCTGCCAACATCCTTGGAATTCTTTTCTGACTGTTCTCAAATCCCTCAATATCTTTTTCAGTAGTATGAACATCAGAACTGTGCACAATACATGAATCATCATACAAGGCTCTCTATCTAGCTTTTTAATTCTATGTTACAAAGATAAAGTCAGAATTTTTTTTATTGTGGAGAAGCCCAATATACAAAAGAATCCATCACACAGAAGTACACCAAACAAAACAGGATCTGGAAAGTGGTTTGATTATTTCTATTCCAATGAGAATACACATCGTTGTCTTGGATTATATTGCAATGTTTGCCCTGAGTTGAATGTCTGAATGTGTAAATTGGGTTATTCTTGATGGCTTTACTAATCCATCTTATAAAGAGCAGCCCAAAATATTATCTCTAATATTTTGTGACTTATTTTATTGAGCCTCAGTAGGAATGCACTGTGTGTCTTGGTTGGACAGTAGCCTTCCCTCAGTCAGAACCTGGAATGCTCACAAGAGCAGCCAGAGAGGTAGTTATGTTTTAAAAGTACTCAGCATATTGGTAACTATTTCTCAACTTATTGTCTCTCCGACTTGTCAAATATGAGAGACTAATATTAACCAATAAGTGCAGTTATCTGAACCTTTACTGTGAAGACTGGCAGATTTTAAAATTTTTCACCAGGACTATATATTCTATCCTAACCTGCAGAGTAGGAAAAGTGCTGAAGTCAATACAAACTGAATTGAAAGTTCATCAACCAGCCATATAGGAATTTCAGAAATGTAAGTGAAAAATAAAAAGTCGTTTTTTGTGTGTGTCTTTTATTTATCCTCATGTGTTTCTTCTTTGGGATCCGGTGCATTGGCTCCTTTCTCACCCAACATCTATTACACATACTCAATGAGCTAAATTTATTAGATCACAAGACCAAGATGGATTTTGCTGTCTCAGCTGTGATGTCTCAAGCTCTGGACCTGATTGTGAGCAGCTAACATGGAAGAAAATGGGGAACTTCCTGAACTGTGTCACCCACCTTTTGCCATATGCATTCCCTGAACTATGAGGCAGCACCGACCAATTTTCTTTGCTGTCATGCATATATGCATATACTCTTATAAATCAAATTTGTCTCTTCCTTATTATTATCTTACTAATTGCAAAAGGAAGCATGTTTTCTTATTTTCATGCAACAACAACTTCTTTAACTCTAAGGATGGATCAATCAGGCCGCCAACCTTCACTTGCTTATTGTAAAAAGCACAAATTTATTCCATCTTTTAAACCTTAATTTAGCTTAAGGAACACAGGAGTAGCAAAAGGCAATCATAATCCACTTTCCTCTGGAGATAGTATACCTTTCAATTGGAATACTGTGCTTTGGTTGCTTTATCTGAGGAAAAATACACTGATATTGCAGACAGCCCAGAGAGGGTTCACTCAGCTGATCCCAGGTTTGGAAGTACTGTCTTATGAGCAGATTGGGCCTGTACTCACTAGAAAATAGAAGAGTGTGAGATGACCTGATTGAAACATACAAGATTCTTCAGGGGACTTGATATGGTAAACGCTGTTTCCCATTATGGAAGAGTCTACGACCAGAGGACATAATTCTACAATAAGGTGTCACAAAATTTAAGATAGATGAGGAGGAACAACTTCTCTCAGAGGGCAGTGAAGCTGTGGAATTCTATACCACAGTGGTACTGGAGCCTGGGCAGCATTGTGGCTCAGTGGTTAGCAGGGCTGCCTCACAGCACCAGGGACCTGGGTTCAATTTCAGCTTCAGAGACAGTCAGTGTGGAATTTACACGTTCTCCCCATGGCTGCACGGGTTTCCTCCAGATGCTCCAATTTCCTCCAACAGTCTAAAGATGAGCAGGTTAGGTGGATTAGCCATGGGAAATTCAGGGTTACGGGGATAGGAGAGAAGGAGGGGTCCGGCTGGAATGCTCTTTAGAGAATTAGTGTTGACTCGATGGGCCAAGTGCCCTGCTTCCACATTGTAGAGATACTATAATGAAGTATATTCAAGCCGGAGACAGACAGATTTGTAGTCAGTAAGAGAATCAAAGGTTATGGGGAAAAGGCAGGAAAGTGGAGCTGAGGATTATTAGATCAGCTTGGCATCATTTGAATGGGCTGAATGGCCTACTTCTGCTCCTATGCCTTACTGATTAGCACCTTCATTGTTTCTTTGATATACCTTGATAACATGACCTGAGAAAAATTGCATAGATATTCAATGGCAGCCTTTGGAGAGAAGAGTTGCAAATAGATTAACAGAAATGTTTCTCCGTTCACAATAAATCTGCTCATAAACACAATGCCTAGTCAATCCAAAAAAACCTTTAGAAAATTTGAACAGCTTAATCAGATTTCCTTAACACGTCTTGTGACACAATATTATTAATTATTGTCCTCTTCATATTCATAGCGCCTTAAATAACACTTATGAACTATATTTCTTCGAGTTTGCTATGATTTTGAGTTGTTTAAATGTCATGATCAAAATCTAAACAGTGATGCATAAATTATTTTTATAACCAGAAGTTCTGTATGTAGGTTTGCTTGCTGAGCTGCAAGTTTCATTTTCAGACGTCTCATCACCATACTAGGTAAGATCATCAGTGAGCCTCCAGATGAAGCACTGATGGCATGGCCTGCTTTCTATTTATGTGTTTAGGTTTCCTTGGGTTGAAGATGTCATTTCCTGTGGTGACATCATTCCCTGTTCTGTTTTCTCAGGGGGTAGTAAATGGGATCCAAGTCAATGTGTTTGTTGATAGAGCTCCAGTTGGAGTGCCATGCTTCTAGGAATTCTCATGTGTGTCCCTGTTTGGCTTGTCCTAGGATGTATGTGTTGTCCCAGTCGAAGTGGTGTCCTTCCTCATCTGCATGTAAGGATACTAGTGAGAGTGGGTCATTACTTTTTGGTGCTCGTTGATGTTCATGTATCCTGGTGGCTGGTTTTCAGAAAACTAAACACGTAAATAGAAAGTGGGCCATGCCACCAACACTTCATCTGGAAACTCACTGGTGATGTTACCTAATATGGTGACAAAACGTCTGAAAACAAACCTTCCAGCTCACTGAGCAAACCTACATCCAGAACCTCAACCTGAGCTACAAAGCTCCTCAAAACTCACTATAACCAGAAGTGCTAACACACACAACCAAATGGTTTTTACCATCAGCAATTTTCATTTACGAATCACCACCATTAAATCTCCTGTGTTTTCAGTCATTCAACTGACTTGCAGAGCCCATTAGGGAAATGCAAAAACACCAAAGGTGAGGGAGAGGTAGGAGAGAGGGAGAGAGCTAAATCAAAATGAAGTTGGGAGGGGACGATGATGCTAAGTGAAAAAAATAGGTAAACAAACTGCTTTTTGTCAAAAGTATGAACTAAAAGTAAAAAGGATGAAATTAAATAGAATCATTAATGCATGATTGAAATATGTGTTCTCAAGTCCCTTTGATTCATTGATAAACATTCTAAGCACCAATTAATTACTCACGAATGTGCATTGTAAGTAAAGGAGGAACAAGGGATGGGTTCGTTGACAATGCACAAAAATTTCCTGCAAGAAGTTTCAACAGCTGCAAATTATTTTTAATCAAACTGTTTAGACATGTTATGGCACACCAGAGTCCCTGGTGGTGTGAGGCAGTAGCATTAACCACACTGCCACTGTGATGCCTATTGTTGACTTCTTGTTCAACACAATGGGTTATTCTGTCCTTATCACTTTGCAGTTTGGGATTTGGCTGCACACAAATTGATATTTTTGTAATCAACATTAACATAGTGCCCACAGATAAATCAGTACTTCATTGGGTGTAATGTGATTTGGGGCATCCTGGGGAGCCAAAATCTATGCGTACTACCTAAAATTTAAAAAAATCTGATCAAAATGGAAGCAATGCACTGAAAAATATCATCATTAGCTAAATTACAGATAATTATTGGTAGGTATTGTTCAGCTTAAACAAACTGTTCTCAAATCTATCTAAGAAACTTGACCTTTACTAGTGCTAGTTAAAAACTCATCTGTCTTTGCTTCAGTTTCTTGGACTTGCTGCAGCTGCAACATGCACCTTTTGTCTCCTTACGTTCCCAACAAGTCCTATGAGATCCCAAACCAGACACATTTTGTACTTTACCAGTATAACAGTATGTATGTATGTGCACACACACTCACATTAACTCAGGTACTGGTGTCATTTTAATCACAGCAAGGTAAAATAACAATTTCCCTCTTTATTTAAAATATATTAAGAAGGAGTGAAAGCCATCAAATGAAATTTCCAAGCTATTAACAAGTATTGATTGCTTACAAACCAATGCATGCAAAAGTGCAACTGTGTACAATTAAGCTCATATTAAATTTGCTGGACCAGAATTTGTAAAATGTATTAAATTAATACATGTTAAAAAATAGAGGACACACATTGTCCTTTTGCTGCACAACTGAACTTAAAATAAAGTGACTTGTCTTGCTTCCAGATATTCTCAACCTGAAAAGCCACACTTTAATTCAAGTTTCAAAAATATGCTTACGATCATGAATAAATATTTCTATTATACATTCAACACGTTTATATTCAAAACCAAACATTCAAAACTCTGAGTTACTTTGCAAGTTCATTGCCATGCCATAAGATTACAAAGTCAAATACATCACACCACTTTAGAATAACCAGAGTCAATCTTGTTTGTTGATGTAAAGTTGCCAATGAGAACATTTCAAATGGTGACAAAGAAGGCAATCATTACCGTTCACTTTTAACAGCACATCAATATCTGACCAAACACCAATATCATTGATTTTTTTTAAACCTTCCACAATGCAAGCTGGGAACAGTTAAGGACTTCACTCCATAATTTTGAAATGAAATTGAAGAGCACTTCAACAATTTTATTCCATTTATCTGTCTGAACTTTGTGTTTTGTGAAGTCTTGCAGCTGTCAAATTGGGAATTGTGCACTCTGGAATATTGTAACCACACAGTTTTGCATGTAAAATGCAACTCATCGATTTTTAAAAATTATTATATTGTTGCTCTAACCAGTCATGCACCACCATAGAAGTGATGTGAATATTTTGAATTTTTCAAGCTGGTATAACTAGTATAGTTCAGTATCTGGGTCGATGACAATCCACAGGATGTTGAGTAATGTTCTGAACTTTAAGGAGATTTAAGTTCTGTCTTGGTGGAGGTGGTCAATGGTTGGCACTTCTAATTCTCTTTATAACAGCAGATCAACATAAATCGATGGCCAAGAGGAGGCAGTGGCAGAGTAGTAATGTAATTGGACAAATAATCCAGTGGTCTAGGCTAATGCTCTGCAGACACAGGTTCAGATCACACTGTGGCAGCTGGTGCAATGTAAATACATTTCATAGATCTAGAACATAAAGCTATTCATAGTGAGGTGACCATGAAACTGCAATTGGTTATTGTATAAAGCCAGGTGGATCACTGTCATCCTTTAAGGGAGGCAATCTGCAATGCTACTCCAGTCTGGCCTACACATGACTCTAGACCCAGAGCAGCTATTGTTGACTCTTCACTTCCCATTGTAATAGCTGAGCAAGCCACTCAACTTAAGTGCAGCTAGAAACAAATGTTGGTCTTGCCAGAAACATCCACATCTTGCAAAAGAATGAAGATAAAGGTCATCTAATTAGATAGCACCTATCTAATTAGGTGCTGCTGAATTGTTTCCTAATCCAACTTTGATGCTACGCGTATTCACAATGCAATAGGAATGACACTGTTACTAATATAGCTTCCTGAACTGGATGTGAAAACATCATACAATAAGAATTTATGCCAATGTCACTGTTAAGCGATACAGTGACTGAATGATTCCTGTGAGTATAACACAATCACATAATAATCAGCAAAACTCTTCTTCTATCACAATTGTAACTTTTCTGTCAAAGCTTGATACATCAACCAAGACACTGAATAATGGGGAGTAAACCAAATGCATCACATCAAAACACAAACTCCGATGAAGGGTCATCAACCCAGAATGCTAGCCCTGTTGGTTTTTCCTTCCACAAAACTGCGTGACCAATCATATATTTCTAAAATTCTCAATTTTTACTGTACAATATACAAGATTTATGGCTAAGGGCAGAAAGTCTGGAGAGAATGTGCAGAATTTTTTTTCACCCAGAGGATGGTGGGAATCTGAAAATCACTGCCTGTAAGGTTGGTAAACGCAGGACATTTAACAAATATTTAGAGGTGCACTTGGTTGTCCTTGTATGCTATGATCTGCCTCTAATGCTCGCAAAACAAACCTTCTCACTATACTTAGTAACATATGATTACAATAAAACAAATCAAATCAAATCAAATTAACGTCAAGGCAAGCAAAGCAATAGGCCAAGTGCTGGAAATGAGATTTGAATAAGTCAGGTGGTTGTTTACACCTGGTGCAGTCTCAATGGGCTGAAGGCCATTTTCTGTGTTATAGATTTCTATGACTCTGTAAGCTGTGAACTGCGTTTGTGAAGCATTTGAGAAGGTTTTGCTTTTGTTGCATGAGAGAGAGAGAGAGAGAGAGAGAGAGAGAGAGAGAGAGAGCCTAGTCTTGAAAAGAGTTCAATTAGGGCAATATCTTGTTTCCAGTTCTACCTATTGGGGAGGAGGTCAAAGCTATGTGAAAGTTATAAAGTAGATTCACAGTGATCCAACCACTAATTAGGAGCTTCAATTGTCAAGACTGGCTTGGAGATGTTCAGCATTTTTAAAAACAACATCTAAGATTAAGTACCAGACAAGGATCCACAGAATTAAAGAAGGTTACGAGAGTTAAGTTCAACCTACACTATGTATTATTTTCAGAAAAGGCAACAGTTATTTTTCCTGGCTGCCTATGAGGATGTCAATTCCTTTGTGAATGCTCGCCCTTGTGATGCAAATTTTTTTTAACATAATTTACCTTAGAGTTTGGATTTTGAACTAATGTCATGTGGGTTTCTGTCTCTGTGTATAAGGTGTTTATTAATTGTTAGTCTGTCTGTACCCATGACTTTTAGAAAATCAATCTGAAAGAGGGCTCCTGGAGTGATAATGGGAATTTGTTTGCATTCGGAGACTTTATGATCAGACAAGGTAAGCACTGAATAGCATTAGCTTGCTTTTGATCTTGAAAAATTAAGAGTTGATTTTTCTTCCCTACTTTAGAGAAAACTCCATAGCTTGGAAAGCTTTTCATAAATCTGTGCATAAGTCCTGGTTGAAGTTAGAGAGAAAAATCAGTTTCTCCTAGAGAAAGAAGTCAGTTTTTTTTAAGAAAAGCAAACACATTGGTGACTGAAAGAAAAAAAAATCCTTTGAAGGTTCCAGACCGGAAGCGTTTGGTCAAAATATTGATGGGATTATTTGACGATGAAAAGATTAAGCTCAATTGTGTGGCTATCCAAGAAAAAAGGCTAAAATTCTCTGAGGGGTAGAAATTGAAAGAAATGGTTACGTCAAACTTAATGATAGAGAAGGAAATACACTCAAGTATGAATATTATAAAGTGATGGTGTTGGGTAGATGGGATTGTACATTGCTGTGTACTTTGAAATCTTTCACCTTGCGTTATATGTAAATAGTTTGGTTTATTCTATATTACCTTCATATCTTTCATAATAAATCTCTGGTTACTTGTTGAAACCAAACCACTGCATGCTTATATTGCAATGAGAGATCACCTCATTAAATTAAAACACTCAAAACTTGACCTATTAAAACAGATTTTAGTCTATGCTCTGACTTGCCCAGTATCCTGGAATCATGGCATTCCCAAATAGGTGAGCTTACATCATAGTATTAATTGTAAGTTGCCATAAATCCGTATAGGGAGAATTTTACTTTAAAGCAGCTGGATCTGGAACATCGCATTCATCATAAATGTTGCAATCCGCCCAACTACTGAAACATTATTCCCAAATTCAATGCAAATTATTTCACCAACTGTGAGAAAGACACCTTTTTTTTCAGTCAAATTTATTCCACACTTTTAAAAACACTAGACGAATGCTTTAAAGGTACAAAATGTATAATTTCTAAATCAACAGTTAATTGTGTTTAAATGTTGCTGAGTCAAATCTATGCACATCAATTGGAAAATAATTAGGAAGTGAGCTAATTTATTCCTGGAATACAAAGTAAAAGCAGCTGACAATTGCTTTCTTGGCAATGTTACTCATTTCAAATTATTTTTCAGCATGGTCACCATCTGCCGCTGCTCAATTTTTTCTCCCTCTCTGGCTACAGATTTGTTTTAACAGCTAGAGATACTGCTTCTGCCCTCGGAAATACAGAACAGAAAACTGCCCACATTACAAAATTTAGCAATGCATAACTCCAGTCAAATGCATGAAAACGATTCTTCTCTGAAATGAAAACACTAATTGGTTATTAATATTTGAATCATGTTCACGAGTTGTCTTTCGAAAGAAATTTGATCCAATCATGTGTAGCAATTGGAGAAATTAGTGCTGTTCTGGAGGCTCAAGAGAAGGTTTCAATAGAAACATAGAAAATAGGTGCAAGAGTAGGTCATTCAGCCCTTCAAGCCTGCACTACCATTCAATATGATCATGGCTTATCATACAATTTCAGTATCCCACTCTCACTTTCTCTCCTTACTCCTTAATCCCTTTAGCTGCAAGGGTCACATCCAGCTCCCTCTTGAATATACCGAACAAACTGACCCCAACAGCTTTCTGTGCCAGTGAGTTCCACTTTTGAAAGACGTGTCCAAAATTGTGAAGGGTCCAAAGAGTAAAAATTGAGAGACTGTTTTTATTAGCCATTTCAAATTAAGAACCAAAGGACACAGAATTAAAGTGACTGGAAAAAGAAAATCCAAAAGTGACATGAAGAAAATGTTTTTGATGTGGTTGAGGCAGATTCAACTGTGGTTTTCAAGAAGAAATTGGATAAACACATGAAGGAATAAATTTTGCAAGAGTATGGGCTAAGGAAGCTGCAGCTGAAAGTGAAATACCCTCAACAGGTTAAGTAGCTTGTGCTATGAGAGATAACTTCCTTCAGGCTATGTTTGGCTCAATAGCAACATTCTTGCCACAAGTTAGAAGGTCACAGGTCCCTCCAAGAACTTTGAAACATAATCTAGGATTACACTCTAATCAAACACCACGGGACTGCTACACTGTCAATGATACGACCTTCCATATGAGACGCTAAACAAAGGTTCGATCAACTTGTTCAGTTGGATAATGATATCCCAATGATATATGAAGGTTATGACTGACATTTATCTGTTTACCAACACAAACAAATCCAATGAATTGGCTACTGGCCAGCCATGGCTTCAGAACAGAAGACAGCTATACTGACAGGGTCAGCTGGAAGAGGGTGAGAGAAAGTGTGTGGGGCGGTTAAACAATTGTATGGACCAATTGCATTAAGTGGAGTTTTTCTGTGTTATGCATTCTGTTTGATTCTATTTGATATAACCACTGGTCACTTCAGTTTATGGGGTGGATTCAGTTTAGATCAAAATATTTCTTCTGAATCCATACTCTGCATATGTACGAAATGTATGTTTTCTTTTAGATTAAGCACATCTTGCAGATTAAGTCCATTTTTGGGCAAACAACACACGTGTAGAATTAATGAGCAAAATTACATTTCTGGTTGGTTCCCACACTTGCCACAGCATGGTTATATCTCAGTTTTGAATAAACATACCTTATTCAACTGGCTAAAAACTCTCTGCAGTCAACTAGATTTATTAAAACAACCAGAAGCAATGCTGGCATACTAGAATAAGTGATACATCTTGTAAATGCAACTCACTCTTTTGGAGTCTCTGGGACCTTTGGTCTTTCAATCTTCATCTTGAGTTCAGTGGGTACATGTAGAATCTCCACACACGATTTGATGGATTGATTAGAGTCTTCCCGGCACACTGAAAAGATAATTAAAGCATCAGGAATTAATTTTCTGTAGACGCACAGCTCAGATGAAGGGTTGGTGAAAACCTTTGCACTTTGCTTTTGGATGTAGCTTGCTCTGGGTGCAGTTCCAGCAATTTATGCTTTTTCTTCTTTACAGTGTACTGTTGTAAGGTAAAGGTGCATAAAACAGACAACATGAGAGTTAGCACTTTCAAATAAAATCCAGTCTACAACAGAACCACTTTCTAAAAACAACGTTATTACTTTTCTGCTTGTTTTCCTCCTTCCAATTATACAGAAGAAATCCATATCAGAACCAGTGTTTTTAAATATTATCAGATAGATATCATGTGCACCTTGAATAATTTACAATGATGAGAAGATCTCTCCGTCTTATTTCAATTTAATTCCTTTTGCACCTTCCATTGACTGCATTTCAATTAAACAGTCATACAGGCAGCTCCATGTCATAATTATTCAGAGTACAATGTTTTTGTATAATAATTATTAAAATGGCTTTGTGCATGAACCATAACATTATTTTGTGAACAGGTACTGGCAGCATTATAAAACATAGTAGGAATGGGCACAAGGTCAAATCCACTCTAATTAAAACAGTATATGCAGCAAAATGATATTTCAGCCTTAGTATTGAGAAAATAAAGACAATAATTCTGCCAGATGTGAGGGTGCAATGACTCCACACAACAGTATATTCTCATGATCAAGATTTCTTATGATACAATGGCTCAGGCTGCTTAGTTGATAACCTCGGTATCGAATAGACTGACAGTCATAGTGACAAAAATGGCTAAAAGAAGTGTGAGATTGCTAAGAAAATTGAAAGCCAGTGGTAACCAGTGACAACTCTTTCATAAACTTAACTCTAATACAACCCTCAATCTGTGTAGAGACAAAAAGCTGGCAATCTGATGAGTTTGGTAAGGATAAGCAACTCTGTACAAAAGCCCCACATTTCTCCCAAAATTGAAATAATATAACTCACCTCTCCATATACATATAAAATTGAATGGGGCATGAACACAAACCGAACTGGATTAGCTATATTGGTATTCTGGAAACAAGAGCAGGTCAGATATTAGGAATCTTGCAGTGAGCAACTCACCTCCCGACTCACCAAACCCTGTCCACCATCTACAAGTCACAAGTCAAGAGTATGATGGACTACTGCTCCACTTGCATGGGGATGTGTGCAGCTCCAACAATTCTCAGCAACCTTCAAACCACCAAGGACAAATCAGCCCATTTGACTGGCACCACATCTATGTTATTCATTCGTGGGATGTGGATATTGCTGGCTAGACCAGCTTTTATTGCCCATTCCTAAATGCCCAGACCCATATATTGCGATGGGTCTGGAGTCACATATAGGCTAGATTACCTAAGGACTGCGGTTTCCTTTCCAACAATCGAAAACAGTCATCATTTGACCCTTAGACCAGTGTTTTTTTTGTTGATTTAACATTCCACCATCTGCTATGACAGGATTTGAACCCAGATCCGCAGGACATTACATTGGTCTCTGTATTAATAGCCCAGCAATAAATCCATTAAGCCATCATCTCCTGTGTAGATCCCCATCCATGCACTCACTTCACTACCAATGCTGAGGAACAGCAATATATTCCATCTATAAAATGAACTGCAGAAAATTCCTAGATAGCACTTGCAGTGTTGCTGTGTCAAAATCCCAGAATTCTCTCCCTAACAGCATTGAGAGTCTACCTACAGCAAATGGACTACGGCAGTTTGAGGAAGTAGCTCACTACCACCTTCTGAAGGGCAGTTAGAAATGAGAAATATATGCTGATCCAAGCAGCAACCGCCGAATTCCATGACTGAATTTTTTAAAATTTCGGCAACAAAAGTAAGTACCAGAGATTCTACAGGGATTAGCCAGTATTTCTTACCCATCCTAATTGCCCAGTCAGTCAGACCAGGTAAGGGAAGTACAATCTCCTTCCCTAAAGCTTGTTCAGTAATCAGATGGATAGATATGGCAGCGATGAGGCAAGCATTTCATTTTAGCTTTTAACTGAATTCAAATTTCACCATCTGCCATGCTGGGATTCAAACTCATGGCCCAGAACATTAACCTGAGGTTTAGGATTGAAGTCCAGTGACATTAGATTTACAAGGATGTTGTTAGGGTTGGAGGATTTGAGGTACAGGGAGAGGCTGAATAGGCTTGGGCTGTTTTCCCTGGAGCGTCAGAGGTTGAGGGGTGACCTTATAGAGGGGCATGGATAGGATAAATAGACAAAGTCTTTTCCCTGGGGTGGGGGAGTCCAGAACTAGAAGCCATAGGTTTAGGGTAGAGGGGAAACAATGACGGACAACATTTTCACACAGAAGGTGGTGCATATATGGAACAAGCTGCAAGAGGAAGTGGTGGAGGCTTGTACAATTACAGCATTTAAAAGGCATCTGGATGGGTATATGAATAGGAAGGTTTTGGAGGGATATGGGCCAAGTGCTGGCAAATGGGACTAGATTAGGTTGGGATATCTGGTCGGCATGGACGAGTTGGACCGAAGGGTCTGTTTCCATGCTATAAATGTCTATGACTCTCTAACACTACCTCCCCATAATAATTGATTCTATTGGAACATGATGTAACATTTGGATGCATTATTTAATAAGGATATCACTGTATCGGAGGATCAAGAAAGGCAGCAAAGATGGCTGAGAGATTCGGGGTTCTGGAGAATCTAGGGTAGACAGATGAAAGATAGACTGAAAAGAAGCTTCTGATGATCCATGGTCCAAACTGATAAACTGCTAAGAAAGATGGGTAACTGAAGAATGGAGGAATACTGAAAGGAAGTATTCTTGCATGGAAAAGGCTAAATCTCTCTACTCAAAATAAGGGACCATCTATTTAAGACAGAAGTGAGGAGAATGTGCGTCTCAGAGAGTTGTGAGAGTGCAAAATTCTCCTCCCCAGAGTGGAGGAGGCTGGGTCCTCGAATATTTTTAAGGCAGAGGTAGTTAAATTCTTGATGAGCAGGGCATAGGAGGTGATCAGAAGAGTGGAGTTAAGGTCACAATCAGATCAGCCATGATCTTATGGCAGGGCATGCGCGAAAGGCTAAATGACCTACTCCTGCTCCTAATTCATATCTTCAAGTTAACCTTGCTTCACCAAATAAGTTTCTTGCTGCATTTGTGATGCACCCAATTGTATTCAAAAAAGGATTGAGCATTTCAAAAAAAGAGTTGCAATGTTTAAAAATTTCAGTGAATTTGCACTTCCCTAGTTCCTAGCACAGATGATAACAGTGATTATTGGCAAATTAACCATTTAAGTCAGAAGATCCACTTTATATGACATAAAGTCTTGAAGATGTCCTTACAGTGAAGTTCCAGAAAATGACTGTTTTTCAAACAGGGATGTCTTTTCATCATTGAAATACAGTGAAATTCAAGCTTGTCCTGTGGTGTTCTTCAATTGTTAGCCAAAACCAATTTTTAACATCAATATCTAACAAGAACAATACTCCATGTTCTGAAAACTTGCCTTGTCTCGAATTCTGGATTCTCACATATTCCCAAATTCTTTCATCCCATCATTGGTGGGCAGGCCTTCAGCTGTCCAGTTCCAAAATTCAATCTTAAACCTCAATCTTCTCTTTACCCCCTTCTCTCTCAATTCACATAATATGCTTTTAGTTGTCTAACCATATATTGCATTTGTGTAGCTGTGTGTCAAATCTCATCACATAATATTCCTACAAAGTGTCTTGGTTTTCTGATAATAAAAGTGCTGCATAAATGGAAACTCTTATTGTTACAGCCATAGAGTTTTTTTTTCCAATCATATTTACCCCCCAAAATAACATTGAGTCTTCCCAACCATTCTACTGGCTACAAATTCGCAACAACAGCTGGCTATACAACAACAAAAAAATGGTATTCTCACTTAAAGTGCAAATTTGACCAGGTTAGATAATGAAAATGGCAAGGGGTAATTGATTTGAGGTTAAGACATAGTGAGTGTAAATTGAGCCTTAGCACACATCAAAAATGTGCTGGGTTTGAGCCTGAAATGCTTAGTAATCACTCAACATAATGACCACAAAATTCACCAAAGGAAATGATATCTTTGTAAAATAACTGGACTCTTATTGTGCTCATAATTAGAAGCAAGATTGCATAGTCAATGAAATCATATTGCCAACATTCAATTTAAATAAAACCAATCTAAAAGATGTATAATACTCTAATTTGCTTAACTTTGCTGCAAAATGGAATGCCTGAGGCAGAATATGCTACACTAGCAAATAAGATTATAGATACAGCTCTTTTGTGGAAACAGAGTTTTTTCTAAGCAGGTAAAAGAGATGAAATTTCTTTAGAATATTATAATCTAATGATGCATTGAGAAGGTGGCTGCCTTCATGGACATCAATGGACGAAATCTTCCAGGCTTGCTCAGAGCTTTTAGTTTGGCAAATAGAACTTAATTGTAGAGATGACAAAAAGTAAGTTTTCTGACACTGGGTTTTGACTTAATGTTGTGGGGAGTTTTGACCAGGAGCTTGCTTAACACTTCTTCCTCAAACAGCATTACAACATTAGATGATCGATTCATCATATTGCTGTCTGTGGGGCCTTGCTGTGCGCAGATTAACCACATGCTTCTTAAAGCAACTTAAACATGGCATCTTCTTTAACTATACATGACATATTTCTGAAATGTTGCAACCTTTCTTACGACATCCATGATGCAAATCTGTGCTGATCTGGTTTCTGCATTTCCAAATTGGAATATGAAGACACTTCAAAAATCAATCCATCAGCAGGAAAACACTTCGTAACTCTGAGGTTGTGAAAGGAACATTGTACAAATGCCGATCTTTCTTTGGTAGATTATTTGGTGTGTGGAATATGAGAGCTGGTGTTCTGATAGAATCCAAACATCAGACAGCACACTTTGGATTTTCATGTCTGTACCACTTCTCTGAATGATCATCATTTTGCACCATTCCTGTGCTCTTTCTCCAGAACCTGCACATTACTTCTATGAAATTAATTGTCCAAAGTGATCTTGAATGCCATCATTGAATCGGCCTCTACCTCACTTCCAAGCAGCTCATGCCATTTTTGAACCACTTGAGAAAAAGTTCTTTCCCACATCATTATAAATCTGTGGCCAGTCCTTTTTCTAAAATTTACTCACAGGAAGTGAGCATCTGTGGTAAGGCCAATATTTATTGCCCATCCCCAGTTAAGAGTCAACCACATTTCTGTCAGCCTGGAGTCACATGTAGGCCAGACCAGGGAAGGATAGCATTTTCCTTCTCTTAAGGACATTAGCAAACTAGGTGTTGGTCTTTAGTCATTAGTTTGACTGATAATTTCACTCTGGTGGTAATGATGATGACATAATAATGACTCTGCACAAATAATCTGGAGACCCAGGTTAATGTTTTTGGGGCACGGGTTCAAATTCCACCATTGGTAGATCTTGCAATTTGAATTCAGTTATAAGCTTGCCCAGTGATGATTGTTGTAAAAAAACCCTCTGGTTCATTAAAGTCATTTAGGGACGGAAATCTGCCACCTCATGGCAATGTGGTTGACTTTTAATTGGTCTCTATGCAATAAGGGATGGGCAACAAGTCCTGGCCAGATTTCATGAATTACTTTAAAGAAAAGACAAAGCTGGCTATGACCTGCAGATATGGCTGAATATAAACCAAACCACTTGAGCAAGATGTGCAGATCTACGTTTATATTTTAAAAATGTACATTTCTGTGGAAATAAGATTTTGAAAATTTCCATCGTGCAGAGGAGAGGTAGAAAAGCAAATTCCCAACAAAATTATTTTTTTCAACAACTGTTTATCAATTCCTTTAAACTCAAAATAAAAATCTGTTTATGACAAATAAGAATTTAATTTGTGGTCATTTAATTTCAAGAGTCAGACAGTTTGAATAAATGACAAAAAGATTCTTAAGTGGCAAGAAGTTAAGTACAAGTTCCCAGATCAGAATCAGATGAATCAACATGATCTAGTAATTGCTTTCTGCTTTTATTTACAGTAATATTATATAATTTTCTTTGTATAATTGTGAAAAAAGCACAAAAGGAAGATGAGGGCAACTAAATTGACAGATATGTTAGGAAAGTTAAAGAGAAGTGGGGTCAAAAGATTTGGATGTACTGGCATGCTGGCTTTGTGCATCTTCGGAAGGCAGTGGAAGTTGCCTACTTGAGAAGTACATAGGATGAGGGCACTTGGGGAACTCTTAAGGACTGGATCAAAAGTCTTGATCAATGTTTTTAATTCACAGGTGTGCTCTTTGGTCAGATCGGCTGGTAGTTGCCTGCAATGTTCCTGGTTGTTCAGGTGTCGGTACACTTCCTTGCACTAATCTGTTCTGTCCCGAAGATACACAAAGTCTTCATTTTTTCAGCAGCAGTTGGAGTGGGAGGAGCGACAGCTAGGACCAGAGACCCGATGGGAAGGTAACTTTAAAATATAAAATCTTACCCTGGTGGAGCGAACACTGAGCAGGGATGGACTGCTAAGTAAGTGAGGCTTTTGAAGGAGCAGCAGAGGGAGAGGCCACAGCAAGGCGCAGAGGCTACTGGGTATATGTTTGGGCAGCGGCTGAATCCCGAGACACTGCGTATGTAGTGTGTCCCACCCACCATCCTCTTCTAAACAAAAAAAAAGATTCTCATGTGTTGCTTAGGTAAGGCGTTTCATTTGATATTTCTTGTGATTCGTGAGATTGATTAAAAGTTTACTATTAGTTGGTTAACTGAATAAGACCGCGGAGAGGTACGAGAAATTATTTAAATAATAAATTTGTACAAATTAATTAAATAAGTAGAGATTACTGGACAGGTGATATGCTGTAGCTGTATGATGTGGGAGCTGGCTGATCCCACTGTGAATGGCAGTGACAACATCTGCAGTAAGTGTTGGTTGCTGGAAGAACTCCGGATCAGAATTGATGATCTGGAATCTGAGCTTCAAACACTGTGGCACATCCGGGAGGGGGAGAGTTAACCTAGTCGCCTTGCTTCAGGAGGCAGTCACACCCAGTAGATTAAGTAATTCAAATTTAGTTAGTGATCGGGGACAAGAGGGTGTGACTGTAAGTGAGGCAGGTAGGGGGATTCTGAGTTTAGGAGTGGAGAAACCGCAGCCCTTGACTTTGTCCAACAGATATGAGATTCTTGCTCCCTGTACGGATGACGGAGAGGTCTGTGGGGAGGATGAGCCACCATGGTGCAGAAGGTCATTCAAGAGGGGAGAGCAATAAGACAAGTAGTTGTTATAGGGGATTCTATAATTAGGGGGACAGATAATATCCTATGCAAGCCAGATCAGGAGTCCCGAATAGTATGTTGCCTGCCTGGTGCCTGGGTGCAGGACACCTCGGCCAGCTTGAAAGGATATTGGAGCAGAAGAGAGAAGATCCAGTTGTTGTGGTCCACGTTGGCACTAACAACATAGGCAAGGCTAGGAAGAAGGACCTGTTTGGAGAGTATCAAGCACTAGGAAGGAAATTGAGGACTGGTCCTTGAGGGTCATAATCCCTGCGTTACTGCCCAAGCCACGTGTTAAATGGCATAGAGATAAGAAAATTAGGGAAGTAAACACGTGGCTAAGAGATTGGCATGGGAAAGAGGGATTCCATTCCATGGGACAATGGCATCAGTTTTGGAATCAGGGCAATCTGTACAGATGGGATGGTCAAGAACCAGTGTTCTAGTGAAAAGGACAAATAGTGTAGTCACTAGGACTCTAACCTTGTGAGTCGGGGAAGGGATAGGGAAAGCAACAAGGAGTATGGAGTCAAGTCGAAAGATAAGCTGCAGGTTAGCACGTATGCAGGGTTTAAGTTCAAGGCAGACTAGGAATGAAACAAAAAGGAAGGATAACTTAGGAAATATTACTAGAGATGTTGGAAATCATGAGGATAAGAAAATTAGCATTAAGGCGCTTTACCTGAATGTTACAAATGTTACGAGCAAAGTAGATGAATTAATGGCACAAGTCATCATGAATGATTATGATGTGGTAGGCATCACAGAGACATGGTTGCAGGGAGCTCAGGACTGGCAGTTAAACATCCAAGGACCAACAATTTATCTAAAAGACAAGGAGGTGGGCAGAGGGGGTGGAGTTGCCTTGTTAGTTAAGAATGGAATTAAATCTATGACACTGAATGACATAGGGTCAGATGATGTGGAGTCTGTGCAGGTGGAGTTGAGGAACCACAAGGCAAATAAAAAAACCCATAATGGGAGTTATGTTCAGATCACCCAGTAGTGATCAGGACCAAGGGTGGAAGATGTACCAGGAAATACGTAGGGCATGTTAGCAAGGCAAGGTCACAGTGATCATGCGGGACTTCAGTGTGTAAATGGACTGGGTGAATAATGTTACCAGTGGATCCAAAGAAAGGGAATTCATGGAATGCTTACAGGATAGCTTTTTGGAACAGTTGGTGATAGAGCCCACAAGGGAGCAGGCTATTTTTGACTTAGTGCAATGTAATGAGCCAGGCTTTACAAAAGATCTAAAAGTAAGGGAACACTTAGGAGGTAGCGATCATGATACGGTAGAGTTCAGTCTGCTGTTTGAAAGAGACAGGGCAAAATCGGATGTAATGGTGTGACACTTAAAGGTAATTACAAGGGCATGAGAGAAGAACTGGTGAAAATCGACTGGAAGCAGAGCCTAGTGGGGAAGACAGTAGAGCAACAATGGCAGGAGTTTCTGCATGTAATTGAGGACACAATACAGAGGTTCATCCCAAAGAAAAGAACGATTATCTGGGTAGGGATTAGACATCTATGGCTGACAAAGGAAATCAGGAAATGTATCAAAGAAAAAGAGCGAGCCTATAAAGTGGCCAAGAGCACTGGGAAATCAGAAGATTGGGAAGACTACAAAAACAAACAGCGAATAACAAAGAGAGAAACAAAGAAGGAGAGGATCAAATATGAAGGTAAGCTAGCCAGGAATATTAGAAATGATAGTAAAAGTTTCTTTCAATACATAAGAAACAAATGAGAGGCAAAACTAGAAATTGGGCACTCCAAATTGATGCAGGAAGGCTAGTGCTGGGAGATTAAAAAAGAGCTGAAGAACTCAATAAGTAGTTTGTGTCAATCTTCACAGTGGAAGACATGAGTAATATCCCAACAATTAAGCAGAGTCAGGGGGCAGAGTTGAGTATGGTAGCCATTACAAAAGATAAAGTGCTAGAAAAGCTAAAAGGTCTAAAAATTGATCAATCTTCTGGCCTCGATGGGCTACATGCTAGAGTTCTGAGGGAGGTGGCAGAGGAAATAGCGGAGGCATTGGTTATGATCTTTCAAAAATCACTGGAGTCAGGGAAAGTCCCAGATGATTGGAAAGTCGCGGTTGTAACCGCCTTGTTCAAGAACAGATCAAGAAAAAAAGATGGAAAATTATAGGCCAATTAGCCTAACCTCGGTTGTAGGTAAAATTCTAAAATCCATCGTTAAGAATGAGTTTTCTAAATTCTTGGTAGTGCAGGATCAGATTAGAACAAGTCAGCATGGATTTAGTAAGGGGAGGTTGTGCCTGACAAACCTGTTAGAATTCTTTGAAGAGGTGACAAGTAGGTTAGATCAGGGAAACCTCTAAAGGATGTTAGCTATCTAGACTTCCAAAAGGCCTTTGATAAGGTGCCTCAAGGGAGCCACCCAGTATTTGAGGTGAGCTACTGGCATGGATTGGGGATTGGCTGTCTGACAGAAGGCAGAGAGGTTGGATAAAAGGTTCTTTTTCAGAATGGCAGTTGGTGACAAGTGGGGTCCCAAAGGGTTCAGTGTTGGAGCCGCAGCTGTTCACTTTACGCATTAATAACTGGATGAAGGGATTGGGGCATTATGGCGAAGTTCGCCAATGTCATGAAGTTAGGCGGACAGACAGGTAGTACCAAGGAAGTGAGGAGGCTGCACAAAGATTTAGACAGCTTAGGAGAATGGTCTAGGAAATGGCTGATGAAATTCAACATGAGAAAATGAGAGGTCTTGCACTTAGGAAAAAGTGGACTATTTCCTAAATGATGAGAAAATTCATAAAGCTAAAGTGCAAAAGGACTTGAGAGCGCTAGTCCAGGATTTTCTAAAAGTTGACTTGTAGGTTGAGTCTGTGATTAAGAAAGCAAATGTAATGTTGTCATTTATCTCAAGAGGGTTGGAATATAAAAGCAGTGACGTGCTTCTGAGACTTTACATAGCTCTTGTTAGGCCCCTTTTAAAATACTGTGTCTAATTTCGGGCCCCACACCTCAGGAAGGACATACTGGCACTGCAGCGTTGTCCAGCAGAGATTCACACGGATGATCCCTGGAATGGTAGGTCTAACATATGATGAATGGCTGAGGATCCTGGGATTGTATTCATTAGAGTTTAGAAGGTTGAGGGGAGATCTAATAGAAATTTATAAGATAATGCATGGCTTAGAAAGGGTGGACACTGAGAATTTGTTTCCATTAGGCAGGGAGACTAGGACCCGTGGGCACAGCCTCAGAATTAGAGGGGGTCAACTTAGAACAGAAATGAGGAGACATTTCTTCAGCCAGAGTGTGTTGGGCCTGTGGAATTCATTGCCACGTAACAGAGTTGAAGCCGGGATGTTGAATGTCTTCAAGGCAGAGATTGATAAATTCTTGATCTTGCAAGGAATTAAGGGCTACAAGGACAGTGCGGGTAAGTGGAGTTGAAATGCCCACCAACCATGATTAAATGGCAGAGTGAACTCAATGGGCCGAATGGCCTTACTTCCACTCCTATGTCTTATGGTCTTATGGACACACCAGGACGTCCCATCATATCAGGCAATGGAACCCTGTGTGAGAACCTCTCTGGCTATGTCGAAGGCATCTTGAAACCCATTGTACAGGGGTCCCCCCACTACAGATTTCTTACAGAAACTCAGCACCCATGGCCCTGTCAAACTGGGAACATTCCTCGTCACAATCAATGTTTCAGCACTTTACATCAGCGTCCCCCACAATGATGGCATCATGGCAACAGCCACAGTACTCACTACGAACAACCTCCAAGTACCATCCTAAAACTCAACCGCTTCAAACCAACCACAACATTTTCACCTTTGACAACCAGTTCTTCATCCACACATACAGAACAGCCATGAAGAGCAAATTTGCATCCCAAATACCAACATTTTCATGTACAGGTTTGAACAAGACTTCTTCTCTACGCAGGACCTCCAACCAACACTATATATCAGATATGCTGATGACATTTGCTTCCTCTGGACCCATGGTGAGGAGTCACTGAAACAACCACACAGGGATATCAGAGTTTCATCCCACCTCACCATGGATTATTCTCTAGAATCTGTCTCATTCTTGGGCACATGCATCTCCAACAAGGATGGGCACCTTAGCACCTCACTCTACCGGAAACCTACAAATAACCTCATGATACTACTCTTCTCAAGTTTCCACCCTAAACATATTAAAACAGCCATCCCCTACGGACAAGCCCTAAGCATACACAGGATCTGTTCAGATGAGGAGGAACATGACAACACTTGGAAGTACTCAAGGATACCCTCATAAGAATGGGGTACGATGCTGAATTCATCGATCGCTAGTTCCGACGAGCCACAGCAAGAAATCGTAATGATCTCCTCAGAAGATAGATACAGGCTACAACCAATAGGATACCCTTCAAAATGGATAGTGAAGAAGTATTAAATCTGAGATAGATAATATTTTGTTAAACAAAGATATTACGATATTGGCCAAAGGCAGTTTTCTGGACTTAGACTGCAGATCAACCATGATCTCAGTGAAAGTCAATACAGGCTGAAAGGGCATCCTCCTGTTCTCGCATGTGGCATGTTTCTCAAACTTGGTAGATATACATAGAAAGTCAATAGCCTATTGCTATTTAGTTAATCTGACCTGGTGTGTTCGATTTCTACTGGAATGAGGGGGTGGGGGGTGGGGTTGGAATCAAAGAAGAATTTACCATATATATTCATGTATAGGTCAAGTTTTGAAGACTTTTTTTTGAGCTGAAATTAGGGGGTTGACTTATACATAAGGTATTGTTTTTGAGGGGATGAAATTCATGCTTGGTATGAGTCACAAAATGGATAATCGAGAGCCAGATTTCTCAATAAAATAGTAAACAATAATATCTTGGATATTAGTGAAGTTACATGAAGTAAAATGGACCCACATTGTACAAAGTGCTAAAACAATAATACTTTCATACTATATTGGTAATAGCTACTTAGGTTCAGTATAGGACACATGGTGAAGAAAAAAGTTTGTAATCAAGTCTTGATTGTCATTTGCTTTTCATCTTCGAGTAGTAATATGTTTTTAAGTACAAGCAAAAGAAAGACGATTACAAACAAGTCAACATCCATATTGTTATTTAAACTGGGAAATTTACCTTCCAGGCAGCCCCCTGGTCCCTGAATGTTCCCTGTAATATGTTCATGCTGGTAAACCATGGGTATTTGAAACAGTGGAAACTGATTCCATGGATTACACTCATTCAGAAAACCTGGATTGAATCGTGATGGCTGGCGGACTGGAAGAACAGAATGAAGCGGTATGGCCAGCAGACTGGAAAGCCGGAGTGCAGCGCAACGGGCAGGTACACTGACTCATAAATGTGAAGAACTAGGATCGACTTATACATGAGGTATATGGAAAATAGAAGATCTTTTGGCCAAAATATGGGGTCAACGTATACTTGGGATCGACCTATACACAAGTATATGTGGTTATCAAGCTGTTCTTACTTCTAAATTGCATGTAAATACTTTATCCTTTGGTATTTCTGCCTCTTGCAAGAGGGTAAGTGGCTGGTTATTGGTGGCGGGGTTATGTAGAGAATTAGGCCATGTACTTTTTTCACAATATGGGAAATATTGGATGAACAAATCAGTCTTTTCCTGACATTGTATTATTATTTTGGTAACATATTGCCATGCAGTTACAGGTAATACTTTATGGTGACGAACTGTCCTTAAAAGTAGAGTACTGCAGATGTTAGAGGTCTGAAATTAAAACAGTGCTCGGGAATTCAGTAGGTTTGGCACCATCTGTAAAGACAGATGCGGAGTTAATCTCAATACAGTTAAAGAAGAACTCTGATACTGATTTCCAGTTGCTTGCCTTTTCAGCATACCATATTATTTTTAGGCTAACATCTCTTGCCTAAGATTGCCGCAGTGCTCCAGCAAAGCTCAACGCAAGCTGGAGGAATCACATTTCAGTTTCAGCATCTAATGGTCTTCAGGATTCAACATTACGTTGAATAATTTCATAGCATGAGAACTGTCCTTCATTTCGATTATAACCCGTCATCTTCCCCCTACCCCTATCTTATTTCCATGGGTTTTCTCTCAAGCAGAGTTAATCCTTTATCTTTTCACCATAGAATAGAATCATAGAATCCCTAGTGTGGAAACAGACCCTTCGGCCAAACAGGTCCACACCGAACCTCTGAAGAATTACCCACCCAGACCCATTCCACCAGGGTGGCATGGTGGCTCATTAGTTATCACTGCTGCCTCACAGTACCTGGGCCCAGGTTAGATTCCTGCTTGGGCAACTGTCTGTATGGAGTTTGCACATTCTCCCTGCATCTGTGTGGGTTCCCCCCAGGTGCTCCGGTTTCCTCTCATAATCCAAAGATATGCAGGTTAGGTGAATTTGCTATTCTGAATTGCCCATAGTGTTCCAGGATGTGTAGGTTAGGTGTATTAATCAGGGATAAATATAGGTGAATAGGTCTGGATGGGTTGCTCTTCGGAGGATTGGTGTGACTTGTTGGGCTGAATGGCCTGTTTCCACACGGTAGGAATTCTAATTCTAATTCACCATTAACACCTATTCTGCTTTATACTCTCCTCTACTACCATTGGCACTCACTAATATTTTTATCTGGACATCCGCACCATCTGTTCTACTTGCTCCTTCTCTATTTCAAGAGCATAAAAACCATCACTTTCCAGCTCCCTTCAATTCCAAACAGGAGTCATGTGAAACTCAAAATATTAACACTATTTCTCATTCCACCTTCTACATTCCTCTTGCACTTTCTGTTCTTATTTCTGGTGCAGAATAGCTCTGGTTATGCTGTGTAGTCACATTCTAATGTGCTTAAAAAGAATGTATATGACCAGTTTTTTGCATACTGGATATTATCCCTTCAAAACTTCAAGCCATGTATCATTTTTGAAATTAAATTATTGCAATTTACTCATTAAATTGAGTAACTAATCTAAAAAGCCAACCAAGACGGTTCCAATTCCGAGACCTGCCCAAAAGTCAACTACCCCATCAGAACTACCACTGAAAGGGTTAATGCTCTAATTTCATCCATCCTGTCTTCATTTTTATTTCTAAAAATCCCCCCCACACCACTGCCAAACAGCAGTAGTGCTTATTTCTCCCCAGCTCCCACGCTGTGTGTGTGTAGGTGCAGAACACAGTGAGGAAACATTGAGCGCAGAAAACCTCATTTATATTCAAACACCAGGAATAAAAAACACCTGGGTGGCCAGTGACAAGTAGTGCCCTTCTCATCAAACCATACTGCCTTCATTAAGTTGAATGAAACCCACCTTTAAAGCAATCATGTTTGGCACAGAATGTGCTAGATTCAATTACAAGTGCTATGATGCTTTTCAGCTTGTCTAACAGTCCATGATAAAAGTCTCAATTTTTGCTTTATCGCAAATTACAACGTTGTTCAGTAAAACTTAAACGTGCTTTTTCTAACTCATTCTTTTGTTCCAAGGTAATGGAATAACTGCTACTACAGTGCATCAAGCAGTTATCTGGGGACTAAGCATGCACCATTCCAATGAAATTGGTTCCATAATGCTGGCAGATCTGTTACTGCAGAAACTGCCCTATTTATGTTATGGAACTGCACACACACCAGACCTGCACAGTTGTTTGCACATCAAATTACAAAACCAGGTGAAGCTCTTCACAGGTTGCAAAAAGGCGAGTGATTTAGCATTGCTTCTTGCATTGAGAGCTCAGCCAATCTACATAGAGTCATAGAGATGTACGGCATGGAAACAGACTCTTCGGTCTAATCCATCCATGCTAACCAGATATCTCAACCCAATCTAGTCCCACCTCCCAGCACCTGGCCCATATCTCTCCAAACCCTACCTACTCATATGCCCATCCAGATGCCTTTTAAATGTTGCAATTGTACCAGTCTCCACTACTTCCTCTGGCAGCTCATTCCATACACTTAGTACAGGGCAAATCTAAACAGTAGATGGTATTTCCCTTCGCCGTATCTAGATGATGCACATGGAATTGAGATTTGTTGAGCAGTTCCTGGTATGTAGCAGCTTCAGGGCCCTGAAGCAACTTTGTGATGAGGTCACAGAATGCTTCTCACCAAGCATAAATAGCACAGTGTGGGTGAAGTTAAGGAGAGAAACAGAAATACATATGGAGGAGCATGAGAAGTAGACCAACTAACAATAGTTGACAGAATATTGACCCTATCTTCTCCTTAACCAGTGCGAATTAAACTTAAATTCTTGGATGTGGGCATTAAAAAAAACACAGAAGACCTAGGCATTTGCTGTCATGATCATTTGATGTTGTTTAAGATCAGAATTGCTTCCTGCATGCATTCATACATGAAAGAAGAGGTAAAAGGCTTTTCACAAGTTAAAAAATGTTGCTTCCCTCTGAAAACATTAAGGGTCCATACAAAATGCCATAAATGTGACATTTGAACCTAGCTCCCTAGAGTGCACAAGATAAATTGAAAAAAAAATTGAAATTCACAATTCGTTTCCTGTGTCATTCAAAGAGGTAACTAGAATGCACTGCAAATGTTTAATTCTTGGAGATCAATACAATTTGATTTAACAAAAATAATTATTTGTAAAAAGGGAAAAATAAACACAAGTGGTACAACAAAGCTTTTTTTTAATAACACCACAATGTTTGGTCAGGAAACTAAGACCGGAGTTATATAAAAATAGAACTAACTCCATGATATCAGTTTTTAAGAGCAGTGGTTCATAAAGATACCGGACAACAAAGAGTGACCCTTAAATTTCAAGAAAAAAAATGAACAAAAACAGTGCAGTAGAACTCAGAAATTACTGAATGCTCACTGATTGTTTAGGTCATTGCTATTCGTAGAGAAAGATCCTAAAAATGTATAGGTCTCATTGCACAGTGAGTAATGTCACTGCATCTGAGGCAGAAGTTCTAAGTTCAAGTCCCATTCTACCATAAAGAGACATGTGTTCAAAATCTTGCCTGAAAGGCTGAATAACTATCTGCAAATCCTTCCAACAAATGCACATTATGGGAGTGGGAGAGTTAGCTTGGTCTGCAATGTGCTGGAAATAATGCTGGAGCCTCTACATCACAATTGTTATATTCCAAACCGGTATTTTTTAATTCATTCATGGGATGATGGTATCGCTGGCTATGCCAGCATTTATTGCCCACACCTAAATTGCCCAATGGGCAGTTGAGAGTCAACCACATTGTATAGGTCTGGGGTCATATGTAAGCCAGACCAGGTAAGGATGGCATTTTCCCTCCCTAAAGGGCATTAGTGAACCAGATGGATTTTTTCCAACAATGAACAGTGGATTCATGGTCATTAGACTCCTAATTCCAGATATTTATTGAATTCAAATTCCACCATCTGCCATGGTGGGATTCAAATCTAGATTTCTGGAGTAACAGTCCAGCTATAAAAGCACTGGGCCATTGCCTCCCAGTATTAATGCTGGACTAGACAGACTCCAAACTAAAACCTGGCTTGAAAGATCCTAACTTTACTTTGTTTCAACTCTTCAATTCTTGAACACATTCGTAACGACTGGACAGTACACTTTTAAGATAAAGAATAAAATGTTTACCAAACAAGGGAAATACTACATTAGACAAAAGCTTGGAAAGATTCCATTAAACACTAGAAAAGGAGCCAAACTCTCACTATTCCTTTTATCGCAGTACTATTCTTTAGAACCAAACACCCAGCAAAAATTCACATCAAACTGGTATGATTGCAACTGAATTACTTCTGGAAAATTTTGCCCATTCATTGGTCTTTTTAAAAAGTCTTTTTATTTTGTGTTTTTTCAAAACTGTGGACAGAAATGAGAAAGAGCTGTTTTAAAATCAGTGTTTGAATGGGTAGTTATATACTTTGAAAGCAAGAAACCAGACAGGCATGTTGGCATGATGTAAGTAACTGAACAAGTGGTAATTAGAGTTGCAGACAATTTGAAGCAGAGGGAATGTACTAATGAACATTTTGCTGCCAACAAGTTAATTGGTCTATAGACAAGGGATGAGTTACCAATGACAGAGACGATTTTGCCTGCCAATGACAATGTGATTGGTTCTCAGGTAACTAAACAGCTTGAAGCTGGGATCAAATCATAGGGAGGAGACAGATGGATGTTCAGTTCATCCCTAGCTTTCATAGTTTCATAGTAATAGAAGCAAGAGTAGGACATTTGGCCCATCGATCCTGCTCTAGCATTTGTGAAGATCATGGCAGATCTATCCATCGTCTCAGCTCATCTCACCTGCATCATTTCAAAACCCTTAATTCCCCTATCATGCAAAAACCCAACCCACTGTGTCTTGAATATAATTAATGAAGCTTCCTCTACTGCTTCCTTGGCCAGAGAAATCCATAGATTCACTATTGTCTGGGAAAAGCAGTTCCTCCTCATCAGTCCTAAATCTACTCCCCCTAATCTTGAGGGTGTGTCCTCTGGTCCTAATCTCACCCACCAGCGTAAACTTGAAGTTTATCTTTCCTGCAATGGTTATGTAACCTGTGACTTCGAAATAAATCAGAGACTGTTTATTAGTGAACCAGTCACCTGGTGTTTCTTACCAATCAGTGGAAGCAGCTGGAGAAGGACTGAAGCAATGCGGTGGTCAGCAGGACAATTCTAAAGATCATCCCAACAACATAACCTGGGAACAAAGACTGATGAACTGTCTTTCCAATTTTACCCCTCTGTGTTTATTCCAGTTTAGTCCATCTATACAAATGTAATGCTGGAAAAGCACAGCAGGTTAGGCAGAATCTGAGGAGCAGGAGGATCATCATTTCAAGCATGTAAGTCCTTCATTAGGAATGTGAATTCCTGATGAAGAGCTTATATGCCTGAAACATCGGTACTCCCTCTCCTTGGACACTGCCTGGTCTGCTCTGCTTTTCCAGCACTACATTCTCAACTCTGAGCTCCAGATTCTATAATCTTCATTTTCTCCTGTATCTCTCTGTACCCCTATTGCCAAGCAACATTTTCTTTTTACATTTTTACTGCACGAAACCCCATCTCTTTGCTTTAGGAGTTATAAAGCCTCATTCAATACTTATGGAAATAAACATATCTCAGCACCAAGGCACCAAAACAACGGAGAAAAACTAAATCTATGTTTCCCCTTCCTCACAGCTAAAACACCTAAAATATAAAACATAAATCAAACATAAAGTTATACACTGTTCCTAACAATATGCACAGCTGTAGCCTTTAATGTGTATGTGAAAGTGTACATTATAGCAGAAACCCTCATTGAGTGAACCACAGCACACATACTATACTATATTTGCATGTATAATATGATTTCTGACTAAGATACATACTAAAATGATTTCCACATGGTTAAATAGCAAAGAGCGTTAAAAGGATAATAGAAGTCTCTGGTTACAATCATAAAATCTCTAAAGTATGAAAGCAGGCCATTCAGCCCATCAGGTACCGACCCTCCAAAGAGCAGCCCACCCAGACCCAGACTCACCCCCTCCCCCACCCCAACCTTATCCCTATAACCCTGTATTTCCCATGGTTAATCCACCTGGCCTGCACATCCCTGGACCCTACAGGCAATTTAGCTTGGCCAATGCACCTAACCTGCATAGCTTTGAACTACTGAAGGAAACCAGAGCATAGACAGTTGCCCGAGGCTGAAGTTGAATCTGGGTCTCTGGTACTGTGATTACCACTGAGCCACCATGCCGCCCATCTTTCTGCTTGGTTTCCTACTAGGGCACTTACATGCATAAAACAAATGTGATAATCACTAAACCATAGTTCTCTTTTGAGTATGAGTGTACAACATCCCACTTAACCAAGAAAGGTCATCAGCCTGAAATGCGAACTCAGCCTTTCTGTTCCCAGGCACTACCAGACCTGTTGTGTATTCCCAGCATTTTCAACTTCACTCTCATTTTTCCTCTCTCAGGTACCCATTGTGTTTTGTTCTTACAGACAGACGAGGTCATTGTTAACAGCAGAGTAAAACAATGACACTGCTGACAAAACAGTGTCTCCGCATGACTGTATCAGATTGGCAACAATCTCTCTAATGTAAGGGTCGGTGACAAACTTCTGATTCAGAAACTAACAACTGAGGAAATCTGTTTCAAACACTATCACATTTATGAAGAATTGCTATACATGGCAAATAGGCTGATACAAGCTCCATTCTGCCATGATTCGGAGAGGCCGGTGTTGGACTGGGGTGTACAAAGTTAAAAATCATACTACACCAGGTCATAGTCCAACAGGTTTAATTAGAAGCACACTAGCTTTCGGAGCTACGCTCCTTCATCAGGTGATTGTGGAGGGCTCGATCGTAACACAGAATGTATAGCAAAAATTTGCAGTGTGATGTAACTGAAATTATACATTGAAGAATTGATTGTCTGTTAATCCTTTCACCTATGAAAGCTAGTGTGCTTCCAATTAAACCTGTTGGACTATAACCTGGTGTTGTGTGATTTTTAACTCCATTCTGCCAGTTTGTTTGAAGGTGACTGGTGGGCTCCAGAACCCAAAATAATCTAACAATGGGCATTCAGCAATGTTGGAGTAATTTCACAATTCAGTGCTGTTGCTCTCATGACTCCACTTCATTAGCTTCCCAAAACTGTTAACTGGTGACAAAATCATTCCTTGTCTTGACCAAGTTCTCAAATATTTGGAAATGTATCACATTCACTCAGCTGTCAAAATAGATCAATCTGAAATTATCATTGCAATGGCAAGCTGTGCGCAAGGTGCCTATTGTATAAACATGGGTTAGAGGGTTCATTTAAGGGATATTCATTTATTCTACATTTGTCTCTTAGTCTTTTTGTGTTTTTTCTACTACTTGCTAATGCAAACCCAGAAATGTTCCAGGTCCTGCTGGATACTGCCAAAGGTTTCCTCATTATCAGGGTAGTTATGAATGCAGCTGTACAATCATCCATAAACAGACCCATTTCTGACTTAACGCTGGAAGGAGAATCATTACTGAGATTATTTCCAACAGCATTCAACACTATCTGTGCAGATGCTGAGGAGTGGCAGGTAACACTCACACATGGATATCAAGTAATTGTTAACTGTGTATTGACTAAGAGCTTAATTTTATTCAGTAGAGGGAATTAACTGTGGATTCATGTGCTCTTACAAATTGGAAAGGATGGAAAACATATTGTTTGGATTCTGTGTTTCTCTAAATAAAAGGTTTCAGAGTGTGCAAAGGTGAGGCTCCAGTTCATTCCTTTAACTTTTGGTTATCTGAACAAGGATAGTACTAAACACGACTAACAGAAGAAAGCCCAACTTCCTCCCTTATTTTCCTGAATGTCAATTTCAACACCACCATCACCAAAAGTATTAATATGATATGTGTCGCCATTGGCCGAAATGATATGAGATTATCCGAACAGATGGATAGAAATGCAGGATAGAAAATGGGTACTTCATGGTGTGATCATCTCCTGACCCTCAAAGCTGAAATGCATTTTGCCACTAGCAAGTTAAGTTACCTGAGATGACAATGCTTACGTTATCCACTATAACATATGAATTTAGGATGTAGGTAATTTAAGATTCAACAAGGGTTTATTACATAAAACTATTATTACATTCATAGGTACATCCATGTCTGAGCTCACATTAAGCTATTCAGTTACAATGACTTCAGTTGACTTGAGTTAAGATGGAGTGCAAAACCTTTATACCCTTATGAAACATACAATGATCAGTGTTGGTATTAAGGGCATTCCAGTGTCAGAGAGTTTTTACAGCACAGAAAGAGGTCCTTCAGCATTTGTCCACAACAATCATCAAACATCCACCAATTCTAATCCCATTATCCAGCATGTGGACAAAGCCTTGCATGCTATGACGTTTCAACTATTCATCTGAATACTTCATAAATGTCTTGAAGATTCCTACAACATACTAACAGTGAGATGCAATAAAACATAAGCATCTCTACCATTTTTATGGTTCAATCAGAAGTGTGGCAGAACAGTCAAAGCTCATCTGAAAGCGTGCAACTACAACACCTTCAAGCAGATCAGCATCAGCTAGAAAGGAGTCGAACCCTTAATCCATCCCATTGGCATAATTCTCAATACCCATTCCCTCCACTATAACTTGCCGGTATAGCCAGCATGACGTATCCAGGATGCATGTAAAGAACTGACCAATCCTACTGTCCCAGCCGCACAACCACTGCCACCAAAGACAAGAGCAGCAAGGTTTGGAAATTATCACTTCCCCTTCCCAGTCACACATCTCATGTAGATATTCCATCGTCATATCTGGGTCAAATTTCTGGAATTCCACATCTCACAAGCAGAAGCACTGGAACAGTTCAAGGGGATGACCAACGACCAACTGATAAAAGAAGGAAGGTGGATCCAAGAGTAAATTTGACCATCTTCCATGAACCAATAACAAAAAATCTACAAGTTGGACAAAGTTGTCATTAAAAGAAAGGGGCTTTATAAAAGGAGTTGCTTCCCTAGGTAACTTTTCTGTAATATAAACTAATATAACAGCACTAAACTAGCAAGATATATGTACTATAATCAACAATTAAGCAATTACCTTATAGTAAATGCCTTGAAAGATTCAGGTGCAACTTCAGCAGTTTATTCAAAAACTCAAGAAATTAGATATTAGATGAGTCTTGAAAGTAGTCACTACATATCTTGCTCCAGTCAGATATAAGCAGATATGAACTGTCAATGTGCTTTGTGGTCTTGATTTGCAGTCACATAGGATTATAGATCATCAAGTCAAACAATGCAGGTTTGTCAGTAATTTATCTGTCAATTAGTGAGATGTGCAACCTCCAAAAAAATATGAAACAGCACTTTAACATGACTAAAGAAACACAGTTGAGAATTAATCTCATGTTTCAAATGTGTTCTCTTTCAAGATTAGCAATGTTGAACGCACAGTACATTTTATCAAATGATTTTTGATATGTAAAAATAGCTGATCTCTTGTAACATTGGTCAAGGACAATAGAGTCATACAACACAAAAACAGACCCTTCGGTCCAGCCAGTTCATGGTGACCTTAATCCCAAACAAAACTAGTCCCACCTGCCTGCACATGGCCCATATCCCTCCTGACCTTTCTTATTCAAGGTCTTTTAAACATTGTAATTGTACCCGCATCCACCACTTCCTTCGGAAGTTCATTCCACACACGAACTAGTGTGCAAAAAAAAAGTTGCCCCTCATGTCCTTTTTAAATCTTTCTCCTCTCACCTTAAAAAATATGCCCTCTTGTCTTGAAATCACCACCACAGAGAAAAGACATCTGTCACTGACCTTATCTATACCTCTCATGATTTTAAAACTCTCTATAAGGTCACCTCTCAACCTTTTACAATCCAGTGAGATAATCCTATAAAAGTATGTTTAATATAATTCTACGTCTCTCTATTTTTGTTGTTTCTCCTTTGGGTTCCTTCAATCTGTTCATTAGTTTTAAATTAGATGAGTAAAGAGCTACCACCAATACAGCTGGGCCAAAAGGCATCTTGAACAAAGATTCATGATGCGACAATAAGGTGGTATCCACTGATGGTGATTCACTATATTTTGAAGATGTCGAAATAAAAACAAAAGACAATGCTGGTTTGTTGACCAGCATTTAATAATTCATAACCAAGGCATCTTATATTGAGATTAAATGCTAAACTCAAACAGCCAACCACCAAAAGGGGTTCAATTTCCTGGTATATAGTCACATAGAAGGCATGAGAAATTCATGACTCTTTTTTTTCCCCAAATTAAAAGCTGTTTGAAAATTCCCCAATAACTTATCCTGTCAGCACTCTTTGTACTTCTCTCAAAAACAGATATCCTCAAGTTGAAAAGGATACATTGAGAGATATTCAATTTGGGACATCTGTGAACCATTCATTGTGAAAAGGAGTTGCAATTTAAAATGTAGAAAGATGTTTTTGCTTTTGATGCCTCAGTTTTGTTAAGCATCTCAAGTTTTTTTCAGGTCCGCCAAACACCTTCTTAGTTGGAGAATGTCTTGCAGTGTAACGATTACACTTGCAAGAAGTGCACCCATCTCCAGCTCCTCCAAGACCATGTTAGGGAACTGGAGCTGGAGTTGGATGAACTGCGGATCATTCGGGAGGCAGAGGTGGTCATAGATCAGAGCTTTAGGGAAGTAGTTACTCCGAAAGTTATAGAGAGATGGGTGACAGTGAGGGGGAGTGGGAGGAGGCAGCCGGTGCAGGGACCCCCTGCGGTCATTCCCCTCAAGAACAAGTATACCGTTTTGGATACTTGTGGGGGGATGACTTACCAGGGGTAAGCAACGAGGTTCAGGCCTCTGGCATGGAGCCTGTCCCCGTTGCTCAGAAGGGAAGAGTGGTGAAAGGTAGAGCGATAGTTATTGGGGACTCAATAGTGAGGGGCACAGATAGGAGGTTTTGCGGGGGCGACAGAGACTCACAATTGGTATGTTGCCTCCCAGGTGGAAGGGTACGTGATGTCTCTGATCGTGTTTTCCGGGTCCTTAAGGGGGAGGGGGAGGGGGAGCAGCCCCAGATCGTGGTCCACGTTGGCACCAACGACATAGGTAGGAAGAGGGGTGAGGATGTTAGACAGGCTTTCAGGGAGCTAGGTTGGAAGCTCAGAGCTAGAACGAACAGAGTTATTGTCTCTGGTTTGTTGCCCGTGCCACGTGATAGAGAGTCGAGGAATAGGGAGAGAGAGGAGTTAAATGTGTGGCTACAGGGGTGGTGCAGGAGGGAGGGATTCCAGTATTTGGATAACTGGGGTTCTTTCTGGGGAAGGTGGGACCTCTATAAACAGGATGGTCTACACCTGAACCTGAGGGGCACCAGTATCCTTGGGGGGAGGTTTGCTAGTACTCTTTGGGAGGGTTTAAACTAACTCTGCAGGGGCATGGGAACCTGGAGTGTAGCTTTAGGGTACAGGACCTTGAGTGTAGGGAGGTTAGGAAGGAGGTTAGGAAGGATCTCGAAGGAGGGTGCCTGTAAACAGGAAGGTGGCTTGAAGTGTGTATACTTCAATGCCAGAAGTATAAGAAATAAGGTAGGTGAGCTTGCAGCACGGGTTGGTACCTGAGACTTCGATGTTGTGGCCATTACAGAGACGTGGGTAGAACAGGGACAGGAATGGCTGTTGCAGGTTCCAGGGTTTAAATGTTTTAGTAGGGTCAGAGATGGGGGTAAAAGAGGGGGAGGTGTGGCATTGCTTGTCAAGGATAGTATTACAGCAGTAGAAAGGGTGATGGAGGAAGACTTGCCATCTGAAGTAGTTTGGGCGGAGGTTAGAAATAGGAAAGGTGAGGTCACCCTGTTAGGAGTTTTCTACAGGCCTCCTAATAGTCCGAGAGAAGTAGAGGAAAGTATTGCGAGGATGATTCAGGAGAAGAGTGAAAGTAGCAGGGTGGTTGTTATGGGGGACTTTAACTTCTCAGATATTGACTGGGAAAGCTATAGCTCGAGTTCGTTATATGGGTCGGTGTTTGTCCAATGTGTTCAGGAGGGTTTCCTGACACAATATGTAGACAGGCCAACAAGAGGTGAGGCTATACTGGATTTGGTTCTAGGTAATGAACCAGGCCAGGTGTTAGACTTGGAGGTAGGTGAGCACTTCGGGGGCAGTGACCACAACTCGGTGATTTTTACTCTAGTGATGGAGAGGGATAAGTGTGCACTGCAGGGCAACAATTATAGCTGGGGGCAGGGAAATTATGATGCGGTGAGGCATGACTTAGGATGCGTGGATTGGAAAAATAGGCTTCAAGGGAAGAACACAAATGATATGTGGAGATTGTTCAAGGAACAGCTAATGGGTGTCCTTGATAAGTATGTACCAGTCAGGCAGGGAGTAAAGGGTCTTGTGAGGGAGCCGTGGTTTAACAAGGAATTGGAATCCCTTGTGAAAGGGAAGAGGGCGGCCTATGTAAAGATGAGGCGTGAAGGTTCAGTTGGGGCGATTGAGAGTTATAAGGTAGCCAGGAAGGATCTAAAGAGAGAGCTAAGAGCAGCGAGAAGGGGACATGAAAAGTCCTTAGTTGGTAGGATTAGGGAAAACCCAAAGGCTTTCTATAGGTATGTCAGGAAGAAAAGGATGACTAGGGTAGGTATCGGTCCAGTCAAGGATAGTAGTGGGAAGTTGTGTGTGGAGACGGAGGAGATCGGTGAGACACTAAATCAATACTTTTCGTCAGGACACTGTTGCCGATGTGAATACTGAGTCACAATTAATTAGAATGGACGGCTTTGAGGTATGTAGGGAAGAGGTGTTGGAAATTCTGGAAAGGATGAAAATAGATAAGTCCCCTGGGCCTGATGGCATTTATCCTAGGATCCTCTGGGAAGCTAGGGAGGAGATAGCGGAGCCATTGGCCTTGATTTTTATGTCGTCGTTGTCTACGGGAATAGTGCCAGAAGACTGGAGGATAGCGAATGTGGTCCCCTTGTTCAAGAAGGGGAGCAGGGATAGCCCGAGTAACTATAGGCCTGTGAGTCTCACTTCTGTTGTGGGCAAAGTCTTAGAGAGAATTGTAAGGGATAGGATTTATGAACATCTGGATAGGAATAATGTGATCAAGGATAGTCAGCATTGTTTTGTGAAGGGCAGGTCGTGCCTCACAAACCTTATTGAATTCTTTGAGAAGGTGACCAAGGAAGTGGACGAGGGTAAAGCAGTAGATGTGGTGTATGTGGATTTTAGCAAGGCGTTCGATAAGGTATCCCATGGCAGGCTAATGAAAAAACTACGGAGGTATGGCATTGAGGGTGCATTAGAGGTTTGGATTAGGAATTGGCTGGCTGGAAGGAGACAGAGGGTAGTAGTTGATGGTATAGGTTCATCTTGGAGCGCAGTTACTAGCGGTGTTCCACAAGGATCTGTTTTGGGACCATTGCTGTTTGTCATTTTTATAAATGACCTGGAGGAGGGGCTTGAAGGCTGGGTGAGCAAGTTTGCGGATGACACGAAAGTCGGTGGAGTTGTGGACAGCGAAGAAGGATGTGGCAGGTTACAGCGCGATATAGATAAGTTGCAGAGCTGGGCAGTAAGGTGGCAAATGGAATTCAATGTAGCTAAGTGTGAAGTCATTCACTTTGGTAGGAGTAACAAGAAGATGGATTACTGGGCTAATGGTAGACTACTTGGTAGTGTGGATGAGCAGAGGGATCTTGGTGTCCATGTACACAGATCTTTGAAAGTTGCCACCCAGGTAAATAGTGCTGTGAAGAAGGCATATGGTGTACTGGGCTTTATTGGTAGAGGAATTGAGTTCTGGAGTCCTGAGGTCATGTTGCAGTTGTATAAGACTCTGGTGCGGCCTCATCTGGAGTATTGTGTGCAGTTTTGGTCGCCATATTATAGGAAGGATGTGGAGGCATTGGAACGAGTGCAGAGGAGGTTTACCAGGATGTTGCCTGGCATGGTAGGAAGATCGTATGAGGAAAGGCTGAGGCACTTGGGGCTTTTCTCATTGGAGAAAAGAAGGTTTAGGGGAGATTTGATAGAGGTGTACAAGATGATTAGGGGTTTAGATAGGGTTGAGTGAGAACCTTTTTCCGCTAATGAAGTCAGCTGTTACTAGGGGACACAGCTTTAAATTAAGGGGTGGTAGGTATAGGACAGATGTTAGGGGTAGATTTTTTACTCAGCGGGTTGTGAGTTCATGGAATGCCCTGCCAGTAGCAGTGGTGGACTCTCCCTCTTTATGGTCATTTAAGCGGGCATTGGACAAGCATATGGAGGTTATTGGGCTAATGTAGGTTAGGTAGGCTTCAGTCAGCGCAACATTGAGGGCCGAAGGGCCTGTACTGTGCTGTATTTTTCTAAAAAAAAGAAATGCTTACATTTACATAACATCTTCCCAGATCCCAGAAACATCCTACAGTCAATCCAACTCATTTTGAAATGCAGTCACTATGGTGATATAGGGAGGGATTTACAGCTTAGCAAGGTCCCAATAATAGCCAAGAGAACTTCCATTAAACTTTGTGAGTTAGTGCCACCTTTACATTCACCTCAAAATGTAGACATGGTCTTTGTTTCATACATCATCTGGAAGTGGCAACTCATAGCGCACAGCACGGAATGGATTGAAGAAAAGAAAATCATGATTTTTCGTAACCAGAAGAATAGACAAAGGAGAACCAGTGGATGTGACATATTTGGATTTTCAGAAAGCTCTTGATAAATAAAAGATTAGAGTGTAAAATCAATGCATGTGGGAACTGGCATGGAATTAAAATTGGTTAGCATTGAAATAATGGAATAAATCCAACTATTCATAGTATAAGTCAAAAACTTGGATGAGGGAATCAAATGTAATATTTCCCAAGTTTGCTAATAACATGAAGCAGGGTAAAATTGAGAGTGGGGAAGAGAGGGAGAGAAATAGAGTTAATTAGATGAATTCAGTCAATACATGAACAATATTTAGCAGAGCAGCATGAGCAACATTGTCATATGGTTAAGTGCAAAATTATCCACTTCAGTAGGAAAAACAAAATGGCAGAGTACTCTTTCAATAGTGATAGACTGGGAAAATGTTGATATACAAAGCGACCTAGGTGCACTTGTACACCAGTCACTGAAAGCAAACATACAAGTGCGGCAAGGCGATTAGTATGTTAGCTTTAGTGGAAGAGGATGTCAGTCCGGGGGTAAGAATGTCTTCCTGCAGTTATGCAGGGCTTTGGTAAACTTACATATCAAGTACTGAGTGCCTTGATCTCCTTACCTAAAAAGAATATGTTTACCATTGAGTAAGTGTTGCTAGCTTTCAGCAGACTGATTCTTGAATTGGCAAAATTGTTGCTTCTTTTCTTTAAACTGCAACAAAGGCTTAAAATACATTTTTGTTCATTAACTGTTAAGTCTAATGTAAAGAAGATATGGATTTTATATATTGTAGTACTGTGAAGATCTGATTTTTTTAAAATGTCAGAAAATCATTTTGAACAGTGATCTGAAATTGGCATTTCTAAGAAATCATGAGTTTTTAACCAAATAATAAACAAAACCACTTCCATCTCCCAACATACTCCGGAGATAATTGTTAGTGTTTTCTGTTGTGAGCTTTATAAGCTAGAGAAAGAAGGTAGAGGAACAGTTTAATTCAGAGACAGATCTATTACAGCAGACATGCTGTTCGCCACAGTCTCCAAAACAGTTGGGGCAAGGTTGGGGAGAAACAGTGAGTTGCTTCAAAGAAAGCAAGAGAGTCCCAGAAGAAGAATGTGGAGATTTTAGAGAGGAAGACATAATACAGTGTCTTTGAAGACATTAGTTTAAGGAACTCAGGCTCAGTCACTAATGGTGAGTTGAATTAGCTGCTTGTTTAAAAGGTCTCAAGGTGACAGAAACTAAATACAGCTCTGCCACCTTAACCAGGTGATTTCACATGGAAATAAGGGTAACCGTTCACTGAGTTTTGGAAATTTGTAAAGTTATAATTGGTGTACAAGGGTTGATTTTTTCTTTGTCATTTATAACATTTTTGTTCGAGCAATTTTCTCCAGAATTCAGAAAAAGACTTTTTTCCTTTCTTATGCCATAACTTTTTACAGCTTGTCAAAAGTACTTTGGTAGCTTTTTGTGAATTTGGTTCATAGCTCACCTTCCCAATGAACAAAATATGTTTGCATCCTCCAATGCACTTGGACTCCAACCATGTATAACGAAGATTGGAGGATTGTGGCCAATGATGCCACAATGTCCACCATACGTACTAACATCATTTGCTAGGCCTGCATTGCCCATCCTTAGTTGCTTGGAAAATGTGATGGTGATGGGGAAGGAGGTACCTACAAGCGGAGAATTCCAGGATTTTGATTGAGCAGTGAAGTAATGATAATATAATTTCAATTATGTCAGCATGGTGCGTGCGCCTTGGAGAAGATCTTGTCGATGATGGTATCTAGTGCATTTGCATCCCTTATCATTCCAGGAGGTACAGCGTGCAATACTGGAAGGTGCAGTTAAAGATTATGCTAAGTTGCTGCAATGCAACTGATAGATGGTACCCTTGCCTGCAATCGTTCATCAGTGGAGGAGGAGTGAATACTGAAGCTGATAGATTGGCTGCTTTGTCCCGGAGGGTGTCAAGCTTTGAGAGTTGGTGGAGCTGCACTCATCTAGGCAAGTGGAGATTAATCTGTCAAACTCCTAGCTTGTGTAGATGATGGATAGGATTTGGGGAAGCAGTACATGACTTACTCCTGTGGAATTCCTAGCCTCTGACCTGCTCTTGTCGTCACTGTATTTATACGGCTGATCCAGTTCAGCTTCTAGTCAATGGTAAACCACAGGAGGTTGATACTAGGGAATTCTGTAATGAAAATGCTGTTGAATGTCAGGGAGCAATGGTTAGATTCTCATGAGTGGTCATTAACTGGCACTTAGCATATCATGAGCATTACTTGCCACTTGTTATCTCAAGCTTGGATATTGTGCAGGTCTTCTTGTGGACATGGATTGCTTCCGTAACGGAGGAGCTGCAAATGGTGTTGAACATTACAAATAATTGCACAATTATCCCCATTTCTGATCTTATCATGGAGAGAAGATCATTGAAGAAAAAAAATCGTTCATGGCCAAGCCTAGGACACTATCCTGAGAAATTTCTGCACAAATCACCTGAGGCTGCGATGACTGACCTTCAACAACATACGCATCTTCCTTCATCAGATAGTGGAGATATTTCTCCCCCGAATTCTCAGAGACTCCAGTTTTGCTAGGCCCTTTGATGTCACTCCTTCAAGTCATTTCCATCCACCCATATCACCTCAAGTTCAGCTCCTTTGTATATATTTGGACATAGGCTGTAATGAGGTGAAAGTGAGGACTGCAGATGCTGGAAATTAAGAGTAGACAGTGTGGTGCTGGAAAAGCACAGCGGCTCAGGCAGCATCCGAAGAGTAGGAGAATCAACGTTTCAGGCAAAAGCCCTTCATCAGCCCTACAGAATGCAAACATTGGGGATAATCCACCAGAAATAATGAGTGATAAAGAACAGCTTTAAAAAGCCAGTATTTAATCAATTTTCTCATGAAATTTCTACTCTGCCTCTTTTCTTCATCTTGCCATATATTAGACTCATGTTTCACCCTTTGAGTATTAAAATAGGTGTATTCCAGCCATGACATACGAACAATCGTTACATCTCTGGTAGATCTTCAGCTGCTTCATAAATTACCTTCCCTTCATCATAAGGTCAGAAGTGGAGATATTCGCTGATAATTGCACAATGTTCAGCACCATTCATGACTCCTCAGATACTGAAGCAGTCAAAGTTTAAATGCAGCAAGATCTGGACAATATCCAGGCTTATGCTGACAAGTGGCAAGTAACATTCACGCCACACAAATGACCATCACCAATAGGAGACAATCTAACTACTGCTCCTTGATATTCAATGGTGTTACCATCACTGAATTCCCTACTATCAACATCCTGGGAATTATCACTGATCAGAAACTCAACTGGACTCACCACACAAACACAGTGGCTACAAGAGCAGATCAGAGTTAGGAATATTGCTGCAAGTAACTCACTGCCTGACTCCCTCAGACCTCCCCACCATCTACAAGGCACAAGTCAGCAGTATGAAGGTATACTCCCCCACTTGCCTGGATGAGTGCAGCCCCAACAACACTCAAGAAGCTGACACCACACAGCAGCCTTCTTGATTGGCACTACATCCACCAGCATCTATGCCATCCATCAAAGGTCAGATGCAGCAATATGGACCAACTAGAAGATGCACTTCAGAAATTCACCAAAGATCCTCAGATAGCACCTTTCCAACCCACAACCACTTCCATTTACAAGGACAAAGGTAGTAAATATATGGGAACATCACCATCTTCAAATTGCCTTCCAAGCAACTCATCACCTGACTTGGAAATATATTGTTCTTCCTTCATTGTCACCTAGTTAAAGTCCTGGAATTCCCTCCCAAATGGGATTGTCGAGTCAACTCAGAATGTGGTCTGCAATGGTTGAAGAAGGCGGCGCATCACCACCTTCTTAAGGGAACTCGGAACAGGCAATAAATACTGGCCAGCCAGTGCTGTCCAAATCCCACAAATGAATTTTAAAAAAACAGACTAAAACATTGTTACTGATTTAAGTATGTTTTGAGGACAACTGCTTTAAAGATAGCATAAAAGCAAAAGAGAAAGCAGATAATGTGGCAAAGGGAAGTGAGAAACCACCGGATTGGGAAGTTTATAAAGACCAACAGACAGCAACAAAAAAAGAAACAAGAAGAGAGAAAATTTAATATGAGAGTAAGCTAGCCAGCAATACAAAAAGATCGGAAAAGTTACTTTAGATATATAAAGGGCAAAAGAGAAGGAAAAAGTGGACAAGGTGCCACTGGAAAATGATGGTGGAGTGATAGCAGTGGGGAACAAGGAAATGGCTGAGGAACTGAATAATTACTTTGCATCAGTCTTCACATTGGAAGATACAAGTAATACTCCATAAATTCAAGAGAGTGAGGGGGCAGAGCAGAGTATGATGTCCATCACCAAGGAGAATGTGCTAGAAAAACTTAATGGCCTGAAGGTGCATAAATCACCTGGACCAAATGTGAGATCACTTCTGAGATAGCAGAGGCATTAGTGGACATCTTTCAGGAATCGCAAGAGTCAGGGAAGGACCCAGAGGACTGGAAAATCATGAATGTAATACCCCTGTTTAAAATGTGAGTAAGGCAAAGACGGAAAATAGACTGATTAGCCTAACCTCGGTTGTGGGTAAGATTTTGGAGTCCATTGTGAAGGATGAGATTTCTGAATACTTGGAAGTGTATGGTAAAATAGGGCAAAATCAGCATAGTTTCATCAAAAAAGGAAATCATGCTTGACAAATCTGTTAGAATTCTTTGAGGAAGTAACAAGCAGGTTAGACCAAGGAGAGCCAATGGATGATATCTACCTGGCCTTTGACAAGCTGCCGCACAGGAGGCTGCTGAGTAAGATTAGGGCCGATGGTGTTAGATGCAAGATGCTAGCGTAGATAGAAGCTTGGCTGTCTGGCAGAAAGCAGAGAGTGGGGATAAAAAGATTTTATATTCAGGATGGCACCCGGTGACAAGGGGTGATCTGCAAGGCTCCGTGCTGGGACCACAACATTTTACTTTATACATTAATGATTTAGATGAAGGAACTGAGGGCATTCGAGCTACATTTGCAGATGATACAAAGATAGGTAGAGGGACAAGTAGCATTGAGGAGGCAAGGAGGCTGCAGGAGGATTTGGAAGGTTAGGAAAGCAGCCAAAGAAGTGGCAGATGGAGTATAACATAGGAAAGTGAGAGGTCATGCACTTTGTTTGGAAGAATAGAGACATGGACTATTTTCTAAATGGGGAGAAAATTCAGAATTCTGAAGTACAAAGAGACTTGAGAGTTCTTGTCCAGGATTATCTCAAGGTAAACTTGCAGATTGAGTCAGTAGTTAGGAAGGCAAATGCAATGTTGGCATTTATTTTGAGAGGACTTGAATATAAAAGCAAGGATGCACTTCTGAGACTCTATAAGACTTTGATCAGGCCACATTTGGAATAGTGTGCGCTGATTTCAAGGAGGATGTACTCGTCCTAGGGCGGGTTCAGAGGAGGTTCACGAGAATGTTGACAAGAATGAAAAGCTTAACATATGAAGAAAGTTTGAGATCTCAGCGTTTATACTCGATAGAGTTTAGAAGGATGAGGGGTGATCTAATTGATACTTACAGAATACTGAATGACCTGGACTGAGTGGATTTTGGGAAGATGTTTCCATTGGTAGGTCAGACTAGGACCCAAGGCACTACCTTAGAGTAAAGAGAGGACCTTTTAGAATGGAGATAAAGAGAAACATCTTCAGCCAGAGAGTGGCGAATCTATGGAATTCACTGTCACAGAAAGCTGTTGAGGCCAGATCACTGAGTATACTTAAGACTGAGATATTAGATTCTTGTGTGTCAAGGGAATCAAGGGTTACAGGGAGAAAGCGGGAAAATGGGGTCAATAAATCTATCAGCCATGACTGAATAGTAGACCAGATTCAATGGGCTGAATGGCCTAATTTCTGCTCCCATGTCTTAAGGTCTTACATTGCTAAGAATGCAATCCAATCTCTTTCCAACTCTTCACTTCATCACAATAAGCAAGAACAGCCTACCCCAGATAAAAAAACAAGATTTGATTTACAAACAGTTTTCTGACTCCCTTAATTTTTAATTGCCTATTTAAAAGTTTAAAGAATATGGCCTTTTGGTCTTCAGAGAAGATTTGTTTACAAAATAGTTTTCACAGCTTACATTAGAAATAAGTGTTTATTAAAGAGGTGCCATAACAATTTAATGAAACCATCTCTCAATTGGCAAATGGTGTTAATTGGAAGTGAAAAAGCCATAGTATACAATAGGGTGTCATTTTAATTGTTTCACACATCATGAGCAAGTTTCAAGGTTGTGCACGAATCCTAGCTAATTATAAAGGCATTCTAAAAAGACATACATACACAAAGGATCGCTTTTTATAACACAACAGTTGAAGCCAAAAACAGGCCAACTGTCAGTGATTTTGCATACCTTATTCCAAATAATTGTTCAAACACTTATTCATGACTCTATGATCAGCAGAGCCCCATAATATCATTTCATTCTGAGTGTTTTGGGCATATTCTTAGATTCTCAGTGAATTGAATTGGGGTGAAGACAGCAGTTAGTGAACAGATTGTATTGAATCAATATTCTAGAGAACATCTATTCTGCATCTGCCTTCCTTTCATACATGCATGCAAAGCAACAGTCACTTAAAACATGGGAATGGTAAAAATCGCTATTTGAATGAGTTATGACTTGAAAGTATGTCTTACTTCAGTCTGATGTTCTCATTCAGTATCTGTTACCAAAGCCAATTTAAACAATGTTCTTGCCTTCTATTAAATTGGAGGCATAATTAAAACAGGTGGCGGCATGGAATTGGTTAATTATATTGGAAATTACATATACATTTTTGTCAGTTGTGTTCAAACGAATTAAATTCAGGTGGTGGGCATTAACTGGAATTCACTAAACTCCAACTGAAATTATGATAAGCTGGGTTTAGAGGCAGATGCCTTTGTGTACCTCTGTCAATATACGTGAAAGTGTACTAACAATGGATCTACCCCCATTCTTCAAGCAGTTTTCTGGGTTGAGAAACTACAGCATAAAAATAATCCACTTGTTTCCCAGCCAATCTAGTCTGACCTTCATATTTGCAATTGGTCAAATTTCACATATCTTTGGGTTTGTATACTTCTGTTTCCCTTATCAACAATTTATCCAATTTATGCACAAATTCAGTTATATCTGCATGGTTTTCCTTCTTTTGCTATTATTTTTATATCTTCCTATCACTGGTTGCTTTACACTAACACTATCTACCTCTGAGAAATGGCAGGTGTCCTGGCAGACGTCTGTACAACACAACAAATTGTGCTTATCAACCCCAAAGCACAACTGCTGGACACCAAAAGCTAGGATTAGCTAGGATTCGTGTACAACCTTGAAACTTGCTCATGATGTGTGAAACAATTAAAATGACACATTATTCCCACAAAATGGGCAAGCACAGGGACTGAGTCTCTTCCATGGCTTAGGGGACTTTGTTGTGAAATTACTTCTGGCTTCGCGCAAGTGCTATATTGCTAGTCCAGGTCAGGAGTCAGGGTTCAACTTGACCTTAGATTAAAGTGTAATCAGGGCTCTTGGGGTGCAATCTCATGCCAGACTATCTTAAATCCAATGCACAGTCAAGCTTTGGATGCCATGACTGTTTATAATTCCATGTTAGCGAATGGGGATACTGAAGAAGGTCCCTGCCATCTATGAATCTGAAAACGTAAATGGCACTCTCCTGGGAAAGATGTACGGTTCTAGTCCAGCTCAGAAATAGCCAGTATAAACACGATTTTGCCTGGCTGGTATATGAACCGCAGCTATTGATTTGGACTATTAACATTTAATTAACTATTAAATGTACCTTTTGCTTATCAGGTGTGAAAACAAATGAATATCTTTAATGGCTACATGTGTGGTTTATATTATACTGTATTTCTTAAATTGTAAGGAGAATGCTAATGTTACGATAGCACAGTTTAGCACACACACATTATTTTCTATACAGTCAGCTCTGCTGGAAGTATAGGAGAATGAGGCTAATCAAGACAACAGTATTGATTACTAGCTGATGTATTGGTCCAGGAAAGCAATCAATGAACATAATCAAATAGCAGAAAAGCTATTAACAGACAACCTGGCCAGACTTTGTCAGTTACCAGTGATGGTCATTGGTTTGTCTTGATCCATGAGATGTGAAGCTTGATGTTCAATTTTCAAGGAATGCAACTTTGATTTGAAACCTAATTGCTCAGTCATCAGAATGCATTTCAAAGAGTATATGAATGAAAGAATTAGTGAATTTTATTGGACTATTAGTGACATTTATGACCACATGACATCAAAAGCTAAGTTGTAACTCCACAAATAGGAGCATTTATAGAATTTCAAAAACAATTTGAATAGACATCTATTCCCCTTCTGAGCACCTATATATTTTTCTAACAGATCAACCAAGCCATTTGAAAGAATGCAACTGTGGGTCAATCTATATAACCTCTTCAGAAGGAAACGGAAAGCTGCTATATTATTTGAAATGATGTGAAGAGGTCAATGGGCTTTGTGAATAAAACTGTATGATAGCTCCCTCTATTGTGAAAACATCTGATGAGAGTTTTGAGTGATCTTCCAAAGTTTTATCAGCACAGACAGGACATCGCATGAGTAACAATAAACATATCTTATTTGTAGTCATTTAATCTTGCAGAACTTCAGTGTTTATTAATTACCTTGGGCCATCTATCCAGGATTACTTTGACCCAAGGGCCTTGGTGCAATCCATTGGAAACGTAGACTCAAACGAAAATGATCTGGAGAAGTTGAAAACCGAGCACTTGAAGGTACACTTCCTGCTAAAGTGGACCCCTTCTCATTAATTGCAGCAAAACTCAGTTGGATCAATGTCAATGCTCTCCCCCAGTTCTCAATACCCAACTGTTCATCTTCTGAGACCATACCATTATTATATGTTGAAAAGACCACAACTCAGCTCGCAATTCTGGAATTCATTTTTTGACACTGATTCTCAGGATGTGTGCGTCACTGGCAAGGGGTGCAGTTATTTCTAATTTCCCTTCAAAGAGTGATAGTGAGGCACCTTCTTGAATACAACTGAATGACTTGCTTGGTCATTTCAAAGCATAGCTAAGAATCAACCACATTGCTCTGGTTCTGTAATCACATGTAGATCAGAACAAATAAAGAAAGCAGATTTAGCAGAAGCTTCATGATCATCTGCACTGATGTCGATTTAGATAAAATAATTTTATTTTTAATCTGAATTAATTTCTCCAGCTGCCACAATAGGATTTGAACTCACATTGTCTGATCAATCATGCAAACCTCTGTGTTATAGTTGACGAACATTACTAGAAAGTTACCATAATATTTGTCAACTTAGAGTCAGAGAGTCATAAAGATGTACAGCATGGAAACAGACCCTTTGGTCCAACTCGTACATGCCGACAAGATATCCCAACCCAATCTAGTCCCACCTGCCAGCACCCGACCCATATCCCTCCAAACCCTTCCTATTCATATAGCCATCCAGATGTCTTTTAAATGTTGCAATTGTACTACCCTCCACCACTTCTTCTGGCAGCTCACTCCATACAAGTACCACACTCTGCATGAAAAAGTTGCCCCTTAGGTCGCTTTTATATCTTTCCCCTCTCACCCTAAACCTATACCCTCTAGTTCTGAACTCCCCCATCCCATCCATGCCCCTCATGATTTTATAAACCTCCAAGGTCACCCCTCAGCCTCCGACGCTCCAGGGATAACAGCCCTAGCCTATTCAACCTCTCCCTATAGCTCAAATCCTCCAACCCTGGCAACATCCTTGTAAATCTTTTCTGAACCCTTTCAAGTTTCACAACATCCTTCTGATAGGAAGGAGACCAGAATTGCAGACAATATTCCAACAGTGGTCTAACCAATGTCCCGTAGAGCCGCAACATGACCTCCCAACTCCTGTACTCAGTACTCTGATCAGGAAAGCAAACCAAACGCCGCCTTCACTATCCTATCTATCGCAACTCCACTTTCAAGGAGCTATTAACCTGCACTCCAAGGTCTCTTTGTTGAGCAACATTCCTGAGGAGCTTACTATTAAGTGTATAAGTCCTGCTAAGAGTGTTTTTGTGCAGCTGTAGTCTTGTAACCTGCAAACAGATTCAAACATTGCAGCCAATGGTGACTTAACTGAAGAGGAATATGTTCTGTTCACTCGAGTCTGTGCAGCATTGAGTAGGAACCTGTTGTTTCTTTTGAGAATGTGAACTTCAATGAGACATTGTCATTTCTATGACCTTGCATTTGTTCATTCCCATGACATTAGAAAGTATTAAAAAAAAATTTAAAATCTCTTTCATTTGATGTGAGTGACACTGATAAAGTCAGAATTTGTTGCCTAACCCTAAGTGCCATGAAGAAGCTGTTGGTGAACTGTCTTCCTTGCTGCTGCAACTCTTGGGGTGTTGAATGCACTTACAAAGGCATTCCAAGATTTTGGTCCAGTGGCAATAGAAGAATAGTGGTATATTTCCAAGCACGCATGGTTCACTGATCTGCAATTGCTGTATCTGCTCTTCTGTGGGAATGGATACCCATTGAGTAATGATTCAACAATTCCTCAGATATCTGTTAGCTCTCTGGCCAACACATCAAATGATTCTGGTAAATGAATGCAATGAGGAAGTACCAAATAAATTTAGAACCACAGGCAAAATGATCTTGTCACAGCAATTCTCAATAAAATTCAGCAACTTCATCTGTGAAGAACCTTATTTTTTTCTGTTGCTGCATCAGCATTATTGCAGGTACAGCATCATTCCCCCCTCAGATTTGGTCTTTAATACTCTTTTCCTGAGATTTCTGAGTTCCATTAATTGTCTTTTGACAGCATGAGAGAGACATCAAACATCAGAGGTCTAAGGGCAGCCTTTTCTCTCTGGACCTCAAGATCTTCTGATCTGATCAAATGGTGGTCAGATACCTAGATGTATATTCGAAAAAATTTGCATAGTGAAGAGGGTTCAGAAACAACTGTGAAGAGATCCAGAGGTTGTTATTTTTTGCATAACAGTTTAATGATTGAAGCACTAATTTCATAATTGACAACCTCGTGCCCAGGACTGACGATAGTTACAATTCAAGAGCTGTAAGATCACAGTTGCAGGGACTATGGGAATAGTAAGACCATATGACATAGGAGCAGAAATTAGGCCATTCAGCCCACCGAGTCTGCTCTGCCATTCAATCATAGCTGATAAGTTTCTCAACCCTATTCTTCCACTTTCTCCTTGTACCTCTTGATACTCAAGAAGCTTTCTCAGTCTTAAATGTACTCAATGACCTGGCCTCCACAGCGTTCTGTGGCAAGGAATTCCATAGATTCACCACTGTCTAACTGAAGATGTTTCTCTTTATCTCCATTCTAAAACATCTTCTCCTTACTCTAAAGCTATGACCTCAGCTCCTATACTCTTCTACCAATGGAGACATCTTCCCAATATCCACTTTGTCCAGGCCATTCAGTATTCTGTAAATTTCAATTAGATTCTCCCCTCACCCTTCTAAACTCCATCAAGTTTAAACCCAGAGATCTCAAAAGTTACTTATTTGTTTGGCTTTTCATTCCTGGCACCATTCTTGTGAACCTTCTCTGAACCCGCTCTAGGACCAAATGATGCTTCCTGAGATATGGGACCCAAAACTGTGCACAATACTCCAAATGTGGTCTGATCAAAGCCTTATAGAGTCTCAGAAGTACATCCCTGCTTTTATATTCAAGCCCTCTCAAAATAAATGCCAACATCGCATTTGCCTTCCTAACTAGTGACTCAACCTGCAAGTTTGCCTTGAGAGAATCCTAGACAAGAACTCCCAAGTCTCTTTGTACTTCAGAATTCTGAATTTTCTCCCCATTTAGAAAATAGTCCATGCCTCTATTCTTCCAACCAAAGTGCAAGACCACACACTTTGCCACATTGTACTTCGTCTACCACTTCTTTGTCTGCTCTTCTAACCTGTTCAAATCCTTTTGCAGCCTCCCCGACTCCTCAATACTACCTGTCCCTCTATCTATCCTCGTATCGTCTGCAAACTTTGATGAAGGAACTGAAGGTATGCTAGCTAAGTCGTTAATGTGTAAAGTAAAATGTTGTGGTCCCAACACGGAGCCTTGTCACCAGCTGCCATCCTGAGAAGGATCCTTTTATTTCCACTCTGTGCTTTCTACCAGACAGCCAAGCTTCTATCCATGCTAGCATTTTGCATCCAACACCATCTGCCCTTAACTTACTCAGCAGCCTCCTGTGCGGCACCTTGTCAAAGGCCAGGTAGACATCATCCATTGGCTCTCCTTGGTCTAACCTACTTGTTACTTCCTCAAAGAATTCAACAGATTTGTCAGGCATGATTTCCCCTTTGATGAAACTATGCTGATTTTGCCCTATTTTACCACACACTTCTAAATATTCAGAAATCTCATCCTGTACAATGGACTCCAAAATTTTACCCACAGCCAAGGTTAGGCTAATCAGTCTTTAATTTTCCACCTTTTGCCTTACTCCCTTTTTAAACAGGGATATTACATTCGCGATTTCCAGTCCTCTGGGCCCCTCTGAATCTAGCAACTCCTAAAAGATGTCCTCTGCTATCTCAGAAGCCATCACCCATCTGGTCCAGGTGATTTATGCACCCTCAGGCCATTAAGTTTTTCTAGCACCTTCTCCTTGGTGATGGCCACCATACTTAGCTCTGCCCCCTCACTCTCTTGAATTTTTGGGATATTATTTGTCATCCACTGTGAAGACTGACACAAAGTAATTATTCAGTTCTACAGCCATTTCCTTGTTCCCCACTACTATCCCTCCAGCATCATATTTCAGTGGCCCCTTGTCGATTTTTGATTCTCTTTTGCCCTTTATATATCCAAAGAAACTCTTACAGTCTTCTGTTATATTACTGGCTAGCCCACCCTCACATTTAATCTTCTCCCTCCTTATTTATTTTTTTGTTGCCCCCTGTTCGTCTTTGTAAGCTTCCCACTGTCCTTCGCCACATTGTCTGCTTTGTCTTTTGCTTTTATGCTATCCCTGATTTCCCGAGTCAGCTATGGTTGTGTCATCCTCCCTGTACCATGCTTCTTTTCCTCGGGATGAATCTCTGCTGTCTCCTGAATTACTCCCAGAAACTCCTGCCATTGCTGTTCCACTGTCTTTCCTGCAAGGCTCCTCTCCCAGTCAATTCTACCTAGCTCATCCCTCATGCCTCTGTAGTTGCCTTTATTCAGCTGTCATACTGTTCCCTCTGATTTTAGCTTCTCCCTCTCAAACTGCAGAGTAAATTATTTCATATTATGATCACTGCCTCCTATGGGTTCCTTCAACATAAGCTCCCTTATCAAGTCTGCCTCATTGCACAACACTAAATCCAGTATTGCCTGGTAAGACGATATTAATACTGGTAATTTCTACAACATTCACTAAAAGATGGCTGTAAAAGGAACTAAAAAATGTATTCAGTATATTGTACATGATTAGTAGTATTGCACAATTTATATTTCAGTTCTGAGGAGACTTTTAACTGATGATCATTAGGAATATAATCTTCCAAATTCAATTACTAACCATCTGTTTTCTTTCTGGACAGAATGGTTAATTTCACAGTAATGCGGTGAACAAGAGAAGGGATTTATTTTACCCTCGTTGTTTCTATGCTTTGTACAGCTAAACATTAGAAATACACTGAGTTATTGCTGTGTGTGGTTCCAGTACAATTCAATGATCAGATTTCTGTCAATAGCAATTAAATACTGTTATGGACTAGACCAGACCACTTAAAACATTCTTAAGCAGGCAGCCCAGACTATAACTTTGCAACTTGTTTTGGTAAGTGTACAGTGAAAATTACCCGGAGTATGTTAGCTAGGTTGACTACTAGATTTTAAAACAGACAAAAATTTATTCACAAAATTACACCATGAAACACAAAGAACACCTACAGAACTCAGCCTATCCAACTAGACTGTTGGATTACGCTGTTCCAAATATACACAAGTCAGTATAAATGGAACACATGCTTATAGGTTGAAGTTGAAGGGCAGAAAAGAGAGAATTTCCGTACAGTTCCCTATTGACTGAAGTAAACTGCTCAGCTCAGCTAGAGAGCTGACCACCCCCTTTCATGACACAGGTCACTTCTAAAACATGACCACTTTGCCCTGAAGTCTCATTTGTTTACATATAAACAAAAGCTTATCAAAATCCTTTTCATCTCTGTACCAAACCAGACTGATCAGAGCCCAGAGCTGAAAATGTGTTGCTGGAAAAGCGCAGCAGGTCAGGCAGCATCCAAGGAGCAGGAAAATTGACGTTTCAGGCATGAACCCTTCTTCAGGATTCCTGCGCTTTTCCAGCAACACATTTTCAGCTCTGATCTCCAGCATCTGCAGTCCTCACTTTCTCCTAGTTGATCAGAGCCCAGCCCGGTTTATTGCCTCTCTGGAGAAAATCAAGGACAGAGTCTTTCATTTAGAAAAAAAGGGACTAGCTTTGTAACAATACACTTCACAGTGAAATTGAATGGCAAACTGTACTTATGAGAACAGCTGTCTTGTCTCAAGCACAACAGCATTCCTCTGTTAGTTCAAAACTCTGGAATTTCATCACTAAGCCTGGCCACTTCACTTTTGGCGTTTAAGTTGGTCCTGAGGACATCAATCCTGGACCATGTTTTTGATTAGCTCTCTTGTTATTTCCATTTACCTGTTGTCAAATTCTCTTGGATAACTCACATATGAAGCACCGATTTCCTACATTGAAGTTGTTATATAAATGTGCTGTTCAGGCATCTTGTGATGCAGTGGTAGTGACTCTACTTCTGGGTCAGAGGGTTTGGGTTTCAGTCCCACCCCAGCCTGTCATTGCCAAGGAGATGTATTAGATATGCTTCAGAAGTTGATGAAAAATAATTGTTATAATTCCCCATTAACTCTTCAATTCTTAAGAGACATTCTTTGATTTATTATTGTTGGCACTGGCCCAATTTGATTTTGGAAGGTCAACTGGAGGAGATGGGGTGAGTGGATGTGGACACCCCAGATTAAAACATCACACTCCACAGAGTGGAGACATCAAACTCCAGTAAGATACCAAACTGTTCAGTGGAGTCATTAGGAAGCATTTCTACACACAAAGAGTGGTCAATGTGTGGAACTATTTTCCTCAAATGGCAATTGATACTCAATCCATTGTTAATTTTAAATCGGAGATAGATAACGTTTGTGAAGCAGAGACCATTAAGGGATATGGGCCAAAGGTAGGTAGTTAGTGTTCGGCTACGTAGCAGCTATGATCTTACTGAATTGCAGAACAAGCTTGAGGGACTGAATGGCCTGCACTGTTCCTGTAGATAGCATAAAAGGAATGGCCAACACCAAGATCTCAACTATGGAGATCAGGTTACCTCCAGATAAAATATATTTAACAAACCAACCCGCATGTTCTTAATAATAGGGCTTTTCAATTTTGCTACACTTCAACATGGAGATAAAATGTTCCCTGGTGATTTTTTTTATTAGCAGGGGTCAAAAAAAAAACTCAGGACAACTCAGCTTCAATATTGGTGGTTCTGAGTGACTCACACAACATGAATTTGAGAGAAAGTTCTTCCCTGTCTAAAAAAGAAGTCAGCTGTTGGGGAAGCAGTACCTAGCTCCATTCCCACTGGAAACTCCACATCGTTGGCCTCTAGCTATGCATTTCTTCCCTTTGCATCATTCATTACACACACAAAACACTCCTGGAATTTGCAAAAATGAACATCATTAATATGAAATAGTTATAGTTAAGTAGGAAACATGTAATGGATGTTACTGACTAATCAATCACCTGGAGATATATGTCAATCAGGGATAGCTGAGATTAAAAGGAGAGATGTAAAAAAATTATAGTCAATAAACCTTCAGTTTAAGGAAAGCCTCTGTTTGCATCCAGTTAGCAAACATCATCTTATGAGCTAATAACATACTACAGAGGTATTATCCTAAATAAAACAGAGCTAGTATTCAAAGGGAACAGTTCATCTCACCAGTTTCCCTCCAAACTCAAGTAAGTAATGAATAATTCTAATCCAACACCATTAAAAAAAGTAACTGCTTTTTATAACTGAGAAATCATAATTGCTAATTGAAATATTTATAATAATCAGATAAAGAAGCTAAATCTCTCAAGCTTGACTCAAGTCATTTTCAAGTAATTAGCCCCATGGAAGTTAAATATTTATAAGTACTTGAGAAGATAAATAGGTGTGTACAATAGCAAGAGTTCCCAAGTCCAAATTGGTAGCACGACTGAAATACACAGCATGCAGAGAACCACCTAGAGAATGGGCAAAGCTTCATGAGCCTTGGGCAAGGGCATACACAATAACGCTGCATGAAATGAGCATAGGGAGGACTAGATTTTCAATCTGTTTAGTTGAAACTCTGGTTTGACTATAAACATCAAATAAAGTGAGAAATAGAAATTCCTTTTGAGGATGGGAGTAATTATTCATTTAAAAAAAACGATTACCTAAGCAAAAGTCAACAGCAGGTACCGCTGTGCTGCTGCAGTCAGAGGCTGCAGTCAAGCATTTGTGTGAAATTCAGGTCAGTTTACATGTTTCGGTGTTTTGGCCATGCCAGACTTCAGATATCTGGACCTAGCATTTCTTCTCCCATTTAAGGATCGAAGGAAGAATCTTACATTTCGATAACACCTTTCATGACTTCAGGATGTCCCAAAGTGTTTTCAACCAAGTTAGTACCGGCTGTGAAGTAAGTGCATTGCTATAATGAGGTAGCACAGCCGTGTACAGCAAGATTCAGCAGCAAGGAAGTACTTGAAACATAAATGTTCGCCAAAGGTCAGATTTAAAAATCCCCCTCTGGTTTTTTCAAACTCAAACTGTAATGTTTTTAGCAGTGATCAGAGAAGGCAGACAGAGCTGCATTTAGAGTATCACTGAAACAAATAACATTTGGCAGTGCCATAATCCCTGAGCACTGTCACCTGGATTATGGGATCACCTCTTTGGAACAGGAACTAACCTGAACCCTACAACATTTTAAGTGAAGGGCCACAAGACGAAGGCTTCCCAAAAGGACTGATGTTGGATATTGAGGCAGAACCAATCTCCACCTTAATCCATTCTGTCCTTACCACACTGGCAAGCACAGTGAAAGAGCTAGCTTTCCTTCTCCATTCTTCAGACCATATTTCAAGAGATGGAACAAGGTAGAATTAGTGCCGTTTGTCAGTTTCACCAGTCATACAGCCAGCACAAGATATTCTTGTAGAAATCAAGTGTATGTGGTGTTTAGAATCACATGTCGATTGTGTTATGAATTGATCAATCCCAAATGAACTGACCACCATTTGAAGCAGCTACAGAAAGCATCGAAAGATTCATCATATTCATGCAGATTAGATAACATTCCTGCCATCCTCACAACAGCCCACACAGAGTAGTAAGGAAACATACCAGCTCCAATAATGCAGTTGTCCCAATTTTACTGGCACATAACCCTAATCTGTTAACAATGCTATTCGCCCCCATACCCCATTCTGGGACAAGAACAGCATAAGTGAAGGCTCAGATTTATTTATCATATTTTCTCAAGGTTATCACAAAACATATAAGAAGCAACCACAGTAAGACAAAGGCACAAAGGCATGATTGCTCAGTGGTCAGCATTGCTGCCTCACAGCTCCAGGAACTTGGGTTCAATCCCACCCTTGGGTGACTGCCTGTGTAGAGTTTGTATGTTTTCCCAGTGGGTTTCTTCCAGGTGTTCCAGTTTCTTCCCACAATCCAAAGATGTGCAGGTGAGGTGGATTGGCCATGCGAAATTGCCCCATAGTGCCCAGGGATATGCAAAATCAAGACAGACATGCACAAGAATTCCTAGAAGCATGGTATTGCAACCGGAACTCTATCAACAAACACAATGACTTAGATCCGATTTACCACTCCCTCAGAAAAGGAACAGGAAATGACATCACCACCGGAAATGATGTCACCAGCCCAACAAAACCTGAACACATAAATAGAAAGCGGGCCATGCCACCAGTGCTTCATCTGGAGGCTACCTGATGATGTTACCTAGAATGGTGACGAAACATCTGAAAACGAACCTTCCAGCTCATCGAGCAAGCCCACATCCACAACTTCAACCTGCGCTACAAATCTTCTCAAAATATGCTCATGGTAAATGCATGATTACGCAGATATTGTGGGATGCTCTTCCAAGAGTCAGGTGCAGACTCAATGCATCAGATGGTCTACTTCCGCACTGTCGGGATTCTATGATACTAGGTTTGATTACACAGTGGTGTGACAGTGAGATACACCCATACCAAATCACATTTCACAAGAGGTATTTGGCAGTATAGCTGAATTTTCACTTCCTCAGTGTGTTAGTATTCAGCATTGTAATTAGTCTCAATGCTCTATAGAGAAAATTGGCCTCATTTACTGCTCTTGATTGCTATCAATAATCTATGTCGAAAGTGTATGATTGTGGGAATGATCAAATAGATAATTTGGGCTCAACTACTTATAGTCATTATTAGCAGGTTAGTAAACCTCAGGCTATCCAATGAGATTAGTCCACAGCTATTCCAACATATAAGGACATCAGTTATCTTTAGAAATCAATAAAGACCTTGACACTTGCTCAAGGTCTTTTTAAATATCTAAACCCACTGTAGCTTTACTTGAGTCATTTTGTGTGTGTTGTGGAGGTGTACGAATTTACAAAAACAAGCACTGTGCTACCAAGTTCAAATGGTTACAATGTTCCAGGAGCTTTTGAACAGGAATGCTTTTGGTCAAAATTGTTATAAATGTCTGTTCCTGATCAAATGTTATGAAAAACACATGTGAGCTAGGTAAAATTTTTCCACAAAAACAGAGAGAACTGCAGATGCTGGAAATCAGAAACAAAACTAGAAATTGCTGGAGAAACTCAGCAGATCCAGTGACCCTGCTTCAGATCACTTTTTCTGAAGGAGGAGCTCTGGACCCAAAAGATTGTCTGCTTTCTCTCCACAGATGCTGCCAGACCTAATAAGGTCTGCAATTTCAGTTTTTGTTTAACATTTCCACATGTTTGTTTCTTGGCTTCCCCATATGCAATTCATTTTTGTTTTATTGTGTTCTTTTTGCTGTTTAGTCTGCCCTACCGTTGTACATATTTCAAATCTACTGCAGCAGATGTTTTCCCAGTTCAGAAGAAAGGACAATGACCTTGTTTCTGTTTCCATAAACACTGTCTTACATTTTGAGTAATTTCTAGCTTTGTTATTATTATTATAGGACATTACAGCACAGTACATGCCCTTTTTCCTGCTCCTCGGATGCTGCCTAAACTGCTGTGTTTTTCCAGCACCACTCTACTCCAGAATCCCTTCAGCCTTCAATGTTGTACCGACCTGTGGAACCAGTCTGAAGCCCATTTTTATCCATATGTTTATCCAATGATCATTTAAATTTCTTTATGTAAAATACCCCAAACCCCTCGCTTTGATTGTCATCTGTAACTCACTCCCGGGTTTCTGTTATTCTGTGTATACCTTACCTCGAACCCTTTGTTGGATTCCAGTCAGTAAATCACTCCCGGGGATCTGTTATTCTCCATATAATCCACTCCGAAACCCTTGATCATCTTCCAGTCTGTACCACACTCCCAGGTATCTATTATTCTACATATAAACCACCCCAAACCGCCCAGTTAGGTTCCAGTCTGTAACTCCCTCCCCAGTATCTATTATTCTACATACCACTCCAAACCCCTCTATTTAATTCCAGTCTGTAACTCACTCCGGGTATCTGTTGTTCTATGTATAACCTATCCTGAACCCATCAATTTGGTTCCAGTCTGTATCTCACTGCTGGGGGATCTGGTATTCTATATATATGTGCTCCTTTTTCAGGTTTCCAGAAAGTATTTTACTTTTGTGTTCAGCATTTTAGCTTCTCGAATCTGTTACTAGCTCCTGATTTGTACAAGATACTTTACTTACCCGAGAGATCATCATATATTGATGAAGGTAAATGATCAGCTAAGCAGACAGCAAGTACTCAGATAATCAGGATGACATTGAAACTGTGTGCAGAAGTAAGCCATTCAGCCCTTCGAGCCTGCTCTGCTATTCAACGTTCATCTCAATGCCATACTCCCACTGTCTCCCCACACAATTTAATGCTTTTAATACCTCAAAAATTCTCTTTCTTGAATATATTCAGTGATGCAGCCTTCTGTGGCAGAGAATTCATAGGTTCACTACCCTTTGAATGAAGCAATTTTAACTCATCGCATTATTAAATGGGCTGCCCACAACCTTCCAAGTTTTGAGTCATCTGCAAACTTTGAAATTGTCCCCTGCACACCAAAATCTAGACCATTAATATAACAGGGAAAGCAAACGTCCTGTGACAATGTAAATTTCATGGATTGAAAGAATCAACTAAGATAAACTGTCGCACACAGAAACAAGCAGCAATAAACAATTAAAGGACAATGACAAGGACAAACTTATACAGGAATTGAAAACAATTTTTAAAAAAAGAGAGGAGGCTATGCAAACAAAACTGCTTTGATAAACTCGATACATTATGCCAACAAGGACAACTGATTAATTCCTTAAAATTCTTCTGCAGGGCAATCACAGGAAAACTGTCTTCAAACAGACAGTTGAGGCCAATTGCAACAAAGAAACTACTTCTGATAAGACAAGCTGCAGACTTAAAAGTAATTTGGATGAAAGGACTTAAAAAAATCATGCATAATTATCACATGTAGATCTGAAGGTCAAAAATTTGTATAAGAATCAAACACTGGAACACCCCCTTTAGCAGAATTTCAAAAGAAAACAGCACTGCATAAGGATTGAACCCTGGCCGCTTCCAGATAAATATACTGTTGGTTGGAAACCTGACAAATTCCAATATTAGTCAGATAATAGCCAGGTTGAGTTGTGAGGCTTAACTTGATGATTTAAGGGCTCTTAGTTTGGTTGCTACTTGCAATAAAGTTTAAATCATTGTTTCAGTATCTGATTGTGAGCACTGAGGCTGTTATCCTACCACCAAGGCACTCTTTATTTGCATGCTAAGAGTTCTTGACACTGACTGAGCTCCCTCAGAGCCAGCTCTGAGAGTGAGCAGGATGTCTGACACTCTTGAAATGTTGCAGGCTTGTTCTTCCTCTTTGGCTGCTTGAAGAGGGGGTCTGGAAATTAATGGATAAGGTTTCAGTGGTTTCACTGGCTTCACTCCATTTGAGAGACAGTCAAAGCACCTCTCCAACACACAATTGTATGGTTTCCGAACTACTGATATTTTCAGCATGGGCTGTTTGGGTTGCTGAGACTGTGAGCAAGATTTGTCCCCATTTTCAAAGATTTTGTACTTTTTTTGTTCTCCGGCTTCACTTTGAGTGTCAGTTCAGTTGGTAGCTTTCACTGAGGGGGGTGGTTTGTCCAGAACTAGAGGGCATAGGTTTAGGATGAGAAGGTAAAGATATAAAAGCCATCTAAGGGGCAGCTTTTTCACACAGAGGGCAAGAGGGTAGTATGTGTATGGAATGAGCTGCCAGAGGAAGTGATGGAGGCTGGTACAATTGCAGCATTTAAAAGACATCTGCACAGGTATATGAATTGGAAGCGTTTAGAGGGATATGGGCGAAATGTTGGCAAATGGGACTCGATTAGGTTCAGATATCTGGTTGACATGGACGAGTTGGATCAAAGGGTCTGTTTCCGTGGTGTACATCTCTATGACTCAATGGCAGATTGTCTGTGAGATTTCTGAATAAGTAGCCAAATTCAAGGTAACTAGTTGTGATTTACCCACAACAGTCTCAGTATCAATCCCTGGGGAACTCCATTGCAAACCCTCCTTCAGCCTGAAAACTATCCATTGACCATACTCATGACCAAACCATCCTCCAGCAAAGTTTATATCCACCTTTTCACTGACTCTTTTATACCATGGCCTACAGCTTTCTTCAAGAGTCTGTTATAAGGCACTATACCAAATAACTTCTGGAAATCCACATATATAAATGTCATGAGGGTTACCCTCATCCACCCTTTCTTTTAACTTCTCTCAAAACCTCAACAGACAAGTTAAACACTATTTTCATGCTGGTTCTTCATAATCAGCACACATTTTTCCACATTACAGAAGAGCTGTTGTAGAAGGTAGCATACCATAATATATGCAATGGAGATGGAGACACTAGGAAATTGAAATTTACTCGTTATAGGAAACTGAAGGTGAGAAAATGGAGCTGAGATGGCTGTGGGAGTCAGTGGGTTTGTGATAAATATTATTACACAGCCTATCCTCAGAAATGGACCAGAGAAAAGGAATGAAGGGTCAAAGGTGAATCAGCTGAAGGCGAGACAAGGCTGCAAATTAGAAGCAATACTGATTAATATTTTCAGTCTATACAACAGCAGGAAGCTTTAATTTTACAGTAACAATGTCCTGGAAAACTATTTGTGGGAAGGGGGCCCAGAATTGACTGGAACCAGGAATGTTCCACAGTCCCCTCAAAAAGGCTGGCATAACTACACCCATGTGGGTAACCAAAGCCACACCTTTTATTTGGAGAACAAGAGACAGGTTAAAGGAGAAATTGTTCAAAGTGAGAAAGAGTTAAGCAAGGCAGAAGAGGTATTGGTGGGCAGGGACTGTTCCATTAATTGACAAGGAGCCCTCAGTCTATCCTGATGATTGACAGAGATATAGAAGGATTGCACATCCATGGTGAAGAGGAGGCAAGTAGGGCCAGGAAAATGTAAATTGTTCACTTGTATGGTGTGTTAGAAAGCAGCTGTTTCATTTTCCCAGTGTCTCTCTCTCTCTCTCTCTCTCTCCATCTCACAATCACATCAATTCTGATCATGCAACCTCCTGTTTTCCTTTTTCCCAAACTGAAGATTCACACACGTGCACACAGTGGTCGATGTGGCCTTCAGCAAAGTATAATGCATTTATGATAGAGCCAAGAGAGGGTTTCTTTTGTCCTCACTTTCCACTACACCAGCCTCTGAAATTAAAACGATCTTCCTCTGCCATTTCTGCCACCACCAAACACATCCTCCTCTCCTTTCCTCCTGTCGGCACTGTATTGGGACTGTTCTCTTTCTGACATCTTGGTTCGTTCCTCCAAGACCACATCAATATCGACGAACCAAAGACCTGGATCTTTCAATTGGACATCATTTCAAAACACCATCCTGCTCTGTCCTTGGTCTGCCACAGTATTCCAGTGAAGTTCACTTCAAGTTGAGGAATGATACTTCATTTTCCATTTAGGCACTTTACAGCCTTCAGGACTTAACACTGAGTTGAATAACTTCAGATAGATGAAATCTGTCCTTTATTTTGACATCCTACCAGAGTCAGTATCTTGTTTTACATGATTTTGTTTCAGTCAGGGCTTATCTTATTATGACTCTAACACCTTTTTCTTATTACCTCCACCTATTCCCCCTCCTTTTGTCTTTTGTGATATTTTTCATCTCCAATTTCCTTTGAACTTTTCCTAACCTGCTCCTCTGTTTCACTTACTCATCTCCCATTTTCAATTTCAGCATAAAACTCATGACTTTTCCACCTGACAAGTTCTGAAGAGTCATCATTGGACTCGAAATATTAATTCAGTTTCCCTCTGCATAGAAGCCACCTACTTGCTGAGTTTCTCCAGCGCGGTCGGGTGCTATAAAGCCCACGTTCAGGTCCTACCTGCCCAGAGAGAGGCATAATAGCATCTCTGAACAGGCTGATTAAAAATCTCAACAGCATGTCATATCATCTTACTAAACTTGTTTAAATTAAATTCCATAACACTGCAATCCTGTTACTATAAATGCTGTGTCGTATGATTCTGCTCCACAACCACTTGAAGAAGCAACGCTTTGAAAGCTAGTGCCTCCAAATGAACCTGTTGGACTATAAGCTGGTGTTGTGTGATTTTTAACTATGTCTCTACACTGATTATACAGCAAGCAAGCTCTTCACTTGTGACCGTACATTGCGAATATATCTGCGCATGATAGGTTTAGTCATGTGCTTGTTAAGCACTTATTGTGTAACAAACCCTGGATATAGTGGTTGCCAACTCTCAGGCTTCTCAAACAGGTCATGTTTAATGGGTATCAATCCCTGCAGGATTCATCAAGAGCTGACATTACGATCAACCAAAAGCTTGTGGCAATCAAAAAAAATCAGGTAGTCATGAGATGCTACTTCAGATTAGGACATTGATCCATGGTTGCAAATAATATACTCAGTACAATATCCTAGATATTTGAAGCTGTAATTGCACCAGAGACCGACAGGAACAAACTGAAGACACTGAAAGGCCAGCTCCATTAATGGTTTTCACTTGAGGTGCGCTGCTCATTCTTTTTGGTTGCTATCTTTGATCCCAGAATTGAAATCTTTCCTGAGACAATATTTTAAATCGAAACACAGCTGCTCTGTTTTGTGAATGAGCTTGTTTAGTAAGGGGGGTGTGTTTGCACCAACACAACTGCAGGACGCACACTCAGCACATATCCAAACCCTGTACTTTAAGTGAATAGACTTTGATTGAAAGGTAGACTTCATCACCGGGTTTCAACCAGAGCGACCAAGAAAGAAAATTATTAAAATCACCAGTATGCCAACCAAAGTACATACACACTAACTTCAGGCACGTGGGTCCAGGGGAGAAGAGAAGATGAAGACAGGGAACAGCAAGGGGGGAGGGGAAACACATTGTGAGCAAAGTGGAGATGTGGATAGTGAGAGTGAGGGGAGCAGGGAGGAGGGAAGATGATGGGGTGAGCAGAGGAGTGGAGAATAGAATGACATGTGAGAGGCAGCAGCAATTCCATTCGTGTTTCAGTGTACAGTGTACAATGATGACATGAACAGCACCAAGTTGCTGTTCAAGGTGTCAGCAGGTGAAACACTATTTCAATACGGCCAGATTTGACTCATTTTGTCAGGCTGAAAAGCTGATAATCACTCGATCCTCAACAATACATGTCCCTGTGACTTCAAGTTCCAAATAGTGGTCCTATCATTGTAAATTTTAATGATCCCTATCTGGCAAGAACTCAGTAAAAATAATGGTTACTCCTCACAACCCTCCTCCACCCACCCCCTCCATTTCCTTCCTCACCTGTCCCTATATTAATTCACATGCTATTCTGAGTAGGTGAGTAAGACACCCACAAAAAATGTGTGGGGTACTACATTTCAGCAAGCTGGTCAGGTATCATCTGAATTCAATCTGCAAATTCAAACTAAAACCTGTGCAAAGGCACTGTTGTGGCAGCAGTACTGTCCTTGCCCTGGGCCAGGGAGGTCTGGGTTCAAGTCCCATCTGCTCCAGAGATATGTTATTGCATATCTCCATTTGCCAAATAGAAAAATAGGCTAATTTAAAAAAAATTAAAACATGTGCAAGGGAGGTGGAAGGTGAGAGGTGTAGAGCAGGGAGTAGGGGCAAGGCCGTGCTAGTTCCCCTTTCTGGCAAAACATAACAGATTATAGGTCGATAAATTCTTAGGTAATCAGCGCCACCCAACTTAGAATAAATGGAAATCTTGAACTAAGTTTGTAACTGAAGCAAAGGCCTTGTCAATACATGAGAATGAATGCTTAAAGATGAAAATTTTACTGCAACATGGAACAAGACAGCACAGAGCAGTTTAACATTTCATCAGGACCACAGCTCTTGTGGTAGGTGAATGTAAAATCATTCAACAGAAAACAGATATTCAAGCCAGCATTTTGATGCATCACTTTAAAGATACATGTTTTTTTCTTCCTAGACTGGAAAATGTTTCCTCTTCACATTTATCTTCAATTCCTTTTCATAGTTATCATTGAGCATGCTTCCATCAGCAGATTCTGATAGTCAGCACTGCATTAAGAATGAGTTAATTTGTTTTATTCATGGGGCCAGTTGAGGAATACATACCATCAAGGACACTATGTGACTGCTGTTCGTTAAAATAGTGCGACAGAACCCATTGCGCCAACTGAGGGCAGACAGAGCAGTTTAACATTTCATCCACAAGGTGAAGGTTTCTGAGAGTGCAGCACTGCTTCAGTGCTACAATGGAAATTCCAGCATAAGTGACATGCTCAAAGAACTATACAGCCAATGAAGTACTTCTGAAATGTGATCGCTGAGCCTGACAACACTCAATGCAAGCTTGTTCATGACCAGGCTAAGACACAGAACTACACAGTAGCAAAAACTTCAAGGATTTCAGAAGTGAGAAGATTGGCCAGATTGTTTTGAGTATTGTTAATAAACTGGATTCTCTTCTGAACAGAATCAAGGACTGAGTTATGAAGAAGTGTTTAAGACCACAGGACAAGTTCTAAGCAACAATTATGTGCGTTCACACACTCATCGTGACAGATGGGAATGCACCGGAAAAACCCAGCAACCTGTAGTAATTGCAATGTATAACAACTGGAGGATGGTTTGAAAGAAAAACAAAACATATGAAAAAGCAAAGTGAAAGTTACCATAGTTCCAGAGGACTGTAGGCTGCCCTCTCATTAGAGAGAGACACCTGTTGGTGAAGATAACCTGACCATCACCAGACCTCAAGCAGAGTCATAGAGTCAGAGAGATGTACAGCATAGAAACAGACCCTTCAGTCCAACTAGCCCATGCTGACCGGATGTCCTAAATTAAACTAATCCTATTTGTAAGCAGTTGGCCCTTCAAAAACCCTTCCTATTCATATACCCATCCAGATGCCTTTTAAATGTTGTAATTGTACCAGCCTCTGTCACTTCCTCTGGCAGCTCACTCAGATGATAGTCTGGTGCTATTGTCACGAGACTAAAACCAGAGACCTCGCAATGTTCTTTGAACACAGGTTCGAATCCCACTGAAAATAAAAATAAACATCTGAAAATAAGAGTCTAATGATGGCTATGTCAATTGTTGGGAAAAAACAAATCTAGTTCACTAATGTCCTTTAGGGAAAGGAACTGCTGTTCCTACCTGGTCTGGTTTACATGTGACTCCAGACCCAGAGTCATGTAGTTCTGTTTTTAACAATTAGAGATTGGTAAACCTGGGCAATTATGTCCGTGAAATGAATTTTAAAAATGTAGCACCCCAAATGGTTGACAATATTTTAGAATTTTAAAGACAATACACAGCAGTCAGAAGTTTAATTTGAAATGAATTATCAGTGGAATATGTTCTTATACATTGTGTCAGTCTCCTATCCAAGTTGTGTGCTTTTCAAATGGAGAGCTGAGCTTTCACTTGGTGGTATCTATCAACTTGAACAATTATTGAGGACACATCGTTCGCAGCCTGAGGACATTCCAAGTGCTTCACAAACAATTGTGAAGGCTAAGAAGAGAGGTGATGGAGGTTTTCAAAATCACAATGGGGCTGGCTACGTGGCAGAAAGAAACTGCTCTTGCTTGTAAAAGGAAGAACAATGAGAGGGCATAGATTTTAAATGATCTACAAAAGAAGCAAAGATGCTTTGAGAAAAAAAAAACTTTCTCTCAGTATTACTCTTCTTCACAGTAGCCGGTTCATGGCACCGTGGCTGGCTCTGCTGCACAGAAGGGCAGGAAAAGTGAAAGGGCTATTGTCATGGGGATTCAAGGGGAGTAGATAGGCGGTTCTGTGGTCCAATGGGTGACCAAAAGGCAGAGAAAGGGAAGAAAGTCAGTGTAGGTGTCCCCTGCCGTCATCTCTCTTCACAGCAGGTATACATTTTGGATACTGTTGGGGGAAATGGCTCACCCAGAGAAGGCACAGTAGCCTGTTCATGGCACCGTGGCTGGCTCTGCTGCACAGAAGGGCAGGAAAAGTGAAAGGGCTATTGTCATGGGGATTCAAGGGGAGTAGATAGGCGGTTCTGTGGTTGAAAACAAGACTCCCAAATGGGATGTTGCCTCCCAGTTGCACGGGTCGGGGATGTCTCAGATCGGTTTGCAGACAATTCTGAAGGGGGAGGGTGAACAGTCAGTTGTCGTGGTGCATATAGGCACTAATAACATAGGTGAAAAAACAAGATGAGGTCCTACAACCAGAATTTAGGGAGTTAGGAGACAAGTGAAAACGTAAGACCTCAGACATAGTAATCTCAGGATTGCTACCAGTGTCACGTGCCAGTCAGAGTAGAAATGAAAAAATAGGCAGAATGAGCATGTGGGTTGAGAGATGGTGCAGCAGGGAGGGGTTCAGATTTTTGGAACACTGGGACCGTTTCTGGGACAGTCTACATTTGGGCCAGACTAGAACCAATGGCCTTGGGAGTGCTTCTGCTAAGGCTGTTGCGGAAGGTTTAAATTAATGTGGCAGGGGGATGGGAACCAAATCAGGAGTTTGGAGGACAGTAAGGAGGTAGTAACTAAAGCCTTAAGGAACTAAATCATGAAGTCAGCGTGACTAAGGGGAAGAGTAGGCAGGAAGCAGATGATGAAAGCAAAGGGACAGGTAGTCTGAAGTGCATTTGTTTTAATGTGGGAACTGTCGTAGGTAAGGCAGATGAACTTAGGGCTTGGATTTGTACCTGGGAGTATGATGTTATTGCTATTTCTGAGACTTGGTTGAGGGAAGGGCACGATTAGCAACGAAATATAGATGTTTCAGGCGGGATAAAAAGAGAGAGAGAGGTAAAAGGGGTGGAGGAGTTCCATCACTGGTCAGAGAGGATATCACAGTTGTGCAGAAGGAGGACACTATGGAGGACTCCAGCAGTAAAGCAGTGTTCAAAAGTAGAAAGAGTGTGGTAACAATGTTGGGACTGTACTACAGGCTCCCCAACAGCGAGTGTGAGATACAGGTACATATATGTAAACAGATTATGGAAAATGTAGGAGCAACGACTTGGTAGTGATAGGAAATTTTAATTTTCCCAACATTGACTGAGATTCACATAGAATTAGAGGTATAGATGGATCAGAATTTGTAAGAAGCATCCAAGAGTACTTGACCTGTGTTGGGGAATGAGCCTGGCCAAGTGGTTAAAGTTTCAGTCAGGGGTTACTTTGGGATCTATCCCAGGTTACTAAGCGAAGCGAGAGAGGAAATAGCTGGGGCCTGAACAGATATCTTTGCAGCATCCTTGAACACGGATGAGGTCCCAGAGGACTGGAGAACTGCTAATGTTGTCCCCTTGTTTAAGAGGGGTAGCAGGGATAATCCAGGTAATTATCGACTGGTGAGCCTGATGTTAGTGTTAGGGAAGCTGCTGGAGGAGCTACTGAGAGATAGGATCTATTCCTATTTGGAAGAAAATGGGATTATCGGTGATAGGCAACATGGTTTTGTGCTAGGAAGGTCATGTCTTACCAACTTAATAGAATTCTTTGAGGAAGTGACAAAGTTGATTGATGAGGGAAGGGCTCTTGATATCATATACATGGACTTCAGTAAGGCATTTGATAATGTTCCCCATGGTAGGCTGATGGAGAAAGTGAAGTCGCATAGGGTCCAGGTTGTACTAGTTAGATGGATAGAAAATTGGCTGGGCAACAGGAGACAGTACAAGTGGAAGGGAGTTTCTCAAAATGGAGAACTGTGGCCAGTGGTGTTCCAAAGGGATCTGTGCTTGGACAACTGTTGTGTGTGATATACATAAATGATTTGGAGGACGGCATAGGTGGTCTGATTAGCAAATTTGCAGATGACACTAAGATTGGTCGAGTAGCAGAAGGAGACGGTCAGAGAATACAGCAGAATATAGATAGATTGGAAAGCTGGGCGGACAAATGGCAGATGGAGTTCAATCCGAGCAAATGTGAGGTGATGCATTTTGGAAGGTCCAATTCAAGAGCGAACTATGTGGTAAATGGAAAAATTCCTGGGGAAAATTGATGTACAGAGAGATCTAGATGTTCAGGTCCACTGTGCTCTGAAGGTGGCAACACAAGTCAATACAGTAGTCAAGGCGGCTTACAGCATGCTTTCCTTCATCGGACGGAGTATTGAGTAAAGAGTTGGCAGGTCATGTTACAGTTGTGTAAGACTTTGGTTCAGCCACATTTGGAATACTGCGTACAGTTCTAGTCGCCACATTACCAAAAGGGTATGGATGCTTTGGAGACAGTGCAGAGGAGGTTCACCAGGATATTACCTGTTATGGAGGGTGCTAGCTATGAAGAGAAGTTGAGCAGATTAGGATTATTTTCATTAGAAAGACAGAAGTTGGGGGGGGGGACCTGATTGAGGACTACAAAATCATGAGAGGTAATTGTCTCTCTTCTACCCTAATGCTTGCACTTTTGGAAACGGACAATAGAGAAATGTTACCAAGGTTTCTCAGTCATTATGTACCAAAGAGTTGCAATTTGGAGAATTGCTTGCACAATCTGCTTTACAATGAAAGTACACTGTAAAACAAATGCATTGAAAAAGTTCTGAGGCACAGAGTGTACTGTTGTACTGTGTACAGAGGAACATTTTATATCTTGGAGCTTCTTGTAATTTCCAATTTGAATTGTTTTCAGCCACAGGCAGTATACTGGATATGGAATGCATTTTGCAAATATTAAGACCATTTCAATCATATTGAGAATTACATGCTGTATGGGGACACATTGAATATTATCAAAAGCTCTGTAACATTCAAGTTGAAATGGTTTTGCATTTTTTTCACAAATTTTATGAAGAAAGTATGCTTTTGGAAGGATTATAAAAAGGTTGTTTGGACCTCAATTTAATGTTTTACTCAAAAGAAGGCACTCCTGAAAAGGTAGCAATGTCAGCACTAAACAAATGCTGGCACAGATTTCAACTTTGAACTATGCTTCCCTAACTCAAAGTGAGTGTATGATCACTGTACATCAGCTGGGACTTATTATGGCAATGCCAGTAAGTCCATAAGTTCTCTGAACACCAAACATCTAAGTTCTGAAGAGTCATTTTTTAAAAATACCATATTTGACTCAATGTTAACATTGTTTTCTCTTCATAGATGCTGTCAGATCTGCTGAGTTTCTCTTGCATTCTATTTTCACTTCAGATTTTCAACACTTTGCTTTTATTACTGTACTTTGATTATTTAACCATGTAATGCAGGGCAGATTCAGTTAACATAAGTCAAACAAAGAATTCTGCAATGTAAGCTGAATCATTGTACTGCTTGCTCACTATGATAAGTTTTACTGTTATAGAATATCACCCCAAAATTAACTCCAGGCACTTAGGTCAAAAGCATTTTAAAACTACATTGCAAAAAATGCTGCTTTCATACTTTATTGGTGAATGTTGTCTCAGGTAATAATTCTGAAGGGCTTAAAAAGTCACAAAGGCTCTCCCCATTCTACTGATGTCACGCACAACTATAGATGGTGACAGAGGGTGCTCCTCTAGCTTCCAGAGAGGCCAGATGTCTCTGTACCAATTCCCTGAGGTCCTCCTAATTATAAAAGCAAAATACTGCAGATGTTGGACGACATTTGAAACTAACACAGAGAATGCTGGAGAAACTCAGAGGTCCAGCAACACCTGTGGAGAGAGAAACAGAGCTAATTTTTCAAATCTGGTTCTGAAAATAAAAAATAAAAATATCGGACTTGAAATGGCAATTTGATTTCTCTCTCTCCATGGTTGTGGTCAGAGCTGCTGAGTTTCTCCAGCATTCTCCATTTGTTTCTCATAATTACACCTGACTAAATGTAGCTGTATGTCTTGCTATCATGCAGTTAACCTTCTTGTTGTCCATGAATTGTGATTCTTCTGCATTTACTTTATTCTGATGTATCCTGCACTACATAGGCCCAAGGCAAAGTAAGGATAAAGATGGATAGGTGCCACGTGATACTAAAAGTGGTTCATCTCAGAAATACCACATTGATTATTACACAAGGTTTGTAAATGTGGGAGAACTCGGCAGTTGATGCTGATTATTTAATGCAAATGTCTGGTAAAGGAGAGACAGATAAAGAAAAATGGTAGACTTGCACTTGTATGTTTCACAACCAATTAAGGTATTTTTGAAGTTTAGTCTAACCAAGCCTAAACCTAATAATAATGTAATTGAGAAATAGTACCTCATGCAAGCTCTTTAAGAACCTATGACAGTCTCTCTAGAATTAAAATCTAAAATCCCCACATCTGCTCAAATTTTCAACAATCGCTTCACAATAATTTCAAAGGTGTTTCATTGGCTGTGAAATTATTCAGAACCTCCTGGGATGATACAAGATGCAAGTTCCCTCCTTCACAAGCAAAAAACTGTCACCAGCAACTTTCTCAATACTTTAAGGGTGATAAAAATCATTTGGAGATGCAGATTTCTTTGTTGAAGTTAATGATCAATTACTATATCAACACTGAAGGCGCGACTGAATGAGGTGTTGCATAAGGTTCTACGAGGGTTAATACTGAAGATGGCATTAATCTCCACCCGCTGTTATAAGGAATTGTTGGGGGAAGGCACAACAGCTAAGAATCTCACATGGAACAGACCTATTAAAATGTTTTTCCATTAGACTTAATAAAACTACCAAACTTATACTTAATTGCATAATATCAATCAGGTACAAGTTACAAGTTACATGTGTAAGGCAAGAGTCTCTTCCCATTAAGAATGCATAACGGTTTTCTTCTACCACTGTTAAACAAGACAGCCCCTTTGATACAGTCAGGAAAGAAGTTTGTTGGGGCAAATAGACTTCCACAGCACGGAAATTGACCCTTTGGTCCAATCAATCCACACCAACCATGTTCCCAAACCAAACTAGTTCCACCTGCCTACTCTTGGTTCAGATCGCTCCTGGAATAACTGCCCAGAGGCCAGCATCTCATCACCAAGTCACCCTTTATTTACATGTGCACAATACACTGGCTGTAGTCAGCCAGCTCGGAGTCAGTCCTCTGAACTGAGGAGATTCTAAATCCTCAGTTGACATTCGTTAACCAGTGCCCCTTGATTGACCCAGGTTAACAACCCCAATCACGGACCTAGGAATCAACTAGGTGCACATGGTTCCAATCACTACACCTCCAAACCTTTCCTATTCATGAACTTATCCAAATGTCTTTTAAACACTGTAACTGGACCTGCAACCACCATCTTCTCTGGCAATTTATTCCACACACGAACCGCATTCTGTGTAAGAAGATTGCTCTTCATGTCCTGTTTAAAATATTTCTTCTCTCACCTTAACAATGTGCTCCCTAGTTTTGAACTCTGCCACCCTAGAGAAAAGACACTTGTTATTCAGCTTATCTGGGTGCCTCATAATTTTATAAACCTCTATAACGTCACCTCATAACTTGTTATGCCCCACTGAAACAAGTCCCAGTCTTTCCAATGTACTTATATATCTCAAACCCTCCAATCCCAGGAACATCCTGGTAAACCTTTTCTGAATCCTCTCCAATTTAGTCATATCCTTCCTACAACCAGATCTGCTAAAAAGGCTTCATCAACATCCTGCACAACCTCATTATGACATCCCAACTCCTCTACTCAAATGTCTCAGCAACGAAGGCAACTGTGCGAAACACATTCTTGTGGTTATTGGAAGTCAGTCATCTCAGCTGCAGGACATATTCACAGGAACTCCTCAAGCTAATAACCTAGCACAATCATCTTCAGCGGTTTCATCAACAACCTAAATGTCCCACAAGCTGTTCACAGGTGGCATCGCAAAACACACAACCGGTATTTCAACTGACCAACTCAATACTACAGAGCAAATCGCCATAAGGATTTATAACAAATTTGTTAGTCAGGACTATTCAAATTAATAGTAAGTCCTTTTCCACGCAGCAATGCCAGCTTCAGCCTTAATGCAAGTTACCACTGGGTATTTAGACAGTGCATTCAGAAACAGTAGATTGAATTTTGTGGCTCAGTGGTTAGCACTGTTGCCTCACAGCACCAGGGACCCAGGTTCGATTCCAACCTAGGGTGACTGTCTGTCTGAAGTTTGCACATTCTCCCGGTGTCTGCGTGGGTTTCCTCCGGGTGCTCCACTTTCCTCCCACAGTCCAAAGATGTGCAGGTCAGGTGAATTGGCCATTCTAAATTGCACGTAGTGTAGGTGCATTAGTCAGAGGGAAATGGGTCTGGGTGGGTTACTCTTTGGAGGGTTGGTGTGGACTTGTTGGGCTGAAGGGGCCTGTTTCCACACTGTCGGGAATCTAATCTAAATTCCATCTGAACATTCACAGTACAGATGTGAGGGGGAAAATCTAAAATGTTAACTGCAGCTATCTGAGTTAGCTCCTTAGGACTATTGTGCAACTACATACTACAAGGTTGGACAGCAAATATGTCGACAAAATTAACATCTAGCATTGGAGGGGAAAAAAAGGGGAGAACAGCAGCTTTGGGTTTTCATGATGAATGTTTAGATTCAAAGACCACTGAAATTCAGCTTTTGTTCAATACCTGAAAAAAGAAAGAAAGGAACTAAGTCCATTCATTATGCTCTGAGATTTCAGAATAAAACAAACTGCTTCCCAGCTATAACCAGAACATTCTACAGAAATGAGACTCTCAGGGGTGTGATAGACTTAAAAAACTCTGCTATTAATGCATTTGCCTTTCCAAAAAATGGATAATATATATAACACCGACTTCCACTTTCAAAATAAAATTCACAAGGAATTCACAAGAGACTATTCTTCAGTGGGAAAATGGTCACATTAGTGCATTTGATGCACAATTAAAGTACCGCAGATGCTGATAAAGTGAAAAAAAAACCACAAAAGTTGTCACAAAGGCTGAGCACACCTGATAGCATCAGTAAAGGAAGAAACAGGATTCACAGGGTTGAATTTTAACCCCCGACCCAGCTAGGGAAGATGGTCAGCAGTGGTCTGCAATGTGAATAGGTTACCTACTGATCATTTTGTGAAACACTAGTGTTTTGCCAATACCAATGCCTTGCTACAACGGTATGCCATCAGCTTCATGAAGCTGGTCTCCCTGTCAAAACCCATGGTGGGTTGGGATGATGCGGTTTTGCCATCAAAGTTAGAGGCAACTTGGTCCAAAGAGGCAGGCTGTGTTCAGTGTACAGGAAGAACACAGAACAATACAGCATAGGATCAGGGCCTTTGGCCCATCATGTCCATGCCAACCATGATGCTAATCTTAACTAATCCCCTCTGCCTGTGCATGGTTGACAACCCTCTATTCTCTGCCTGTCTAAATACTTCTTAAACATTGCTATTATATTTGCTTCTACCACTTCACCGGGCCACACATTCCAGGAACCTACCATTCTGTATAAAAACTTTGCTCACACATCTCCCCTGAACCTGTAACTTATCCCCTTTCACCTTTAACTTATATGTTCTTGTATTTGAAATTTCTACAGTGGGAAAAATATTTCTCCACTGTCCACAGTATTAATGCCTGTCATAATCTTAAATGCTTCTATCAAATCACTCCTCAGCCTCCAATGTTCTAGCAAAAACAATCCAAGTTTGTCCAACCTCTCCTTATAGCTAATACACTCCAATCCAGGCAACATCTTGGTAAACATCATCTGCACCCCATCCACATCATTCCTATATAGTGCACACAGTACTCCAAATGTGGCCTAACTAAAGTCCTGACTACTGAAGTGCCAGTGAAGGAGTCATGTTGCCTCCTATGGCAAGGCCCACTGACCTGGATGTGGTGAGGCAAATTGGCACGATTTCTTCCTGGAATTTCAGATGGAAATCTCATTCAGCCAGCACTGCCAGCTCTGGTACTCAGCAGTGCCACAGGCTGGGTCTGAGTGGGTCAATCTCTTCCAAATGATCCATGCTCTCAGACAAGTGCCTACTCAAATCCCCTCCCTATAGATGACAAGATTATATATTGTGACAGTCCCACCTGGAGCCAGATTAAACCCAGTGATAGCAGGATGGGATCCTTCAGGATTTAGCACTCAAGGGCTTCAATTTGTGGTGGAAAGGTTGACAATGAACATTCCCACCAAAAACCTAATTCTGCCAGAGTTGGAAGTCATCTGGATTTAGTTACACCATGCATGATTGAATGACATTATCACCATTATCAAGATGTTGTCTCCCAAATGTTGAACAGGAGGAAAATAGTAACAGCGACAGTGTGGTGCATTGGTGCCACAAATAAGTGCACCATAGTAGGTTCAGACAGAGATCCCGCAGCCACAGCAGCTCACCAAGAAACCTTCATTAGCACCTTCCAAACCCATAATCTGAACAATGTAGAAGGACAAGAGATATCGAATACATGGACTCACCTGCAACCTCCCCTCCAAGCCACACACCATCCTGCCTTGGAACTGTTTCTATGTTAACTTTACTGGCATTGGATTAAAATCCTGGAACTTCCTCACTAATAGCTCTCTGGGTACTTCTACCTCTCAAGGACTGCAGCAGTTTAAAAATACAACTCACTATTACCTCCTCAAGGCAATTAGGGATGGATAATAAATGCTACCATAGCAAAAAAAAAACACATCTCCTGAATAAATCAACAATTAAAATCTACCTAGTGAGTTCCTGATCTCTGATAAGCTGAATTGGAGCCTAAGTGCATTCTTACAAAAAGGCAGATGAAAATAATTGTGTGTGAGCTAATTTTCTGATGTAGTACCTGAAGGCTCAAATGTGTAAACCATAATAACGAACTGTGGATCAGTTTGCTTTCTGGTCACCCCACTGGAAATTGTATTTCATCCATTTAGACCACAAAATTAGTGATAAATGGGAGCATGTTGTTCTGGTGCAATGTACTATACTTCAGATTATCTGAAGAAGAAATTTACTGGGGCAAAGTACAAGCTAAGAACTTTCCTCAGAAGTAAAAGATTTTTAATGGAAAAACTAAACAAATTCCTTGAACTAATATTCCCCACTTACCAACGTCTGTTCATACCTTGTTGAGTTCTATTAAGCATCATTTAAAATTGCAGAGATACGTGACTTCAGCCAGCTCCCTGTCATTTGTTATTCAATACAATCCTAAGTGTCCTAACGAAGTGATACTTACCAAACGCACAACATACCATGGTTCTATGTTTATGTGACTTCTGAAAACGTCAGACCACCCATCAAAATCTGCACAGATGACCCAAATCATTATCTTGTTACAGCTCCACTGCAGTGGACTACTGACAGTCAGACACGAGGACTAAGGGTTATTATCTCAAGCTTAAGAGGTTACCATGAAGGACCATGAGGTTACCTTCTCAACCTCACCCCTAGCCTGAGGTATGGTCACCCTTGGATTAAACAAACACCAGTCATCATCCCTCTAATGAGAGAACAGTTCTTTGATCTGAGGAGGTTGTGGCAAATTTCCCTTTATCTAAAGGGGTCAGACATCTGGGAACAAGATTAGGAGAAATTTCTGAGCTCAGAAGGCTGTGAATCTTCAGTTTGTCCCCTCTAGAGCTGTGGGCACTCAGTTGTTGGGGATATTCGAGAATGAGACAATTGGAATTTTTCACAGTAAGAGAATACAGAACATGCTAAGATTGTACAAGACATTGGTTCTGTATTCCCTTACTGTGAACATTTCCAATTGTCTCATTCTTGAATCCTGTGTACAGTTCTGGTCACCACATTATCAAAAGGATGTGGATGCTTTGGAGAGGGTGCAGAGAAGATCTACGTGGATGTTGCCTGGTATGGAAGGTGCTAGCTATGAAGAGAGGTTGAGTAGGTTAGGATTGTTTTTATTAGAAAAAAGGAGATTGAGGAAGGACCCGATTGAGGTCTACAAAATCATGAAGGGTATAGACAGGGTAGATAGAGATACGCTTTTTCATAGAATGAAGGATTCAATAACGAGAGGTCACATTTTCAAGGTGAGAGGTGAAAGGTTTAAGGGGGATACACGTGACAAGCACTTTACACAGAGGGTGATAGGTGCCTGGAATGCGTTGCCAGCAGAGGTAGTAGAGGCAGGCACGTTAGATTCACTTAAGATGCGTCTGGACAGATGCATGAGTAGGTAGGGAGCAGAGGGATACAGATGCTTAGGAATTGGGCGACAGGTTTAGACAGTGGATTTGGATCGGTTTCGGCTTGGAGGCTCACAGGGCCTGTTCCCGGGCTGTAAATTTTCTTTGTTCTAGTCAGAGGATAAGAGAAAGAGAGAGAGTGAGAGAGAGAGAGAGAAGTGGTGAGAAGATGATCAGTAATATTCTAATCGAATGAGGAAGCGGGTTTGAGAAACCTTGCAACCTAATCTTGGTCCAATTTTAGGTAATTTTACATGTAAAAATATATTCTTCTCAATTGTGCTGTAATTGGAGTATTTCAACTGAACACCTATGTCTACACACACACTACTTCTCTGTCTCTTCAATCTCTTTCTTTATTTAAGATACTCCTGAAAAGTTACCACTGTGACAAAGTATTTGCATTCTTGAATCCTAGTTTCCTGAATTTGGCTTTGGTATCAGTTTTTGCCTCAGTTTACACTCCTGCAAAGTGTTTGGGGCAATTTACTATCTTAACAGCATTCTATAACTTTATTGTTGTTATAAAGGTCACATCAAATGATAAGTTTTGTTTCAGTTTGCAGGTTTCCAATGAGTCTAAGGCATTTTTGAGTTGGAAGTACTTATCCATTGAATAAATTTTTTTTTAAAGAGGTGCCAATTAAGGCAACTTTCACTGTATCTCATATCTTCATTTACAGAGCTAATGGATGTTCCGATGAGTTGACTTCAAATGGTTTCCCAATAATCTTGCTCTAATGATGTTCCAATTATTAATGCTACAAGGTAGCCTGTTTAGCTATAGCCGACACACACAATGATCCAATCTGAAGGAAACTGCACCATATAATGAGAATAACTTTATGATACAAAACTGAGCAATGGCAAGGAGTTAATTGAATTGTGGAGGTTCCAAATGATAGAAAGTACTTTCATTTGATGCACAACATATGATATAATCTAAATCAAATTCTTTTTAGTTAATTATTCTCAGGCCATCGGCAGCATCGACATGTTTGATATTTGTTGACTAGCTCTGGTTGCCCTTAAAAGAGGTGACTAGCCTTCTCTGAACATCAGCACTGTCTGTGTGGTGAAGTTACTCTTTCAGAGTCATTGGAGAGAGTTTCATAAATTTGGCCCAATGACAACGGCGGAATGTACAAATCTGCTAGCCTCAGTCATCCACCAAGTACAAGGTATGGGTTTGAAAAGTGCTGTCAAAAAAGCCTTGATGAGTTGCCACCCTGTACCTAGTGCACAGTGAGTCACAATTCCCTGGAACTCCCACCATAATGGCATTGTGGGGCTACTTACAACAAACAGACTGCAGTGGTTCAAGAAGGCCCTCACCAACTCAAGGGCTATGAGAGATGGGCAATAAATGCTGGGCCAGCCAGCAATGTCCACATCACACAAGTGAATTTTTAAATGGGCTTACCTAGGTTGCCAAGCATTCTATTTTTAAATAACTATTGCCTACAAGAAGGTGATAGTTCTGTATGAAGTGTCAGTGCATCATTTAAAGTGGAAAAGTTGTCAAATTTCCAAAATTTGATTAAACTGATCTGACAGTGAGGTTACAATACCTCCATAATGCAATACCAATAGCCGTATTGGAGCCAGTTAATTGTGTACGTATATAAAACAGGTGATCCATATCAAAAGCCAACTGCTTGAAAATCAAATGGAGTAGAAACAAGTTCGTAGTTCACAGGTCTTGTAAACTTGTACGAGATTATGCAATTTGCAGTGCTCTATCAACAACTAATCCATGAAAAGCATTCATGCTTCATTTTGAAAAAAAGATAGTGTTTGGAATTGAGAGAGTATTCTATCCACTTTTGCAGAGCTCAAGAGCAAATAGTTAACCCAAGTCATGTTCCTGTGTAAAAACCAGAAGAATTACAAATGCTGCAAATCAGAAACGGAAAGAGAAATTGCTGGAAAATCTCAAAAGGTCTGGCAGCATCTGTGAAGAAAAGTCAGAGTTAATGCTTTGGAACCGGTGACCCTTTCTCAGAACTGATGGTAGCTAGGAAAATGTTGTTCTTTATGCAGAAAAAAGGGTGGGCAGAGGGGTTAAGGAATAAACAATAGGTGGGGATACAGCCCAAGGAGAGAGGAGGTGAAAATGAGGACTGCAGATGCTGGAGATCAGAGTCTAGATTAGAGTCTAGAAAAGCACAGCAGGTCAGGCAGCATCTGAGGAGCAGGAAAATCGGCGTTTCGGGCAAAAGCCCTTCATCAGGAATGAGGCAGGGAGCCTCCGGACTGGGGAGATAAATGGAAGGGGGGGTGGGGATGGGGAGAAGGTAGCCAAGAGTGCAATAGGTGGATGGAGGTGGGGATGAGGATGATAGGTCGGAGAGGAGTGTGGAGAGGATAGGTGGGAAGGAAAATTGGCAGGTAGGACAGATCATGAGAATGGTGCTGAGCTGGCAGGTTGTAACTGGGGTAAGGTGGGGGGAGGGGGAATGAGGAAACTGGTGAAGTCCAAAGATGGAGAAGAAGAGATGGATAAAGAAGTGGATAACAATCTTGCTAGGAGGGTGAATGGCTGTTATTCATGAAATGAGTTGTTGTTCTTCCAGCTTACACTGAGCTTCACTGGAGCACTGCAGCAAGCCTAGTCTTAGGGCTCTCCACTTTTACCTGGAACAAAGGCGTGAGCTGTACCCACCCACCATCACCCTTCTCTGCCTGGCCAAGCTCGTCCTCATCCGAAACAACTTGTCTTTTAACTCCTCTCATTTTCTTCAGGTCAGATGGGTGGGCCATGGGTAACCGCACGGGCCCAAGTTATGCCTGTCTCTTTGTGGGGTACACGGAACCTTCCTTGTTCCAGTCCTATTCTGGCACCCACCTACAACTCTTTCTCCAATATATCGATGATATCATCAGTGCTGCTTCCCTCTCTCATCCGGAATTGGAAAGGTTTATTGACGTCGCTTCCAATTTCCATCCTGCCCTCACTTTCACCTGATCCATCTCTGACTCCTCCCCTCCTTTCCCTTCCTCAATATTTCTGTTTCTATTTCTGGGATAGACTGACCACTAATGTCCAATATAAATCCATGACTCCCAGTTACCTGGAGTATACATCCTCACAGGGAGAAAGTGAGGACCGCAGATGCAGGAGATCAGAATAAAAAAATGTGGTGCAGCGGGAGTGGAGAGGTAGCTAGGAGTGCAATAGGTAGATGAAAGTAGGGGGTTATGGTGATCGGTTGGAGAGGAGGGTGGTGCAGAAAAAATGGGAAGGAAGATGGACAGGTAGGACAGTTCAAGACGGCGGTGCCAAGTTGGAAGATTGGATCTGGGATAAGGTGGGGGATGGGAAATGAGGAAACTAGTGAAATCGACATTGATCCCATGTGGTTGTAGGGTCTTAGGCGGAAGATGAGGCATTCTTCCTCCAGGCATCAGGTGGCTAGAGTTAGGCGATGGAGGCGGCCCAGGACTTGCATGCCCTTGGTGGAGTGGGAGGGGGAGTTAAAGTCTTCGGCCACAGAGCGGTGGGGTTGTTTAGTGTGTGAAATGTTCCTCAAGTGTCCTGTCTTCCCAATGCAGAGGAGACACATCGAGAGCAAAGGACACTGTAGCTGCTTCCTGTAAAGACTTTATTCCATTCTCCCAGTTCCTCCATCTTTGTTGCATATTTTCCAATGATGCCAACTTCGCCAAGGGAATCTCTGAATTATCCACCTTCTTCCTGAACCAAGGGTTCCCCACCATCATTGTCATCAAGGCCCTCAACCAGGTCTGACCCATCTCCCACACTTCTGCCAGCACCCCTCTCTTCCCTTCCACAACAGCGATAGGATTCCCCTTGTCCTTACCTACCATCTCACAAGCATCCTGACCCAGAAGATCATCAGCTGCTATTTCCACCATCGCCAGCGAGATGCCTCAACCAGACACATAATCCCCTCCCCTCCCTTGTTCCCCTTCCACAAAGACCATTCCCTCCAGGGAACCCTGGTCCACTCTTCCTTCACTCCCAACAATTGCCCTACAGCCAACTGCACTTTTCCCTGCAATTGCCAAAGGTAAGACCATGACACAGGAGCAGAAATTAGACCATTCAGCCCATCAAGTCTGCTCCGCCATTGAATCATGGCTGATAAGTTTCTCAACCCCATTCTCCCACTTTCTCCATGATTCCCAAGGGCCTATCTCAATTGTCTGGCCTCTAAAGCCTTCTATGGTAATGAATTCCACAGATGCACTGCCCTCTGGCTGAAGAAGTTTCTCTTTATCTCTGTTCTACAAGGTCTTCCCTTTACCACCTCCTTCCTCAGTATCCAAGGGCCAAGACATACCTTCCAGGGAAGCAACTCTTGCACTTCACACAATCTTATCTACTGTATTTGCTGCTCACAATGTGTTCTCCCCTACTTTGGGGGAAATGAAGTGTAGATTGAGTGACTACTTTGCAGAACACCTTCATTCTGTCCACAAAAATGACCCTGAACTTCCAGCTACCTGCCACTTCACCACCCTGTTCCCTGGCCAATATTTCTGTTGCAGGCTTGCTGCAGTGCTCCACTAAAGCTCAGCGTGAGCTGGAAGAACAACATCTAGTTTTCCACTCAGGGACTCTGCAGCCTTCAGGACTCAATATAGTTCAATAACCTTAGGGCTTGAACTCTATGGAAAAAGTGAGGATTGCAGATGCTGGAGATAAGCCTTCCTGATGAAGGGCTTATGCCCAAAACCTCGATTCTTCTGCTCCTCAGATACTGCCTGATCTGCTGTGCTTTTTCGGCACCACACTCTCAGCATGAACTCTATGCTCCCCCATCTCCCCCCAACATACACACACAGCTTTGTGATCACATAGGAGAAAGTGAGGACTGCAGATGCTGGAGATGTTGAAGAGTGTAGTGCTGCTCAAACAGCATCCAAGGAGCAGGAGAATTGACATTTTGAGCATAAGCTCTTCATCACTCATTCCTGAAGAGCTTATGCTCAAAAGGTTGATTCTCCTGCTCCTCAGATGCTGCCTGACTGGCTGCGCTGTTCTAGCACCACACTCTTCAACATCTGTGGTCACATAGTCTGCTATTACACACAATCCATCATCAGCCACTAACAGTCTCCATTAACAGCTATTCACCCTCCTACCCAGATCATTATCCACTCCTATATTCAACTGTTCTTCTCTCTTTTTGGGCTCTCTCCTCACCTATTGTTTACTCCTTACCCTCTCGCCCCCACCCTTTTTTCTACATCCAAACTGACATTTCCTACCTACCATCAGTTCTGAGGAAAGGTCACCAGACCCGAAAACATTCACTCTGATTTGGCTTCACAGATGCTGCCAGACCTGCTGAACGGTTTCAGCAATTTCAGGTTTTGTTTTATGCTAATTTTATATGGGCATTAATGTTTGCACCAGAACTGTGCAGATCAGAAAATTAGACCCCTTCCTGCATCTTATTTTCTTTTCACTGGCATTACTGAGTATAGTTCTTTGGTGTATCAATTCTAATTTTACTTGTCTCATGAGTCCTTAAACCAGCATTTATCAATTGATGAATGGCTAAACAATCACTATCCTTTTGAGACAGACAAGTAGTGAGCAAGGTTTTGTTTTGGTCAACTCAGCTCCAAGACAACATGCCTCATAATTGGTATTGGAAGTAAATCAATGCTCTGCTGCAGGCTCAGCAGTTTTATCTTAGCCAGGTAGGTCAATGAAACTCTGAAGCTGAGCAGGTCTGTGATATCATGCTTCTTCTTAGGCAATCCCTTGACAGCAATGAAGACTTTCTTCCATTGCGGAATGGTATGCTCTGAAGTAACTAAACTGTCCAAACACGATAGTGTTTTCTCATCCAACAAGGTCCATTGGTGTATTCTGCCATTAAGCTGGGATTTTTAAAATGTTGTCTTTCAGTTCACTGATTGCATCGATTGCAAGGCAAACCTCAGTACCCAAGCAGTGGAAACATTACCGGCATCTTGACCAAGAAATGTGCCAAGTTTCAGTTGGATAAACTCCAACACCATCTCTTTGTACTTGATATATTACCTTCCTGGAGGTGGGGCAGGTGGTGTTTGGACAGGCAGGGTTTTCACATGCTCATTCTTGCTTAAACAAGGTGTTTTCCACCCTGACAAATGCTTCTTTTCCATTTGGCTGTTCTTAGGCAGGTGCATCTCACAAGTCAGGGGAGATGTCATATTTTTATCACTTAGGCTCAGAAGACATTCTTGCAGTGTTTTCTCTGCCTTCCTGATAACTTCTTGCCATGACGGAGCTCAAAGTAGAGAACTTGCTTTGGAAGTCTAATGTCAAGCATTCCAACCATGTGATATTATCCAACTGCCATTACTAATACCTTGTGGTTTCTGCAACCTGTATGTGGTTCAAAATAAAAGTTGTTTGACATAGTTCACTGCCCCAATCTTCCTTTATTTATACTTGTCTACATCCTATCTAATGATCAATGGCAGAGGATGCACCACTGCAGAGACTTTGCTGTTCTTAGTTAACAGTTCTTAGTTAACAAGATGGTTTATTGTCTGTTACCAATAAGCATAACTAAATTACCAGTCAGGCTTATTGCCATGACTGTCAGGAACTGTACAGAATACAAAGACTAATGTCCACCTGCAGACTGTGAGGCATCAACAGAAATTGGTGGAGCTCAATTTAACTTGATCAAGAAGATTTTAGAAACATTATCCAACAAGGTCCATTAATGCATTCTGCCATTGGATTGGGATTTTAAAAATGTGACCTTTGAGTACACTAATTGCATTGATTGCAAGATGAAGCTCAGTACCCAAGCAGTGGGAACATTACTAGCATCTTGACCAAGCAATGTGCCAAGTTTCAGTTGGATAAACTCCAATACCGTCTATATATACTTTATATATTGCCTAAATCCTTTTTACTGCTGTAAACCTCAACAAAATCATTGCTAGCTCAGACACATGAGATTCATCCCTGTCAGGTGAAAGTAAGCACAATGTACACATGAAATGGAAACTTAACATCTGAGGATTTGACTGTAGTTTGCACTAGAGACTTGGAACGGTATCATTCAGAAACACACAAGATCTGATCTGATTCTGAACAATTTCGCAGATTTCAGTGCTTACATAAATAGGATTCATAATTGTGTAACAGACATCATTTTAAACCATAGCCCTCTACAGAAGCTTTTAATGATCCCTTGAATGTCCCAAAGTACTTTGCAGCCAATTAATACTTTTGAAGCATCCTATAAGTTGTAAATTTTTTTCATAAATTCATTCATAGGATATAGACTTTGCTGGCACAGCGGGCACTTATTATCCATTACTAATTGTCCTGGGAACATAGACATGTGTCAAGTTCTTGAACCGCTGCCATTTCTTTTTATTCCCTGTTGCGGTTTATTTCACTTGAATGGCTTGCTATCTCATTTCAAAAGTAAGATTAGATTCCAATGAAATTGCCTTGGGACTGTAATCAGTTAAAGACTAGTGGTGTTGTTTGAGGAACAGCTACCGATTAGGAAGAGTTTGGATTCTCTTATATCACTGTTCTTGAATCTTCCATGTCCAACAATTGAGAGATCCTCAGTTTTAGGCACATCTGACAGTACTGCACTCCCACAATACCACACCAAAGTGGCAGACTAGATTATGTCCCTAATTCTCTGGACATCTTCTAAACCAAAAGGTACAAGCTAAAGCAAAGCTGACACTGCTGTCAAACTATACAGGACAAAGTAAGAACTGAACAACAGATGTTAATAAACAAAACAAAGGTTTACATTTACTTAGCACTGTACACAACCACTGGAATGCTCAAAGTTTTTTTAAAGGCGGGAAATACATTTTAATTTTTATAGTAAATTATTATTATTACAATTCTAATGGGAGGATTTTACTGTAAATCATGCCACACCACTCCTGTAAACATCTTTCTAACACCAGAACAGTCAGTTTGTCCACCCTTACCATTGTTTTCGAGAACACGTGATTTTCACCAGGTTTCTTCAATAATGTACATGTTTTTGTGGTCACAATATACTCATTGTAATATTGGAGCAAAGCCAAAAGAATTTTCAAAATCATTTTTGTAACAGCCAAGTAATATCCAAGTAATATAAGGATAAATATCTTTAATATATTAAATGAAGGATAAATATTGGTCAGGACACCAAGGATATGCCATGGGAACATTTATATCGACAACAAGTGGATGAGGTCTCAATTTAATGTCTCATCTGAAAGATGACACTTCTGACAATGCTGCATTAAGTAATGGGCGTTAATTCTTATGCTCAAATTCTAGAACATGGAACCTTGAGAATCAGATGAAAGAATGTTTGTAATTTAAGCAAACCTCACGAAGAAACAGAGAGGGCATTACTACTCGTATCAATTTTTTAAAGAAGTGGTTCAACATCAGATACAACTTTGCTGATAACATAATTCATATAGTTAATAAGGACAGAATGCATCCAAGGAATTCCAGACCAGTTAATTTAACTTTAGATCTTTAAACAAGAATGGAATCCTGATTAAAGTTAGCTCAGTTGTCTAGGCAGCCAGTTTGTGATGCAAAGTAACACCAACAGCACAGGTTCCTTTTCCCCAAACAGCAAAGGTCAACATAAAGGCCCTGCCTTCTCAAACTCACCCCTTGCCGGAGGCATGATAGCCCTCAGGTTAAACTCGCCACCAGACATCTCTCTCTAATGACACAGTGACCGTTTAATCCTCTGGGACTATGGTAACTTTACCTTCTACTTCAAAACATTGAACTGATTCTTCTGACAAGTCAGTCAAATTCAAAATGCCTGAGAACTAACTCCCTAGTTGTGAAACAGAATTTGACAATTCATGAACTTTGACCATAAAAAGCAGTTTAGTCTGCACTGCTTTTCTTAGAAATTAAAGAATGTCAGATCTTACCTGGAAATTAGCCTGAATGCATCTTTATTTGGCAATTAAAGGGGGTCAGATCTATTTCCAACTGAGATGCCACTGCAATGCTCAAGAAATATGCAATTTCAGAAATCATATAAATATGATTTTTATGGATTTTCTAACACACATCACCCATGGTAAAAGTAGGACTGTCAGAGCCAGACAATGATAATTCTGGAACTTTAACTGGGACAGGGCCACCTCACTGACTCTGCGGTCTTCTACTAAGGAATTTTTGTGAATGCTACTTTAATAATTGATGAACTACAAAGTTAATAGTTCACTGTAACAATATATAAATTTTAAGAAGCTGATATTCTGCTTGAAATAAGATAGATTTTGATCTTTTTAGCAAGAATGTTGCAACTGATTGTCTCAACAAACTGTTAATTGTTTGCTTAGTTATTTAGGAACAGGAGGAGGTCATTTAGCTCCTTGAGCCTGTTCCACCATTCAATGAGCTCACAACTTATCTGTGGCCCATCTCCATATCCCTCAATACCTTTGTTTATCAAAAATTTATCTATCTCAGATTTAAAATTAACAACTAATCCAGCATCAACTGTTATTTGTGGAAGAGGGTCCTAAACATCTACCACCCTTTGTGTGTAGAAGTGTTTCCTAACATCTCTCCTGAATGGATTGGCTCTAATTCTCAGACTACACCTCTAGTTCTAGAATCTGTAATCAGTTTATCTTTAGCTGCCCTGTCTTTTCCTGTTAATATCTTGAAGACTTAGATCAGATCAGATCACCCCCTCAACCTTCTGAATTCTAAAGAAAATAGGCCTAATTTGTATAAGTCCCGGTATTATTCTTGTCAACCTATATTTTACTCCCTCCAAGGCCAATACTACTTCCTAAGGTATGATGCCAAAGTCACTGTATTCCAATTGGGGGCTACCTAGGATTTTGTTTAACTGCAGCATAACTTCTGCATCCTTGTACTCTGTCATCAAGATATAAAAGGTCAGCATTCTATTAGCTTTCTCGATTTTTTTGCACCTGGTTTTGTCATTTTAAAGATCTATGCAGCTGAACACCCAAGAGTCTTTGGATATCATACCATCAACAAAGTACCCTGATCTATCCTTTTTGATCCAAAATGATAATCTCACACTTGCTTATGTAAGATTTTAAAATCAGCTGGTAGGTAAGTTGATATTAATTCAGAAAAGGTTCCATCAGACTGGACAGTAATGAATACAGGCCCTCTGTTACAGAAGAGAGAGAGGCAGAAAACAGGAAAAAATAGACCAGTTAGCTTAATATCAGTCTTGGGTAAGCCTTTTGAATCAGTCAGGAGATTATAACTGTATTCTTGGAAAACCTCAAGTCAATTAGGAAGAATCAGCATTGTTTTGGGAAAATGGAAGCTCATTTAACTAAATGATTGGAATTCTTCAAAGGAGCATTTAATATAGGAATTGGGAGGTATTGTTGCAGTTGTAAGGATATTGGTTAGGCCACTTTTAGAATATTGTGCGCATTTCTGGTCTCCTTCCTATCTGAAAAGCGTTGTGACTCTTATACTGAATTCCATCTGCCACAGTTTTACCTATTCACTTCAGATATTAATGTCCCTTTGTAATTTTACATTATCATCCACTACTGTGGAGAATGCCACCTAACTTTGTGTGATCAGCAAATTTAGACATAATAATAATTTATTAAACTTCTGTGCAATTTAGAAATCATCACATTTCACATTGTCTTCTTCATTGCCAACTTGTGAGCTTGATACCACACTCTATTTTGTGAAGAGGTCTATTACTAAGGAGAGATTCCTGGACCTCTAAAAGATGAGAAAATATAACTGAGCTATATGGAGGATTGCAATTTTCTTACATGGTTCATTTCTTTTGAGCAGAATTAGCACAATCCTTCAGACACATTCAGTGTCTTTTCAGTTTGTCTTTCAAAACATTAAGTTGAGTACGCTCATCTGAGAAGTATGCCTGACTTGAGATAGTCCCCTAAAGAGATTAATATTGAAATCCATGACAGCTGCTAAGGATTCAGACTACACAATACACATTAATGATTTAGACTTTGGAATCAAAAACAACAATTCATACACTTGAAGGTGATAATCAACCTGAGGAGGACTGCACCTGAATTGAGCACATAAATTCTACAAAAATAAACTTGTAGAATGGGCAAATAATTGGCAAATGTAGTTCAGTACAGATAAATGTGACATAGTATACTTTGATAGGGAGACCAGGGAGGTTAGTTATTACTTGGAAGGTGCAAGTCGAGGTAGGATAGAGGAACAGAAGGAGTGCAGAGTACGATAACATCAATCACTGAAATCTGCATTGAAGATTAGCAAGGTCATAGGCAAAGCAAAATTAAAATGAGGCTTTTATCTCGTATTTCAAGGGATAGAATCAAAAAGATTGGGAAGTCATATGAAACTTGTATCAAACTTTAGCTGGACTGCACATGGAGAATTGCAATTAGGGCAAGTAGAGAGGAACAGGAAAGACTTGTGAGAATGATACCAGAAATGCATGAATAGATATGTCAGGGAGGGGCAGACAGGTTGGGTCGCTTCTCTCTTGAAAAAAAAAAGTTGAGGGATGATTCATTTGAGATCTTTAAAATTACAAAAGAGTTGAAGATTGGATACAGAGAGAATATTTCTTCCACTGGGGAAGACCAGAACTAGCTATTATAGCCACTCAGAAACCCAAAAGGAAATTCAGAAGCATCTACATTTAAAGAGTGTTGAGAACAAATAACGAATTGTTAAAATAAATAGATGCACTTACAGAGAAAACTAGATCAGCATATGTAGGAGAATAGAATAGGTCTTGATGGTAGATTGAGATCAGAAAGATGAGAGGTTGCTTGAGTGCAGCATATATTGGCAGGAATGGATTGGGCCAAATGGGCTATTTCTATACTTGGTAAAAACAATGACTGCAGATGCTGGAAACCAGATTCTGGATTAGAGTGGTGCTGGAAAAGCACAGCAGTTCAGGCAGCATCGAGAAGCAGGGAAGTCGACGTTTCGGGCAAAAGCCCTTCATCAGGAAAGAGGCAGAGTGCCTGAAGGGTGGAGACATAAATAAGAGAAGGTTGGGGGTGGGGAGAAAGTAGCATAGAGTACGATAGGTGAGTGGGGGTGGGAAGGTGATAGGTCAGGGGGTAGGGTAGCAAAGAGTACAATGGGTGAATGGGGGTGGGATGAAGATGATAGGTCAGAGAGGAGGATGGAGTGGATAGGTGGAAAGAAAGATAGGCAGGTAGGACAAGTCATGGGGACAGTGCTGAGCTGGAAGTTTGGAACTGGGGTGAGGTGGGGGAAGGGGAAATTAGGAAACTGGTGAAGTCCACATTTGATGCCCTGGGGTTGAAGTGTTCCAAGGAAGAAGATGAGGCGTTCTTCCTCCAGGCATCGGGTGGTGAGGGAGTGGCGGTGAAGGAGTCCCAGGACCTCCATGTCCTCGGCTGAGTGGGAGGGGGAGTTGAATGTTGGGCCACAGGGTGGTGTGGGTGATTGGTGCGGGTGTCCCAGAGATGTTCCCTAAAGCACTCTCTAGGAGGCGCCCAGTCTCCCCAATGTAGAGGAGACCGCATCGGGAGCAACAGATACAATAAATGATATTGGTAGATGTGCAGGTAAAACTTTGATGGATGTGGAAGGCTCGTTTGGGGCTTTGGATGGACGTGAGGGAGGAGTGTGGGCGCAGGTTTTGCAATTCCTGCGGTGGCAGGGGAAGGTGCCAGAACAGGAGGGTGGGTTGTTGGGGGGCGTGGACCTGACCAGGTAGTCACGGAGGGAACAGTCTTTGCGGAAGGCGGAAAGGGGTGGGGAGGGAAATATATCCCTGGTAGTGGGGTCCATTTGAAGGTGGCGGAAATGTCGGTGGATGATTTGGTTTATACGAAGGCTGGTAAGGTGGAAGGTGAGCACCGGGGGGTTCTGTCCATGTTACGGTTGGAGGGGTGGGGTCTGAGGGCGGAGGTGCAGGATGTGGACGAGATACGTTGGAGGGCATCTTTAACTACGTGGGAAGGGAAATTGCGGTCTTTAAAGAAGGAGGCCATCTGGTGTGTTCTGTGGTGGAACTGGTCCTCCTAGGAGCAGATACAGCAGAGGTGGAGGAATTGGGAATATGGGATGGCATTTTTGCAGGAGGTAGGGTGGAAAGAGGTGTAATTCAGGTTGCTGTGGGAGTCGGTGGGTTTGTAAAAAATGTCAGTGTCAAGTCGGTCATCATTAATAGAGATGGAGGTGTCCAGGAAGGGGAGGGAGGTGTCAGAGATGGTCCAGGTAAATTTAAGGTCAAAGTGGAATGTGTTGGTGAAGTTGATGAATTGCTCAATCTCCTCGTGGGATCACGAGGTGGCGCCAATGCAGTCATCAATGTAGCGGAGGAAGACGTGGGGAGTGGTGCCTGTATAACAATGGAAGATGGACTGTTCTACATAGCCAACAAAGAGATAGGCATAGCTGGGGCCCATACGTGTGCCCATGGCTACCCCTTTGGTCTAGAGGAAGTGGGAGGATTCGAAGAAGAAATTGTTAAGGGTGAGGACCAGTTCAGCCAAATGAACGAGAGTGTTGGTGGAAGAGTATTGTTGGGGATGTCGGGGGAGGAAGAAAAGGAAGGGCTTGGAGGCCCTGGTCATGTCGGATGGAGGTAGAGAGGGATTGGATATCCATGGTGAAGATGAGGCGTTGGGGCTGGGGAACGGAAGTCTTGGAGAAGGTGGAGGGCATGGGTGGTGTCTCGAACATATGTGGGGAGTTACTGCACTAGGGGGGATAGGACAGTGTTGAGGTAAGTAGAGATAAGGTCAGTGGGGCAGGAGCATGCTGAGACAATGGGTCGGCTTGTGGATCTTGGGGAGAGAGAACCGGGAAATGTGGGGTTCCCAGACTATGAGGTTGGAAATCTCCTGAGGTGATGAGGTTCTGTATGGTCTGGGAGATGATGGTTTGGTGATGGGGGGTGGGGTCATGGTCGAGGGGGCGTCTGGCTTCAGCGTGTAGAGGTCAGTGCACCAGACTACCACTGCACCCCCTTTATCTGCTGCCTTGATGATGAGGTCGGAATTGGAGCAAAGGAAGTGGAGGGAAGCATGTTGTGAGGGTAAGAGGTTGGAGTGGGGGAGGGGGGTAGACAGGTTGAGGCGGTTAATGTTCCAGCGGCACTTGGAAATGAAGAAGTCGAGGGCAGGTAATAGGCCAGCATGAGGTGTCCAGGTGGATGGAGTGTGTTGGAAGCAGGCGAAGAGGTCCTCGGAAGGTGGGCGGGAGTCCTGATTGTAAAAGTAAGCTCGGAGGCGGAAGAAGAAGTGTTCGACGTTACGGCATGTATTAAATTCATTGATGCGTGGGCAGAGGGGGATGAAGGTGAGTCCTTTGCTGAGGACTGATCGTTCGTCTTCAGTGAGGGGGAGTTCTGGAGGGATGGTGAAATGCTTGCTACAATTTTAGAATCTTGCGGCATATAAGTAGTGTCCCTCCCTCATAGTTAGAGGATGCTAGTTCGAGTCCCACCCATCTTGGAGGCATGTCATAATGTGTCTGCACAGGTTAATTTTTTTTTAGATGAATGAGCGAATGAGAGTGGAGGCATAGTGGTAATATCACTGGAGAAGCAATCCAGAAGTCTCGGCCAAGACTTTGAGGGCATGGATTTGAATTTTACCGTAGCAGATGGAGGATATTTGAATTCTATCAAAATCTGGAATAAAAAGCCAGTTTAATGGGACATTATAATTGGGAACATTATCACCTTCGAGTTACTCACTATCAATCATAAATTCCAGTCTTACTGATATCTGCCTATATCCAAGGAATAGATCAAGGTAAGGTTTCCCTGTACTTTGATCAGCTGTCCTCTCACAACCAGCACCATTTGAAACAGGTTGTTTGATCATTTATGTCATTTGCTGAGCCCAAACTGGCTGCTACATATCCTTCTATTAGAACAGAGAGTACACTTTAAAATTAATTCATTGGCTACAGTGTTCTGGGACATGCCAAAGTTACAATAAGCCATTACATAATTGCATGTTGTTTTTTTTTTGCTCTGAGCTGCTGTTTAAGTCAGAGTCAGGAAGTTAACACCTGGCAGTCTAATCAGACTTCTGCAATCCTATGCGCAGTTGATGTGGGTTGTGTTATTAATTAATTCTGAAAAACACGAATAGTCATTAATTTGTACATTCAGTTTAGCTAAAACATTTTTACAGCCCTTTCAAAGACAAGTTCACTGTTCCATGTTTAAACAGATGACAAGCATCCATCCCATTCCCATCTGTAAGAATAATGCAACTTAATAATACCATAAGAAATACCAAACCCCTGTGAGTTAACTGCACCTGTACAATGTACTGTTCCTGTGAGTGGGCCTGGTTCTCCAAGGCTGGGCCAGGACTCCATGGAGACTGAACACCTGTGTGCTGTGGGGTGTGCATTTGCTGCCTTCAGGAGTGGACTCTGCCCTTGGTTGTGGACTCTGTTTTTAGCAATGGACTCTGCAGTTTGGAGTGGACTCTATTTCTGACAATGCACATTGTTTACGGGAGTGGACTCTTCCTGGAAATGGATTCTATATTTTGGAGACTGTATAGATTTGGACTGTGTACCAGAAAGGACTCTGTTTTTTGGTAATTAACTGTATTGTGGTGTTTCCTGGGTATATCATCTGCATTGTCTTGCGTGTCACTGGGTCTGGCAGGCCTTGCTGTGAGCTGGGAGGCTCATGGGTCGTCCTGAAAGCTGTCACCCTGAGAGCCCGAGGGTGGGTAGGCCATCCTGTGAACCTGTGTAGGCTCTGTGTGTCAGAGCAGCCGAGAGCCAGAAGGTGTGTAGTGGCGGGCTGAGATCCGGAAGGCTTGTGGGCTACCCTGCACGCTGTCGTCCCAGGGAAGGGGACGGGCTGTCCTAGACGTGGCTGGAAGGTGTGCCAGGATAGCCCACTGGCCAGATGGCGCATCAGGGTGGATTAGAGCCCAATGGTATGTAGGGGCAGACCAAGAGCCAGAAGGCGGGTAGCCATCCTCAGTGCTGTCACCCCGGGCAGGTATCAGGGCAGGCTGCCCCAGACGTGGTCGACAGGTGTATCAGGGCAGACTGAGAACGAGAAGGGGCATGGGCTGGACTGAGAGCTGGAAGGTGTGTTGGGGTGGGCTGCCTTAGAGTGGCTGGAAGGTGGGAGGGACGGGGGCTTGCTGGGTCTGTATTGTATGCACTGATTATGTAACTGGATTGTCCTTTTATGTACAAATGTCATTGTCACTGTCTTTTATATGTGAAGCTGGGATTTGAGGTTTGTCCTCATCTCTCTGTAAACTGGTTGAACTGTAGGGTTTGGAGTCTGGCTTTGCTGCTCCTCTCCCTTGTAAAATTGCTGTTGTATACAACTGTAAATGTTAACTTCTTTGTAAACTGGTTTTGTAATTTGTTTAATAAAATATTATAAACAGGAAAAAAATAAATAAACAGGAGATTCAGAGTCTCCTCAGTTTAGGAGACTAACTCTATGCTGGCTGTTGTTACAGACAGTATGTTACTGTTAACCTGAGACAATCAGGAAAGGAGAAAGTGAGGACTGCAGATGCCGGAGATCAGAGCTGAAAATGTGTTGCTGGAAAAGCGCAGCAGGTCAGGCAGCATCCAAGGAGAAGGAGAATTGACGTTTCGGGCATGAGCCCTTTTTCAGGAATGAGGAAAGTGTGCCAAGCAGGCTAAGATAAAAGGTAGGGAGGAGGGACTTGGGGAAGGGGTGTTGGAAATGTGATAGGTGGAAGGAGGTTAAGGTGAGGGTCATAGTCCGGAGTGGGGGCGGAGTCAGGAAGAAGATTGCAGGTTAGGAAGGTGGTGCTGAGTTCGAGAGTTGGGACTGAGACAAGGTGGGGGGAGGGGAAATGAGGAAACTGGAGAAATCTAAGTTCATCCCTTGTGGTTGGAGGGTTCCTCCAGCTGTTGTGTTGCCATGGTCTGGCGATGGAGGAGTCCCAAGGACCTGCATGTCCTTGGGGGAGTGGGAGGGGGAGTTGAAGTGTTGAGCCACGGGGTGGTTGGGTTGGTTGGTCCAGGTGTCCGAGAGGTGTTCTCTGTTCCGCCTATTTGCAGAACGTTTCAATCAGGAAAGCCCCGGCTGACTGATAGAAACAGGAGATTCAGAGTCTCCTCAGTGTAGGGGACTGACTCTATTGGCTGGTGTTACGGTCAGTATGTTACTGAGAGTTTCTGCCCCTTTTTTTGGGGGGGGGCGGAAACCTGATTTTTGAACTAGCTGAATTATCTAGCCAGTTTGTTAAATGGCATTCCTTTTTAGTGAGGACTGATTTGTTAAACTCCTGATGCACATAATGTGCTTCAGGTGTAGCTCAGTTCTCATTAGGGAATTGTTGTTTCACTGGCTGGTTATAGCCTATGTTATGTTTTTCACTTTTGAGAAAAGGACAATATTAATTTTGTGGTAGGGCTCAGCCCTTGAACTCTTGTTTCCTTTGTTTTTTGCATGTGTCTTCATTTTTTTTGGTGTTTGGACTGAGCCCTTGTGGAAGACATTATTTTACCAGAGGAGCTGTTCCTGTGGGGAGGCCTAGCTCTGGGACTGGGCCTCTGAAGGTTGAACACCTATGTGTGTGTGTGCACGCGCGCTGGGAGGTGAGCACTTGCTGTATCCTGGAGTTTTGGAGATGACCTTTCCTTCAGGAGTGAACCAAAACCCCTGTGAGTTAACTGCACCTTTTAAAATGTACTGTGTTCCTGTGAGTGGCCCTGGCTCTCCAAGGATGTGCCAGGACTCTATGGAGACTGAACATCTGTGTGCCGTGGGTGTGCATTTGCTGCCTTTGGGAGTGGACTCTGCAATTTGGAACGGACTCCACTTCTGACGATGCATGCTGTAAACTGGAGTGCACTCTGTTCCTGAGAATGGACTCTATATCGGGACTCTGTTTTTTTTGATAATTAACTGTATCATGTTTGTTGGGTCTATCACCTGCACTCTTGTGTCCCTGGGTCTGGCAGGCCTTACTGTGAGCTGGGAGGCTCATGGGTCATCCTGAAAGCTGTCACACCAAGAGCTGAGGGTGGGTAGGCCACCCTGTGAACCTGAAGGTTGGTAGGCTGTCCTGAAAGCCAGAGGATGGGTAGGCCAACCTTATGCCAGTCACCCTGAGAGCCAGATGGTGGGTAGGCCGTTTCGAACGCTGTCGTCCCGAGAAGGGGTGATTGGGACAGGCTGTCCTACATGTGGTCGAAAGGTGTGTCAGAGCAACCGAAAGCCAGAAGGTGCGTAGGGGCAGGCTGAGATCCAGAAGGCTTGTGGGCTACCCTGCACGCTGCTGTCCCTGGGGAAGGGGACTAGCTGGTCTAGAGGTGGCCAGAAGGTGTGCCAGGATAGCCCACTGGCCAGGTGGCGCATCAGGGTGGATGAGAGCCCAATGGTATGTAGAGGCAAACAGAGAGCCAGAAGGTGGGTAGCTGACCTCAGTGCTGTCACCCCGGGCAGGTACAAGGACGGGCTGTCCTAGAGATGGTCGAAAGATGCCAGGGTGGACAGAGAACCGGAAGGGGCATGGGGTGGACAGAGGCAGAAGGTGCGTAGGGGTGGGCTGCCTTAGAGTGGTCGGAAGGTTGGAGGGATGGGGGGCTTGCTGGATCTGTATTGTATGCACTTTTTTATGTAACTGGATTGGCTTTTTATGTACAAATGTCATTGTCGCTGTCTTTTCATAGGTGAAACTGGGATTTGAGGTTTGTCCTCATCTCTGTAAACTGGTTGAACAGTAGGGTTTGGGGCCTGGCTTTGCTGCTATTCCTCTCCCTTATAAAATTGCTGTTGTATACAGCTGTACATGTTAACTTTATTTTGTAAACTGTTTTGTAATTGTTTTAATAAAATAAAAAAGTATCTGTCATCCTAGTACTCTGCGAGGAAGATCAGTGTCAAAGGGTCTCCACATGTAAATAAAGAGAGACTTGGGTGATGGGATAATCGCCTCTGTGGAGTGATTTCAAAAACAAGAATACATCAGAACATATGAAATTGGAGCAAGATTAGGCCATTCAGCCCCTGAAGTCTGGTTTGCTATTCAACAGCATCATGACTGATAGGACTGTGGCCTTTCCTACACTATTCTGTCTGTCTCACACAGCCCTCAAAATTCACTGCTCGCTCAAAAATCTAAGCAACACAGCATAGATATACTGAATAACCCAGCCTCTGCTGCGATCTGGGGAGGATTAACAACCCTCAGAGAGGAAATCCCCTACTTTTTAAACTATATCCTACTGATTCTAGATTTATGCAAGAAGAGAAATATTCTTCCAATATCCCCACTGTCAAACTCTCTTAGAAATGTAAAATTTTCAATTAGATGTATCTAAGCTCAGAATATACACCCAACCTACTCAGCCTTTCCTCATCAGGTAAAACATTCAAAGTGATAGTGAGCAGTTTTCTTGAACCACTGCAGCCTATTTAGTACAGGAATGCCCAGAATCTGTTGCGGAGTTTCAAATTTTTGACTTCACAACAGTGAAGAAACTGCAGTAAGTTAGGATGGTGACTGACTTGGAGGTGGACTTGTTGTTAGTGGTTTAACCATGCATATGCTGCCCTTGTTCTGAAATAGCTGTAGTCATGGGTGTTGAAGTCGTCAAAGGAACCCTGGTGAATGGCTGCAGTTTGTAGATGATACACACTGTAGTTACTGGACATCAGTGATGGAAGGAGTGAATGTTTGTGGATGTGGTGATAATTAAATAGGCTGTTTTGTCCTGGATGGTGTCAAGCTTCTTGAGTTTTGCAGAAGCTGCACTCATCCAGGCAAGTGGAGAGTATTTCATCATATTCCTGTCTTGTGCCTTGTAGATGATGGACAGGCTTGCGAACTCAGATTAATTACTTGTTGTAGAATTAATAGCTTCTGCTCTGCTTTTGTAGCCATTGTATTTATAGGGCTATTTCAGTTTAATTTACAGTGAATGGTAACACCCAAAATGTTGCTACTGGGAGGTTCAGTGATGGCACAATCATTGAACGTCAAAGGGTATGGTTAGATTCTCTCTCTGCACAACTTGCAGTATTTGGACAAGGATTGCTTCAATGTCTGAGGAATTGTGAATGGTGCTAAGCGTTGTGCAATTATCAATAACCTGCGGAAGTTATGCTGGAGGAAAAGTCATTAATGAAGTACTTGTAGATGGTCAGGTTCAGGCACTCCCTGAGGAACTGCCAACACAAATAAAAGCAAAATATTGCAGATGCCGCAAATCTGAAATTAAAAACAGAGTGTGAGAGAATCTCAGCAGGTCTGGCAGCATCTGTGGAGAGAGAGAGAAATAGAATTAACATTTCTGGTAGAGTCTGGCCTTCTTCAGAGCTGTTCCCAAAAAGAGGCATATTGTACTTGAAATATTAACACACTTTCTCTCTCTGCACAATTGCTATCAGACTTGCTGAGTTTCTCTAGTAATTTCTGCTTTTATTTCCGAAATCCTGGACAAATGTGCGAGAGCTAAGCTGACTGAGTTCCAATGACCCTAACCATGTTTCTCTGTGATAGAAATGTTGCCAACCAGTGGAGAGTTTTCCCTGCTCACTTCCCATTGACTCCAGTTTTGCTCAAGCTCCTTGATGCCACACTTAGTCAAATATAGTCACTTGCCTCAACTCTGGATTTCTACTCCTTTGTTGTCTGAACCAAGACTATAATGAAGTCATGGACTGAGAGTTCCTGCCAAATGTGGCATTAGTGAGCAAGTTATTGCTATGCAGGTATTGCCTAATAGCACTGTTGGTGACCTGTTCCATCACTTCACTTATGATTGAGAGTAGACTGATGGAATGGAAGTTGGACACGTTCTGCTTTTTGTGTATGGGACACACCAGGGCAATGATCCACGTTGCTAGATTGATGCCAATGTTGCCGGTGTACTGTAATAGCTTGGCTAGTAGCAGGCCAAGTTCTGAGCATATGCCTTCAGTACTATTGCCAGAATGTTGTCAGGGCCCAAACCCTGCATCATTATGTGCTTTCAGTCATTTTTGATATCATGTGGACTGGATTGAATTGGCTAACGGCTGGCATCTGTAACGCTGGAGACCTCTGGAGGAAGCCAAAATGGATCATCTACTCGGGAAATCCAGCTGAATATTGTTTCAGATAGTTCAGCCTCAACTTTTGCACTGATGTGCTGGGCTCACCACCATTGAGGATCAGGATTTTTTTATAGTAATCCTCCTCCAGGTGATTTTTTTTTTGTTTGTTTAATTGTCCACCACCGCCATTCGCAACAGGATGTGGCAAAACTAGCAGAGCTCAGATATTACCTATTGGTGTGTAATCGCTTAGTCCTGTCTGTCACTTGCTGCTTATGCCCATTTGGCTCACAAATAGTCCCATGTTATAGCCTCACCAGGTTGATATCTTTTATGTACACCCAGTGCTGCTCCCAGAATGCCCTTCTGCACTTTTCACTGACTTAGTTTTGTTCCCCTGCCTTTAAGGTAAAAGTTGAGGTTGCAGATTGTGTTGGAATACAATTCTCCTGCAGCCGACAGCCCACAGTGTCTCATCAATGCCTAGTCTTGAGTTACTACATCTGTTCAAAATCTATCCCATTTAGCATCGTGATAATGCCACACAACATGGAGGGTATTCTCAATGTGAAGATGGGAATTTATCTCTACAGGACTGTACAGTGGTCAGTCCCTCAGTAGCATGGCAGGCACATTGGTGAAGGTGAGGTCACGTATGTTTGTCGCACTCATTTGTTCCCTTACTACCTAATGCAAGTCTAACAGTATTGTGTTTATGGACTGGACTGAAAAAAAATAATAAAATCTGGTTGAACTGCTTCCAATGCAATTACATCTGCCTTAGGTAAAGTGACTAAAACTATACACAACATTCTAGGTATACTCTTACTAGTGTCCTGTAGGAAAACATCCCCACTTTGACTGTCCATTCCTCTTGAAATAAAAGCCAACAATCCATTTGCCTTTCTAATTACTTCTTGTACCAGCACTCTGACTTGTTATGATTCATGTAAGGGACACCCAGGTCTATCTGTACTAGGATACTCTGCAGTCTTTTTCTTTTTGAATAATATCCTGCTCTAGTATTCTTACTGTGTAAGGACCACATGTTTTCTTTTGAAATATGAATTGAAAAATACCAATTTGCATTAGTTATTCTTTTCAAAACATGAGGAGAAGTATAATTGTGTGGTCACTTCTTTGTTACATCAGAGCATACAAGTTTGTCACATCAGAGCGTACAAGTTTGTCACAAGCTGAATTTTGATTCTTTTGGGACCAACACTAGGTGTTGGGTCTTTGAAAAAAAAATTAGCTGTCCAGTAATATGTTTTAGATTGAGTTCGTCATTGAACTGAGAGGTGAGAGAGATCATTTGAGACATGACATACAACAAGCTTTTCAGCAAGAAAAAAACCCTCTCTTTTTCCTTTTAATTGTAAATACTTTGCAAAGGAAAGCTTCCAAATCAAGCCAAGATCAGGTCTAATTGATCGGTTACCAAACAGAGGATCACTGAAAGATCTCAAGATAATCACCATATAACCAAAAACAACAATGTCAAAAGTCATCTTATTTCCCTTTTTGATTGGGCTTTGATTTCAGACTCCATGCCTTTTTGCCTAAATTTGCATTAATAATTTATAATCTACTTTTGCTACATGTTGAGAATAGATTTGCGATAATAAATCAGTCTTCGGTTTCCTTTCACAGATGTAAACTGGTGTGAGCTCCTATTATCTTAAATAGTGATCACATTCAGAAACTAATCATCCTAGAGATTAAATTGGTCATATATCAGACTTGAGTCGACCCATGGAACAATCATGCCTAATTTCAAGAGTAATAGTCCCAACTAGACAGTGACTGCTGCCAAACATGGACAACAACATGTTTTCCTGCATTTTATGACAATGCTGCTCCTTTAACAAGATTATGTTGTCCCTGTTTGTTTTTCAGAGGGGCCATAAAGACAGAGGTTCCGATATGTCTGGGTTATCCAGTTGAAGCAGTTTTTAAGTTTAAAAAAAAACGCTTGTGCAATGAAAGAGGAGCGGACAGTTCTCCCAGCTCAGCTTTTCTCTGGTAATGATTAGATTACAGAAATGATTAGATTACTTAGTGTGGAAACAGGCCCTTCGGCCCAACAAGTCCATACCGAAACGCAACCCACCCAGACCCATTCCCCTACATTTACCCCTGCTCCTAACACTATGGATAATTTTAGCATGGTCAATTCACCTAACATGTACATTTTTATTTGGACTGTGGGAGGAAACCGGAGCACCGGGAGGAAACCTACGCAGACACAGGGAGAATGCGCAAACTCCACACAGTCGGTCGCCTGAGGCGGGCATTGAACCCGGGTCTCTGGCACTGTGAAGCAGCAGTGCTAACCACTGTGCCGTTTTGGTTTTAGCGGTTTAGCTGTTTTGCCACTGCTGGTCAAATCTTAGCTAGGAAGTCAGAGGCTGCTGGACTGCTCCATGCTGATCCTCTGTCTCTGTCCTGAAAAAACCTGTGTTTGAATTTACCTTTTTGCCAAGGGGTGTTTATGGGATGTTGTAGGTATTTGGAACAGGTCTTTGTTAAGTTGCATTTTCATGTTGGTTGGGTTTTCAAATAGTTATGTTATTCTAAATTTGATCTTCTTCTGTTCATGTATCAATAAATTCTGTTTTGTTTAAAATTGAGTGGTTGAGCCAGCTGCATTAACCCCACTCTACACCTACTTAAGACAACTGGAAAAGTTAGGATCTGGACTGCCTTCTTGAAATGTTTGAGGGGGTCTGGTCTGGTCCATAATAGATTGGGGGCTCTTTGCAAGATTTATTCTATAGTTCTGATTCGGGATTAGGGTTGTTGGACTCGAAGGCAGCAAGTGGTAGGTGTTAGTGTCTTTTGTTCTGGGTGTTGATTTTGATTGGTTTATACATTGCATGTGATAGCAATGGCTCTTTCAGTCACTATCATTTTCTGGGGTGGAAGAAGTGACTTGGACATTTTACAAAAGGTGGACACAACAAAGCTGCTGGAATTGGCAGCCAGGCTGGAGCTGAAATTAGCAGTGTCTCCAAACAAAAAGGTGGTTGTATCCGAAGTAGCTCAACACTTAAATGTCCTGGAAAGGCCATTAGGATCTTTGGAAATGGCTTTTAATATTGCTTGAGGTTCTGGTATTTGAAGATGCTTCCCAAATTTGCCAAGACAGACAGATGAAAGATATACTTTTAGAATTAGCAAAAAGGTTAGAATTCGGTTTAACCAGTGAAAAAAGGAAAGCTGAAATTGTAAACGGAATTGGTCAAGAGTTTTGGTATATCAGAGAAACAGAACTGCAGTGGAGTTTGAAAAATTGAAATTGCAAGTGAGGAAACAGGAGTTGGAATTTAAAAGAAAGGGAGGAAAGGTTTTTAGCTGAACATAAAGAAAAGGAGAGGAAGGCTCTCGCAGAAGGATGGGAAAGAAAAAGAAAGAGAGCGACAAGAAAGGGAGAAAGAGAGAATTTGAACTTCAGAAGTTGAGACTTCGTGTCAGCTTGAAAGGTTGGAGATGAAGGCTGAAGGTAAGCTTAGTGAGGATGAGCAAACCCATGGTAGCCGAAGGACTAGTGAAGATCTGTTTAAATATATTCAAGCATTGCCTAAATTTGATGAGAAGGATGTAGAAGCCTTTCTCATCTCATTTGAAAAGGTGACTAAGTGGGTTTTGTTAATCCAAACAAAACTTGTAGGTAGGACTAAGTGAGGTATTCGCATCACGATCAGAGGTGGCATCTGGAGTGTATGAGGTGGTGGAGAAAGCCATTTTAAGTGCATATGAACTTGTGCCAGAAGCTTACAGATAGCAGTTCAAGAATCTAAGAAAGGACCTTGGTCAATATTTGAGTTTGAAAGCATCAAATAAAGGTAATTTCAATTGGTGGATACGGGCATAAAAAAGAGCAAAAATATGATTTGCTTAGAGAAATTATTATTTTAGAGGAGTTCAAAAATTCACTTCCTAAAGTAGTGAGTACTCATGTGGAAGAGCAGAGAGTTAAAACGGCAAGATTAGCAGCTGAAATGACTGATTATGAGTTGGTTCATAAATCAAAGTTTGGCTTCCAACATCCATTTCAATCCTTGAGTGATAGAAATTGGGGAAGAGAGAATTCCTCATATGGTAAGGAAAAGGTAAATCTTAATGAAGATCATTAGGATAACGTAACACAGAGTAAAAAGAACCCCTTGAAGGAGAAAGAGAAGTTAAAAAGCTCCAATGTTTTCACTGCATTAAAGTAGGCCACTTGAAATCAGTGTTTGTAGGTTAGAAAAAGCACTGGGAAGACAAATGCAGGAAAACAGGATAAGCCAGTGAGTTTTGTTGGAGTGGTAACAAAGCACAGTGGAGGCTAAAAAGCTGCACCAGAGTGTACAACCTGGTCGGAGGTTGGTTAAGGAGGAAGTGCCAGATCATCTTAAACCATATACCTGCAAAGTTGAAGGTTACTCACATAGGCCAAGAGCCGAAAGAGGTTACAATATTAAGGGACAAGATTCTCGCAATTTTTGATGTTGAAAGAGGAAGAGATAAGTACCTCAAGAAGGAATGGTGCTGGAAAAACTGCTAGTAAGTGAAATTCAAGGTGAGACAATAAAGTACTCAATTATGTTCAGTGAGGTTAGAGTGCCCAATGAAAAAGTTGCGGTAGGTGTACTGTACAAACTCTAAGCTCCAGGAATACGATTTTGTCCTTACTATTTAGCTGGTTCACACATAGGAGTGTTGCCAACTATGGCGGAAAAACCAGTGGAAACTTCGGCAACTGAGGTATTGCAAGAAGCATATCCTGGGATTTTTCCTGACTGTTTGGTAATGAGGTCACAAAGTCACCAGTTGAAACAGGAGAGACCAAACATTACAGGAAAGAAAGTTGAAGTGGAGTTAGCAGAAACCCTGTTTGCTCAAATGGATGAGACTGACCAGTAGCAGAAAGATGACAAAACAGAAATTAACTGAGTTACAGCAGAAAGATGAGAAACTAAAGCAATTGTTTCAAAAAGCATATACGGAAGAAGATCTAGATGCATCGTGGTGTACTACTATATTAAAAACGATGCCTTAATGAGGAAATAGAGACCATCACAGTCAGGCAGATGAGAACTGGGCTAAAGTTTATCAAGTTGTATTGCCAGTGGGTTATGGAAAAAAAAATGTGTTGCATGTAGCACATGAACTACCAGTAGGTGGTCATTTAGGGGTAAGAAAAACTCAAGCTAAAATACAAAAACATGTTTACTGGCCTGGACTGCACAAGGATTTAGTTGGACTTTGCCAGACATGTCAAGTAATGGGAAAACCACAAGCAATAATAAACATGCACCTTTAATACATATTTCTGCATCTGAGGAATATTTTACAAGAGTGATAATTGATTGCGTAGGACCCCTACCTAAAACAAAAAGTGGGAATCCGTATTTGTTAACAATAATGGATGTATCCACTAGATTTCCAGAGGCGATTCCATGACACAATATCACAGCAAAAAGGATTGTAGAGAAGTTACTCAAATTTTTTACAAGGTACAGACTACCCAAAGAAACAGATCAAGGGTCAAACTTCACATCAAAATTATTCAAGGAAGTTATGGACTGCTTAGGAGTAAAACAATTCAAATCTACTCCGTGTCATCCAGACTCGGAGAGAGCACTCGAAAGGTGACATCAGACATTAAAGACCATGTTGAGGGCTCACAGTCATTACTATCCAGATGGCTGGGATAAAGGAATTCCATTTGTACTCTTTGCTATCAGACATACACCAAATGAATCAACCAAATTCAGTCCAGCTAAAATTGATTAAGGAGAAATTGGTAAGTCAGAACTCAGAGACCACATATTTGGAGTATGTGTCAAATTTTGTGGGACAATTAAATAGAGTAGCAGAGTTGATTAGACAGCATTTATAGGATCACAGCATACAATGAAACAGGAAGCAGTCAAGAAATCAAAAACTTGTAATTTTGCTATGAGAGATAAGGTGTTAACTTCCAGTGATAGGTGAACCTTTAAAAGCAAGGTTTAGTGAACCTTATCAAATTCAAAGCAAATTGAGTGAGGTGAACTCTTTGACAAGGACTCCAGACAGACAGAAATATCACATGTGAATATGCTCAAAAGGTATTTTGATAGGGAAGGAAAGCAAAAGCAGACGGTTATTCTTTACAATATAGAGTGAAAAACTAAGTTCAGAGGATTCTCATTCCTCAAATTAAATTGGACAATGAGGAAGTTGTCAAAAATTGGGATAAATGATTGAGTTACCTTACAGAGGAAAATCAAAATGACTTGAATGGGTTATTGCTATGGAGTGATATGTGGAAATAAACTGGGAAGTACTAATTGTATGTAGATATAGAAAATGCTGTTCCGATTAAGCAACACCCTTATAGGCACAACCCTCTAAACGTTGGCACAGGTTCAAAAGGAGATTGAAAGCAAGCTCCAAGATGACATAACTGAACTGTGTTACAGAGACTGGAACTCGAGCATACTAAGAGTGCCTAAACCAGATGGTACCCAACAGTTACATATGGACTATCACAAAGTCAATGCAGTTACAAAGACTGACTCATACCCGATTCCTCATTTGCGTAGGACTGTTGAAAAGGTGAGACAAACAACTGACGTTTCTAAGTTGGACTTGCTCAAAAGGAACTGGCAGGTACCTTTGTCCAAAACAGCGAAGTCAATTTTGGCTTTCGAAACATCAAATGGACTATATCAATTTAAAGTCATGCCATTTGATATGAAAATGCACCAATCACATTTGAGATTAACCAATAAGGTAATTTCTGGATATCCCAACTGTCATATATATAGATGATCTGGTGATTTTGTGTCACACATGGAAGGAACATTTGCGACATTTATCGGAATTGTTCAACTAACTTCAGGATGCAGGTTTGGTGATTAGCCTAGCTAAAAGTGAATTTGCCAAAGCCCAAGTCACCTTCCTGGGCCAAATGGCCCCACAGAATGCAAAAACAAAGGGAATTGGGGAGTTTCCCATATCATCCACAAAAAGAACAATACTACAATTCCTGGGATTGAGTGGATTTTATTGGAACTTTGTATCAAATTTAGCAGTGTGGCTGCTCCACTCACTGAATGGGTAAAGAAAGGCAAGAAGTTTCAGTGGACAGTGGACTGTCAGAAGGCATTCGACAGCCTGAAAGCTGTGTTAATCACTGCCCCAGTGCTAGGCCACACCGAAGTACGCAAAGTTATTCAAGGTGGCTATCCATGCGAGTGATGTGGGTGTTGGTACTGTGCTCTTACAGGATGATGATGATAAGATCGAAAGACCTATCGGATATTTCTCCAAGAGACTGAACATTCAACAACAGAAATGTTCAACAGTTGAGAAGGAGACTTTGAGCTTGGTGTTGGTGTTACAACATTTCAGTGTTTATGTTCCCAATAATATACCGGAGATAACCATATACACTGATCATAACCTAAGTTATGAAATTAACCCAAAAAAATTTGAGGACAAAAAGTCCAGACTGTTTAAAAGGAGCTTGTTGTCAGAACCAATCAATTTGAAAATTGTGCATGTGACAAGACAAGAAAGTGTGATTGCCGAACCATTGTTGAGACTTGGATGAGAAACTGAGGTATTCAGTAGCAGGAGTAAACGGACTGAAACAAAATGTAGTAGGGCATGTTTGCATGTTTAAAGTCAATGTAATGTATTCATGCGTTGCAGTGTGTACTAACAATTTAAGATCAAAGGGGTTTAAAATGAAACCATCTTTGGACATAGGTGGTTTATTTTTCTTTAAGAGCAGAGGTATGATGATGCTGCTCCTTTAACAAGGTTATGTTGTCCTTGTTTTTGTTTTCAGAGGTGTCAGAAGGCAGAGGTTCTGGCATGTCTGGGTCTATCTACCTGAAGAAGCTTTTACGTTTCTTAAATAAAAACACTTGTGCAATGGAAGGTAAGTTCTCCCAGCTCAGCTTTCCTCTGGTATGTTTTGGTTTTCGCAGTCTGGCTGTTTTGCAGCTGCTGGTTAAGTCTTAGCTGGAAACCCAGAGAGACTGTTGGACCTAAAAAAAAAGCTCCATGCTGATCTTCTCTTTCTCTGCAGTCTTTCTTCTGTAAGAACCTGTGCTTGAATTTACCTTTACGTCTAGCGGTGTTTCTGGGATATTGCAGGTATTTGGAACAACCCTTTAAGTTGCATTTTTATGTCAGTTAGGTTTTCAAATATTTACATTGTTCTAAATTAAATTTCCTGTTGTTCGGGTATAAATAAATTCTATTTTGTTTAAAATAGAGTGGTTGGGTCAGCTGCATCACTCCTGGAATATCTACACGTACTTAAAACAACTAGAAAGGTTGGGGTCTGGGCTGCCTTTCTGAAATGTTTGAGGGGGTCTGGCCTGCTCTATAACAATTGTCCCCAATCTGCCATTTTTTTTTGATTAGATTAGATTTCCTACAGTGTGGAAACAGACCCTTCAGCCCAACCAGTCCACACCGACGAGTAACCCACCCAGACCCATTTCCCTCTGACTAATGCACCTAACACTATGGGCAATTTAGCATGGCCAATTCACTTGACCTGCACATCTTTGGATTGTGGGAGGAATGTGGTCCACAGACAGTCGCCAGAGGTTGGAATCGAACCTGGGATCCTGGTGCTGTGAGGCAGCAGTGCTAACCACTGAGCTACCATGCCACCCCATTTGTTTCCCACTCACTTGACTAACCCATATGATTTTGCAAAATCTATCCATTCCTCATAACTTAAGCATGAAGCAGAAGTTTTGCCTCAATTATATAATTTTGTTTTCTTGATATTACCTTCTAAATCTAACGATTCAGTAGAATGGTTTAATGATAACTTCATTATATTCCTTTTTTTCCCCTCTAATTGTTTTTCATTGTCCTTTCCACTTAAGCCACAGTAAGCAGCAAGCAACTGGGAAAGTTAAATACATGTAATGGGTACAAGTAAAAGAAACACAGACTAAATTTAATGTGAACCCAATTTCACAATAAACCCCACAACTGGTCAATAATAACACTTATATAGTTCAATCAAAAGCTTTTCTCTCCCAATTGAAAGACCAGGGTCAAATGGCATGGTAGACCATTTTGATTGTATTTCTTTGCTACTATCTAATGCAAAGGCATCAATAAAATGAAAGAGAACACCAGATATTTTTGTAGCTATTAAGCGCTTGACAGATTTTTAGCTTCCATAACAGTTCCACAAAATTCAAATGATTTCAAATGTTGTAATTAATTTTTAATTGATTTCATTGGGGCATTAAACTAATACTTGTGTTTGGATCTATGCCAGTTTAAATTAGCTGCAGGGTATTACACAGTCAGCAAGTTAGGATAGCGATTGTCGCATTGACTTTTTAATCTTTGGAGTTCTGTAACATTGGAAAACTCTAGTCAGGTAAATGAAATATGCAAATTGGAATCAACACTGCATGCTAACATTAAACCAATTTTAATTTAAACTCTCACGGACTTCCTATGCATCTCTCTGAAAAGGTGCCAGAAGACATATAACAAATAGATTACAGCCTGCTTCTGTTAGAATTCATCAAAAACTAAACAAAGACAAATTTAAAATCTACACTTACCAAACTTCCTTCAGGGCATCAGAGTGGAGTACAGGCAATGATTTGTTTTGAAATCATTTTAAATCTGTATTTATTGTAATATCTCCCTACTTAATTAACAGCAATAACTTGGTTTGAAAGCCCAAGTCCCACAAACCTGAAACAAAATCCTATCACAAAGGTTTTGGGTACTTAAAGGGAAGGTTTAACACACACAAAGACATACAAACTGACACGGTAACAGTGGGACACTGTTGAACGAACAAAGCTCAAAGGAATAATTATGTGTCAAATGAATAATGTTTCACTCAGTCATTTTCAGTATGGATGAGGTAGGGAAAACACAAATTGACTAGCTTTGCTGGAGAGAGAAATGGAGTCAATTCTTCTGGCCAGTCCCTGTGAATGCCCCTCATGTGTCACATGGTGTTGGAGACTGAGGACCTTCTGCTTTCTCTTTATCACCCAACTCAGAATAAACTAACATAAGAAAATATGGTAAGGAAATAAGAAACAACAGTTACAGAAGCAATGATAAATTTGACAAATTAGTTTTACATCCTCTCATGGGCTAGTATGATTAAAATGAAATGAACCTTTATGAATGGACAAAAAAAAGATAAAACTGACTAGAATCAAGAGAATACCTAATGTAAAATTTCAAGCCCTCTCACCAAACATTTATCATTATTGTGTTCTTACAGTGCTTGAGTAGGTTAGTGGAAAAAGAAGCATTTTTAACGAAAATAACATTTGTGCATGTTATGATACACCTCCATGGCCATTACATCTCGAGGTGGGACTTAAGCCCAGATCCTGTGGGCCCTGTAAGAACACCACTGCTGGGTCACAAGATAACATCAGGTTAGTGCATCTGTGCTTGAAGGCAACTTTCATAAGGACTTCAGGTGTGGCTTTAATATATTACCAGAAGACACTGTCTCCCATATTAACATATAATCACATAACAACAGAATGCAAACCATTGAACAAGGTTTCCTTATTTGCTGGTTTAAGGAGGCATTATGCTGTCTATTTTTAATTGGTTAGATTCCTGCAAAAATATCAGGATGGACAATGTGTTAAAAGTGCATTACAAGTTCTAGTTACAATCAAGTAAGATATAAGGTTGGTAAGACCTACCAAAATGTTTGCTGGTATCCCTGTCACACTGATGGTGTTGATCCTCCAGAAACTCCAAGTCCAGCATTAGGTCATCCTCATCTAGGTCACAGGATCCTAATCTATTCAGGACATCCTGAAGTCAAGAGAGGGATAGAAGAAAACCCAGTTCTTAAGATATTACTAAAGTAATTCTGCCAAAAAAATGTCTTTACTGGCAACTACCAACATTACAAAACCTGTTTAGAAGCGTAAATATATTGAAAGTTTCAGAAGAAATTTGGATTGACACGGTCATCCAAGAGTGAAATGGGCACCAGTGTATTGGTCAGAATCAAAATTGCACAGGGGTCTGGTATATTTGGTTTACAACCACCTTTGGGAAAATCTGTCAAACTGAGGCCCTGTTTGATTTCGGAGATCAATATAAAAATATCATGTTAAGGACCAACGTGGCAAGCTATTATATTATATGGTTAAATGATAGAAGAAATGTCAAAACAGGGTGTTTCAAATAGCTCCCGCTCATACAGCGGATCATCATTTATCTGCATGGTGACGCTGGTGGTTCTCTGATCTCTTGCCTATCACTTCGCAAGCCAATAGCAAGCCTGGTCGCAGCTGAAGTTTCCTACCTTCAATCAATGCATAGCCCTACTAATTTATTTTTTATTTGCTCATGTGATATGGGCATCACCAGCTGAAACCTGCATTTATCCCTAATCACCCAAAGGGTTGTTAAGAGTCAACCATATTGCTGTGGGTTTGGAGTTGCATGTAGCCTCGACCAGGTAAGGATGTCAAACCTCCTCCCAAATAGAATATCAATGAAACAGATGGGCTTTTACACAGCCAGTTTTTTTATTCAATTATTTCAGTTCATATATTTTAGTCCGTATTTTGTGGAAGAGCTGATGCAAGAGGGAACAGAGTCAGAGGGGTTTAATTGACTCACTTATTTGAGGAGCTGGTCCAAGAACAATGGGCTAAATGGTCTTTTATTCATTCTTACATGAAGTGTGGCATTGCTGGCAAGACCAGCTTTTGTTGCACAAACCTAATTGCCCCTTGAGCTGATTGAAATCACCAAAAGAGCCAAAGGGCCATTAAGAGTCAACTCCATTCCTGAGTGTCCCATCTGGCTATAAGAGGTAAGGACAGCAGATTTTCTTCCCTAAAGGGCATTCATGAAGAAGATGAGTTTTATTTCATTGAAAGTTATGGGAAATTTAGTCCAGCTTAATTCCAGATTTCACTGAATTCAACATTCACCAGACACTGTGTTGGGATTCAAATTCATGTCCTCAGAACATTACCAGGGATTACGAGCCCAGTGACATTACCATTACACCACCACCTCACCATGTTGGGGCAGAGACAAGTTTAACTCCCCAATCAGTGCCTTTCCATTTCAACATGGGTGCCTGAGCCTGATTGAAAATCAAGTCTAAAGGATACTTCATTGACTGTAAAGAACATTAGAATATTGTGAAACTTGAGCAAGGCTCTGCATTTAGAACAGGTTTGATTGTGTTTTTCATATCTATGCACTAATTAATTAATTCTCAGCTTTTATCAGACATTTATCTCTAACTATTTTCACCTATTTAATCCACAGTAACTTTTTGGAATATCGATTCAAGTAAGGATTAACAGTTTTGTAGAAATTATATAAACAGGCCATTTGACCCATCAAGTCAATGCTCCACCAGGGTATCCTCTCACCTCACTTCATCCCATTGTATGAACATATAAATCACTACCACCTGCAAGTTCATCCCCCAAGCCACCAACCATCCTAACCTCGAATCATACCGCTGCCCGTTCAGTGGCACTGGGTCAAACATTCCGGAAAGCCATCCCTAACAACATTGCAGGTCTTCTTACACCAGAATTCAGCAGTTCAAGGTCGTCAGCTAAGGATGGGCACTAAATACTGACCCAGCCAGCAAAGCCTGCAGCCCCGAATGATTTTTTAAAAATTCTCCCTCTGTACTTAATTAATTTTCCTTCAAATGGACTTACGCTTTTCACACAACTCTATTTTGCATTGTGTTCCACATTCTCAATACTGTTTTGGTGATGATACATTTCCTGAATAATAAATTGGATTCATTAGAGTCAGAATCTTAGAGATGTACAGCACGGAAACAGAACCTTCGGTCCAACTCATCCATGCCAACCAGATATCCTAACCTAATCATGTCCCATTTGCCAGCACTTGGCCTATAACCCTCCAAACCCTTCCTATTCATATACCCATCCAAATGCCCTTTAAAATGTTGCAATTGTACCAGCCTCCACCACTTCCTCTGGCAGCTCATTCTATACACCCACCACCCTCTGCATGAAAAAGTTCCCCCTTAGGTCCCTTTTAAATCTTTCCACACTCACTCTAAACCTATGACCTTTGTCTCTGGACTCCCACAACGGAGGGAAAAGACCTTGTCAATTTACCCTATCAATGCCCCTCAGGATTTTAAGGTAACCCTTAAAATGTCACTCCTTAGCCTCCGACGCTCCAGGGAAGACAGCACCAGCCTACTTAGCTTCTCCCTGTAGTTCAAACTCTCAAATGCTGGCAACATCCTTGGAAATCTTTTCTGAACCCTTTCAAGTTTTACAACATCCTTCCCGTAGGAGGACGACATGAACTACACACAGTATTCCAAAAGTGGCTTAATCAGTGTTCTGTATAGCCACAATGATCTCCCAACTCCTATACTCAATGCACCGACCAATAAAGGAAAACATACTAAATGCTCTCCTCACTATCATTTCTACCTTAGACCCCACTTTCAAGGGGCTATGAATCTGCACCCAAGGTCTCTTTGTTGAGCAACACTGAGGAAGGGTCACCAGACCCATAACATTAACTCTGACCTCTCTTCACAGGTGCTGGCAGACCTGCTGAGTTTTTCTAGCAACCTCTGTTTTTGTTGCTAGAAAATCCCACAATTCTTTCAATTTAGATTTATTAGTTACTGTTCTCTATTCATGAACTCTTAAGTTTGGCTTGCAAAAACATCTTCTTTACTTCAATATCAGAATTTTAAAGGTCTCAATCAGTTCATTGTTTCTGAGAGGTTCCATCAATATCATGGCAGATGAAAAACTCCTACCTCAACAGATTTTTGCATGCCCTCATAATTAGATAAGATTAGATTACTTACAGTGTGGAAACAGGCCCTTTGGCCCAACAAGTCCACATCGACCCGCCGAAGCACAACCCACCCATACCCCTACATCTACCCCTTACCTAACACTATGGGCAATTTAACATGGCCAATTCACCTGACCTGCACATCTTTGGACTGTGGGAGGAAACCGGAGCACCCGGAGGAAACCCACGCAGACACGGGGAGAACGTGCAAACTCCACACAGTCAGTCGCCTGAGGCGGGAATTGAACCCAGGTCTCTGGCGCTGTGAGGCAGCAGTGCTAACCACTGTGCCACCGCGCCGCCCACAACATTAGGTAACAACATTTATGTAATAAGTCTGAAGCCTTCTGAAAACCAATCTTCAAGGCATTTAACACGGTGAGAGTGAAGCTTAAGAAAGAAATGAATGTAAATGGGGGAGCATTATCAAAAGCTGGAGATCTGCAAGTTCATCTGCTGACCAGAAGCAAGTACCACTAAAATCATTGAATGGAGCAATCCTACTCACAAATGAGCAGGATTGTAGTGGGTCAGAGCCCTCTAAGAACCTAATTAGTGCCCAATGGATGGTGCATGGGAATGGTCTCCCAGAGGGAACTGCACTCTGAGGTGAATGCACCATTAACCAGCGAAAAGGTTCAATACATTAGAAATACAAATCACTCAAACCCCCCTGAACAGACTGAATCCCAGCCAAAGTTTATAAAAACAGGAGAAGAGAGATATCCTTTAATAGCTTTACAAATCTATTTACAACATCACAGGATCACAGAATTGATTGAGAGTTTGAGTTTGATTTGTTGTTGCTACATGTACCAAGATAGTGAAAAAGTGTTGTTTTGTATGCCATACAGGCAAATGATACCACATAAAGTGCCTCAGGTTAGCAGAACAGAGTGCAGAGTAGAGTATTACAGCCACAGAGAAGGGGAGAGAAAGAGAAACCAGAATTAACATTTGGAGAGGTCCGTTCAAAGTCTGATAGCAACGAGAAAGAAGCTGTCTGGAATCTGTTGGTACGTGTATTCAAACTTTTATATCTTCTGCTCGACTGAAGAGGGTAGAAGAGTCTTTGATTATGTTGATTGCTTTACTGAGGCAACATGAAATATTGTTACATTGCAGAAGAGGGCCATTTGGCCCATCATGCCAGTACTGGTTCTACTATCTAGTGCCAAATTCATGCTTTATCCCTATATTCCAACGCATCATTTCCATCCAAATAATCATCTAATGTCTCAATTGAACCCGCCTCCAACACATATCCAGGCAGAGCGCTCCATACCCTGCTCAAGATGTTGAAAACATCTGTTAAACATCTTCTCAGCCTTCCTCTCTCCAAGAACAACAGTCTCAACTTACTGTATAATTATAGAATCCCTACATAGGGGGAAGAGGCCATTCAGTTAATTGAGTCTTCACTGACCCTCTGAAGGGCATCCCACCCAGACCCATGTCCCCATCCTATCCCATACCCCACATTTACCATGGCTAATCCAACTAACCTGTCCACTATGGGCAGTTTAGCACAGCCAATCTTCCGACTGTGGGAGAAAACCAGAACACACAAAGGAAACACACACAGACACAGGGAGAAAATATAAACTCCACACAGACGGTCACCCAAGACTAAAATTAAACCTGGGCCAATGGCGTTGTGAGGCAGCACTTAACCACTGAGCCACCATATTGCCCCTACACATCTTCAATCAATTCTCACAACTGAGGTTTCCCATTCCTGACACTATTCTTGTAACTCACTTCTGCATGTTGGTTGAAAGGGAGTGTGCCTTTGACCAAAGGATATGGTAGCTGTCTCCCTCTCGAAAAACATGAGAATTGGAAAGTCCAACTGGTCAAACTGCAAAAGGTATGGCAAAATCTCATTCAGAATTCTTCTGAACAGTTATTTTCCAGCGGTGACAGAAGAAACCTTCCCTGATCGTCAGTACTAATTTAAACATAACAGAGGAACAGCAAACACTGATCCAGCTCCAGAAGTGCATAGAACAAAACATGGATCCATACTGGACCTTTTTTTATTTCAGCAGTCATACAGCACAGAAACAGACTCTTCAGTCCAACCAGTCCATGCTGACCATGTTCCCAAATTATTTTGTAGATCTCAATCTGAAGTTCCATCCAGCAGAGACTTTAGAAAACACTATATAGTAGCAAGTATCATTTTAACTTTAGGGCTTTCAGTGCTCAATCCGTTCACTTAACAAGGTAAAAACAATGTCTGCAGATGCTGGAAACCAGATTCTAGATTAGTGGCGCTGGAAGAGCACAGCAGTGCAGGCAGCATCCAAGGAGCAGTGAAATCGACGTTTCGGGCAAAAGCCCTTTTGCCCGAAACGTCCATTTCGCTGCTCCTTGGATGCTGCCTGAACTGCTGTGCTCTTCCAGCACCACTAATCCAGAACCCTTCACTTAACACACTGTCCAGTAAACCTTTATTTTTTCATCAATCTCTACAAGTGGGTACTACTGTAAGAACAGCACTTCCATTGTAGCAAGGTGCAGAGTGAATTTGACAGGAAATAGACAACAAGGCTGTTGAATGGCTCAGATGTGAAAGACACTGAACAGGGGTCAGACCACTGCTTTTCTTGATCTGTATTTATTATGTAAACTCAGAATATGCAGGACACAATTTTCACAATTTACAGATGACCCAAAGGTTGGCAGCACTGTGAATTTTGAGGAGTGTTGTGTTAGCCATCAAGAGGATTAGACAGGGCGGTGGAATGGTTAGATATATAGCAAATTAAATTTCAAAGCAGAGAAGGCATAAGTGATATTTCTTGGCAGAAAGAATGTGGACAGACAACATCATCAAAATGAAAAATACAACACGAAGGAGTGCAGATGCAGATGGGCCTAGGGATAAGTGCATGTGCACAAATCATTGGAAGCAGCAAGGCAGGTTGAGAAAGTCATTAAAAAGCCACATTGGATCCTGGGCTTTATAAACAGAGCACACAGTACAAAAACAAGGAAGTTATGGTGTTGGTCTCAACTGAGGTAGGAGCCCAAATTTGAGGTTATGCATCCACATCCTATATTATACGACCAGAAGAGATAATTTCTTAGTATCTATTGAACATGTTAATCATTTGAAATGCCTCAATTAGATTATTTTTAATCTTCTGTGCTCAAGTCAATCCAAAGTCTTTGCAAGCTGCCATCCTCAGGTTTCTAGTTCAGTTTCCACTCTGGTGAATCTATACTGTGCTACTTCAGTGTCAATTTATCCAGCCTGAAGTGCAATATCCAAAACCGAACACAACCTTTTCCATGTGGTTTAACCAGAATTCCATATGTAACAGGAACATAATTTTCTTAGTATTCCAATCCGTCCAGATTTTCCCCACAACCCTGCCAGTGAATTTCATTGTAATTCACTCCCACATACTAATCCTTCTGAATGTAAAATTGCAAACAATTTAGAATAACAGCTATGAATATAACAACGTAGAACTTCTTCAGGGTTTGAGGTATTTCTAACGGAAGGTCATCAGCCTGAAAAGTTAACGCTGTGTTTCCCTCCATCGACGCTGTCACAAACTGAATATTCTCCACACTTTTGTTTCTATTATTTTTAAGGAGTCGATCCTTTTTCCGATAAACTGCAATGGACATTGAACAGTTCGATAGTTGAAATACAAGCATCATCTGTACCACCATTTAATGAGTTGATTAAACCACCAAATTGCCCAATTCTACCTGATTGTCTAATTCAGTTTAAAGAATGCATACTAGGTTTGTGTATTGAACAAGAAAATAACAATTAAATTCATAGAATCATATACATTGTAAACAAATTGTCTTTCACAAGGGCAAAAAATATATAAACTGCGAACTGATAGCACTGTAAATTCTATCCCTTCTAAAACATTTTAGATATATAAAGACAGAAACAGGAGACAGACAAGACATGGATATTAAGGATAGAAAAGGGAAAAGAAATCAAGAAAATTCAGTTTGATAACAATTTCTATGGTCTTGATTGGCGCTGAGTTGTTTTCTGTCAGTTCCTTTCCATTTTGGATGTACAATGATGTTTAGTCTTTCGTTGACTGGTTGAGAATAGATCCTTCAATGTCTCTGAAGATGTTTCATCCCTTCCCACAGGGAATTTGCAGAGATAGGATAGAGGAAGACAGCTAGCTGCTACTAGAAACTTTCTGGTTCCTTCACACTGGAGAAAGGAGACTTATGATGTTTTCTCTTGGCAGGCCCAATGTCCCTGGCTCCCACGTGAGTCATGGCCACCTGGTTAGGAGCCATTCAAAACATAGCTGCCAAGCACTTTTCCCTGAGTTCAGAATTAATCAGGTCCATTCTGTCTGCTTTTGCTGTCATTATTGCAAAATAAGGCAACATTGTACAGAACTGTCTGTGCTCAAGTGAACACAGTTTTTTTTTCTTAAAACCATGGGCATCTCCTTACACCGTCCCTTTGATTTAAAGCAGTATCTTCCTTTTTCAGTCCCTAGTCCAAAGATAAAGGGAATGAAAAGATGTGGTATTTACAATAACAAAATTGTTGTTGGCCTGGAAAGAAGTCAGTCAAGGAAAATGGTCATTATGATGGCCGACTGAGGACTTGTGCATTTTGTGATGACTTGTGGGAAAGTAAGGCATGATTATCAGCGCATTCTTCTGAGTTTATGAATTTCTGAAAAACACATTATGCTCTGTCTTCAGATGGATTTATTTAACATAGATGTAGAAAAGTGTATTCCCTCAGAAGATAATGAACCTGGGGAATCTGTTATGACAGAGTGTTTGTAAGGTTCATTCAAGATGAAGAGACAGATTTTTAATCAGTAAGAGAATCAAGATTTAACTGAAAACAGCAGGAAAGTGGTGAGGATTATCAGATCAGTCAATCTAATTGAATGGTGAAGCAGACATGATGGGCCAAATGGCCTAAATCTGCTCCTATGTCATATGCTCTTATTCTGTGGTTTGTTTTATTTCCATAGGTTTCTAATTCTGGACAATTGTTGTTCAAGAACTTGAGGACCCTGGAGCAATCTTGTGATGATGTCAGAGCTGCATATCACTAAGCATAAATAGCGCAGAATCGGTGAAATTAAAATACTCTGGAATGGGAGTCTTAAAGGAGCACAGACATGAAAGCACAATGATGATAAATTGGCCTTTAACAAAGAACTAGAGCTCATTATAGCCTTGAGTATTAAGTATAGCAGTATTTTGTTTTACTGCTATACTAAATATAGCAGTAATACATAGTATTACACTAAAGTCAAAGGCGAAAGACAGTTCTCTAACTTCTCTTCTGTACGGTCAGTCTGGCTTGAACCCAAATTCATCGTGCAGCACCAAAACACAAAAAAAAATGAATTAATGAATGAAATAGCACCCTCTACTGCACCAGGAAGAAATATGTAACCTTAAATTCAAACTTTGTCTTAAATCTTAAATCACTATTTTCCTCATCAAATAGAAATAAAATGCAGGATGGGCATAAATTTAGAGAATTCTAGCTAGTTTACCAGCATTTTGAATCAGTATAGAATACTTTTGTCTCGGAATTAAATATTGACAGGCTCTGTCTCACTTTCTGACCAGTTTGGAATCAGGTTACGCTGGAAGAAACTCTCAACAAATTTCAAATGGAACAGAAAAGGCAAAAGAAAAATTAACAGGCAGGGTATTTTTAAAACAATGCCTCTTGCAGTACAATTAATGCCTCAAGCTGTGCTATAAAATATGCATTTTCATTTAACTGAAAGAAATTTCCTACTATTTCTTGCCTCTGCAGCTCAAGGCTAAAATAAAATCTTGTTACCTTAGCTTATGAATCTATCTTTTTAACACAATTACATTGGAGTAGCAGAATTTTAAATTACCTCTGCATCGGCAAAGTGTGTGAGGCAGTGTTTCAATTATGTGACAATGAAGGGACAATACCCCATTTACATTTAATTAATTTGCTTTTTTTGAAAAATGTCGCTGCTTGCAGCCAAAAGAACACAAAATCAAGCAAAGTTTCAAATTATCTGCATTCCTTGGAGAACATACATCATTGAACACAGTGCAATTCTGGATCACTCACTGCAAACGTTCAAGAGTAGTTTGAGTGCTGTATTTCAGTTTACCTGAAGGTTGCTCAAATTGAAATTTATTTTTCGCAAATAGTTCTCTAACGTGTTATAGTTTGCACATTTTCAATTTTCAAATGGCAACAAATGCACAGTGCAACTGCAGCCAAACTGGAAACTATACGTACACTGTTGAGCTTTGATACAATTATCAAATCTAAGACAAAGTAAGTAAATTCAGTATTACCCAACAAGTGAATTCATACAATGTCTGAAGCAGTGTAATTTCTGCTTGTAGAAAACAGCAGGCAGAAAACTGCTTCATATAAAGTCCACTGGCGCCATCCAGTGCCCAAATACACAATATTTGATGCAATGCTCATTTTCAAATTTACAACAGAATGAGTTTTGCGACTAAAAACAAAACATTGGAGAAAATCAGCTATTGATTTTGAATGGACTTGAATTCACCCTGTTACTCTACCCACAGATGCTGGCAGACCTGCTGTGTTTCTCCAGCAATTTCTGCTTTTATTTCAAATTTCTAGCAACTGAAGTGCTTTGCTTTTATTTGTTTTTGGCAAATGCTGCCTAGAACTATCCTTTAAATTACTTGAACAATACATATTTATAACAATGATGATGTGCACAGGACAGGCCCCAGTTCTCTGACGGCTGTTTCTCCAGTATAGTTGGGAGTTGTGCATTTTGATCCAGAGAAATACCCAACATAGGGAGAAAGTGAGGACTGCAGATGCTGGAGATCAGAGCTGAAAAATGTGTTGCTGGAAAAGCGCAGGAAGGGAAGGGCTTATGACCGAAAAGTAGATTCTCCTGTTCCTTGGATGCTGCCTGACCTGCTGCGCTTTTCCAGCAAATACCCAACACAGCAGACTCCAAGGGATAAAAGCAAATTACTGCGGATGCTGGAATCTGAAACCAAAAGAGAAAATGCTGGAAAGTCTCAGCAGGTCTGGCAGCATCTGTAAGGAGAGAAAAGAGCTGATGTTTCGAGTCTAACTGACTCTTTGTCTAGCTTTGACAAAGGGTCAGTTAGACTTAAAACATCAGCTCTTTTCTCTCCTTACAGATGCTGCCAGACCTGCTGAGATTTTCCAGCATTTCCTCTTTTGGTTTCAGACTCCAAGAGAATTGCCTGGGAAATTGAAAGTCCCATTGAGCAATTCCCCTATGCTTGGAATCCTCTGAAAGTGTCAATTTAAATCAGAAAATTCAGATGGTTCCATTTCAGTTAATAGTTACTCAAGAAATGTTAGACTTATATCTCTAGTCTAACTCATGAGTAACTAATCAAGTGCTTCCCCAACATAACCCATACACTCCCAAATGCCTTGCAGCCTCCCTCTCCATTGAGGACTTGACACTCCACTCCTCAGCAACTGACACCCACACTCTCTCCCTGGGTTCCAACATCCAACATCCACTCCATTTTGAGACCCAACATACTCCATCTCTCCAATGGGTCTAAATACCTTCCCTCTCTCCTGCCAGCCCAACACCCTCCCTCTCCCGACATCTTGGCTCCCTCTCCGAATGAGTCCCAGCATCCTCTCTCTCCCCCAATGGGTCCCAGCACGCTCCTTCTCCCCTCTAGACCCAAATACCTCCTGCCAATTCCACATACCCTAAACATTCTATCACTTAACCTGGCTCCCTTGCATTCTACCAACCTAGTCCACTTGGAATTGTACCCTTTGCCCACTTGGCATGCTGTTCATCTGACACCCTACAGTCCCAGCAACCTAACTCATACTTACCTTATGTTATTAAAAATCACACAACACCAGGTTACAGTCCAAAAGGTTTATTTGGAAGCACTAGCTTTCAGAGCGCTGATCCTTTATCAGCTGATTGTCAGTGTTTATCCATGCATAGGAGCTGACAAAGTGGCGGTTTGTGAGGTTGGATTTTTAAATTACCAAGTTCAGCAACTGACCCAAGAAAAAGGGATACAAAGTGCCTTGCCTTGAAAGTTCTGCACAATGAAAGAGTAGCCAGATTTGAAGTATGGCTCCACATTTCTGAAGGAGCCCTGGTTGGAATCTCCTGCCAGAAATGCAGAGCTCTTTCATAACATAAGGAGTAGAGAAGCAATTCCTCACAAAATCTAGACCTCTCATTAAATTATTAGGAGCCTTTCCCACAATGGGAAAATGCCACATAGAAGAGAAATATTGCATTCTCCATGGGGAAAGGGGGGAAATTATCAGCTAAATAAATGCATATTCAATAAGTTGGAGTCAACAGAAGAGTCAAGAATTTCCATTTAAAAAGGGAAAAAAAAAATTCTAAACATTTCCATATGAAATCTGGCCATTACAAAGCACCTTTAAAATGTCCCAAAGTATTTCAGTGCAATGTTGCCACTGACACTGAATCACATATGGAGATGTAAAGAGAGTAACCAAAAGCATCGTCAGAAAAATAGATTTTAAGGAGTTGGTTGAAGGTGGAGAAGGAGAGATTGGAATTGTTAAGGAGGGAATTCTGATCTTCAGGCTGAAGCAGTCAAAATCTGAAAGCATAGCCAGCAACAGTGGAGTAAGCAAAAATGAGCTTGATTCACATTGTGGGCTTGGCATGAATGAAGATCACTAATTTTGGCTTCACAAGGGAGACAACAGAACTTTTTTTGATATTTGCAGAATCTGCCATGAGCAACCCACTTTATTTCTGCCAATACATGCAATAAAATGATGGTCAGTTCTTGCAGCCTGTGCTGCAGGAAGGAATGCCAATCTCCTCACCACCACCTTATCCTGGAGATATTTGGCTTTCTAATCCATAGAAATGGCATGATAGAGTATTCTGCACCCTTCATAAGTCCCTTTTCCGCTTTAAATAATGTAAAATTAAATCAGGACAATGGTCTTTGGCAGTCTACATCTTGGTGCACCAAGTCATTTAAACTTAATGGACTTTCAACATTATTCTGAAAACACATTATTTCTCAGATCCAGCCTACCAACTCTATTTGGAGTACAGGTAATTTGCTTTGCTAATTCATAATTACCACAGCATTAGCTTCACAGTCTGGAACCCCATTTACACTGCAGTGCTGCACTGCTAATACTTCATTCAGGAGTAAGACAAATATTGTAAAATAGGGGCAAGAGCAATGAACAAAATGACAAAGAAGAATACAGTTTCTAATTATCCCATCCATCATATCCTTGTTTTAATTCTTACTGCAAATGCAATGCTACCATCGGATCTATTCAGAAGTTACCTCTTCTTCCTAAATGGATAAAATGCAGGGCTAATATAGGAACAAAGAAGCCAGAGTAGGTCATGTTTATGGCTCTGGACTTTAGATCTTCATCGCTTTCCCTGGGACATTAATTGAGGGATAAATAATGACGGGGATACTGGAGAAATGCTCCGCCTGTTCTTCAAATTAGTACCATGGGTGCTTTTGCCTGAGAAGGCAGATGTAGCCTTATTTAACATCTCATGCAAAGTGCATCTTCCTCAGCATCATAATGCAAAGCCAACTTTGACTTCTGCACCCAAATCTTGGGGGTGGGATTTGAACCCAGAGCCTTGTGAAGCAAAGGTAAGAATACTGCCAAGAGTGAACCATAACTAATACTGGAGATCTTCTATTGTTGGTCTAATTCATTAATAGGATGTGGGCTCTGCTTGCTGGGTCAGCTCATCATAAGTTGCCCTCAAGCAGATGGCAGTGAGCTGCTCTCTTGAAGTACTGCAGTGTATTTGGAGCAGGTATCCACAAAATGATTATAAGTAGGAAGTTCCAAGATTTGGTCCAGCAACAGTGAAGGAACCGTGATATATTTCCAAGTTAGGATGGTGAGTAGTGTGGAATTACTTTCAAGCATCAGAGATTATTTTCTCTCCCAAAGCGCATCATTCACAAAAAGAGGGCCAGAAATGGAAAGCTGAAGCCAATGCAGCAGCTCAAAAAATATTGAAGAAAGCAATGTGTAAGGACAGGAGTATAATAACCATTAAAAAATATTAAATTAAATTGCAATTTGGGCATCAAATTATACAGATAAGTTTGGAATCTGAGAGCTAGTAAAATTTGATTTGGAATTCGAAGCAAATGGCAATGCTACCTGGACATTTGTTTCGGTATAAATCTTCCCTATAGTCAAGCAGGCCCCTAAATGGGTCAACAATTTAATATCTTTTTTTTCCCTAATGTGCTTCCATTAATATGCCAATAATGAGAATGGAACAACACAAGTTAAGCTAGGTAATTATAAACACAATATGTTTACCGCGGGGTAAAGCATACAGCCTGCCACTGGGGCACCTCACTGGGTACAAGGCTTTGAAGCTGATTATGGATGTACAATGCACAGCACTCAGTCACAACCGTACCTCTGCCAAATTCACTGGCTTGAATGGAGCCATTTGTCAGAGACAGAGACAGCAAGCAGTCCCAACCTCATTCTGACTACCACCACACCAGCCTGGGCAGTCTTCCCAGAGACAACCAATAAATAAACTGCTGAGGTATCCAGCCACTGATTGAGGACAGGTCCCTGAGAAACCCGTATCTATTACAAGGCCTACAGTCCTAAAAGTCGAGACACTGCCACTGCTGGGTGCGAGAAATGTGGGTATCTTTGAAGAGAAAAGGGAAGGGTTCTCCCGTAGATACACAGTACATCTCAGTTAGAATGGCCATATATCTTCTTTTGGAAGGAACATTATTTTCTTCCACACTCTCGACTCCTCTACCACTGTCCTCTCGAGTTATTGTGGGTCAGGAATGCTTAATGTGCAAAATGCAGAGCCACCCTTGTCGAGATCAGATTCCCCATTTTAAAATGGGAAGTGAAATCAGATTTTTACTTGCATTTGGCATGCAGAACTTTGGAAACCCATCTGATTTGAAAATTTATGAACACAGCAGAAAGCCTGCTGAGAAATCAGGAACATTCTGAACGGTAAACGGAAAATGTTTTCATTCCTTCGAAACTCACTATTAGGTGCTGCATTATAATGTGGATGTCGTTTTTAATCCAGAGACTCATCATTCAAATTTGTGCTTTAAAGATAAGTGGAGCCTTATTACAGTAATTTTCCAATGTAGAAAGTAACATAATGCAGTGAATATTGATACAAAATGTCCTGTCAACCTTTGTTGGTATCTCTTATGCAACAATTTAAATGAAATGACAACAATTACTGATCAAAGAACAGCTCTCTGCAATTGGATGGGGATAAAACTACCTGCTTATGTCCATTGATTGACAGGCACATTGCTTCAACATTGAAGCACCTTTGTTCATTTAATTTTGTACTGTACTCTGTTGTTTGAACAGGTATGGTCACAATAAATGCTTGGCTTAGTTTTAAATGCTAATTCAGCACAGTAGGAGTTCTGTACCTCCTTGCATACTTCAATCTGTCTGTACTGCTCGTAAACAAAGTTTTTCACTATTCTTCAGTACAAGTGACAGTAAATAAATCAATAATCAATTTATCAGAAAACAAATTCCAATTCTTGACGTTATAGATTCCAGGGTACACAACATTTTGAAAGGATAGTCAGAATGTAAAAGAAGGTGGGGGAGCCCTGATAATAAAGGATCAAATAAGGATGTTAAAGATAAAAGATTTTGGCTCAGAAAATCTGACAATATTTTCAATATTAATTAAAAATACCAAGGATTAGATAGCATGGATAAGAGTAGTTACAGGCCTCATAATGCTTATACCATTGTATAGAGTATGAAAATAAATTCTCACAGTTTGTCACAATATGAACTTTAATCAATTATATTGCCAAAACTAGTCAGTAGGACAGGTTTGTAGAATGCTTTTATGATAGTTTCTTGGAACAGTGGGTTATGGAACTAACTGGGGATAAAGTTGGTTTAGTTCAAATTCTGTGTAATGGAGCAGCATTAATTAATAATGCCACAGTAAAAGATGCACTAGAAAACAGTGACAGTAATACAAGTGAATTCCACATTATAGTTGAAAACAACAGAATCCAATTACAAAGAAAGAATCTTAAACATAAACAAAACCTTTTCATAGATATGAGTAGAGAGCTTGCAAAGGTTCATTAGGTAAATAAACTACAGGTAGACAATCCTTTATCCAAAATCTCAAGATATTTTCATGATTTTTTTTTCTCAATAACAAGGTTGTTTGGCATGTAAGCAATTAACCCAACTCCACACCCACTTTACCCACATCACTCAGATGCGATGTAGGGACGTGACCCAGCACTAGCAGGCATCAATTCTGGTTCAGAGACCAAAGTACTCGTAGGTATCTGCTCTTCGATAAGATATTTTTAAATTTCACCATTAAACTCACTTATTCTGAAATCTGAAAAACCAGCTGAGCCCAAGGATTCCAGATAAAGGATTGTGTACCTATACAAGATATGGCATGGTGGATGAAGAATGGAAAGCATTTAAATAAATTATTATTGCTAATTAGCAAATTCAAACACCCAAAGCAAAGTAAAGCAATCACCTAACTTGATGGGTTTAAGGTCATTAGCCAGACATCTGTTCTATAGAATGGCATTACTTGGTAACGTACGTTGTTTGAGTCTCTCCTTAAGAGCATGCAGAGTTTGTACTCAGGATCCAGTTGTACAGTGCTCCGACTTTCCCAGAACTTGTGTAGTAAGGTTCACTCTTGCTATGGTCATCCAAAGCCTTCGATTTGAATCTACTTGGAATTAGTGCACTTTTAGTGGTAGTTATTTTGGTGCAGACTCAAGGGACAAAAGGATCTTTTCTATGCTGTATGAATCTATTTGACAGATGGGATTTGTCACAAAGGGAAGCTGAAAGAAATCTTGAAGGATTTTCCCAAGCAGAAGCCAGAAAGCCAACTCCAGGCTCCTGCCAGACATTCAAAGTTTGTGAGAAGATTTGTAGCTCGGGTGCTCATTGTTGTGGTTCTGTTCGCCGAGCTGGGAATGTGTGTTGCAGACGTTTCATCCCCTGTCAAGGTGACATCCTCAGTGCTTGGTAGCCTCCTGTGAAGCTTTTCTGTGATCTTTCCTTCGGCATTTGTAGTGGTTTGAATCTGCCGCTTCCGGTTGTCAGTTCCAGCTGTGCGCTGCAGTGGTCGGTATATTGGGTCCAGGTCGATGTGCTTATTGATTGAATCTGTGGAGGAGTGCCATGCCTCTAGGAATTCCCTGGCTGTTCTCTGTTTGGCTTGTCCTATAATAGTAGTGTTGTCCCAATCGAATTCATGTTGCTTGTCATCTGCGTATGTGGCTACTAAGGATAGCTGGTCGTGTCGTTTCGTAGCTAGTTGGTGTTCATGGATGCCGATCGTTAGCTGTCTTCCTGTTTGTCTTATGTAGTGTTTTGTGCAGTCCTTGCATGGGATTTTGTACACTACATTGGTTTTGCTCATGCTGGGTATTGGCCAGACATTTTGCCTCAGCAGTGGGTCCCTTCCACAATGCGGATGTTCCTCGCAGTGTCACCAATTTATCCATAAATTTGTTTTGATATTCATTCTGGGGTTGTGTGCATCAATGATTAAGCTTGTATTTGTTGATCATCCCTAGATGCCCTTGAGAAGGTGGCAGCCAGTTGCCTTCTTTATCTTTTGTAGTCCTTGCATAGAGGGACACAGAGTTCTTTAAGGAAAGAAAGTGCAGGACTTGGATCCAGCAATAGCAAATGACCAGTGAACTATTTCCAAATTAGAATCATGCAAGGCTTTCAGGCGAACTTGCAGGTGGTGGTGATAATTCTGAGGAAGCCTAGATTGAAAGGATTAAGTTGTAAAATATGATGGTTGAGCACAGACTTGCCTATCCTGCAAGTCTAATACAAAGGCTAATGTATATAGGGGCACAAAGTAAGGGATGTTTGGCACACAAGGGTGTTGTTCTCTTTATTTCAATGTACAATGAATAATTACCAGTGAGTAGCATACATATAGATGATCAAACCATTCCAGATGAAAGGAAAAAGTGTTTTGCTGGAAGGGTTTTAATGAATTTCTCACATTTTCATAAGAAGATTACATAATCTATACATATTTTTAGCTTTGTTACACGAGTAGGCATGATACAAACACAGATTAACAGTGTTCCATAAGTGAAACCTTGTTGACCATCTAAATTGTTAACTTAGAGAAGCCATAATTTTTCTTTTTTTTTATTTATTTGTAGGACTTAGCCATTGCTGGCTGGACCATTACTTATTGCCTGTCCCCTGTTGGCATTGAAAAGGTGGTAATGAGTTGCCTTCTTGAACCGAAGCAGTCCATGTGCTGTAGGCAGACCCACAATGCCAGGGTGGGGGGTGAGATGGTTGGGGTGGGTGGTGGGAAGGATTGGGGATTTTCCAAGACTCTGTTTAGTGTTGCTGGTTCAAACAGAATATATTTCCAAGTCAGGATGATGAGTGGCTCAGAGGGAAACTTACGAGGGATGGTGCTCCCATCTCTTGCCCTTCTGCGTAAAGGTGGCTGTGGTTTTGGGAGGTGCTATCGAAGGAGCTTTGATGAATTCCTGGAATGTATTCTGTATACAGTACACACTGCTGTGACTGAGCAGTGGCGGTGGAATGTTTGACAGAATGCCAAACTAATCAGCCTCACTATACTGGATTCTCAATTTGTGAAATTTAAATATTCAATATTCTTCAAAACTGCCCAATTGTTCCACATCAGACTTTATGAATAACAGTTCTCAGACATCAAATTTATAGCTAAACAAAAGTGAGTAAATTACTGTCAATGCTAACTTTAGCAGAGCAAGTTAAACAGGATAATCTAAATAATGTCTTTGATTTAAACCTGATTTTCTTTAATCATAACTCCCACTCTTACACAGGGACAGAAAAATGGATAGTTAAGGAATAAATTAGAAAGAAAATAAGACAGTTATAATTTGCCATTTCAATAACCATTTCAATAATAAGTACTAGGTCTTTATGGAATCCTTAAAAAAAAGCATTATATTACAGGCACGAGGGATTGTATCTTATTTTAAATTCCAAAGTCACCAGTCAATACAATGGCTTTCAGCAGGCTCTGAGGAATTTTCACTTACTTCTTATAAACTAGGATTCTTTACACAGAACATTCAACAATTCTCTAGTTGGATATAAAATGACAAAGAAAGTAAATAAAAAAATAATTCTCAGGCTAGCAGATTCCCACTGTAAAGCCTTCTGCTCAAATATCCAGTCAAAAACAATTCAATTGATGGTCTTGCTTTCCTTTTCAACATTGTCCATGATTGGTCGGTGAGCACCAGCCTCCTTTTGTTTGACCAATGGAAGATATAAAGGGCTGCCAGTCCTTGGGCATAACAGATCCTGGTGCTGAAACGTCTGCAGTATTCTTAAAAAAGTAATTAACCACCTAGCTCCCATATGCAATCATCAGTTTGATGGTTCTCTCATTTTTGCTGAAGATAAGCTGCTGCTCAAGGTTCCAAGTCTGATTCTCAACTTCAGCTCACAGCTCCAAACCAAAAATGCGAAAAATAAAGAAAAACGGTGATTGCCTGAATAGGTAGGAGTGCATGTAATGCCAATCAAGTAAGCTGCTCTCTGTGTCAGATAGAGACAAGCTTCTCATGTGTTGTTTGAACTGCAGTCATCCAATCAAGTGGGGTATATTCCATCACAACCTCAACTTGTGCCTTGTAAATGGTGGGCAGATTGTGGAGAATCGGGAGGTAAGTTACTCACGGCAACATTGCTCGCCTCTGACATGATTTTGTAGTCACTGAATTTATATGGCCAGCTCAGTTCAATTTCTGGTCATTATAAGAATTAGCATCATGAGCAGCAATAAGATTAGTTACAAGATAGATATTAGCCAGGCACAATGTTCCTGCTCTGCTACATTCACCCGAAAGGGCTGACAGGTCCTTAACTTAACATTTCACTCTGTGTCAGTCCAGTGCTATCTCAATACTGCACTGAAATATTTGGCCTGGTATTTGTGCCCAAGTCTCTGGATTAAGACTTCAAAATGCAACCTTCTGAATCTAACAGAAGAATGCTACCAACTAAGATGCAGCTGACTATAATGCAGAGTGTTTGGAGTTATTTCCACAACATCTAAAAAATAAAAAATATAATGTTCTTCAATTTGAGTTATTGCTCCGAATATCACATGCAAGGAAACAGAAGGGACTGAAGAGAGAGAAAATGAACAGAGGAGAAGGGTGCCAAACAATTTTGAATCTACTGGAGCAAAGTTTGATCTTTTATGTACATTCTACACTTGCTTCTTGTACAGAAACTCAATTATGTGCCCTTAATTACATTTCCGGAGACAGAGCTGTGTTCATATCACATCTGAACAACAGATGACTATTGTATTCTGACAAATCTCCCTTCCTCCAATCCCATTTTATTTTTATCCTGCATTTCATAAATGACTCCAGGTTTCCTTTGTAGATTATTTTTATTTGCAAACATAGTTAGAAACCATGCTCACCGTTGGGATGCACAATGAAGTGAATTGCCAATAATCAGTGTGTATCCACTTTTATTATAAGTCACAGCAACTAAACATCTGCTTTTAAATATTCTAAAAAATAAACAAAGAACTAAAGATGCTAGCAATCAGAAACAAAAACAGAAATTGCTGAAAAACCTTTGCAGGTCTGGAGCATTTGTGGAGAGAAAGCACAGTTAATGTTTCAGGTCCTTTTTTCAGATATTAACTGTATTCCAAAACTGACCTAAACTTACTCTAGAAGCAATACACCACCCTGAGTTGGAACTCTAATCTTTTTATCTGCTTTAATTAATCCTTTGGAAAATGCAACACAGCTTCTTTCCCAAAGTACTATGTCCACTTTATGTGAATTCAAAATATATACATTCTCTCCTTATAATTAACTGTAGCCTCCATCAAAGTACAACTGGAAACACCAAAACCTGCAGGTCCCCCTCCAAACCATCCACCATCCCGTCTTGAAACTATACCACTATTCCTTCACTTCCATTGGGTCAAAATCCTGGAATATCTCCCGAACAGTGCTGCTGGAGGTCCTAGTCTCAAGGACTGCATGGTTTAAGAAGGTAGCTTATCACCACCTTCTCCAGGATAATTTGGGATTGGCAATAAATAGTAGCCTCACCTGTGATGCCCATGACATAAAATGATTTTTTTTAAAAAAAACACTATTTGCTAGCCCTTTTGATTGCGATCAAAATGAACTTCAGTATTATTGTAAAACACACTGAAAACAGATTATCATGTATAAGCTCAAGATGCTTATCAAGCTGTTATAATACAAGAAATGCAGTTGCCAATTTGTGCACAGCAAAGTCATACAAATGGCAACAATACTACTTATCACTGTTGCAGTGATAGTGTTGAAGGGATAAATGTTGGTCTGCACAGGAGCGAACATCTCCCCTACTACAAAGCATACATTTATCATCAATTATACCGTCTATTTCATTCTGACATCTTGTAGTATTTAATCATTTGATGATGTTATTCTGGTAACTCATCAATGTACTTGGTATTTGATTGTATAAGCCTGAGGGTCAAGTGAGAAAGCTCAGTAAATTGAATAGATTGCTGGAAGACCCAAGGCTCTGATTTGACACTGTATGAGGTATTCCTGTGAATTCTGAGACATAAGCAATCAATGTAAGTACATGCGCTGTAGATTCGGAATTTTGCATTGTTCTGAGATAAATCAGGCATACAAGATATAGAGAAAACTCGAGGATAAGTAGCATGCCTCATCTTAGACTGACTGGGAATCCAGCCTGTCAATACAAGATGAAGTCTCTGGAATGGGACTGAAACCCACAATCTCCTATGCTACCACTTAGACATATTTGATTCTTCTTTAAGTGATATGATGCCTTATAGCTATGGAAATGAGTTGAACCAAGTTACTGCTTATTTGTCCTCACCAACAGAAGGCAACTTTCTTCATTCTGTACTGGAGAGTTGACCAGGGAGACATTGGCTCCTATTTATTCACAATGAAGGATTCAGGATAACTCATTTTGATAATCTCCAAACTGAACAAACAGGGGATTCTGAATTTGACATGGTAGAAACAGCTACCATGTCAAATGATTAATATCAATAATAAGAAGCTTACAGATATCAACCTGTTCAGAGATGTTACAACACATATCTGGAGTAGGTGGGACTTGAACCCAGATCTCCATGTTCAGAGGCATTAAAACTACAACTATCACTTATATAAGTATTTAATTGCTGAGAGCTAATCACACAATAATCCCATCAATTACAATTCTATGCAATATGTTTATTTACAAGATTAGCCAAGAATGGGATTTTGCTTTTACATTCTGCATATTAATTTCAGTGAGCTAGTTTGCATGATTACAATCAAAATCCACTTAAATATTGCTCTAAGCCTCACTGCAAATGATTGGCATTATCACATAATTAGCATGAGATTCATCAAGCTTGTCTGAATCCTTGCTGAGAATGACAGAATGCTAACTCATCAATCAAATCAAAACATGTTTAGATTTGGCTGTACATTGTATGAAATTTACCCAGAATCAAATGGGATAGTTGAATGAACCAATGTTACTTGTAACAAAATCCTTGAATACAAAGAGATCGGGATTCCTCAAACCGATAGTTTGCTAACCCACATACATGTTTGCAATTACTACCGCCTCATTTCAGTCCATCCACTTTGTTCATCTATACTTCCCACTGCCTCGGGAAAGCAGCCAACATCAAAGACCCCTTCCTACCCAGTTATATTCTCTTAAACCCTCTTCCATCGGGTAGAAGATACAAAAGTAAACACATGCACCAATAGATTTAAGAACAGCTTCTTCCTCACTGTTATCAAACTTACGAACAGACCTCTGACATATTAGAGTTATCTTTCTCTGCATCTTAGCTGTACCTATAACATTATATTCTGCATTCTGTTCTACTACCCTGATGAAAGATTAGATTTGTCTGGTTAGCGCGCAAAACAATACTTTTCACTGTATCTCACTACATGTAGAAATAGTAAATCAAGTCAGATTATATGTCCGCTCACCTGACCAAAAATGATGTTTTACAACCTCCCAAGGCAGATTGCAATCTCTCATTCTTGACACATGAAAATTATACAATTATAATGCAGTTAGGAGGCACTATAACCTTAAAAATCAACGCCTGCAGATTAACTAATTGCTTGACTAAAAAACTGATCTTCAGCAAATTAATGATTCTGCTATTGCAGAGTCAAAATCTTCTTTGTCACAAACACTCAAACAGGCTGCAAGATAGCGAAACCACATAACCACATAATTCAGATTAGTTGCCTTTGCTCTATCCTTAGTGTTTGGCTATTAAATGAAATGCATAAGTACAACTATTTATAGCTCCCTTTCAATTATAGATGGTGTTTCATGGCAGCATATATAAATAAGGTTATTAATATATCCAATAAACAGAAATATCTGACATACACATCAAACATGCATTGTCATATCACATGACATCATTGAGGAGGTGTCAAGACACATCAACGAAGATTGAGCAATGGATGTGGTGTATATGGACTTCATCAAGGCATTTGATAAGGTTCCTCATGGTAGGCTCATTCATAAAGTCAGGAAGTATGGGATACCGGGTGATTTGGCTATCTGGATTCAGAATTGGCTGGTTAATAGATGGCAGAGAGTGGTTGTAGATGGAAAGTATATTGCCTGGAGGTCAGTGTTGAGTGGGGTCCCGCAGGGCTCTGTTCTTGAGCCTCTGCTCTTTGTAGTTTTTATAAATGACTTGGATGAGAAGGTTGAGAGGTGGGTTAGTAAATTTGCAGATGACACAAAGGTTGGAGGTGTCGTTGATAGTATCGAGGGCTATTGCAGGCTGCAGCGCGACATAGACAGGCAGAGCTGGGCTGAGAAACGGCAGATGGAGTTCAACCTGGATAAGTGCGAAGTGATGCATTTTGGACGGTCAAACTCGAATGCTGAATATAGGATTAAAGACAGGATTCTTGGCAGTGTGGAGGAACAGAGGGATCTGGGTGTGCAAGTACATAGATCCCTTAAAGTTGCCACCTAAGTGGATAGAGTTGTTAAGAAAGCATATGGTGTTTTAGCTTTCATTAACAGGGGGATCGAGCTAAAGAGCCACGATGTTTTGCTTCAGCTCCGCAAGTCCCTGGTGAGACCACACTTGGAATACTGTGTCCAGTTCTGGTCACCCTACTATCGGAAGAGGGTGCAAAGAAGGTTTACCAGGATGCTGCCTGGACTGGAGGGCTTGCCTTATGATGAAAGGTTGAATAAGCTCAGACTTTTCTCTCTGGAGAGCAGGAGGAAGAGAGGAGATCTGATCGAGATATACAAGATAATGAGTAGAATAGATAGAGTCAATAGCCGGAGACTTTTCCCCAAGGCAAGATTGACTGGTACAAGGAGTCATACTTTGAAGATATTAAGAGGAAGGTATAAAGGAGACATCAGAAATGGGTTCTTTACGCAGAGAGTTGTGAATGCATGAAATGCGTTGCCAGCTGTGGTGGTGGAAGCAGAGTCATTGGGGACATTTAAACGACTGTTGGACAGGCACATGGATAGCAGTGAGGGGTGGGTAGGTTACTATATTTTACATTAGGATTAAACCTCGGCACAACATCATGGGCCAAAGGGCCTGTTCTGTGTTGTACTTTTCTATGTTCTATCACATTTCAATCAACAGTCTACAAGTAATTCCTCATTCCCACATCAATCAATTGTAATATTTTAGTTGACACCATTACAAACTGGTTCTGGCTGCAAAGCAGGAAATATGAAGAACCTGTCTAAACAGTCTAGGCTTAAGGAACAAATGACGGGCTCTGGAAATGCAAATAATTACTAAATGCCTAACAAGATCTTCTTCAGAAAATTAGTTCAATTTAAAACTTCTCCAAGTTCTATAGAAAATTTCCCCAAAGAAAAATGATTTTCTCATTTATTACATCCATTGCTCTCGTCACCTCTCCCAACCTCTCAGCCCTTTCAATCTATACCTGATCCCAAGCTAGCCAACTGTAGTTCATTTGGGAGAATTATTGTCTCTGAATCAAATGTTTATGAGTTCAAGTCCCACTTCAGAGATGTCAACATTAACTCCTGAGACATGTGCTGCTTACGATATCAATGCAAGTCTTTACTTCATACTAGGAGTATTAATAAAGTACCTCAGTTCATAGATTATCTATGGACTGTATACCATTTTGAAAAAGCACGCCATCAAGTTTTGGATAGAGCTGTTAGTCACTTCCAAAATCTGCTCTGTGTTACTCATGCACTCACAGTAAGTGCATCACTAAAAGGTATGGGTTTCACAACATTTTCATCCCAACAGACATGAAGCAGTAATTTAACAAAGAAAAGAAAACACAATTCCTAATTCAATCATCAACCATACCAAAGTTGCTTTGGAGAATCAGGTATATGCTCTGTCAGTGTTTTGGAGAAGCAAATACAATGTGAAAGCACATTAAATGGACTGTAATGAAAGCAATCTAGATTGCACGAATGATTTGGTTTCTGGTACTGAACATCTGCTTTTTATTAGAACGTATGTCAAAAGCAATAATCTTCAAAAAAAATGATGCTGATATTGAATATCTTTATTCCCTCACATAATTCTTCAGTTAAAACCATTTTCAGTGCTCCTTCTACATCATTTAATCTCATTTATGCAAGATGAATTTACTGTTATCAATTTATATCAGAATGAGTTATTCTCCTAGAATGAAATGGGGTATACTGTGTATTAGGTTGACAATAAAAGCAGAACACCAAGTAAATGGAGGCTTACTGGATAAACTATTCATGCAAAAATAAAAGCTCTGTAATCTAATACATTTCTCAGTTACAGATCAATATTTTATCATGTGCCTTCACTGCACTGGCTGAATGGCTAACTGAGATGCTGGAGTGTGATACTGGAAAAGCACAGCAGGTCAGGTAGCATCCGATGAGCAGGAAAATTGAAGTTTTGGGCAAAAGCCCTTCATCAGGAATGAGGCTAGGAGCCTCGGGGGTGGAGACATAAATGGGAGGGGGGTGGGACTGCGGGGGGTTGAGGTAGCTAAGAGTGCAATAGGTGGATGCAGGTGAGGGTACTGGTGATAGGTCAGATGGGAGGGTGGAGCGATTAGGTGGGAAGGAAGATGGACAGGTAGGACAGATCATGAGGGCAGTGCTGAGCTGGAAGGTTGGAATTGGGATAAGGTAGGGGGACGAGAAATGAGGAAACTGGTGAAATCCACATTGATGCCATGGGGTTGTAGGGTTCAGAGGTGGAAAATGAGGCATTGTTCGTCCTTCAGGCATTGGGTAGTAAGGGAGAGGTGATGGAGGAGGCTTAGGACCTGTACGCCCTCGGCAGAATGGGAGGGGGAGTTGAAGCGTTCGGCCACAAGACGGTGGGGTTGGTTGGTACGGGTGTCCCGGAGATGTTCTCTGAAGTGCTCTGCGAGTAGGCGTCCTGTTCACTGTAGAAGAGACCGCATCGGGAGCAACGGATACAGTAAATGACATGTGGAAGTGCAGGTGAAACTTTGATGGTGGTGAAAGGCTCCTTTGGGGCCTTGGACAGAGGTGGGGGGGGTGGGTGGGGAAGGTGTGGGCACAGATTTTCCAATTCCTGCAGTGGCAGGAGAAGGTGCAGGAGGGGAGGGTGGGTTGTTGGGCATGTGGACCTGACAAGGTAGTCGTGGAGGGAACGGTCTTTACTGAAAGCAGAGAGGGGTGGGAAGGGAAATATTTCTCTGGTGGTGGAGTCCTTTTGGAAGTGACAGAAATGGTGGAGGATTATGCAACGTATGGTGGAGTGAAAGCTGAGGACCAGGGCGGTTCTGTCCTTGTTGCGGCTGGAAGGGTGGGGTTCAAGGGTGGAGGTGAGGCAAGTGGATGAGATGCGCTGGAGGGTATCATCAACCACATGGGAGGAGAAATTACTGTCTTTTAAGGAGGCAGCCATCTTTTACATTACATTACAGTGTGGAAACAGGCCCTTCAGCCCAACAAGTCCACACCGACCCACCAAAGCGTAACCCACCCATACCCCTACATCTACCCCTTACCTAACACTACGGGCAATTTAGCATGGCCAATTCACCTAACCTGCACACCTTTGGACTGTGGGAGGAAACTGGAGCACCCGGAGGAAACCCACGCAGACACGGGGAGAATGTGCAAACTCCACACAGTCAGTCGCCTGAGGCGGGAATTGAACCCAGGTCTCTGGCGCTGTGAGGCAGCAGTGCTAACCACTGTGCCACTGTGCCGCCCACTTAAAGACAGAATCTGGTGTGTTCTATGGTCCACCAGAGCGTAGATGCAGCGGAAGCGGAGGAATTAGGAATAAGGGACAGCATTTTTACAGGAGGCAAGGTGAGAGGAGGTGTAATCCACGTAGCTGTGGGAATAGGTAGGTTTGTAGAAAATGTAGATGTTGAGTTGGTCACCGTTAATGGAGATGGACAGGTCCAGGAAGAGGAGAGAGGTGTCAGAGAAGGTCCAGTGAATTTAAAGTCAGGATGGAATGCATTGGTGAAGTTGATGAACTGTTCAACCTCCTCATGGGAGCACGAGGTGGCGCCAATGCAGTCATCAATGAAGCAGAGGAAAAGATGGGGAGTAGTGCTGATGTAACTGCAGAAGAAAGACTGTTCCACGTTGCCAACAGAGACAGAGACAGGCATAGCTGGGGCCCATATGGGTACCCATGGCTGCCACTTTCTCCTGAAGGTGGTGGGAGGATTCGAAGGAGAAATTATTGAGGGCGAGGACCAGTTCCCACTTTCCACCTCCTCCAAGACTTCTGTTTCCCTGTCCCCCAATGCCTCATCTTCACCATGAACATCCAGTCCCTATACATTCCATCTGCCATGACCAAGGCCTCCAAGCCCTCAGTTTCTACTTCTCCCAATGTTCCCACTAGTGCCCTTCCACTGACACTAATTCGTTTGGCTGAACTGATCCTCACCCTCAACAATTTCTCCTTTGAAACCCCCACTTCCTCCAGACAAAAGGGGTAGCCATGGGTACCCGTATGGGCCCCAGCTACGCCTGACTCTTTGTTGGCTACATGGAAAAGTCTGTCAACCGCAGAAACCGGTGCTCCGGTTTCCTCCCACAGTCCAAAGATATGCAGGTCAGGTGAATTGGCCATGCTAAATTGCCCGTAGTGTTAGGTAAGGGGTAGATGTAGGGGTATGGATGGGTTGCGCTTCGGCGGGGCAGTGTGGACTTGTTGGGCCGAAGGGCCTGTTTCCACACTGTAAGTAATCTAATCTAATCTAATATTCACATGGGCACTACTCCCAATCTTTTCCTCCGCTACATTGATGGCAGCATCGGCACCACCTCGTGCTCCCGTGAGGAGGTTGAACAGTTCATTAGCTTCACATTCCACCCTAACCTTAAATTCACCTGGACCATCTCTGACACCTCTCGTCCCTTTCCTAGACTTCTCCATCGCCATCAATGATGACCAACTCAACACTGACATTTTCCACAAACCGACCAACTCCCACAGCTACGTAGATTACAACTCCTCCCACCCTGCCTCCTGTAAAATGCTATCCCTTATTCCCAATTCCTCTGACTCTGCTGCATCTGCTCCCAGGAGGGCCAGTTCCACCGCAGAACACACCAGATGGCCTCCTCCTTTAAAGACTGCAATTTCCCCTCCACATGGTTGATGATGCCCTCCAGCGCATCTTATCCACTTCCTGCATCTCTGCCCTCAAACTCCGCCCCCTACAAGCACAACAAGGACAGAACTGCTTCTGGTCCTCACCTTGCACCCCACCAACCATCATATACATCGCATCATCCTCCGCCATTTCTGCCACCTACAAACGGTACCCACCACCAGAGATATATTTCCCTCCCCATCCCTATCCACTTTCCATAAAGACAATTCCCTCCATGACTACCTCATCAGGCCCATGCCCCCAACAACCTACCCTCCCCCTCCCAGCACCTTCCCCTGCCACCGCAGGAATTGCGAAACCTGCACCCACACCTCTCCCCTCACCTCTGTCCAAGGCCCCAAAGGAGTCTTCCACATACAGCAACGTTTCACCTGCACTTCCACTCGTCATCTACAGTATCTGTCGCTCCTGATGCAGTTTCTACTACATTGGGGAGACAGGATGCCTACTTGCACAGTACTTCAGAGAACATCTCCGGGACACCCGCACCATCCAACCCCACTGCCCAGTGGCTGAATACTTCAGCTCCCCCTCCCACTTCACCGAGGACACGCAGGTCTCAGGCCTCCTCCATCGCCACTCCCTAATCACCTGATGCCTGGAGGAAAAATGCCTTCTCTTCCACCTTGCGACCACCAACCCATGGCATCAATGTGGATGTCACCAGTTTCCTCATTTCCCCTCCCTCACCTTATCCCAGTTCCAACCTTCCAGCTCAGCACTGCCCACATGACCTGTCCATCTTCCTTCCCACCAAACAGCTCCATCCTTCCCTCCAACCTATCACCATTACCCCCAGCTCCGCCCACCTACTGCACTCTCAGCTTCCTTCCCCCCAGCCCCAACCCCCATCCATTTATCTCGCCAACTCAGAGGTTCCCAGCCTCATTCCTGATTAAGGGCTTTTGCCCAAAATGTCGATTTTCCTGCTCCTCTGATGCTGCCTGACCTGCTGTGCTTTTCCAGCACCACACTCTCAACTTTGATCTCCAGCATCTACAGTCCTCACTTTTGCCTGACTGAGATGTGACTTACTTCAAGCACTGCTTACATGTGGGCGAGAGCAAGAAAGTGGACATGCATGCATTTGAAAGCGAGTGCCTGTGTGAATGTGCAAAATTGATAATTTACATATTCATCATCACAGAATCGGTAAGGCACAGAAGGTGTTCGGTCCGTCGTACATGCTCTGCTTCTATCTTCTAGTGCTAATTTCCTACCTTTATCCCATTTCCCTGAGCACTAATAACATGCAAATAGCCATCCAAGACCATCTTGAATCCTCAGAGCTTCCCTGAAATAATGCGATATCACCACCAACCCATGGGACGTCTTCGTCCAAGTCTACTCAAACTGAGAAGAAGAATTGTAAAGGTGACAACTGTTGCAACCATCTCAGAGGACCAGGTCCCACTTCTTCAAACACCACCTGCATCAGGGTGTGCAGATCCAGTATGGATTGTTTATCATCTCAGGACCCACAGCTCTGGAGTGGAAGAACGTCATCCTTAGATTCAAGGACATACCTAAGAAGAAGCGTATATTCACAACTCAAGAAAAAAGTCGCAGACACTGAAGAACATAACACGTCGCCACTTTGTAGCCTAAATTAACATGTTTGGATGGTGGGCAGTGTAAATTAAGATGCAGAGAAAAAGTGCCTTAACATTTACCACTTTAACCAATGGATGTGCTGGAAATTGTGGCAAACAAGGACTAGTTAGATTCCTGCAGCAAAGTGTCAAATATAACTTTTGCTCAAGTTTCTCCCCTGTGGCAGCATAAATTATGCCCAGTGTCAACAAGCAACGGACCATTTATTTGATGAAAATGTCACCATGGTACTGTAATTTCAGCTGCAATTGCTGAACGCAATATCAGGAATTTCCATCAAGCAGACTTTCTTTGAATACATCCTGGCAAGTACAACCTATTATTAGTAATCAAGATCATTATTTGAGTGAAAAACTCTCAAAAAACTTCTCCATGTGAAACAAGTACAGTGACAAGACAGAAACCGTGCTTTTTCAGTCAAAAACCTGCTCAGCTGCATTTCAGCTATGGGAATCTAAATAGTTTGATTACAAAGATGGGGAAAAAACAAGCTTTGATCTAAATGAACTGTTTCTTACAATGGCAGCATAGCCAAAAGCAAAATTGTTACTGCTTGAAGCACGAACTCATTAATGAAAATTGTGACCACAGACAGGATTATTACTCAAATAAATGCATCAAACATTTCAAACATTGTTGTTTTCCATGACTGGGAGCAGAAAAAGGCCACTCAGCCCATCAAGTCTGTTCTACCATTCAATGAAACTATAGCTGAGTTGATCATTTTCAGCTCTGCCTTCCCACTTTATTATTTCCATAATTCTTGACCTCCTTACTGTTTGAAAATTTATCTCAGCCTTTAAATAATGTAACCACTCATTCTGGGCAAGAAAGGTAAAACAAGACAATTAGGTGAACTGCACAGAGTGAAGTTTTATCCAGTCCTACCTTAATTTTCGTGTGAGGGAGAAGCCTGTGAGTAATTCAAGTTCAAATCCCTCATCCATACACGTAGTCCTTGTAAGTGTACCAGCTGTGCCTGTGGAAAGCACACTTATGCCTGACACGAACATTTTCAAAAATACATAGCACTAATTGGAGAATCAATCAGAACATACCCTGCCCTACCCTCCCCCCCGGCAAAGAGACCAAAGATGATTTTTAACATCCTGCCATCACTTGGCTGATGTCAACTAAGAATGAGAATGCACCTCCATTTCCTGAGCAGAATCTTTAATTGCCAGCTTCAACAAATGCTTCTGCATTTGTATAGCATCCTGAATATATATCTCAAAGCATTTCACAAAAAAAAATGTTGATGCTGAACCAAAGGAGAATGTTGTATAAGATGGAAGCTGAAAGGATTAAATGGGGAGGAATTGGACCAAAGGGATTATTTCCGTGCTGTACGTTTCTGTGATATCAAAATAAACACCACCCATCAGCACAGAAAAGACTGTTTCTAGACAGAACTAACCAACTATAAGTTGTCATCTTAAGGTTTGCAAGTTCAGTGCTATGTTGACAAACAGTTATTAATACTTCTAAATCTAGCCGGAGGTCCCACCAAGACGGTTAGATGTAATGCAAACACCTATTAAGTGCTATGCAATAAACAAAATCTATTCAAATCCATTCAAACCACTTTTCTGCCAAAGATTTTATGTGGGCACACTTTCCTATTTGTTATCAATAGACAAATACCAACAAGTAGCTTTGGTGCCAGTGAACCTACAAAACATCTCAGAGTACTAGCAAACAGGACCTTAACATATATCAAAGACAACAAAGACTGATGGCCAAACAGAGAGAACAGGTAAGCAAAGAGGCTCAGGGAGGAAATTCCAGAGCATGCAGGCTGGATGGATAGACACAAAAGTATAAATAGTGATATTCAGAAAATGTCTAATTCCTTTTGAAAGTAATTATTATTTTTGCTTTCAGCATCCTCACATACTGTGTATTTTAAAACATAACAACTCTAACAATACAATTAAAGCATTCACTTAATGAAATGCCCATCACCCTATATAAGTAACTGCAATTGCCAATAAAGAAACAGACTGAAAAATTCAGCTTCTGTAAAAGTAACCCAAGTCACTGAAGGTCAGACCAAGACATACAGAGCAATGTAACTACAATCCACAGTATAGTATCTACACTATGTAAAGATGAGACTTCCTTGTGAGAAAAACTTTCTCCTGACTGATGCTCTTTGCTCTCTCTCCTACAGATCTTGGCAGGTGGAGAGGGTTAATGGATAAGTGGAGATGGCGCCCAGAGACAGAGATATGAAGGGGGTCGGATAAGCAAGGAGATTACGGATAGGAGGCCAGAAAGAAGAATGACTGAAGAAGTGATAAGAGTAAAAGAAAACTGTTAGCTGTATATTGGCCTAGGAATCGATGACAAAAGTGCAAGTTGCTGGAAAAGCTCAGTACCTGTGAAGAGAAAGCAGAGTTAATGTTTTGGGTCCGGTGACCTTTCCTCACTTGTTTGGAGGGTCACCGGACCCAAAACATTTACTCCGATTCCTTTTCACTGATGCTGCTAAACCACTAAGCTTTTCAAACAACTTCTGTTTTTGTTTCTGATTTATAGATTCCACAGTTCTTTTGGTTTTTATCTAGGAATAGGAGAGAACGCCTGTGATAAAAGCAAATATTATCATACAAGACAGGGTATGGGGTGGTTAAAAAACATGGAAGGACAGATCAGGCTGTAAAGTGATTGAGCTCAAATGTTGAGTCCTAGAGGCTGCAGGACCTCAAGGTGAAAAGTGAGATGCTGTTCCTCGAGCTTGCACTGAGGCTCACTGAAACACTGCAGCAGGCATGCGACAGAAATGTTGGCCAGGGAATACAAGGGTATGAGCCCTTCCTGAAGAAAGGCTCATGCCCGAAACGTCAATTTTCCTGCTCCTTGGATGCTGCCTGGCCTACTGCCCTTTTCCAGCAACACATTTTCAGCTCTGATCTCCAGCATCTGCAGTCCTCACTTTCTCCCAGGGAATACAATGGTGTGTTAAAGTGGCAGGTAACTGGAAGGTCAGGGTTAGTTTTGTAAACAGGATAAATGGGACCTTAATTTATTATTTCGTCAGAAAATGGTACTGCCACATACAGGTATACAAAATACTTTGAACTTTAAACATGACATGTTGACCTGACAATACAGAATGTAGCTGACCGAATTTGCTTTGCTTCAGACAGTGGGATACATTTCAAAAAAATCCTGGTCAGGAACTCTCCCTGAGTGGCAACACTGATTTTCAAGAGGTTTTCAGCTCCAAGGAGTTGCAACAAAAGAAAGAGAGAGAAAGGGCACCGTTGTTCTTCATATAAGTCAAATTCTCTATTATTCAGCTCAAAAATACAATAGTTTTATCGTCTTCTCAAACTGGACCATATGACCTCTCTCTGAAAGTGCTCATTTGAACAAAAATACGTGGATTACATCTCTTCATACCAAATATTTATTTCATACACATAATAGGTGTGATAGATTAAGAGAAATAAAATTCACCTGTTGATTTCAACACCAACTCATTATAAAATTGAGAGATGGACCATATATACAGCATCTAATGACCAGGAATGAAGATTATAAAAGTGTGCTGAACTGAAACAAGCTGAAGACAGATATAAACAAGGTGCACTGTACAAATTCGAGACATCTAGTTGGCCTAATCTACTGCACTGGGGACCCTTACTGCTGACTGCCAACCTTTATCAAATGATAGCTGAAAATGTGTTGCTGGAAATGCGCAGGTCAGGCAGCATCCAAGGAGCAGGAGAATCGACGTTTCGGGCATGAGCCCTTCTTCAGGCTGAAGAAGGGCTCATGCTCGAAACATCGATTCTCCTGCTCCTTGGATGATGCCTGACCTGCTGCGCATTTCCAGCAACACATTTTCAGCTCTGATCTCCAGCATCTGCAGTCCTCACTTTCTCCTTTATCAGATGATACCAAGGAGTGGGAAATGATGAGAAATCAGATCTGAAGTTATGATTTATTTTTGGATTCATACTTATCCACATCATCAAAGGACATTCTGCCTATTGTGTACATGCCAGCACATTTGAAGAGCTCTTGCTCAATTGTCCAGCAATTTGTTTCCATTTTAAACATCAATATCTATATGTGGCAGGCAGGAAATGGCCTTGGAGAGAGTGGACAAGATGGGGAGATTGGTGACAAAATTAAGGTTAGCATTGGGAGGCAGTGGTTGACCATGTTGCCTAAGTTTTCTTTTCCTTACAATGTTTCTGTCACATTTTTGTCCAAACTGGGGTGAACATTAAGATCCAGTCTATCCTGTTATACTAACCAGTGTCCACCAGGAAACTAGGTGAAAGAGTACATCATCTTGAAAGCTACAATGGATACATTCATCTTTCAATTCTATTCTTCATACTTTAGCTACGGACTTTACTTGAGAAGCAGCAGTTACTCAAAACACAATTCAAAATTCTATACTTTTAACAAACCACCCAGGGTTAAAGCATCATGCCCTGGTATAAGAGCTCCTATGAAAATTTGTTGGATCAGGCTAGAACTTAGATGAAGGGAGTGTACAAAAGTGTGAACTTATGAGTTATTTTTGGATTCATACTTATCTGTTTCCCTTTGGAACTTACAATCAAATTTGTTCCCAATCAGGCAGTGCTTTCCAGATCATAACAATTCATTCTTTTTTTTTCTGGTTTTCTACATGAAGACACGTCTGTCTCACGCACCACAGCCTCCAGCAAAGCAAGGCAGTAGGTCCCAAAACTAGCTCAGCCAGAACAGAGCTGACCCCCATGCTGTTGACACAAATTGGACTCTCACCAAACATCCAGCCAACGAAGGCAACAACTCTCCCCAAGGGAGTCTGAAACACCACTGGAACATGCACATATTGTATGCTCAGAGCTATGGAAAGGGATGGAGGAGGATCCAACATACTTTGTCTCAAATGGCTGACCATCTGTCATATACAGCCATAGATAGAATCATACAGAAGAGCTCCTTCAGCCCATTAAGTCTATCCAGATCGATATGTTGGAAGGATTTGCAAGTTCACACAAACAGTTCGGTGGCATGATAAACAAGTTTTCCTTGACTGACAAGTCCTAGTTTGGAACTTGAACCCGAAGCTCCCCACTATGCTCCCAGACCTCCAATGATTCATTGTGTTGAAAATAAAAACTCTCCTAATCTTCCATCTGGTCCTTTTATCAATTATCTTAAAACGTCATGCGCTGACTGTTGACCCTCCAGTACTTTGCTGCTGATTCAAGTATTGGATAGAATCAAAAATATAAAAGTCCATATATGATTGAACATCTTAACACCTCAGGTAATATGCTGCACAGAAAATGGCATTTAGCCATCTGCTGGCTCGCTCAGCTGTGGGATTTTAATTTTTCATCCATGACAATAATCGCTTCACAAGCAGCAGAAACATCGCTCACTCCTAGCAAGCAGTTTAAAGTTATCAGAAGTTCAAAGACAATTAAAATCTTTCTAGGCTGATTGATAGCTCTCATAAGTAACAAAGACAAAAGAAATCTCTGCTCAAAACATATTAAATATTCATTTTTAAACTTTTTTTTTAAAAAGTGCTTTCATAAGTCTTTCAACAAATACAATCCAGTTTATATCCTGCAAGGTAATATATTCAGTCCATTTCTCACTGATTTCAAAATACATGTATGTTTATGGGTAGAATCAGAGAATTGTTTTGACATAGGAGGTCATTCAGCCCATCATGCCTGCATCAGCCAGATTACCTGATGCTAATCTCCTTTTTCCCGTAACTCTGCACATCATTTTTTTCCAAATAATCATCCCATGCCCTCTTAAATGTTTCAACTGAACCTGCCTCCACCGCTACCAGGCAACGCAGTCCAGACTGTAATTACTTGCTGAGTTTTTTTTCTTCACATCATCCTTACTTCACTTGCACACCACTTTAAATCTATGCCCCTTTGTTCCATTAGAAGCAGGAACAGCCTCTCTCTATCTACTCTGACTACCCTGCTCAAGACTTTGAAAACCTCTATCAAATCGACTCTCAGCCTTCTTCTCTAAGGAGAGCAGTCCCAATTTCTTCAGTTTAGCTTCAAACCTGAAGTTTCTCATTCCTGGAAGCATTCTTGCAAATCGCTCTGTACTCTCTCTTTCTCTGTCCTCACTTCCCTTATAATTTGCTGTATTCTCTACCACAGCGTAAAACAGGGAACACCACCATTGGCAATTTCTGCTCTAAGCCACTCACCAGCCTCACCTGGAAATATGTTGCCATTCCTTCACTATCACTGGGTCAAAATCCTGGAACCCTCTCCCTAATGGCATTGAGAGTCTACCTACAGGACATGGACTGCAGCAGTTCAAGAAGATAGCTCCCCACCATATTCTCAATGACAACTAGGGATGGGCAATAAATGCTAGCCCAACCAATGAAGCTCACATCCCATGAATGTTTTGTTTTTAAAAATGAAAATTTGCTCCTTTTGTAATTTTAAAATCTGGCAACTGTACAAATTATCACAAGCAGGTTCTGGGAGATTCAAACAGGGTAGAAATGGATCACTGATTAACACTTAGTCACTATGTATACTGTGTACAAACAGCTACATCAGAACTAGAAATCTGCTTCAGTCAACCTCCATGTGACCTATTATCACTGATAATTAATTCTATTCATCAGTATATGTGGACACCATATACTACAGCAACTATCCCAGATTTAAAAAGTTTCTGATCTTTAAATGATGTGCTCACAGCCAAAACAATTACCCAACTGCCAGAAGTGACTTCCATAATTATGAAGGAAGAACAGTGAAGTTTTTGATTTCCATGCTGCTTCTTCTGAATGGCAGTCTTGGTTGCGCAGCGGACAGCACCTGTGCCACTGGGCCAGAAGCTCAGAAAATGAATTCCACTCCAGGACATGATGGCCAAGAAAACTGTATTCGTACCACGGCCAATGATCAATTCGCAAATGCCTCCAAAACACACAAATGGCAGGTGATAAAGGCAGGAGTATTTTGCAGATGCTGGAAATCTGAAACAAACACAGAATGGTGGAGAAACTCAGTAGGTCTGACAGCATCTGAAGAGAGATAGAGTTAACCTTTCAAGTCTAGCATGACTCCTTTTCAGGTATGACCCTGCTCAGCCTTGTGAAGGAAAGAAATTGGAGACTTCGCCATCACTATCCTTAAATCCAGACTATAATATGCATGTGAACAGTAGGTGTTGCAACAGCAATTCAGATTTTCTGCGTGACCAGCTGTGCAATGGCAATTTAAAATATACATTGGAAACTAAACCATTAAACTGGAACTAGTATATTCAGAGCTTTAACCAGTATACATACTATGGCATTGCATTGTCATGTATACTCAATAGTTTTCACAATTTTAAAATTTTAAAAATTTCCTTCTGTCATGCTGGGGGAGATGACCACCTCTTCTGGAAAGTGGGCAGGGGACTATCAGATGAAGAAATTGGAAGCTGGAAATCTACAATTGACAATGAATGATAGTCACATATTTTTCCCCCCATCTTGCATAAGTGTCAAGATGTAAACAGTAACAAGCATTTTCTGGACTCAGCGCAGTGACTCTCCCCCTGGTAAAATGACTCTCAACAATGACTTTCAAAGCTGACACTCTTCTTGGAGAAGAAAGATAAGGCTGTCATGACCAATGGAACCATCCCTGGAGAAAGTGGTAAGGAAATAAATAATCCTGATGTGCAATAATCCTCATGGTCATTAAAGCAATGAACAAACCTTATCTTAGTAAAAAGTCAGGAAAAGTCCAAAACGGCAAAAGCTATTGTTTCAGTTATAGTTTGAGGCAATTCAGAAATTAAAGTCACAGTTGAAAAACTTTATCGTTTTAGAAACCATGCATTACAGTTTCTAATTAAACTTTCCCCCACATTACTCCTGTGTTAATTTTGGCGCTGACATATGTTTCTGGTACTGAAATCTTATGAGAATTTGCTTTGGGTCATTGTAAGTCAATGAATACTCGCTTCCAAACCCAGTAAAGGGATACAGCCAATACAGAATCCTGTGATAGCATGTGCTGCAGGGACTGCTTAACTCAGATCTCCATGAGGAGAACTGATAAAGGTTCAATGCACATGGCATAGCATCTGGGATGTGCAATGGCAATTTAATGGGGTGATGGAAGCTAAACTATTAAATGGGAAGGGTTTATACAGAGAAAGCTTTAACAAGCGTATGTGTGAAAGCATTGTGTTGCCACTTGCAGTCAATAGTTCTCATACTTTGAAAATTTTCTGCAGTCACTTGACAGAAGATGTGGTATTGTCACCGGACTAATAACAGAGGCAAAAGTGAGTACTGCAGATGCTGGCAATTAGAGTCAAGAGTGTGGTGCTGGAAAAGCACAGCAGGTCAGGCAACATCTGGGCAGCAGGACAGTTAACGTTTCGGGCAAAAGCCCTTCATTAGGAATTAGATTGGGAGCCCCGGGGATGGAGAGATAAATGGGAGGTGGATGGGGCTGAGGTGGGGGGGGGGGGGGGGGGGGGGGGGGGGGGGGGGGGAAAGGAAGGTAGCTAAGACTGCAATAGGTGGAGACAAAGGTGATAGGTCGGAGGGGAGGGAGATAGGTGGGAAGGAAGATGGACAGGTGGGACATGTCACAAGTGTGTTGAGCTGGAAGGTTGGAACTCAGGTAAGGTGGGAAGAGGAGGGGAAATGAAGAAACTGGTGAAATTGACATTGATGTCATGGGGTTGGAGGGTCCCAGTGTGTATGGGAGTGGCGATGGAGGTGGCCCAGGGCCTCCATGTCCTCGGTGGAGTCGGAGAGGGAGTTGAAGTGCTCGGCCATGGGACAGTGGGGTTGGTTGGTGCTGGTGTCTCGGAGATGTTCTCTGAAGCGCTGTGTGAGTAGGCGTCCTGTCTCCCCAATGTAGTGGAGCTGCTTCGGGAGCAATGGATACAGTAAATGACATGTGTGGAAGTGTTGCTTCAACTTTGATGGATGTGGAAGGCTCCTTTCGTGCCTTGGACAGAGGTGAAGAGGGAGGTGTGGGCACAGGTTTTGCAATTCCTGCAGTGGCAGGGGAAGGTGCCGGGAGGGAAGAGTGTGTTGTTGGGGCGCGTGGACCTGAACAGGTAGTCGCAGAGAGAACGGTCTTTATGGAAAGTGGCTAGGAGTGGGTAGAGAAATATCTCTGTTGGTGGGGTTTTGGAAATGGCGGAAATGTTGGCGGATGATGCGACGTATATGGAGATTGGTGGGGTGGAAGGTGAGGACTGGGGGTTTCGGTCCTTGTTGAGGTTGGAGGAGTGGGGTTCGAGGGCGGAGGTGCAGGAAGTGGATGAGATGCGTTGGAGGCCATCAACCATGTCAGTGGGGATATTGCTGTCTTTAAAGGAGGAGGCCATCTGGTGTGTTCTGTAGTGGACCTGGTCCTCTAGGGAGCAGATGCAGCACAGACTGAAGAATTCTGAACAAGGGAGAGTAGGAGGCAGGGTAGGAAGAAGTTAATCCACTTCGCTGTGGGATTCGGTAGGTTTGTTGAAAATGTCAGTGTTAAGTCGGTCACTGTTGATGGAGATGGACAGGTCCATGAAGAGGAGAGAGGTGTCAGAGAAGATCCAGTGAATTTAAGGTCAGGGTGGAATGTGTTGGTGAAGTTGATGAACTGTTCAACCTCCTCGTGGGAGCACGAGGTGGCGCTGATGCAGTCATCAATGTAGTGGAGGAAAAGTGGTGTCAGTGTAACTGCAGAAGCAAGATTGTTCCACGTAGCCGACAAAGAGATAGGCATAGCTGGGGCCCAATCAGGAGCCCCTGGCTACCTCTTTCATCTGGAGGAATAGGAGGATTCAAAGGAGAAATTATTGAGGGTGAGGATCTGTTCAGCCAAATGAATAAGAGTGCCAGTGGAAGGGTGCTGGTGGGGACATCGAGAGAGGAAGAAACAGAGGGCTTGGAGGCCCTAGTCCTGACAAATAGAGGGGTATAGGGGCTGGATGTCCATGGTGAAGATAAGGTGTTGGGGGCCAGCATAACGAAAGTCTTGGAGAAGGTGCCCCGAATATATGTGGGGAGTTCCTGGACCGGGGATTGGGGGGTGGGGGGTGGGGTAATAGGACAGCTTCGAGGTATGAGGAGCTGAATTCTGTGGGGCAGGAGTGGACTAAGACGATAGGTCGGCCGGGGTAGTCAGGCTTGTGGATCCGGAGTAGGAGGTAGAACCAGGCAGTGCGGGGTTAATAACAAAGGGCCACGTTAATGCTCTGGAAGAAATGGTTAATTCACAACAGTGGTGAAATTTAATTTCAATAAAATAATCTTGATCGTAAAACCAGTGTCACTAATAATAACCATGAAATCATCATTCACAGATATGACTTAAATGATGGGAGTGGAGGCTTGGTGGATAAATTTGCAAATGGCAGCATGATAGACAGGTCAGTACGTCATGAACAGTAAGCTGCAGACCAATATAGACAAGTTGAGTGAGTGGAAAAACGTTTGACAGATGGAGTATAATGTGGGAAAATGTGAAGTTGTTAACTTTGGGTGGAAGAATGAAAAAGCAGCGTATTAATTAAATGGAGAGTGACTGTAGAATGCAAAGATGCAGAGGGATTTAGGTGTTCTGGTGCAGGAGTCACAAAAAGTTAGTATGCAGGTACAGCGTGTCATCAAAACAGCTAATAGAATACTCGTCTTCATTCCAACAAAAATTGGACAAAACAGTAAGAATGTAGTGTTTCAGCAATACAGAGCATTGATGAGAACACTTTGAATACTGTATGCGTATTTTGGTCTTTTTTATAAAAAGGGAGAATGTATATGCATTGGATGTAGTTCAGAGGAGGGAGGTTTACTGGATTAATATCTGGAACGTGTGAATTGTCATATGAGCAAACATTGGACAGACTGGGTTTGTATCCACTAGAGCTATGGAGAGTGAGGGGTGACTTCTTTGAAGTGTGTAAGATCCTGAATGGTCTTGACAAGGTGAATGTGAAAATTAGATTTCTGCTTATGGATAAGTCCAGATGATGGGGGCATAATTTTAGGAGTCACCCTTTTAGGACAGAGATAAGTATCTATTCTTCTCAGAGTTGTGGCTTTGTGACCCCCTGTATCAGAAAGCAGTGGAGACAAGGGTCATTGAATATTATTATGACCAAGTTTGGTAGAATCATATTAAACACAGGAACCCAAGTTTATAGAAGTTGATGGGAATGTGGAATTCAAAACACAAATATATCAACAATAATCTTATTGAATGATGAATCAAGCCCAAGGGACTGAATGATCTATTTTCCTCCTTTTTTATATTTTCACATGTTCATGTCAATTGTTATTAAATACCAACCTGTTTCACTAGCATCCCTTAGGGAATCAAAGAACTGAGAAAAGGTGTAGGCTTTCAGCTTCTCAAGGAAGAGAAAGTGCGAACTGCAGATGCTAGAGGTCAGAGTCAAGAGTGTGGTGCTGGAAAAGCACAACAGGTCAGGGAGTATACAAGGAGCAGGAGGATTGATGTTTTGGATGTAGGCCCTTCATCAGGAATGAGCTGTTTCTTTGAAGGGTCTTTGTCCAAAACATCGACTCTCCTGCTCCTCGGATGCTGCCTGACCTTCTGTGTTTTTCCAGCACCACACTCTTGCTCCCCCACTTTCAGCTCCTCGAGCCTGCACAGCCAGTTAATACGTTGTTAATAGCAGTTCTGATCTCAACCTCAACTCTGCCTTCCTAACTGCTTTCCATAACCTAATTCTAATTAAAAATCTGCATATTTCCTCCTTAAATTTATCAAGTGTCCTGGTATCTGCCACACTCTGGGATAGTGAATTCCACAGATTCACAATCCCTTAAGCAAAGTAATTTGTCCTCATCCTGGTTTTAAATCTGCTCTGCCTTATCCTAAAACTATGATGTTTCATTCTAGATTGTCCCACATGTGGAAACAACCTCTCTGCATCTATTTTGTCAAATCACCTTTGACATTTTGGTCTTCTTCAAATAGGTGTCCTCTCATTCTTTCGAACTCTAAGTGAATTTAATCGCTCAATCTCTCCTCATAAAACAAGCATTTCATTCCTGAAATTAATCCAGTGAACCTAAAGGTTGTAATTCTTCTTCCCTTACCTGATCTAATCTAGATGTTCAAAGAATCATAGAATCCCTAAAATGTGTAAGCAGGCCATTCAACCTAGTGGGCCCATACCGACCCTCCGAACAGCGTTCCACACAGATCCACCCCACCACCCTATCCCTGTAACCCTGCATTTCCCGTGGCTAATCCATCTAGCCTGCACATTCCTGGACACAATGAGCAATTTAGCATGGCCATTCCACCGAACCTGCACATCTTTGGACTGAGAGAGCACCTGGAGGAAATTTGCGCAGACACAGGGAGAATGTGCAAACTCCACAGTGTCACCTAACAGTGGAATCAAACCCAGGTCCCTGCCATTGTGAGGCAGCAGTGCTAACCACCTGTTAACTCTCAGCTGCCTGAATTGACCTAGCAAGTCACTCAGTTAAGGTATTGCAACAATTGTTGGTCCTTCCAGAAACACTGACATTCCAGATAAGAATACATTTTTAAAATGTTTATTCATGTGGATTTCTAGATTGATAATAGGCAACCCCATTTATTTTCCCCATTGAAATCATTTTTCCCTTTGTTTTCCAGTATGTGGTAAGCTGAAATTTCCTCCAGCTATGTTTGATAAGATGAACCATAACCACAGGTGCCCAAGGCAAGGTCCATTCACGAGGAATTGACTTGATCCCTCACCTTAACAACTTGCCACAGTGTTGGTAAACTTTGGAGTCCTACCTGACCCTGAGCTGACCTTTTGGCACTTTGAAACACTTCATTAACTTTCTATAAAAGGATGTTGTTGACCATTTGAGAGCTTCAACAGCACTGTCTTCATCAACTAACTGGCAACTAAACCAGTGTTGAAAATATTTGCAAGACAGTGCTGGACCCGAGCAGGCACTCGTGATTCCAGTGGCTGCTCTTGAATATTCTCTGAGCTCACGTAGAATTAAGAGGGTTCAGAGATACTTTAGCTAGTGTTGGATAACCTTCCTGCTACTGAAGTCATACAGATCTCTGGTGCAAAGGCCCCATTTATAAAATATTATTCATGACCTTCACAAATTAACACAGTATCAACTTTTTGTGCTGCAAATTAAGATTTCCCATCTGCTCAGAATTATGTTAGTGACATTTATAATCGCTTCTGCTAAAATGTCAAAGAAGCTAGATAATGATCTTCCTCCCACAGGTGTAAGAATGATGTGACAATACATTCATTAAAAGAATGCTTCCTCTTCTTAATAGTGGATATCAATAGCATATAGAAGGAATGAAGTCCAATAAGGATATAAACTAATGTCTGGGACTAACCACTTAATTTATCAGAGAATAACTTCTTATTTCCCGTAAAACATCATTAATTTATGTATATCCTTTAAGTGGTACAGTCACTTTAATTTATTTCCAACTTACTTAATTGGACATCTGGTTTTAAAGCAACTATTTCTAAACTCATGTTTATTGCACCTCCATTTTCAATTGTGCAATTACATTGTAAACTGTGTGATCACATTGGAATTGCGTCATTGCACTGCAATTACATTTCACTAACCCCTCATCCCACCAACTGGTGCGAGTGAGGTACTCTAATGAGGCTTTTAATTTCAAAACATGAGACTTTCATGACAATCAGATGTTGTGTCAAGGTCAGTTGTCCCAAGAACCAGTTGACTGTGGGCCCTAACTGTTCTTGCTGTGCGGGTGAGGTGAAAGTGGAAGTCAACTTTGCGGATGACCAACCCAAGAAAAAACAAACTGTCCTGGTCTAGCGTTGTAAGTCACTTTTTTCAACAGTTTGAAACAAGCGTCACTGAGGATGTACCACAGTAGGAAATACCTGAATTTCTCACACTGATGCATCCTGTATCAGTTCAGTCAGTCAAAATGGAATGAAACCTTTGAGTAATTTGGCATGTTAGCACTGTTATGTTTCACCAGTCTATTGTATACTTCATAAATCTTATAGCTATTCAGAGATGGCAATCAGTTCTCAGTGCCAATCAGGTTTATTTAGAGGAATTCTCTCTGCAATCACAACATATGCTTCCAACTGTCGCTTCTTGTCCCCTCCCAAGTTTCTTTGGTGTTGAGTCATCCCAAGGTTCAACCAATTGAGCACAATAAATATACATCAGTGACTAGTCCATCATAACCAATGCAGAACAACTGAGCACTCTAGATTCTTCCCAATCTTCACTAAAAACAAATTACCAAATTCTTCTCATTATTCAATAACCTCCAAATTCATAATCTTTTGAAATTAATTCTTTGAGATGGGGGAATGCATTCACTTTTGCTTAAGAAGAGTTGTGGGAACCTTTAAAACATTTGCATCTTCGGCAAATAAAGATTCGGATTTCATTTACATCAAGCCCTCCCTGTCAAGTTCTACTGCAATTTGATAGCTTGTCCTGCATAGTAAAGTGAAGGCATAGGCAGATGCAGGTTTAAAGCATCATCCAAAGTCAGTGCCTCTGACAGAGTAGCACTGAACTATCAGCCTTGAATGTTGTGCTCAAGTCCTGGAGTGGGACTTGAACTCAAAGCCGTATGAATTACAGGCAAGGTGGTTATTAATGAAGGTACAGTAGATACTAAAGTAGCAATTTTAAAAATGTTAATCCTGTACACCTCTCAGGTGCATATAAAAGATCCTCTGGCACTCAAAATATAAAATATCCATTCTCTCTCTGGTCCTGGGAAGTGACTGTCCCTCAAATAACATTGCAAGAAAATAGATTTTCTGATTACTGTTTCTGGGAGTTTGCTGTGCACAAGTCAGAACTTCACCTTGCCTCCATTGCAACAGTGGCATGTTTCAAAAGTGCACAATTGGTAATAATTTGCTTTGAGATATCTAGAGGTCATAAAAAGGTGCTATAGAAATGCATATCTTTATTTTCAATCTTTAAAACCCATCACAATGTGGCTGCATGTACCAAAGACACCAATGTATAAGTTAACCACTGAAGCCTCTATAATTCCTCTGGAAATCAGCAGTCAACATATATATTGACTATTAAGGGGTACGAGTGATCGCTATCATTGTCGCTTGGCAGACAGAGTGTGCTCTGAGAGCATCTTACTCCCTGGACGCTTCACCACACAGTCCACGTCTCCGGCTCAAGCCCTTATCCTCAGGTAGAAGGAATCAGTAAGCAAAGCTCTAATTTGTGGTATACAAAATTGGGGCTGACTAATCACAAAAATATGAAATGCACATGGCTGAAAAGGGAAGGGTGTTGGTGGTGGGGGGGGGGGGGGGGGGGGGGGGTGGGGGGTGGGGCAAGGGAATGTTGAGTTATATATCAAGTCTGTGCAGCAACATGAGTTTTTGGCCAAGGTCAAAATAAGCTCTGTAATTTATGATCAATAATTCTGCTCCCTTAATTCATTCCCAACTCTAAGTGGGGGGCAATGCTACATGCTTCAGGTGAATAAACACACTGAAATGAATGGACCGCTGATCTTTGTTTTTTGTTTCCCCTTGTGAAGCAAGCTAGAATGAGAGATCATAGTTTTAGACTAAAAGGTGGCAGATTTAATACAGTGACGACGGTGAATTAGTTCTCGCAATGTGTCATGAATCTGTGGAATTCACTACCAGAGAATGCAATGTATGCCAAAACACTGAATAAATTTCATGAGGAGATAGGGAGATTTTTAATTAGTAACAGGATGAAGGTGTGACAGTATGTGCCTTTAAGAGGGATTTTTTTCTGTCCTTGTACTCTTGATGAGAGATCTCAACCTGGTGGCAAGGTGGCTGCTTCATGGAAAACAGAGTAAATAGCTCTGGGTTTTATTTAATTCGACAAAAAAAGCAGGAGTAGGAGAAGTCAGCCTCACACAGACCCAACATTTTAGTTTTGCTTTCATTTGTTAAAGTTGGGGATTTTGGAGTTTCAGTTGTTAGATACAGCTCTCTCTCTCTCTTTGTTGCTGTAAAAAGCTCCAGGTCTCTCTCCACTGCTAGGTTCACTGTCAGTGCTCCTTCTCCTGAACTGAAGAAAATTTGTTTTGCTGAATTTGCCTTTGCCAAGGGTATGGTCATGGGATGCTGCTATATTGGAACAGTTGATGAATAGTAGTTAAATATATTATTTTGTTAAGTATTTCAATAGAGTCAAAGTTATACAAACGAAAAAGTTGATACTTTTACTGTGGTGTAAGAATGAAGTGTGTTTTGCTTAAACCCTTGTAGTGTGATCAATCAAATCACATCTGGAACACAGCCTTTTACGCTCACCTTTAAATAAGATTCAAAGTTAGGGTCTAGGGTATCTCCTTGTTTTTTTTTGAGGTGGTTTGACATGCTCCATAACAAAAGGGTAATGAGGAAGGGGCAGGTACATAGTGTTGAGGCCAAAATGAGAACAGCCATGTTGTATTAACAGTGGAGCAAGCTCAATGGGCTGAATGGACTAGTCCTTCTCCAAATTCCTATGTTAACACCATACATACGTGAATAAGTTAGGCTCAACCTTCCAAAACATAACTTTTAAATGTTTTAAAACCACTTGAGATAAGGAGCAAAATATTCAGAAACATTTTTTAAAAAAACTGAATTAATAAAATAATGGCCGATTACCATCTGTAAAGGATTATCAAATTAGCTATGACCTTACTGAATGATAGAGCAAACTGGATGGGCAGAATAGCCCTACTTCTGCTCCTATGTCTTATGATCTTCAATCTTCACCTTGAGAAGCTTTGCCAAGAGCATGACTGGGAGGGTGATGCCCAGTTTTGGTCTCCACACATGATGGGATTGAGGAAAGTAAAACAGGAGGGCAACCAAATTAATATCACAAACAAAAACTGAAGTTGCTGGAGGAACGCAGCAGGTTCTGAAGAAATAATTAGTTTATACAAAACCTATCTTCAATACTAAGTGCCAGATTTTTTTTTGATTCAGCTCAGGCAACTGATTAAAGAACTGTGGATACTGAAAATTTGAAACAAGCACATACTCTCCTGAAGAAATTCAGCAGGTCTGGCAGCATCTGTGAGGAGGAAACAGAGTTAACATTGAGTCAAGCGACATTTCCACAGACCTTTTTCACAGAGCCACAAGAAGAATCTTTAGACGCAAAATGCGAACTCTATTTTCCTCTTACAGCTGCTGCGAGACCCACTGAGTTTCTCCATCAATTTCTGTTTTTGTTTCACTATTTAAAATCCATTACTTCAAATACAATAGAATTGCTTGTTCATATCACTATGGTGTGGGACTGGAGTCGCATATTGAGCAGTGCAGTTTCTCCCCTTATAGAACATCTATTAACCAGTTAGGAGTTTACACCAACACCCTTACTATAAGTTGAAGCAATTCTGGTGTTTCTTTCCACATTAACCTATTAAAACTGAAGTACGGCATGGACGAGTTGGACCGAAGGGTCTGTTTCCGTGCTGTACATCTCTATAATTCTATGACTCTACTCAACCATGCACTCCCATTTAACTCTTCTTCTCTCCACTGTCCACTCAGAATTGCTCATACAGTAACCTGTAGCCACTATACTACAGTGCCTGGAGATAGTTACCAAATATGCTTCAGCTCTTTCGGTCCTACCTGACATGAGGCATATCTTGCAATATTAAAATCCAGTCAAAACAGAGAAAGAAAATGGTTGAGTGAAATTGCACACTTCTTAGCAGGTTTGTAGAGGCTTCTGTAAAAACAGCAAACAAAGGGTTCAGAAACAGTGGCTCCTGGAAGGGCTTTGAAGAAATCCAATTAAGTCCATTCAAAAATCTATCATGGTGTGGCATGGCCTTTCAGAGACTCAAATCACCAAGATGCAGTGCATGCAGACATACACTCAGAGGGCAAAGGTTACCACACGCCTTGAGCCTCAATTACTTCCCTGCAATCACACACAAGTTGACACAACCCTCTGACTGTGCCTTGCCCACTGAGAGTCATAAGCTCTCACCAGCAGAACTGCTGAATCAAGTTAAAGCTTCAAGTTCAACTTCCCCTCAGTCACAGCAGGCTCAGCTTTCCTGTTGTATTCAAGAAAAATGAGACTGCACAGATGAGAAACAGAGAGGGAGAATAACGCTGAATTAAAGCAAATTACTGCAGATGCTGGAATTTGAAACCAAAAGAGAAAATGCTGGAAAATCTCAGCAAGTCTGGCAGCATCTGTAAGGAGAGAAAAGAGCTGACGTTTAGAGTCTAACTGACCCTTTGTCAAAGCTAAAAAAAAGGGAGAAATAGGGAAGTACCTATACTAGGCTGAGAGAAGGTGAGGTAAAAACAATAACTGCAGATGCTGGAAACCAAATTCTGGATTAGTGATGCTGGAAGAGCACAGCAGTTCAGGCAGCATCCAACGAGCAGCGAAATCGACGTTTCGGGCAAAAGCCCTTCATCAGGAATAAAGGCAGGGAGCCTGAAGCGTGCAGAGATAAGCTAGAGGAGGGTGGGGGTGGGGAAAGAGTAGCATAGAGTACAATGGGTGAGTGGGGGAGTAGATGAAGGTGATAGGTCAGGGAGGGGAGGGTGGAGTGGATAGGTGGAAAAGGAGATAGGCAGGTCGGACAAGTCCAGACAAGTCAAGGGGACAGTGATTAGATTAGATTAGATTACTTACAGTGTGGAAACAGGCCCTTCGGCCCAACAAGTCCACACCGCCCCGCCGAAGCGTAACCCACCCATACCCCTACCTCTACATCTACCCCTTACCTAACACTACGGGCAATTTAGCATGGCCAATTCACCTGACCTGCACATCTTTGGAGTGTGGGAGGAAACCGGAGCACCCAGAGGAAACCCACGCAGACACGGGGAGAACGTGCAAACTCCACACAGTCAGTCGCCTGAGGCGGGAATTGAACCCGGGTCTCTGGCGCTGTGAGGCAGCAGTGCTAACCACCGTGCCACCGTGCTGCGCTGGAAGTTTGAAACTAGGATGAGGTGGGGGAAGGGGAAATGAGGAAGCTGTTGAAGTCCACATTGATGCCCTTGGGTTGAAATGTTCCGAGGCGGAAGAGGAGGCGTTCTTCCTCCAGGCATCTGATGGTGAGGGACCGGCGGTGAAGGAGGCCCAGGACCTCCATGTCCTCGGCAGAGTGGGAGGGGGGAGTTGAAATGTTGCGCCACGGGGCAGTTTGGTTGATTGGTGCGGGTGTCTCGGAGATGTTCCCTAAAGCGCTCTGCTAGGAGGTGCCCAGTCTCCCCAATGTAGAGGAGACCGCATCGGGAGCAACGGATACAATAAATGATATTAATGGATGTGCAGGTAAAACTTTGATGGATGTGGAAGGCTCCTTTAGGGCCTTGGATAGAGGTGAGGGAGGTGGTGTGGGCACAGGTTTTACAGTTCCTGCGGTGGCAGGGGCAAGTGCCAGAATGGGAGGGTGGGTCGTAGGGGGGCGTGGACCTGACCAGGTAGTCACGGAGGGAACGGTCTTTGCGGAAGGCGGAAAGGGGTGGGGAGGGAAATATATCCCTGGTGGTGGGGTCTTTTTGGAGGTGGCGGAAATGTCGGCGGATGATTTGGTTTATGCGAAGGTGAGTCATGGTTCCAGAAGCAAAGGTAGCAATAAAGAGGTGATAATGACGCTACATAGAGAGATTATAGGGAGATTAGGAGCTGTGAATGACCAAGGTTGAAGCCAGTGCTATGTGACAAAATATGTGGAGGATGGGGGAAGATGGGTGAAGATGGGTGAAGCAGATGCAAAATGAAAAACAGGAGAGAAGGGTAGCAAAGGGGGAAGAGGAGAGGAAAAAGGTGATGAGAGAGAGGGGAGCGAGAGAATGAGAGACAATCCAAAAGTAAGGAGGTACAGAACAGTGAAAAAAAAAATAAAATTACTGAGCAGAATGAAAGCAGAGGGGTTGAGATGGGAAAATCATCTGAAGTTGTTCCTGTAACGTGCCTAAGTCGGAAGATGAGATGCTGTTCCTCCAGTTTGCGTTGAGCTTCACTGAAACAATGCAGCAGGCCAAGGACAGACATGTGGGCTTGGGAGCAGGATTGTGTGTTGAAGTGGTAAGCGATGGGAAGGTCCGGGACCTGATTGCGTACAGGTAAGGACTCTATCCCTTTCTCTCAGCTCCTTTGCTTCTGCCACATTTGTTCCGATGAGGCCACTTTCCAAAGTGGCGCTCTTAATATGTGCTCCTTCTTCTCCAACCGTAGCTTCCCACCTACAGTTGTTGACAGGGCTCTCGACAACGTGCGGTCCATCTCCCACGCCACAACCCTCACCCCCCCACTCCCCTCCCAGAACAAGGATAGGGTCCCTCTTGTTCTCACCTTTCATCCCACCAGCCTTCACATACAAAGAATAATCCTCCACCATTTTCCCCAACTCCAACACGACGCCACCACTAAACACATCTTCCCTTCCCTCTCCTTGTCTGCATTCCGCAGAGATCGTTCCCTCCGGGACAACCTCGTCCATTCCTCCATCACACCTAACACCTCTCCCATCACACGGCACCTTCCCATGCAATCGCAGAAGGTACAACATCTGCCCTTTTACTTCTTCCATCCTCACCATCCAAGGTGAAAATGAGGACTGCAGATGCTGGGGACCACAGTTGAAAAGTGTGGTGCTGGAAAAGCGCAGTAGGCCAGGCAGCATCCGAGGAGCAGGAGAATCGACGTTTCGGGCATCAGCCCTTCTTCAGGATTCCTCACCATCCAAGGCCCCAAACACTCATTTCAGATTAAGCAGTGATTCACTTGTACCTCTTTCAATTTGGTCTATTGGATTCGTTGCTCCCAATGTGGTCTCCCCTATACTGGAGACACAAAACGCCGACTGAGTGATCGCTTTGCTGAACACCTTCGGTCTGTACGCAATCAGGTCCCGGACCTTCCCGTGGCTTACCACTTCAACACACAATCCTGCTCCCAAGCCCACATGTCTGTCCTTGGCCTGCTGCAATGTTTCAGTGAAGCTCAACGCAAACTGGAGGAACAGCATCTCATCTTCCGACTAGGCACGTTACAGCCCGCCGGTCTCAACATTGAATTCAACAACTTCAGATGATTTTCCCATCTCGACCCCTCTGCTTTCATTCTGCTCCGTAATTTTTTTTTTCACTGTTCTGTACCTCTTACTTCTGGATTGTCTCGCTTTCTCTCGCTCCCCTCTCTCTCATCACCTTTTTCCTCTCCTCTTCCCCCTTTGCTACCCTTCTCCCCTGTTTTCCATTTTGTGTCTGCTTCATCCATCCCCTCCCCATCCCCACATATTTTGTCACATGGAACTGGCTTCAGCCTTGGTCATTCACAGCTCCTAATCTCCCTATAATCTCTCTATGCACTGTCATTATCACCTCATTATTGCTACCTTTACTCCTGGAGCCATGACTCACCTTCTCTCAGCCTTATACAAATACTTTCCTATTTCTCCCTTTTTTTAAGTTTTGACAAAGGGTCAGTTAGACTCGAAACGTCAGCTCTTTTCTCTCCTTACAGATGCTGCCAGACCTGCTGAGATTTTCCAGCATTTTCTCTTTTGGGAGAATAATGCTAATCAGTTATGTCATCGATGAAGCTCAGCAAAGAACAGGAAGCCCAATCAGTGGAAAGTGTCTGTCACTCGTTTCCTCAGTTAACCTGCCTGGGTATCTTGAGGGACTTTTCTGGCATTCAGCAGTGTTCTGGTTCAATGGGGCACGATATGACAGACACCACTTACACAGATAGCATCGCCTCCTCCCCCTTTACTGAGCAAGGTGGGGGAGACTCAGACTCAAGTTGAACTTTCAAGATTGTAGTACACACTGACTCTTGCCCAGAGCTCAACGAGCTAGTCAATTAAACTGAACTGCAGCGTGGTTCCCACCACAGACCTCTTGATGGAGAGGGCATATTATTGCACAAAATGGATGCTGAGAGACTGTTGTCTCACTGAGGTTTTAAATACATCAATGACTATTATATTAATGTGCATTAACGTGCTTTGCAGCTGAATGCGAGCAGACAGCAAATCTGACAAGGTGTTTTAACCCCTCATAGAAATTGTTGCACAAATTGGAGACATTAGCACACATTAGCATTCAGTGACTCAATGCAACAATTATCTGGGTTCCAATATACAGAATAACAGATGGGGGAGACTGTGGTACTAGCTACAATAGTGAGAAAATCACAAAATTACTTCACAAGTCTGACACACCTGTAAATAACAAATAGGGCAAGGTACAAATAACTAACTCTGACTTTCACTTGTGGTAACTTCTTGTCCCTGTCTGAGGGTGACTGGAAGAAGCTGTTCTGCAAGTGCTTAACATTGAAATTTCAGTCTTGAATATACTCAATGGCCTAATCTTCACATCTATTTGTAGCAGGGATTTCCAAAAACTAACAAAATTCTCAGAAAATTCCTCATCTCCATCTTTAATGCAAGACACCTTATTTTAAACTGTGCCCCTCCTTGTTCTAGATTCCCGGAAGGAATAAAGTCCCCTTAGCATCGATCTTCTCAAGCCAAATCAACCTTAATATTTCAGAGATCATCTCTCATCTTTGTAAACTCCAGTGAGTCTAGGCTCAATCTACTCAACCAAAGTAAGTCTTTTTATTTACTTTAAGCAAGATGGAAATGTTCCGCAGGGATTAATAGAACACATTACAGCTACTACTGTAGTTGGCCTGTTGGACTATAAAATATTGGAAATTCTTGTAGTATAACAGGATGAACTGACTGTATATGCTAATAATTCAGTGTGCATCATCACAGGAAGTGATGCAATATCACATGATCTCACTCACTTGCTTTGCAACCTTGTGGCAACTTGAAACCACAGTAAGAGATTTCCAAAATAAAGTTAATATTTTCTGCAACTCAGCGGATTCGATTGTTCATTAGCAGCACAATGAGACTAAGAATGCTAGAATCCCCTGTCTACTTCATACATTCTTCAATTCGGCCCATCATATGATATTGCCATCCTATGCTGGCTCTTTTGAAGTTACTTCCACTTCCAATTATCACAAATGACTGAACAGTCTGGGGTCCTCATCCACAGAAATGAAAAGTCAAAGGGCAGACGTAAGAGAGATCTAAAATTGTGAAGATGGTCAGCAGAGTAAGCATGCACAAGATATTTCCATTTGTACACAAGTCCAAAATTAGGACACCAAAATCCACCAGAGTCACTACTAAATCTGGCAAAGATTTTTTTTTTCTTTAAAACATCCTTAGAATGTGGAATATGCTTTCACAAGGAGTAATTCAGGCAAATACTATACTTTAGCAAAAGTTAGATAAGTACACAAAAGGCAAAGGAAGAGACAGATGTGTTGTTCGGGACAGACAAATGCCAAGTAGAGTGGGAGGAGACTGATGTGGAGGATAAGCAATGTCAGAGACTAGTTGTGCCAAATGACCTGTTTCTGAGCTGTACGTTCTCTGTAGTGTTCATTTAGTTTGCAAAGGTTTAAACCCACTGGTATAATGATAAAAAGATTTTGTACGAAGTGAAACTGATTAGTATTACAACATTGTTGATGCGAAAGTTTGGCACAAGGTAACAACAATTATTTGAAGAGCTGTTACAGACACAACAGGCCGAACGACTCCAGCTAATCTGGAATACTTCTGGGACAGACATTATGAAAACCAGATCAACAGAGTCTGTATCAAGCCACAACTGTTTTACGACGCAGTACTTCAGCCACCATAATCATTGGGTCATGCCCGAAATTTTAAAACGTGGGAGAGAGATGCTATTCTTTCTTGCTCTCTGATTTTTGTGCTAACCCCAAACAGAGCTTGACAGGTCACTGGAGAACTGTCAAACTCCAGCACTTGCCTGTCCCATATAACTGTACAATCAGGAGCATCCTGGCAGAGAGCTTTAAATACAGCTGGCATACGCTGCCATCCATTTCAGTCCCTTGTTGTAAGTAACCATATCTCCCCAAATCATGGGTCTGCCCAGCTTGTGAGCTGCCAAAATAGAGAAATCTCAGTAAGGACAGCAGCAAACACATCAAGAGATAAAGTTGAGGGAGGAAGAGATGGAACACACAAACCTCCAAACAACCTACCTCCCCAACCATTCCAGCTCTACCTGCCCTAGGCAACGGAGTCTTTAGATCAACTGTTGGACTTAACCAGCTCAAACCAAAATGCAAGATAAGGGATAGCCTTAGATGATGAAGATCCACTTTTAATGCTGATATAAAGGGCACTGAGACAGAAGTCTAAAACTGTAAATTATCCATACTTTTGATAATGATAGGCAGTAAGTTTTCACTTCAAGTTGAGGTCACTTTTCTGAAAGCTGCTGGAAGGCTGTGGTGCAGTGATAATGACACTGGATTAGTATTGCAGAGGCAGAGTCTAATGTTTTGGACATATTGGTTCAAATACAAATTAATACTTTTTAAAAATACGGAATTAAAAGCTAGTTTAAAAGCAGCCAAGTAACCATTGTCAATTGTCGTAAAATACCTATGTGGTTTGCGAATGTCCATTAGGGAAGAAAACCTACCATCCTTATCCTGTCCATCCTCCGTATGACTCCAGACCCATCGCAATTTCATTCTCAACTTCCTGCTGAAATAGCCTCAGAAAGCCAATCAGTTCAAGGAGGAGAGGATTCGGAGTAATCCAAGATGGAGGACAGGAAAACTTTCTGGCTATAACAGCTGCTCATTTGTTGAGGTATTTTAGGTGTTGGAGGTGATTTCCTCAAATTCTAGGAGCAGCAATTACTGTTTTATATGCTGTTGCATTGTTTTGGACTTTGGAGGAAAAAAAGTCAAAACAACAGCACTTTTAAAAGGGGGAGGTACAGACAAAGGAAGCACATGGTGAGGTCTGTGTTTGTGTGTGTGAGAGAGAGAGAGAGAGAGAGAGAGAGAGAGAGAGGGAGGGAGAAAAACGAACCCTACAGTGCTAACTGACAAAGCAGTGAACCTGCACAGTTAACGCCTTTGCTGTTTGAATTCATGCATCACTGGACATCAGAGTGCATCTCGGAAAATTAACGCACTGAAATTCAGAACTAATCTTGGAGGAACCGGTTTGGGAGAGGTCACAGCACAGAAACAGATAATTGGATATTTTAAGCGCAGCCTTACAGTAAGTCTGCAGTAGTGAGTAGAGTTGGTTCTTTCTTGATTATATGTTTTATTGAGATATGTCTCTTGATTAAACTTAAAATATAAGCCATAGCTATTAATTTAACCTGCAGCAGTGTTTTGTAGAGGAATAAACAGTGCTATTTTCTGGGTCTATAGATTAAAAGAAGCAAAAATAGCCTTTAGTAGAGTGATAGGCTCCTCTTGTTGGATGTGGGAGTTCAGACAGAGTTTACAGGTGACTGAGGATTATATCTGCAATAAATGTCATTGGTTGCGAATCCTATCACGTCAAATGGATCAGTTGGAGAAACAGTTAGAGGCAATGAGATATTTCCAATAGCAAGGGGATGCGATGGATGGCAGTTATAGGAAGGGGGGGAAGTCGCAGATACAGTCACATAGATGGAAAGGTAAGAGAGGTGGGCAGTTAATGCCGGAATCTTTTGTGGATATACCCATTTCAAACAGGTACGCTGTTTTGGAAAAATGTAGGGGTGAAGGATTCTCAGGGGAACGTAGCACAAACAGCAAAGTTTCTGGTATTGAGACTGGCTCTAATGCAACGAGGGGTACGTCGGCTTCCAAGAGATCAATTGTATTAGGGAATTCTGTAGTCAGAGGTACAGACAGACGTTTCTGTGGCCAGCAGAGAAAAAGCAGAATGGTGTGTTGTTTCCCTGGTGCCAGGATCAAGGATATCTCAGCGAGGGTGCAGAATGTTCTCATGGGGGAGAGGGGCCAGCAGAAGGTCATTGTCCACATTGGAACCAATGATATTGGAAGGGAAAAGGTTGAGACTCTGAAGGGAGATTAGAGAGTTAGGTAGAAATTTAAAAAGGAGGCCCTCAAGAGTAGTAATATTTGGATTACTCCCAGTGCTACGAGTTAGTGAGGGCAGGAATAGGAGGATAGAGCAGGTGAATGAATGGCTGAGGAGCTGGTGTATAGGAGAAGGATTCACATTTTTGGACCATTGGAATCTCTTTTGGGGTAGAAGTGACCTGTACAAGAAGGACAGATTGCACTCAAATTGGAAGCGGACTAATATACTAGAAGGGAGATTTGCTAGAGCTGCTCGGGAGAATTTAAACTAGTAACGTGGGGAGAGTGGGACCCAGGGAGATAGTGAGGTACTGGTACAGTTGGGAACAAAGGCAAGTCAAACAGTCAGGACAGACAGGGATAAAAGTAGAGAACAAGGTAGGACTGATAAATTAAACTGCATCTATTTCAATGCTAGAGGCCGAACATGGAGGGCAGATGAACTTAGGGTATGGTTAGGAACATGGGACTGGGATATCGTAGCAATTACAGAAACATGGCTCAAGAATGGACAGGACTGGCAGCTAATGTTCCAGGATACAAATGTTACAGGAAGGACAGAAAGGGAGGCAAGAAAGGAGGGGAAGTGCGTTTTTGATAAGGGATAGCATTACAGTTGTATGGACGGAGGATATTCCCGGAAATACATCCAGGGAAGTTATTTGGATGGTCACCTTATTGGGATTGTATTATAGATCCCCTAATAGTCAGAGGGAAATTGAGAAACAAATATGTAAGGAGATCTCAGCTATCTGTAAGAATAAAAAGATGGTTATGGTAGGGGATTTTAACTTTCCAAACATAGATTGGGACTGCCATAATGTTAAGGGTTTAGATGGAGAGAAATTTATTAAGTGTGTACAAGACAATTTTCTGATTCAGTATGTGGATGTGCCTACTTGAGAAGGTGCAAAACGTGACCTACTCTTGGGAAATAAGACAGTTTCAGTGGCAGAACACTTTGGGGCCAGCTACCATAATACTATTAGATTTAAAATACTGATGGAAAAGGACAAGCCAGATCTAACAGTTGAAGTTCTAAATTGGAGAAAGGCCAATTTTGACAGCATTAGGCAAGAACTTTCGAAAGCTGATTGGGTGCAGATGTTTGCAGGTAAAGGGGCGGCTGGAAAATGGGAAGCCTTCAGGAATGAGATAATGAGAGTCCAGAAAAAGTATATTCCTGTTAGGGTGAAAGGAAAGGCTGGTAGGTATAGGGAATGCTGGATGACGAAAGAAATTCAGGGTTTGCTAAAGAAAAAGGAGGTAGCATAAATCAGGTATAGACAGGATGGATCGAGTGAATCCTGAGAAGAGTATAAGGCAGGAGGAATATACTTAAGAGAGAAATCAGAAGGGCAAAAAGGGGATATGAGATAGCTTTGGCAAATAGAACTAAGGAGAATCCAAAGAGGTTTTTACAAATACATTAAGGACAAAAGGGTAACTTGGGAGAGAATAGGGCCCCTCACAGATCAGCAAGGAGCCGCAGGAGATGGGGGAGATACTAAATGACTATTTTGCATTTCCTGTGAAAAAGGACATGGAAGATATAGAATGTAGAGAAATAGATGGTGACATCTTGAAAAATGTCCATATCACAGAAGAGGAAATGTTTTGAAATGCATACAAGTTAAATCCTCAGGACCTGATCAGGTGTACCCTAGAACTCCATGGGAAGCTAGGGAAGTGATTGCTGGGCTTCCTACTGATATATTTGTATCATTGATAGTCACAGGTGAGGTACCAGAAAACTGGAGGTTGGCTAACGTGGTGCCCCTGTTTAAGAAGGGTGGTAAAGACAAGCCAGGGAACTATAGACCAGTGAGCCTTACGTCGACGTTGGGCAAGTTGTTGGAGGGAATCCTGAGGGACAGGATGTACATGTATTTGAAAAGGCAAGGATTGACTAGGGATAGTCAACATGGCGTTGTACGTGGGAAATCATGTCTCACAAGCTTGATTGAGTTTTTTGAAGAAGTAACAAAGAGGATTGATGAGGGCAGAGTGGTAGATGTGATCTATATGGACTTTAGTAAGGCATTTGACAAGGTTCCCCATGGGAGACTGGTGTGCAAGGTTAGATTTTATGGAATACAGGGAGAACTAGCCATTTGGGTACAGAACTGGCTTGAAGGTAGAAGACAGAAGGTGATGGTGGAAGGTTGTTTTTCCAAACTGGAGGCCTGTGATGAGTGGTGTGCCACAAGGATCCGTGCTGGGTCATTACTTTTTGTCATTTATATAAACGATTTGGATGTGAGCATTAGAGGTATAGTTAGTAAGTTTGCAGATGACAGCAAAATTGGAAGTGTAGTGGACAGCAAAGAAGGTTACCTCAGAGTACAATGGGATCTTGATCAGAGGGACCAATGTGCTGAGAAATGGCAGATGGAATTTAATTCAGATAAATGTGAGGTGCTGCATTTTGGGAAAGCAAATTTTAGCAGGACTTATATACTTAATGATAAGGTCCTCGGGAGTGTTGCTGAACAAAGAGACCTTGGAGTGCAGGTTCATAGCTCCTTGAAAGTGGAGTTGCAGGTAGATAGGATAGTGAAGAAGGCATTTGGTATGCTTTCCTATATTGGTCAGAGTATAGAGTACAGGAGTTGGGAGGTCATGTTGAGGCTGTACAGGACATTGGTTAGGCCACTGTTGGAATATTGTGAGCAATTCTGGTCTCCTTCCTATCAGAAAGATGTTGTAAAGCTTGAAAGGGATCAGGAATGATTTACAAGGATGTTGCCACAGTTGGAGGATTTGACCTAGGGAGTAGTTGTATCAGCTAGGGCTGTTATCCCTGGAGCGTCGGAGGCTGAGGGGTGACCTTATAAAAGGTTTATAAAATCATAAGGGGCATCGTTAGGATAAATATACAAAGTATTTTCCCAGGGGTGGGGGAAGTCTAGAACTAGAGGGCATAGGTTAAGGGTGAGAGGAGAAAGATATAAGAGAGACCTAAGGGGCAACTTTTTCATGCAGAGGGTGTTATGTGTATGGAATGAGTTGAGAAAGGAAGTGGTGGAAGCTAGTACAATTGCAACAGTTAAAAGACATCTGGATGGATATATGAATAGGAAGTGTTTGGAGGGATATGGGTCAGGTGCTGGTAGGTGGGACTACATTGGGTTGGGATATCTGGTCAGCATGGAAGGGTTGGATCAAAGGGTCTGTTACCATGCTGTACATCTCTATGACTCTCTGACAATAAATAGGGGTGATCAATAAATGCTGATCCAGCCATCAACATCGATGTCCTACGAATGAATTTTAAAAAAGTGACATTTCTTCAAGTGAACCTTAGGTTCCTTTGGACAATTCTTGATCGCAAAAAAAAACATACATATTGAAATACAGTACCATACATGTGCAGTGTGTATTGTGGGGAACTTATTGCTGTATTAATTTATAAGAACCAGAGCCACAGGACAGTGTCTGCTGATATTTCATTGAACTCGATCCCATCCTCAATCCAAAGAAGCTGAGAAGAAAGGGGGGCTAAACAAATAATTCCCTCATTTCAATATCCATTGCCTCTTCTGTTTCTCAACCTGTCAGAAAGTTGCCCAAAACAGCAGAGACGTAGAGCAACCTAATTACACCAGGAAACTTGCAGGACTTCATGAAATATTGGTACAAGAATTTGAACAGGAGCCATACCAGTAAATCAGATGTCGGTTCCAATGCAGTTTAATAGTTCTTAATTCACATCATCATTCATGGTATTTCATTGCCATCTTGTGGCAGATATTGGTGTAGCATAATTAATTCTGTTACTCAATGAAAACAACAAAAATAAATCAATAAAAAAAGAAATGTTCCATTAATCTGTAGCATCTAATTTTGCTGAAGCAGAAACTAAGTTCTTAATGAAAACGTAAACTTTTTAAAATGCTGAAACAATGAGGAATATAATGGCTGTTATGAAATATAATTACCCTTGAATTCATATGGAATTACTGTTGTATCGTGGAAAACGTGGTAGCTTATTTGAACATAGCAACCTTCCACAAAGCAATACGATCATGACTAGAAACTTAATTAAAGTAACATTCAGTGAGGGAAACATATTGTCTGAATATTCATAGGATATTTATGTGCTCGAGAGCCTTGGATTAAAATTTCAGAAAATTGTCACATCTGACAGAACAGCACTCCCTCACAACAGATATCTCAGGGCAGTAACTGAGGGAGTGCTACACCTTCAGAGCAGTCAACTGTCAGGCGAGTTGTGACAGCTCTTGTCTGTCCTCTTAGGTTAGTGTGAAGAAAATTCCTTGGACTTATTTTGGAAACGCTCAGTAGGTTAGACTGAGAGATGAACAGGTCACCCTCAAACAAGAAGCTGAAGGAGTAGGGTCTATACCCTCTACAATTTAGAAGAACGAAGGATAATCTCATTAAAACATACAAGATTCTGACAAGGTTTGACAGGATAGACAGATTTCTTTGCTGCTTAGGGAATCTAAAACGTGGGGGGACATGGTAAGGATAAGAGAACGAATTTGACTTAGCGGAGGAGAAATTTCTTAACGTAAAGGGTTGTAAGGCTTTAGAATTCTCTATCCCAGATTGGTTGGGAGTGGAGGAGGGGGGGGGGCATTGAATATATTTAAAGCTGGGAGAGGATTTTCTCTCTCAGAGAATCAAGGGATAAAGGGAGTGATTAGGAAGGTGGAGTTTGCAACCATGGTCACATTGAATGGTGCAGCAAGCTTACAGAATCCTTTTCACAGCAGAGAGCGGCAGGAGCTGGGCGGAAGTGAAGTTGGAGCGCAGAGCTGGTCGGGAAGGTAAGTGATTGATATTTGAGTGGGTGCGTTCTAGAACCCAGGCCCTACAAAGTAGGGCCTCCCTCCCATCCTCCTCTTCTAACCTAACTTTAAAGTCCACAGGTAAGCTACTCAGTATTCTTGTTTTGGAGACTAAGTGTAGAGTAATGGCAGCGCAGGCAGTGGAATGTTCCTCCAGCAGGATGTTTGAGGTAGGAGTGACCACCGATGCTCCTGGCAACTTCATCTGCAGAAAATGCAGTCAGCTCCTGCTCCTCACAGAACGCGTAAGGGAACTGGAGCTGGAGTTGGATGAACTAAGGGTTATTCGAGAGGCTGAGACACTAATAGATAGAAGCTACAGGGACATAGTTACGCCAGGGAACAGAGGTAGCTGGGTAACAGTTAGAGGTGGGAAGGGGAGGAAGCAGGCAATGCAGAGATCCCCTGTGGTCATTTCCCTCAACAATAAGTATACCGCTTTGGATACTGTTGGGGGGGATGGACTAGCAGGGGTAAGCTGCAGTGACCGGGTCTCTGGCACGAGGTCCGGCTCGGAGGCTCAGCAGGAAAAGGGGGAGAGGAGGAGAGCGCTAGTTATAGGATACTCTATAGTTAGAGGGACGGACAGGCGGTTCTGTGGACATGGGCGAGACTCTCGGATGGTTTGTTGCCTCCCAGGTGCCAGGGTCAGAGACATCTCGGACCGTGTCTTCAGAATCCTTAAGGGGGAGGGTGTGCAGCCAGAAGTCGTGGTGCACGTTGGCACCAACGACATAGGTAGGAAGAGGCGTGGGGAAGTCATTCAGGAGCTTAGGGAGTTAGGCTGGAAGCTAAAAGCTAGGACGGACAGAGTCGTCATCTCTGGGTTGTTGCCGGTGCCACGTGACAGTGAGGCAAGGAATAAGGAGAGAGTGCAGTTGAACACGTGGCTGCAAGGACGGTGTAGGAGGGAGGGCTTCAGGTATTTGGACAATTGGACTGCATTCTGGGGAAGGTGGGACCTGTACAAGCAGGACAGGTTGCACCTGAACCAGAAGGGCACCAATATCCTCGGAGGTAGGTTTGCTAGCACTCTTTGGAGGTAGTATGGGCTGAAGTCAGAAATAGGAAAGGAGCAGTCACCTTGTTGGGTGTTTACTATAGGGCCCCCAATAGCAGCAGAGATGTGGAGAAACAGATTGAGAAACAGATTTTGGAAAGGTGCAGAAGCCACAGGGTAGTAGTCATGGGAGATTTCAACTTCCCAAATATTGATTGGAAGCTCTTTAGATCAAGTAGATTGGATGGGGCGGTGTTTGTGCAGTGTGTCCAGGAAGCTTTTCTAACTCAGTACGTAGATTGTCCGACCAGAGGGGAGGCCATATTGGATTTGGTACTCGGTAACGAACCAGGACAAGTGATGGGCTTGTTTGCGGGTGAACATTTTGGTGATGGTGACCACAATTCTGTGACTTTCACCTTGGTTATGGAGAGAGGTGCGTGCAACAGGGTAGGTTTTACAATTGGGGGAAGGGTAAATACGATGCTGTAAGGCAGGATCTGAGGAGAATAAGTTGGGAGCATAGGCTGTCAGGGAAGGATGTCGTGGAAATGTGGAACTTTTTCAAGGAACAGATATGACGTGTCCTTGATATGTATGTACCTGTCAGGCAGGAAAGAGATGGCCGTGTGAGGGAACCTTGGTTGACGAGGGAGGTTGAATGTCTTGTAAAGAGGAAGAAGGAGGCTTACATAAGGTTGAGGAAACAAGGTTCAGAGCGTTGGAGGGATACAGGATAGCCAGAAGGGAGCTGAAGAAAGGGATTAGGAGAGCTAAGAGAGGGCATGAAAAATCTTTGGCGGGTAGGATCAAGGATAACCCCAAGGCATTTTATGCGTTTGTGAGAAACATGAGAATGACGAGAACGAGGGTAGGTCCGATCAAGGACAGTAGTGGGAGACTGTGTATCGAGTCGGAAGAGATAGGTGGGGTCTTGAATTAGTACTTTTCTTCCGTATTTACAAATGAGAGGGACCATATTGTTAAAGAGGAGAGTGTGAAACGGACTGGTAAGCTACAAGAGATACTTGTTAGGAAGGAAGATGTGTTGGGCATTTTGAAAAACTTGAGGATAGACAAGTCCCCTGGGCCTGATGGGATATATCCTAGGATTATGTGGGAAGCAAGAGAGGAAATTGCAGAGCCGTTGGCAATGATCTTTTCGTCTTCACTGTCAAGAGGGGTGGTACCAGGGGACTGGAGAGTGGTGAATGTTGTGCCCCTGTTCAAAAAAGTGAATTGGGATAACCCCAGGAATTACAGGCCAGTTAGTCTTACTTCAGTGGTAGGCAAAGTAATGGAAAGGGTACTGAGGGATAGGATTTATGAGTATCTGGAAAGACACTGCTTGATTAGGGACAGCCTGCACGGATTTGTGAGGGGTAGGTCTTGCCTTACAAGTCTTACTGAATTCTTTGAGGAGGTGACCAAGCATGTGGATGAGGGTAGAGCAGTGGATGTAATGTACTTGGATTTTAGTAAGGCATTTGATAAGGTTCCCCATGGTAGGCTTATGCGGAAAGTCAGGAGGCATGGGATAGAGGGAAATTTGGCCAGTTGGATAGAAAACTGGCTAACCTGTCGAAGTCAGAGAGTGGTGGTAGATGGTAAATATTCAGCCTGGAGCCCAGTTACAAGTGGAGTTCCTCAGAGATCAATTCTGGGTCCTCTGCTGTTTGTAATTGGAACGGCAAAGGATGAGGGGTGACTTGATAATGGTTTATAAGATGATCAGAGGAATAGATAGAGTAGACAGTCAGAAACTTTTTCCCCGGGTACAACAGAGTGTTACAAGAGGACATAAATTTAAGGTGAAGGGTGGTAGGTCAGGGGTAGGTTCTTTACCCAGAGAGTGGTGGGGGCATGGAATACGCTGCCTGTGGGAGTGGCAGAGTCAGAATCATTGGTGACCTTTAAGCGGCAATTGGATAAGTACATGGATGGGTGCTTAAGCTAGGACAAATGTTCGGCACAACATCGTGGGCCGAAGGGCCTGTTCTATGCTGTATTGTTCTACGTTCTATGTTCTAATCATACTGTCTATTCCTGCTCCTATTTCTTATAGACTTATGAGTAAGCAGTTTCTTTAAAAAACACACCATTGACTGTAAAATGCTTCAAGACATCTTGCAGCCATGACAGGTGTGTTGTCGATGCCAGCAACTTACCAATTCGATAAACATAGTAAAAAAAAGAAATATCTCAATTCACATACAAGTTAAATCATTTGTGAAAATCTCTCCACTTGAAACATTAACTTTTTTTTTCTCTCCACAGATGCTGCCAGACCTGCTGAGTTTCTCCAACTCTTGTGTTTCAGATTTCCAGCACCCACAATACTTTGCATTTATTGATCATTGGTCTGTTGCTAGTCAAGGTGTGGAGGTGCCAGTGTTGGACTAGGGTAGACAAAGTCAAAAATCCCACGACACTAGGTTATAGTCCAACAGGTTTATTTGAAATTACAGTTGCTATAAATATAGTGAACAAGCCTGAAATGGCAGATGGAGAACTCTGTTAGAAAGGAAATGCATATTTCAATTGATTAAGATGCAAATTCAGAATCTGTTTCAGGTCATTGTTCCAAGATAATTAAACGCTTTATCAGTGTCTGCCTAACTTTCCAAACTTCAGTCAGGCAAAGATACAATTGGTGACATGTCAGGTCAGACACTGCATTGTAGATAGGAGTCCTTCAGAGTCTATCTCAGAGTTAAAATCTGGCTGGTCTTGTGCCAAAAACAGGAATTTATAAAATGCATTACTGACCGACTACAAATTGTGTTTTTTGGGGAAAAAAAAGCAACATCTTGGATGAAATGATTCACCCTATAGATTTATATCTATGTGCATTTGCATTTGCTTCAGAGAGTATGTGCGCGCACGTGTGTGAGAGAGAGAGTGTGAGTGTGTGTCTATGTGTATGCGTATGTGAGAGAGAAGAAGAGGTGCATGTGAGAGAGAGTCTCCCTGGCTAGTGTCAAACAGAATGACTTAGGGGTTCAGGTACATAGTTCTTCAAAAGTTGTATTACAGGTAGACAGGATGGCAATTAACAGACTTGCCTTAATTGCTCAGATCATTGAGTATAGGAGTTGGTACGTCAAATTTTGGTTGCACTAGATGTTGGTGAGGCCACTTTTGGAGTACAGTTGGTTCTTCTATAATGTGATAGTTGCGTTTTTGTACAACCCCACGTTATAGAAAAATCACGCCTTAGAAACAGTGCTTAAAGTGTTGGATATGTAATCACATTACAGCCAACACATTTTAAAAGTTCGCAGTTTAGAAACAGCATTCCCAATTCATCAATCACGTTACACTGAATTTGTGTTGACAACACACACATTACAGCAAAACAACCCGTATGATGTACAGTTGTGGGTGCCCTGGTAAAGGAAGGTGTTATTAAATTAGAGAAGGTTCAAAAAAGATTTACGATGATGTTACCTAGAGTGAGGGATTATTTTTTTGAAAAGGAGAGGCTGGATAAGACTAGATTAGGTTCCCTAGTGTGGAAACAGGCCCTTCAACCCAACAAGTCCACACCGACCCTCCGAAGAGTAACCCTCCAGACCCAATTCGCTAACACCTAACACTATGGGCAATTTAGCATGGCCAATTCACCTAACCTGCATATCTTTGGACTGCAGGAGAAAACCGGAGCACCCACAGGAAACCCACACAGACACTGGGAGAATGTGCAAACTCCACACAGACATTCGCCCAAAGCTGGAATCAAACCTGGGACCCTGATGCTGAGGCAGCAGTCTTACCACTGAGCCACCATGCCGCCCCAAGTTGGGACTTTTTTCACTGGAACATTGGAGTTTGAAGGGTGACCTTATAGAGGTTTATAAAATCATGAGGAACATAGGTAAAGTGAATATCAAAGACCTTTTCCCTCAGGTGGGAGCATTCAAAAGTAGGGGCATATTTTTAAAGTGAGTTATGAAAAATGAGGGAACGGAGGGGCAACTTTTGCCACACAGAAGGTTGATCGTATGTGGAATGAACTGCCAGAGGAAGCTGTAGATGCAGGTACAGGTACATGACTAGGAAACGTTTAGAGGGATAAGGGCCAAAGCAGGCAAGTGGGCCTAGTTTAGTATGGGAAACTTGGTCAGCATTATTTCTGATGAAGGGCTTTTGCCCAAAACGTCGATTTCGCTGCTCCTTGGATGCTGCCCGAACTGCTGTGCTCTTCCAGGACCACAAACCAAAATCTGGTTTCCAGCAGCTGCAGTCATTGTTTTTACCCCATGGCCTAGTTGGACCAAAGGATCAGTTTCCATGCTAAATGGCTCTCAGACTCTGACTTGGAGTAAGGCACTTCAGCTCCTTATATATATAATTACAAACACGAGTATTACATCTGTACATAGTTGGTTCTCAAGTATAGCTCTAGTGCAATGTCCAAGACCTCTCTCTTCACATGTTCATTTTAGACTGGTGTCTTCCATCTCACTGATGTTAGTGTCATGTCTATTCCACCATCATGATTCAAATGAATCTTATTATATACAAGAGACAGAAGGGAAAACCATTTTCACACAGGGAGTGGTTAAGATCCAGGATGCATTCCCTGAGAGTGTGGAGGAGAAAACTGAGGCATTGACGAGAAGCTGGATTATTATTTGAAGAGGAAAATGCAGGTTATGGGGAGATGCAGGAAGGTGGCTCGAACCTAAACGGTCACATTAGCATAGACATCACAGGCCAAACAGCCTCCTCTGTAACCACTTTATGACAACAATTCATCAGGATGTCCAATTAGGAAATAATAACAGTATCTCCATATCCTGACCACTAAACCATCATGCATATTGCCTGTTTGATGCATGCCTATATCATGCAAGGTAACGAGAGTTCCATGAGTCAAACAGCCTGGGCTAGTGTGTGTGGAGATTAGACATTCACCTCAGGTTCTGGGGACTGGCTGACACCAGGAAGGCAGACATCTGCTTTCTCCTTCACCTCTTCCTAGGGCCGGAGTAACCTCAAAGCAGTGAAGAGAAGCAGGTAAGAAAAAGCATTCTGAAGATCTGAGAATGGAAAAGTATATTAAGGGGAAGTTCCACGTGCATGTTAGGTAGACTGAAGTGGAGGGATATGTCAGATAAGTGAAGTGTAATAATCCAAGAGGGGACTCATAAATACCAACATAGAAAATTATGTGGAACACATTTAAGTCAATGTAAAAACGATCATACAGTGTGCTGTGGGAGTAACAGCAAATCTCACTAAAGGCACACACTAAGCAGCCTTGCATATGCACCATTATATAAACTCTTCCTAAATAATGGCAAAATGCCCAGTCAACAATGAAGAATCAAAACATTGTGTGAATCTCTTAAGTGGTGTTGGAGTTTAAAATAAATGTGCGTACCAGGAATAGCTTATGAAAGGCCAGCTAATTGACCATGAACAGCCTTTATGTCAATCCGATATTACTTTTCTCTGGGGCCTTCTTTTCCTGGCGATATCTAAGCCATTCTTGTCTACTCACTGGAATGAATAACGGACATCTTCTCAATCAGTGACCTGAATTTCAAGGGATTTGCTGCCTATGGGAATTTTCAGTACTCCAAAGTGGCCATTGCTTTCTCACTGAAACTGGGAAAGTTCAAAGCAAGATAAATGCAAGAGGATAATTGGACATTTCAAGAGCAAAAGTCGGCTCTTCAGCCTATCAAATCTGCTCTGCCATTCAATGAGATCATGGCTGATTGATAATACACAATTCCACTTTCCTGCCTTACCTCCATAATCCTCAATTCCCTTACTGTTTAAAAATCTCACTCAATCTTGAAAATATTTAATGACCCAACCTCGACAGCCCTCTGTGTTGAAAAATTCCAATGATTCACTACCCTGAAGGAAGAAAGTCCTCTACGTCTGTTTTAAATGAGTGACTCCTTACTTGAGATTATGCGTTCTGGATGTAGACTCCCACAAGAAAAAACAACCTCTCTGCATCTTTCCTGTCAAATCCCATAAGAATCTTATATATTTCACTGAGGTCTCCTCCCAACCTCTCCTCATCAAAACAATCCCTTCATACCCAAGATCAGCTTCATGAACCTTCTCTGGTCTGCTTCCAATTTTCTTCACAGTATTTCAGATGTGTTCAGCCTTGATCTTTCTATAACTTTAGCAAGACAACACTTGTATTATACTCTTATTCCCTTTGAAATAAGAGCCAACAATCCATTAGCCTTCCCTAATCTGAAGAAGGGGCACTGAGGAAATGTTAACTCTGCTTTCTCTCCACAGATGCTGCCAGTCCTGCTAGGTTTCTCCAGCAATTTACATTTTTACCTTCCCTATTGCCTGCTGAATTTGGTGTTAACATTTTGAGTATCATTCGTTGACAAGCACCCAAACATCCCTCTGTACTGCAGCTTTCTACAGACTTTCTCCATTTAAATAATATTCAGCTCTTCTATTCTTCCTGCCAGGCCAGGCTTCCTGTACACACTTAAAGCAAAGCATGTCAGGTCAGCTTTCAATACTAAGCATTTTGAATGTTCTAGCGAGCAAACTGCACTCTGATGAACACACAGCATAGTACTGTGGAATAAGATGTACATAATTGTCCATTAGAGACAGGAGCAGTAAGAAGAACATAATATACAGCATGTGAACTTGTTGATGCATCAAACTCACCCCCTTGATAGATTGTGTCCAGAAGAACATAAGAAATAGAAGTCAGATTGTCCAATTTGACCCTTCACATCTTCAAGCCATGTCAGATAACAGTGATCTTCTACCTCAATATTATTTTGCTCTCTTTATATCCAAAATTCAATTTTTGCAGTTTTGAAAATACTGAGCAAAAATAGACTGGGTACTAGTTTCCAAAGATTCACCAGGCATATTTCTCATCTCATTCCCTTATCCCCAGACAATTCCAAACAAGGGAAACATTTTTTCAGCATCCAAACCGTCGAGACCCTTAAAAGGTTTGGACTGGTACTTTCTGTTGACCTACTTCGCTGCTTATATTCCCTGGAGTTTAGTAACCTGGCTTTTCTGAAAGTCTGACCTTCATATTATGGGTCCTGAACTTAACCTAAATTAACTTGTGCACTTGGAACCTGATGGAATGGAATAAGAACAATGAGGGGTTTAAAGCCGAGCAACATTGGGATCAAGTGTGAAACGGGCATTGCACGGGACTCAAATCAGGTTCCTGCCATGAAGCGACAGGTGTATTTCACACTGAAGTTGAAATGATGAAAGATGTGTATGACTGTCAAATAAAATCTACACAGAATTCCCACACACTGACGAATACAAATTGGCTGCAAGAAAATGCACGACTAGCATATCCCCACAGACATAAACAGGTTTAAAACAAGCACATTATACATCTCAAAGATCTGCTGAGCCAGAAACATAACATTTAGCTTCCATTTCCACTCTTTTCATTCTCTTTACTTTCCCTTCAGATGTGCTAAAATGACTGAAGGTCACTGGTTTCTGTGTTTCCTTCCCAAAGCTTAACTCGACTTCGCTGTCTGAGCGGAGTCGTAAATTGTGATAATGCGTTTGCTGTTGAGCCCATGACCTATGTCAAACTTCCCCCTACTGCACACAGAGCAGGTTGTTCACTCTGGGCTATACATGCACTGCTTAAACTCCCAGATCCTTCCTCTGATATTTATTGAGCAGATTCATGTCCTGGCAACCTCAGTGCGGTTTCTGTCCAACGATCAGAGTACCAGACAAAACTGGGACTAGATATTGGTCTTAGGAAGGAATGTAAATAAAGCATTATCACATCCATTGCTAGGCAAGGGGGTCGGTGGCTAAGCCAATATGCAATGCCCATCCCTAATTGTCCAGAGGGCAATTAAGACATTGTTGTGGGTCTGGAGTAACATGTAGGCTAAACCAGGTAAGGATGACAGATTTCCTTCCCTAAAAGGAATTTTTGAGCCAGATGGGTTTTTCCCACCAACAATAGTTTCTTGGAAATCATTAATCTCAGTTCCAGATTCTTTTTAATGAATCCAATTGCCACTATCTGCCATGGTGAGATTTAAATCTGGATCCCCAAAATATCTGAGTTTTTGAACTAATAGTCCAGCAGAAATACCACAAGGCTATTACATCCCATCCTATGAATGTTCAATCATGGATACAGTTCCACTACACTTAACAGAGAATTGGTAATACTGCAGAACTCTCTGCACCTACCATGCTGTTCATCTTAGATGATGAAGAGCCTACTCTTTGTCCCTTTAGGCTGTGCAATTCTTCAACTCGCCCGTCTCTGACTCCATGGCTCAATCGCCGTCCAGACGTGCCCTCAGAGGATGACCTCAGGCGCCTCTCCACCCACTTCTCCTCATGGCGCGGACTGAATGTCCTGTTCACAGTCACTGCAGAAATGAAACCAGACAGAATGGTGGTCATCTTAACAGGCGAGTGTAGCTGTACAGAGCAGGGTTATAAAGTGCCTAGTTACTGATAAGACAAGAGCAAGGCAGGCTACAGACTCCACTGGTCAAGTAGAACTTGGTAATGAGAAGGAATCCTATGGCACATTATCAAACCAAGTTGAGATAATTTATGAATGGCATTGTAAATCCAGCAGAGAACTTGCATTTAAAATTTTGACCCTCCAGTACAAGTTAAGGGGAAGTAATCGCCTCGTGGTATTATTACTAGAAGATTAATCCAGAGACCCCAGGTAATGACCCAGGTTCAAAGCCTACAATGACAGATCGTGGAATCAATAAAAATCTGGAATTAAGAGACTCATGACAATGATTGTTTGGGAAAACCTACCTGGTTCACCAATGTTCTTTTGGAAAGGAAATCTGTCATCCATATCAATTTAGCCTACACAGACTCCAGACTGAAAGCAATAGAGAATCATGGAGTCATGCAATATGGAAGCCTCCAGGTAGTTAAGAATGGGCAATAAATACTGGCCCACACCCCATGACTAAACGAGAAAAAAAAAGCTGAGAATTTACATCAACAGATACAGGCTTGTGGTCTGTTTCTGAAATTCATGTTCTACTTTACAAGGGCCATTTTCAAGATGCGGGCATCACTTGCAAGGCCAGTATTTCTTGGCCATCCCTAATTCTCTTTGACAAAGTGATGGTCAGCTACCTCTTGAAACCTGCAAGTACCGCAATTTGCTGCAATAAACAGGAATGCTCAGGCCACCTCCATTTGTAGATGACCACACTACTGACAATCAGGCAGGGCAGGACCAAACCAGGTAAAGACTGCAGATTTCCCTCCTTTCAGGGCATCAGGGAACCAGATGGGCTTTTACAGCAATCTGTGGCCATTGATGAGATTACCTGTTTATTTGTAACAAGAAAGCACTCTAGTTATATTTAATTGACTGAAGTTAAATTTTATTGAACAATCCAAATACAAGCATCGGAGTCATTTGCATGGGCCTCCATGAGATCTTCAGTCTCATAATACAGCCACTGTGCTGTCATGGATTCATTTTGTGCAAGACACATAGGCTGTAGGACCATAAAATGGAGGAGCAGAATTAGGCCATTCAGCCCATTGACTCTGCTCTGCCATTTGATCATGGATGACATGTTTCTCAATCCCACTTGTTAGGGACCAGATTAAATCTCCTCAAAATGTATTAAGATGATATCCCAACTTTTTATTTTTCAAGGCAAGCATAAGGCATTGTGTTCTGAATGCAGTTTGGTCAAACCTGAAGCAAAACACATTGCATTCTTACACAATAGCTAAGATACAGACAAAATAAGAACTTTTAAAAATTAGCTTAACCATAACTCCATCAAAATACTTAAAATAATTTATATGTTAGTTACCACCAATTAGGTGTTCCAAGATAGTAAAATCCCATAAACACACCCTTGGCAGAGGCAAATTCAGTAAAATAGATGGTCTCACATGCAATGTTTCTCCAGTCCATGAAGAAAGACAATCAAGACAAAACTCAGTGAGAAAGAAGTCAAGTACTTTGCTGTAGCAGGGAGAAATGTATAGGACCTTCCAACCCTCAACAGCTACTCAAAGTTAAACTCAAGTCCTGGTTCTGCAGGAGCTTGAGCCCACCCCTTTATGCTGCAGATATTGTTCTAACTTTAAAACAAAACTTAAACTAATATCTTGCTGGGCTCAGAAAAGGCAGTTCAGCTCCAAGGTTTACAACACTTGCTTTCAAAAGAAATGTGACAGAACAAATCCTCCTTAAAGGCATATCTTGTAACACATTCCCCTGTCTACTCCCTAACCAATCTCTAACCTATCTCTGTCAAAGACACTCGATGCCTTGGTCCCCACAGCCTTCAGTTATGAGTTCTATAGAATCACCACCCTCTGGCTAAAGAAATTCTTCTTCACCTCTTCACTCTGAGGCTGTGTCCCTGGGTCCTAGTTTCTGCTACTCGTGGAAACATCTCTCCCCCACCCCCCTTTCCACTCTCTCCAAGCCTCTCAGCATTCTGTAAGTTTCAATTAGATCTCTCCTCATCCTTCTAAACTCCATCAAGTATGGACCAAGAGTTCTCAACTGCTGCTCAGAGGAAGTCTTTCTAAGACAGGTTGTTGCTTGCCAGTGAAACTATGTATTATCAGTTTTTTTCAGTTTAAAAATGAATGGTTACTCCTTTATTTATGAACAAAAGTTTTTGTTGAAGTGTGTTGCTGAACAGTGTGGAACGCCAAGATAAGAATGAAAGATTTCCCCCTCCCTTAGCTGGTGTTTCCCAGATTACAATTGTTTATGTATGTCACAAATCACTGGGATGTACACACTCCCAATTTATGGAAGGTCTGTGTAATCAGCCTGAGGGAATGCAGATGTAAGTCTTAATGCTACATAACTGAATTTGCAACTCTATAGTAAAGTTCCTCACAATGCACAACTCAATGCAGCTTTTGGGTCCAAGCTGCTACAAGTGCTCAAGCAAAAATCAAAGCTTTTTGTAAATTGATTGAGTTGACTTGACCAGGGAAATTCTTCTAAGTGTCCAAGCTTCCCATCTCCTAACTTGTCTCTCCCTTCGGTTTGTGTGATCAGCAACATCCCAGCTCATCTCATCATCTCACTGTCTCCCTCCTCTGCATTTCCTGTCCTCTCTTAACCACTGCTACTCATATTCACACCCAGTTGGACTCTCCAATCCAGCCATGACAATCACAGATAACATAACCTCCAATAAATTCACATCTCCCTTTTCTTTCCTGACTGAAATTCCTTCTGCATCCTCACGTGGCAAAATACATTCTCCCTCAGATCACTGACAACTTTTCAACAGCCTAACCTTCAACCAACTATTAGCCACAATACATTGCTTATTGAGCTGCTCAATCACATCCTCATTGCTATCTTGGATACCATACTGGGAAGGTGGTGGTGAAGTATGTGGAAAAATAAACCATCAATAGATTTCACAACGGAAATCTAAAACCTTTACCTGGCCATCAGCTCAGGTAATACAGGGATCCAGCAGAGGCAGCAAAACTACAGATATTAATCAGCATGAGCCTGAAAAGATTAGGAGACTAACATACTTCCAATGCACAATTATTCAAATCGTGTGACCAAACTAAGGAGACAACTCTCAATCACTTTGAGATGCTCTGTTCTAACAAAAGCATTCTCAGAGAGCCTGCTGGACGTACAGAATAGCCAAAATGATTTACGAGAAAAGCACTGCACTTCTGCACTTCTTGCCTGACAAACCTGTTGGTATTCTTTGAAGAGGTGACAAGCAGGTTAGACCAGGGAAACCCAGTGGATGTGGTCTATCTAGACTTCCAAAAGGCCTTTGATAAGGTGCCACACGGGAGGCTGCTGAGCAAGGTGAGGGCCCATGGTGTTCGAGGTGAGCTACTGGGATGGATTGAGGATTGGCTGTCTGACAGAAGGCAGAGAGTTGGGATAAAAGATTCTTTTTCAGAATGGCAGCCGGTGACAAGCGGTGTCCCGCAGGGTTCAGTGTTGGGGCCACAGCTGTTCGCATTATATATTCATGATCTGGATGAAGGGACTGGGGGCATTCTAGCGAAGTTTGCCGATGATACGAAGATAGGTGGACATGCAGGTAGTACTGAGGAAGTGGGGAAGCTGCAGAAGGATCTAGACAGTTTGGGAGAGTGGTCCAGGAAATGGCTGATGGAATTCAACGTGAACAAATGCGAGGTCTTGCACTTTGGAAAAAAGAATAAAAGCACAGACTACTTTCTAAATTGTGAGAAAATTCGTAAAGCCAAAGTACAAAGGGACCTGGGAGTGCTAGTCGAGGATTCTCTAAAGATCAACATGCAGGTTGAGTCTGTGATTAAGAAAGCGAATGCGATGTTGTCACTTATCTCAAGAGGGTTGGAATATAAAAACACCATTGTGCTACTGAGACTTTATAAAGCTCTGGTTAGGCCCCATTTGGAGTACTGTGTCCAGTTTTGGTCCCCACACCTCAGGAAGGACATACTGGCACTGGAACTTGTCCAGCGGAGATTCACACGGATGATCCCTGGAATGGTAGGTCTAACATATGAGAAACGGCTGAGGATCTTGGGATTGTATTCATTGGAGTTTAGAAGATTAAGGGGAGACTTAATAGGGACGTACAAGATAATACATGGCTTGGAAAGGGTGGATGCTAGGAAATTGTTTCCGTTAGGTGAGGAGACTAGGACCCGTGGACACAGCCTTAGAATTAGAGGGGGTCATTTCAGAACAGAAATGCGGAGATATTTCTTCAGCCAGAGAGTGGTGGGCCTGAGGAATTCATTGCCGCAGAGTGCAGTGGAGGCCGGGACTCTAAATGTCTTCAAGGCAGAGATTGATAGATTCTTGTTGTCTCGGGGAATTAAGGGCTACGGGGAGAATGCGGGTAAGTGGAGTTGAAGTGCCCAGCAGCCATGATTGAATGGCGGAGTGGAGTCGATGGGCCGAATGGCCTTACTTCCACTCTTATGTCTTATGGTCTTATGGTCTTCTGACCATTAAGCAACATTTACTTCTAAGAGGACACCAGTTTTGTGCCAATTTATGTTCAACACTGGTCATATACTGCAGGCGATTACTAATGGCTACACTTGAAAATTAAAAGCCTTAGCAATTGTTAGCAAAAGCAATATTGGAAGTGAAGTAATTACATTTGTATCTGTGCAGCCAGTTGTGAGAAAGAGGGTGTTATGACCTTGAGACTGGAGAAGTTAGGACTCTTTTCTTTGGAGACTAGGAGCAAACTTGATTTTTTTTAAATTCATTCATGGGACATGGGCCATGGGCATCATCTGTATTTATTGCCCGTGCTAACAACATTGTTCTGGGTCTGAAGTCATATGTGTGGCAAATCAGGTAAGGATGGCAAATTTCCTTCCCTAAAAGGTATCTGTTTTAAAACAACTATTATATAGTTACACGATCATCTTCGGTTCGCCTTTTTTTATTTCAGTTTTTTTTAAATTTAATTAAAATGTCTTCATTCATGGGATGGGACTTGAACACTTCTCCCCAGAATATTAGCCTGGGGTTCTCGATTACTAGACCAGCAACAGTGCCAGAATGCTAACATATTCCTGTAAATTAAAGCATTCAAAATCATGAAGAATCTGAAAAGATTAAATAGGCAGAAACTATTGCCACTTCTGAATGATCAGCAACAAAGGACACAGATTTATATTGGCAAAAGTGACGTGAGCAAGGATTTTTTCAATGCTTTTGGTTAGGATCTGGAATGCACTGCCTGAGATTTTGGTGGATTAGAGTGGTGCTGGAAAAGCACAGCAGTTCAGGCAGCATCCGAGGAGCAGGAAAAATCGACGTTTCGGCAAAAGCCCTTCATCAGGAAAGAGATTTTGGTAGAAACAAATTCATTCAAAAGGGGTTAGCCTGTTATCTTGCAAAGGAACAATGTTGCTGCTTTTGGAAAGAAGCTAGAAAAAAATGGCACTGAGCCATATGAACAGAGAGCCAATGCAGACAAGATAGGCCAAATGTTTTTTTTTCATTTGTCATAATTCTGAGATTCACGTTCACAATGAAGGTTCTTTCAAAAACATTCCAACTGGTGAAGTCGCCAAACTGGAATCACAAACAGAAATATTCGTGGAGGTGCCAGTGAACAGATTTGAGGGATGTCTGAACTGATAGTGTCTTACCTATACAAGGTAATGAGATAGGAACAAAAATAAAGCTGGAGTTTGCTCAACAATTCATGTAGAATCTGCAGAGAAAAACAGAGTTAACATTTCAGGTCAATGACTGAACTGGTTTGACATCAGTGAACCAGATGGGCTTTTACTACAAGTGTTTCATGATCATCATTAGACCTTTGATTCCAGATTATTATTAAAATGCTGCCATCTGCCAGGATAGAGTTCAAACCCAAGTGCCCACTAAGATCTTGTCAGCCGTAAAGTGGTATGTTTTATATTTTTGTACTTTTGCTTGGGGATTAAAATGGGAAAAGAACTATTTTTAAAAACAAGAGTTATTGAAGATTAAGGCACTTCTTTAAAAGCAGGTACCTGACACTCATTGTAAATGCAGTTTACATAGCCATTGTTGCAACCAATGGGGAAAGTCTATTTGTTGATGGGCTGGACCCAGGGAGCTATGTATTAGTGCATCTTGAGCCAGCAACAATGATGTGATTGGCTCTCAGCAGGCTGAATAACATGTAGATGCAAATATTTGAAGCCACAAGCAGCCTGCTCCTGAAGCAAAGGAGCTGTTTGCAGGCAAAATTACCTCAAGCCTGAATGAAGGGCTTTTGCCCGAAACATCGATTTTACTGCTCCTCGGATGCTGCCTGGACTGTTATGCTCTTCCAGCACCACTAATCCTGAAAATAGCCAGTTTATTTCATCTCATCAATTTCTATAAGCTGTGCTTTCGAATCAATACATCAGATACCTTTATGTGTTAAATAGTCATTCTGTATATCCTGTAAAGTACCTGAAGGAAGAAAAATTGAGAAGCAACATTCTCATCAGCAAAGGATAATCTCAGCTGGATCACGAGCTGAATGAGATAACCACCACCTTACTAGCTTCCTCTCTGACTGGTGAAATAACCAGAGACAATAGGTGGTGAAACAGGGAGTGAGGAGTGCCTCATAAGGTGCTGGATGCAGACTGAACAGTAGCTTCCAAGTGGAGATTGGATTAGCTATTGTTGGGCTATGAAGAGTGAGCAATAAATGGATTTGGGTATTTTACACAGCAGCCTGTACAGAACTGGTGAGCTAAATGGTGTTCCCCAATGCTGTACGATTCTAAACTTCTATGGTTTGGCTTCTACTAACTTTAATTCTTTCCAAATCTTATCCATTATAAGACCATAAGAAATAGGAACATAAGGAGGCCATTCGGCCCCTTGTTCCTGCTCTGCCATTAATTAGGATAACGGATCATGGCTGATCCAACATTCCTCACATCCAATTTCCCAACCTTTCTCTATAACCTTTGATCCCAATGCTAATCAAGATCTATCTATTTCAGTCTTAAATATACACAAGGATATCTGCTCCCACAGCTCCCTGTGACAAGGAATTCCAAAGATTCTCAACCCGCAGAGAGCAGAAATTTCTCCTCATCTCAGTCTCAAATTGGTGACCTTTTTTTCTGAGGCAATGTCCTTTGGTCCTAAACTCTCCCACGAGGGACAACATCCTCTCAACATTTACATACTATGCCTCTTAAGAATCCTATACCTTTCAATGAGCTCACCTCTCAATTTTCTCAACTCCAATGAATCGAGTCCCAACCTGTTTAACCTTTGTTCATTTGACAATCCTTCCGACCTAGTAAACTGTATCTGAATTATGCAGCAAAGTACAAGACAGAAGTGGTCCTTATTTCACTGTGGGTCAAAAACATTTCTCTTGTCCCATTTTATTTTCGCAGAAAACAACACTCTGGGAAGTTCACTTCTATGACATGTGGCTGTTAATTGAAACTCTATGTTTATTTACAAGAACAGATAACAGATTGACGTCAAGACAGTGATTGAATCTCACTGCTCAAGCTGTGGCTCAAAAAAAACCTTTCAAATTTAGCTTTACTAATTAGATTACTGCCTTGTAATCCAGAGCCTGTCAAGGATGACTTAAAAAAGAAAGCAAACTGCTACCAAGAAAGTTCAGAGTACAGGTGTCATTGTCCTGCAGGTTTTCTGCTTTAGAAATGGGATTCCATTTGATTTGGGTCTCTTGTTGTTATTAGATCCAAACATCAAACACTCATTTCCCAAAGATTTCAATATACAGTGCAAACAATCAAGTAATTCTGGAATTGAAATCTGGACCATAAGCACAAATATAAATCAAAACAAAAGGTGGAATCCTGTCAGCTCCTGAACAATGTGGGCTATGACATGTTTTGTGGTAAAATCATGCAAGTCGTCCAGCAAGGACCCCCTCTACATCTGGAGCAATTCACTTCACCTTTTATGCATCTGCCAAGCAGTGAGGAGAGTTTCTTGCTAGGGACCAATGCATTAACAATAAAAGGGGCATGATAGCATTGCCACGGATAATCAGTCACCACCTAGAATGGTATTGCAGGCTCAAAGTGCTGAATGGCCCACACCTGCTCCTGTGTTCCTATGAATTGGCTGCTACATTACATACATTTAAAAAAAAGTGAGCACACATCATTACCTGCACAGCACTTGGAGACATCCTTAACACATGAGAAACACTGCATAATTCCAGTTCTTCCTTCAAGAAATATTACAAATAGCACTGCATCTTGCTGAAGCCTGCTATCTCACTTTTGCGATAAATTCTGCGTCTTACAACTGTGTACTCCACAACCACCTGAAGGAGCAGTGCTAAAGCTTCCAATTAAACCTGGGGTTGTGAGATTTTTAACTTTTTACCTGCTTAAAACAACTAGAAAAGTTAGGATCTGGGCTACTTTCTTGAAATGTTTGAGGGGGTCTAGCCTGGTCCATAACAACTTTCAAGAAACTGTGTCCCTCTATGTTGATGCTTCTCAGGGTTCTGCAATTGACTGTGCACTTTCTTCCTGCATTAGATCTTTCAAAATGCATCACCTCGCATTCATCTCAAAAAAACTCAATCTACCATTTCTTCACCCAAGTGCCCATTCAATCTATATCCTGCTGTATCCTCTGGAAAAGCTCCACACTATCTTCCATCTTTGTGTTATTCGCAAACTAACTAGGCCATAGACATTCTGCTCCAATCATTTATATGTATTATAAACAACAGGGGTCCAAGTACAGATTCCTGTGGAAAATCATTGGTCACAGATTTTCAGTCAGAAAAACATCCTTGTACCACTACTCTTTGACAAAACAAGTTCTGTATCCATCTTACCAGCTCACAGCAGATCACATATGACTTCACCTTTTGTATCAGCCTGCCACAAGGGACCTTGTCAAAGGTCTTATTAAAGTTCATACAGACAACATCTACTGCCCTGCCTTCATCAGTCATCTTGGTACTTACTCAAAAACTCAATCAAGTCTGAGAGACATGATATTCCCTGCACAAATCCACGCTGCCTATTGCTGTTAAGTCCATATTTCTTTCCAAATGTGAGTAAATCATTTCCCTAAGAATCTTCTCCAAGACTCGGAGCGGCATGGTGACTGAGCGGTTAGCACCGCTGCCTCACAGCGCCAGGGACCTGGGTTCGATTCCACCCTTGGCCAACTGTCTATGTGGAGTTTGCACCTTCTCCCCATGTCTGCGTGGCTTCCTCCGAGTGCTCCGGGTTCCTCCTACAGTCCAAACATGAGCAGGTTAGGTGGATTGGCCATGCTAAATTGACCACAGTGGCCAGTGATGTGCAGGTTAGGTGGACTAGCTATGGGAAATACAGGGTTACATGAATGGAGTGGATCTGGATTGGGTGCTCTTTGGAGGGTTGGTGTGGACTTGATGGGCCAAATGGCCTGCTTCCACACTATGGATTCTATGATTCAATTTCTCTACCATACAAGGATCGGTGCTGGGTCCACTGCTTTTCATCATTGATAGAAGTTATGTGGATGTGAGCATAAGAGGAATAGTTTGTAAGTTTGCAGATGACACCAAAATTGGAGATGTAGTGGACAGCGAAGAAGGTTACCACAGAGTACAATGGGATCTTGATCAGATATGACTTAGTGGGTGGCACGGTGGCACAGTGGTTAGCACTGCTGCCTCACAGTGCCAGAGACCCGGGTTCAGGCGACTGACTGTGTGGAGTTTGCACATTCTCCCAGTGTCTGCGTGGGTTTCCTCCGGGTGCTCCGGTTTCCTCCCACAGTCCAAAGATGTGCAGGTCAGGTGAATTGGCCATGCTAAATTGCCCGTAGTGTTAGGTAAGGGGTAAATGTAGGGGTATGGGTGGGTTGCGCTTCGGCGGGGTGGTGTGGACTTGTTGGGCCGAAGGGCCTGTTTCCACACTGTAAGTAATCTAATCTAATCTAAATTTCCAGGTGAGCCAATGGGCTGGGTAATGGCAGATGAAGTTTAATTTAGATAAATGTGAGGTGCTGCATTTCGGAAAAGCAAATCAGAGGAGGACTTATACATTTAATGGTAAGGTTCAGGGGAGTGTTGCTGAACAAAGAAACTTTGAAGTGCAGGTTCATAGTTTCTTGAAAGTGGAATCACAGGTAGATAGGATAGCGAAGGAGGCGTTTGGTGTACTTTTGTTTATTGGTCAGAGTATTTAATATAGAGTCACAGAGTTGTACAGCATGGAAATAGACCCTTCGGTCCAACCCGTCCATGCCGACCAGATATCCCAAACCAATCTAGTCCCACCTGCCAGCACCCGGCCCATATCCCTCCAAACCCTTCCTATTCATATACCCATCCAAATGCCTCTCAACTGTTGCAATTGTACCAGCCTCCACCACATCCTCTGGCAGCTCATTCCATACACGTACCACCCTCTGCATGAAAAAGTTGCCCCTTAGGTCTCTTTTATATCTTTCCCCTCTCACACTAAACCTATGCCCTCTAGTTCTGGACTCTCCGACCCCAGGGAAAAGACTTTGTCTATTTATCCTATCCATGCCCTTCATAATTTTGTAAACCTCTATAAAGGTCACCCTCAGCCTCTGACGCTCCAGGGAAAACAGCCCCAGCCTGTTAAGCCTCTCCCTGTAGCTCAAATCCTCCAACCCTGGCAACGTCCTTGAAAACCTTTTCTGAACCCTTTCAAGTTTCACAATATCTTTCCGATAGGAAGGAGACCAGAATTGCTCACAATATTCCAACAGTGGCCCAACCAATGTCCTGTACAGCCGCAACATGACCTCCCAACTCCTGTACTCAATACTCTGACAAATAAAGGAAAGCATACCAAACGCCTTCTTCACTATCCTATCTACCTGCGACTCCACTTTCAAGGAGCTATGAACCTGCACTCCAAGGTCTCCCATGGGGAACCTTGTTGAACACCTTACTGAAGTCCATATAGATCATATCTACTGCTCTGCCCTCATCAATCTTCTTTGTTACTTCTTCAAAAAACTCAATCAAGTTTGTGAGACATGATTTCCCACACACAAAGCCATGTTGACTATCCCGAATCAGTCCTTGCCTTTCCAAGTACAACTTACCCACCACCGAGGTCAGGCTCACTGGTCTATAGTTCCCTGGCTTGTCTTTACCGCCCTTCTTAAACAGTGGCACGTTTGTCAACCTCCAGTCTTCCGGCACCTCACCTGTGACTATCGATGATACAAATATCTCAGCAAGAGGCCCAGCAATCACTTCTCCAGCTTCCCACAGAGTTCTCAGGTACACCTGATCAGGTTCTGGGGATTTATCCACCTTTATCCATTTCAAGACATCCAGCACTTCCTCCTTTGTAATCTGGACATTTTGCAAGATGTCACCATCTACTTCCCTGTAGTCTATATCTTCCATATCCTTTTCCACAGTAAATACTGATGCAAAATATTCATTTAGTATCTCCCCAATTTTCTGTGGCTCCACACATGGCCGCCTTGCTGATCTTTGAGGGGCTCTATTCTCTCCCTAGTTACCCTTTTGTCCTTAATGTATTTGTAAAACCCCTTGGGATTCTCCTTAATTCTATTTGCCAAAGCTATCTCATGTCTCCGTTTTGCCCTCCTGATTTCCCTCTTAAGTATACTCCTACTTTCAAAGTTTGTGGGAAGATTTGGAGCTCGGATGCTCATTGTTGTGGTTCTGTTCGCCGAACATAACAGCACACAAACCAACAGCCACACTCAGACAACAACTCACCAGAACAAAGGACCCAATACCCAGCATGAGCAAAACCAATGTAGTGTACAAAATCCCATACAAGGGCTGCACAAAACACGACATAGGACAATCAGGAAGACAGCTAACGATCCGCATCCATGAACACCAACTAGCCACGGAACGACCAGCTATCCTTAGTAGCCACACACACACAGATGACAAGCAACATGAATTCGACTGGGACAACACTACTATTATAGGACAAGCCAAACAGAGATCAGCCAGGGAATTCCGAGAGGCGTGGCACTCATCCACAGATTCAATCAATAAGCACATCGATCTGGACCCAATATACCGGCCACTGCAATGGACAGCTGGAACTGACAACCGGAAGCGGCAGATTCAAACCACTACAAATGCCGGAGGAAAGATCACAGAAGCGCTTCACAGGAGGCTCCCAAGCACGGAGGATGTCACCTAGACAGGGGACGAAACGTCTGCAACACAAATTCCCAGCTCAGCAAACAGAACCACAACATACTCCTACTTTCTTTATTCTCTAAGGATTCACTCGATCTATCCTATCTGTACCTGACATATGATTCCTTCTTTTTCTTAACCAAACCCTCAATTTCTTTAGTCATCTAGCATTCCCTATACCTACCAGCCTTCCCTTTCACCCTGACAGGAGTATACTTTCTCTGGATTCTTATTATCTCATTTCTGAAGGCTTCCCATTTTCCAGTCATCCCTTTACCTGCGAACATCTGCCTCCAATCAGCTTTTGAAAGTTCTTGCCTAATACCGTCAAAATTGGCCTTTCTCCAATTTAGAACTTCAACTTTTAGATCTGGTCTATCCTTTTCCATCATTATTTTAATAATAATAGAATTATGGTCGCTGGCCCCAAAGTGCTCCGCCACTGATACCTCAGTCACCTGCCCTGCCTTATTTCCCAAGAGTCGGTCAAGTTTTTGCATCTTCTCTAGTAGGTACATCCATATACTGAATCAGAAAATTGTCTTGTACACACTTAACAAATTCCTCTCCATCTAAACCTTTAACACTATGGCCGTCCCAGTTGAAGTTTGGAAAGTTAAAATCCCCTACCATAACTACCCAATTTTTCTTACAAATAGCTGAGATCTCGTGACAAGTTTGTTTCTCAATTTCCCTCTGACTATTGGGGGGTCTATAATACAATCCCAATAAGGTGATCATCCCTTTCTTATTTCTCAGTTCCACCCAAATAACTTCCCTGGATGTATTTCCAGGAATATCTTCCCTCAGCAATGCTATCCCTTAACAAAAATGCCACTCCCCCTCCTCTTTCTATCCTTTCTGTAGCATATGTACCCTGGAACATTCAGCTGCCAGCCCTACCCATTCCTGAGCCATGTTTCCACAATTGCTATGATATCCTAGTCCCATGTTCCTACCCATGCCCTGAGTTCATCTGCCTTCCCTGTTACGCCCCTTGCATTGAAATAAATGCAGCTTAATTTACTAGTTCTACCTTGTCTCTGCCTGCCCTGACTGTTTGACTCACTTCTGTTCTCAGCTGTACCCGTCTCAGATCAATCTCTTTCCTCACTATCTCCCTGGATCCCACCGCCACCCCCCTCCCCCCCGACCTTACTAGTTTAAATCCTCCCAAGCAGTTTAGCAAATTTCCCTGCCAGTATATTAGTCCCCTTCCAATTTCGGTGCAATCCGTCTTTCTTGTACAGAGATCCCAATGTTCGAAAAATGTGAATCCTTCTCCCATACACCAGCTCCTCAGTCATGCATTCATCTGCTCTATCCTCCTATTTCTGCCCTCACTAGCTCATAGCACTGGGAGTAATCCAGATATTGCTACCCTTGAGGACCTCCTTTTTAAATTTCTACCTAACTTTCTGTAATCTCCCTTCAGAGTCTCAACCTTTTCCCTTCCAATATCATTGGTTCCAATGTGGACAATGACCTCCTGCTGGCCCCTCTCCCCCATGAGAACATTCTGCACCCTCGCTGAGACATCCTTGATCCTGGCACCAGGGAAACAACACACCATTCTGCTTTTTCTCTGCTGGCCACAGAAACGTCTGTCTGTACCTCTGACTACAGAATTCCCCAATACAATTGATCTCTTGGAAGCCGACGTACCCCTCGTTGCATTAGAGCCAGTGTCAATACCAGAAACTTGGCTGTTAGTGCTGCGTTTCCCTGAGAATCCATCACCCCTTACATTTTCCAAAACAGCATACCTGTTTGAAATGGGTATATCCACAAAAGACTCCTGCTCTAGCTGCCTACCTCTCTTACTCTTCCTGGAGTTAACCCATCTATGTGACTGTATCGGAGACTTTCCCCCCTTTTTATAACTGCCATCCATCACATACAGTTGCCGTTGCAAATTCCTCATCGTTTCTATCTGTCTCTCCAACCGATCCACTCGATCTGATAAGATTCGCATCCAACAGCATTTATGGCAGATATAATCCGCAGTAACCCTTAAACTCTCTTTAAACTCCCACATCTGACAAGAAGTACATATCACTGTAAAGGCCATATTTGCTCCTTCACAATCTACAGACACAGAAAATAACACTGTCTTATTCCTCTACAAACACTGTCCCAGGTTAAATTAATAGCTATGGCTTATATTTTAAGTTTAATCAAGAGAGGTATCTCCAAAAACATATAATCAAGAAAGAATCCACTGTACCCACTACTGCAGCCTTTCTCTTGGACAGACATAAAACAACAATTAACTTATCTGATTCTGTGCTGTGAACTTCACTCAACACTTCCTCCAAGATTAGTCGTGAATTTCACTGTTTGTTAATTTTCCTAGATGCACTCCGATGTCCAGTGATGTACAAATTCAAACAGCAAAGGCAGTAACTGTGCAGGTTTTCTCTCTCTTTCTCCTGCACTGTTCTCACCATGTGCTTCCTTTGTCTGCTCTTCTCCCTTTTAAACTGCTGTTGTTTTGACTTTTTTCCCCCAAAGTTCCAACAATGCAACAGCATATAAAACAGTAATTGCTGCTCCTAGAATTCAAGGAAATCACCTCCAACACCTAAAATACCTCAAAAAAAAAAGAAGCAGCTCTTACAACCAGAAATTTTTCCCATCCTCCACCTCGGATTACCAGGGGTTGGGAGGTCATGTTGTGGCTGTACAGGACATCGGTTAGGCCACTTTTGGAATATTGTGTTGAATTCTGGCCTCCCTCCTATCAGAAGGATGTTGTGAAACTTGAAAGGGTTCAGAAAAGATTTACAAGGATGTTGCCAGGATTGGAGGATTTCAGCTACATGGAGAGGCTGAATAGACTGGGGTTTTTTTCCCCTGGAGCATCACAAGTTGAGGGGTGACTTCATAGAGATTTATAAAATCAAGAGGGGCATGGATAGGGTAAATAATCAAGGTCTTTTTCCTGTGTTGGAGTGAGTCCAGAACTAGAGGGCACAGGTTTAGGGTGAGAGTGGAAAGATTTGAAACAGACCTAAAGGGAAACTTTTTCACACAGAGGGTGGTGCATGTTTGGAATGAGCTGCCAGAAGAAGTGGTGGAGGCTGGTACAATTACAATTTTTGAAAGGCATCTGGATGGGTATATCAGGGGAAGGATTTAGAGGGATATGGGCCTAGTGCTGGCAAAAGGGACTAGCTTAGGTTAGGATATCTGGTCTGCATGGACAAGTTGGTCCAAAGGGTCTGTTTCCGCGCTGTACATCTCTATGACTCCATGACTTAAAGCTCACTAGTCAGTAATTTCCCACAATATCCCAGTTGCCTTTCTTAAACAAAGAAACAATGTTATCTGTTCTCCTGTCCTCTGAGACCTCCCCTGAGACTCAAGAGAATACAAAGATTTCATGTAAGGACCCAACAATTCCCTTATATGCCTCCCTCAGCGTTCTGAGATAGATCCCATCAGGTCCTGGGGTCTTTCATCAAACCACCCAATACCACCACCTTCTTTAATACTGACATGCACTTGTGAAATAACTGTACCAAGGCCAGTATCTCATCAGCAAGTCATCTTTTGTTTTCATATGCACAGTACATGGGCTCTGACCAGCCAGCTCAAAGCCAGTCCCCAGACTGAGTGGACCTTCTGAATCTTCGGTTTATATCAGTCAGCCAGGGCTCCCTGATTGGGGTTGGTAACCTGGGCCAATCAACGATCTCATAGTCAATGAGGACACACTGAAGAGATCGTTTAATAGCTTCAAAGAAAGTCTATTTTTAAAAAAACTGTTATCCTATGTTTATTTACAACTGACTTCAATGCAAGGCTGTCAACTCAATCAATCACTCTGTTTACTCTGTCATGTGAGCTCGACTCCAGAACCTCTTTCACCTGTGTCCAGCGTAAGTTGACTTTCACTCTCATTCTTACATCTTTTTGCTCAAAGTTAAAATTCATTGTGGAGAGGAGTAAGTTTAATGTATTCAAAACCCATTCACTTGGGCATAGTTTAAATCTGTTCAAAAAGAAAGTAAGACGAGGATCTGTTCAGTGTCACTCGCTTTAATGTGGCCCGTGACTTTAACATGTTTTCCTGCCCACAATACTCTCAAATGCTTTTTTCAATAAACTTGTATACAAATATTTTGAATATAGATTTACATTGTACATATAAATAAAATGACAAATAAGAAACATTCACTATATAGTTCAAATGGTACAAGTTGTATATTTAATCTTTTTGAGTAGTCACATGCATGGATCAGAGAATCTAAAATGGATTATAAAGCTGCTAAAAACATACTGATGATGCCAGCAGAACTGACTGATGCACATGAAGCTGATTTTTATTTTGAAATTCTAACCTCACCTCTCTTCACGTGCCCATCTTGTCCTCCCCAAATCCGGGTTTAATTTCCACTGTCACGAATGGACTGTGACTCCTTATCTTCCAAAGCAGAAATGAATTACTTCCAAATTCCAAATCTCAGCCACACAAATAGCTTCCGTGAATGATTAGCCCCTCTAATCAGAAAATGACGACATAAAATTTGCACGCTGCCTCCCTCTCTGTATCCTACAGCATCTGGCAAGAATTCCAATTAACTGCTTAACAGCAACACTCCTTCAGCACGATCCATGCACAACCATATGTATGCTGGTGTGTAAAAGAATTGACAGAAGGGTGGAGGTTGCTGTATCCTTACTGTTATTGACATGGTGAAGACATAAGATATAGGAATTAAAGTTTGAGAACTGAAGCTATCCCAAATCTATTACTACTTGGAAAATGCTCAAATAATTATAGAGTATGGTATTTTCACACAAATGTCATTCTGACAATTGGATCCTACTTCAGAAATAGAGACATGTACAAGATCATGTCAAAATCTCCTCTTTCCCTTACCACATCACCACCTCCACCCTCATCACAGTACCACATCTATCATATGTATAATGTCTTCTCTCTAAAGTCAGTTAAATGGAAAAATGTGAGTTAAAAACAATAAGAAATTGTTTCTAAATGAATACTGATTCTTAATTTTTTGATGGCCATGAGTTATTGTAAATTAAGGCAGCAATGAGTAGAATTTCTGACTTCTATCCATAAATAGAATCAAGCCAAATGAGTTACATAGCAGGATTGTGATATATGTAAAGTGTATTTTCTCCCATTCTCTTTTCTCTCTCTTGTTTTCCTCCCAAGTCAAATTTTCAAAATCCTGTGAGTGAAGCATTATAGTTGGGGCAGTAACATTACAATTGACTATAAATCTTGGAGGGAGTTAATCGTATATTCTCTTCTATTTACTTGTTCTAAAATTTCCAAATTGTAGAGTCACAGAATGATGCAGCACAGGAGCATATTCTGCCTTGAACGTTCCTTGAAAGAGCTATTAAATTAGAGTTACTTCTTTGCTCCCTCAGAGTCATACAGCACAGAATCATTTCAAGTAATTAACCAATTCCCTTTTGCAAGTCACTATAAAATTTCTCATGCTTTCAGACAGTGCATTCCAGATTATAATTTCTGTGTTAAAACTTCTGTCACTGGAGTAGTTTCTCCCTATCTATTCAATCAAAATTTTCCATCATTTTAAACACATCTATTAAAATCTTTGTTTCAAGTTCTGCACTCTGAAATCTCAGCTTCAACAATCTCTCCATGCAATGAAGCCCCGGTATTATTCTAGGGAATTTTCTTCTTTTAACATAGTAAGTTTTTTGTTAATTCATGGAATGTGGGCACCACTAACTAAAATTAGCATTTATTATCCATCCCAAATTAATAATCAACCACAGTCCTATGGGTTAGGTGAGGAGGACAGCAGATATTCTTCCCCTGAAGGGCATGAGTGAGCTGGATGGGTTTTCCCCCTTAATAATCAACAATGGTTACACCGTCATCATTAGACTGACTTTTTAATTCCAGACTTGAATTCAGATTTCACTATCTACTATGGTGGGATTCAAGCCCATATTGCCAGAATAGGAGCCCAGGTTTCTGGATTACTGTCCAATGACATTGCAAGTACACCATCACCTCCCCACATGCTTTTCAAAGTATTGCGCCAGGACTAAATTTTGAGTTACTTGAGAATTTGTGAGCCAAGGGTGGCGTAATATGTGCCATTCTGGTCATTTTACATCTGAAGAGGCGCTGGCTAGGCTTCAGTTACATGAAAGGTTCCTGATGAAGGGCTTTTGCCTGAAACATTGATTTTCCTGCTCCTCAGATGCTGTCTGACCTGCTGTGCTTTTCCAGCACCACTCTAATCTAAACTTCACTTACTTTCGGTACAGCAGAGATGGATGAGGAGAGACCTGATTGAAGTGTATAAAATCAAAAGGGACATGCACAGGGTAGATAGGAATTAACAGTTTCCCTCAACTGAAGAGTCAATGGGTGTGGGGTGGGGGTGGGGGGGGGGAGCAAATAAATTTTATATGAAAATCAGGAAATTTAGAGGGGATTTGATTTCACCAGAGGGTGATGAGAATCTGGAATGCACTGACTGGAAGGGTAGCAGAGGCAGGAATTCTCACAAACTTTTAAAAGTATGCAGATGAGCACTTCAAATGTCATAACATTCAAGATGACAGGCTAAGTGCAGGAAAGTGGGATTAATGTAGATAGAGTGGCAAAGACTCAAAGGGCCAAAGGGTCTCTGTTGTGCTGCAGGACTTTATGGAGTTAGTCACTGTTGCTTTAAATCCAGTCAATTCATCGTGCATCATTCAATGTATTTCATCATTTTAAACTTTTAATAAACAGCCTAATTGGGCTCCCAGTTGTAAAATAGATCAAGCAAACGAAATGGTGCTATTTATAAATTATTCACAAAAAGCTGTCAGCCCTCAAAAGCTGTGATCTTAGCATTTTGTCAACTGCTATGAGGTGGACAATTATGTTGAACGTATAAATAAGTTGTATAAATGCAGCAGATCTGCTGATTTGAAGTCTTTCACACTTGGTTGGTTCTTCCAACTCAGTGATGTCAAAGTTGCCCAACCATTAACTAAGAGAACATATGGGTGATCTCTTCACCTCCAATAGCTGCAAAGGTTATTAGCAGACTTCGTGTTTGCTTAATCTGTGTTTTGTGGGGCATTGACAGATAGATCAGTTCTCCTTTGTAAGCAAGTGGTACCTTTTAGAGCTCCCTCCTTCCAAATAGAAGATATGAACATTAAAATAATAGCTTGTTTATAAGTACAGTGCAAGACTCACTCATACAGGACCTTGCATCTATTCTTCAACTATTGCAGGATAAATATTAATATTTGCTTGCATCTCAAGATAATTACAGCAACAGTTCAAAAACAGTGAACTTCAACTTATTAATTCTGCCCGAATGTTGTCACATTTTCAACTTGCCATCCTCTCCAAATTATCTTCACAAGTGCACTCTCACGAGTCCGAGCTTATTAAAAAGTGAGATCTGTCCCTTACTACCTTTAATTCCCAGCTAAACTCCTGCAGTGTGCAATTAACAGATAATTTCCCATTTGACACCACAGAGTCAGCAACGGCAACAAAGATCATTTGGCCCATCGTACCTCCACCTGTTCTACAAACAGCTATTTGATTTTTGAATAATTATTCATGCAATGAGAATCTCACTGGCCAAGTTTTTGTTGGCCTTCATTGGGTGGTGGGGCCCTGTCTTCTTGAACTGTTGCAGTCCATGGTGTGGTTGGGACAACCACTGAGAATTTAGGGAGGAAATTCCAAGATTTTGCCCCAATAACAGTAAAGGGATAGTAGATGCCATTTGGACAAAGGAACAATTCATAAAAACTAAATCGATGGGATGTGGGCTCTGCTGGCTGGGCCAGCATTTATTGACGAGCCCTAATTGCCTGAAAGTGAGCTGCCTTTTTGAACAGTTGCAATGCCTCTGATGTAGAGACTTTCAAAACTGTTTAGGGAGTTCAGGACTTTGACCCATGATACTTCAGGAACAGTGACATATTTCCAAATTAGGACAATGAGTGGCTTGGAGGGGAACTTGTGGGGTGGTGTTCCCATGCATCTGTTGTCCTCGTCCTTCTAGGTGGCAGTGTTTGTGGGTTTTGAAGGTGCTATCTAAGACATCTTGGTGAATTTCTGCAGTGCATGTTGTAGACAGTACACACTGCTGCTGCTGAGCATCAGTGATGGAGGAAGACGAAGTGGATGTGGTATCAATCAAGTCAGAGTCAGAGTCAGAGTCATAGAGATATACAGCATGGAAATGGACCCTTCGGACCAACCAGATATCCATGCGACCAGATATCCCAACCCAATCTAGTCCCACCTGCCAGCATTCAGACCATATCCCTCCAAACTCTTCCTATTCGTATACCCATCCTCGTAAATGTTGCAATTGTCCCAGCTTCTACCACTTGCTGTGGCAGCACATTCCATACATGTACCACCCTCTGCGTGAAAAGGTTACCCCTCAGATCCCTTTTACATCTTTCCTTTCTCACCCTAAACCTATGCCCTCTAGTTCTGGACTCCTCCACCCCAGGGAAAAGACTTTGTCTATTTATCCTATCCATGCCCCTCAATTTTGTAAACCTCTGTAAGGTCACCCCTCAGCCTCCAACGCTCCAGGAAAAACAGCCCTCGCCTATTCAACCTCTCCCTATAGCTCGAATCCTCCAACCCTGGCAACATCCTTGTAAATCTTTTCTGAACCCTTTCAAGTTTCACACATCCTTCTAATAGGAAGGAGACCAGAATTGCAGGCAATATTTCAACAGTGGCCTAACCAATGTCCTGTGCAGCCACAACATGACCTCCCAACTCCGGTACTCAGATCAATAAAGGAAAGCATACCAAACGTCTTCTTCACTATCCTATCTACCTGAGAGTTC